>NC_044565.1:79486775-80160791 GCF_007565055.1 Rhinopithecus roxellana
CCTGCCTCCGCCTCCCAAGTAGCTGGGACTACAGGCGCCCGCCTCGTCGCCCGGCTAGTTTTTTGTATTCTTTAGTAGAGACGGGGTTTCACCGTGTTAGCCAGGATGGTCTCGATCTCCTGACCTTGTGATCTGCCCGTCTCGGCCTCCCAAAGTGCTGGGATTACAGGCTTGAGCCACCGCGCCTGGCCAGCCCAATAACTTTGAACCACAGCACTTCCTGGCCATTGCACCAGGTAGCCACCTGTCTCTTCTGTCTTTATGCTTGCTTGTGCATTCAACTGATTTGGTATTTACAATGCAGAAAAATGCCCACGTTACTTTATTATTATATAAATACAGTCTTAGCAAAGATAATTTTAGAAAGATAGTTCATCTGTTGATTGCTTTTTTGATTAATTTGCCCAATATTTATCAAATGCTCAAGATGAACCAGGCCCTGTGTGGCCTGTGTGGGAGAGAGAGGTAAGCAACAGAGAGAGAGGGAGTTCCAGCCCTTATGGAGCTGATGTCTTGCACGAAAGACAGACACTGAACAAGTAAACACACAAAGAAGTGGCCTCCAAGCTGCAAGCTGAAGTGAGCAGGAGTTAGCCAGGTGAAGAGGAAGGGAAACAACTTGTAAGGCAGAAGGCACCGCAGATGCCAAAGCCTCATGAGGGCATAACCTCAGAGCATTTGAGGCCTGGCCAAATGCCAGGGTGACCGAAGCATGGTGAGCAAGGGTGAGTGGGGAGACCAGACAGGCTTCTGTTGGCCAGGTTGAGTAATAATTAACCATGGAAATCTTCTGACCTCTTGCCTCCGTATTCTTCTTATCCCTTGGCACATTTCTATTGCTTTGTCTTTCAGCTTCAGCTTCAGCTTTCTTTTTCCAACTGCTGTTTGGGAACTGGCATGAGGACTTAGATTCTGGAGGTACCAAGGGATTTAAAGCCTGCACTGACAAGTTTATCAAGGAAAATATTTTAAAATGTCCTACCAATAAACAAACACAAATCTTCTGATGTTCAGGCACACCATCAATATTTGGGAATAAACTGGAAGTGCATAAATGATACAGTGAGGCAGAGTAAAACTAGCGTGGGATTGGAAATCCACAGACAGGATCTTTTTGTGGATTTACCTATAACTCTCCTTCAACCTCAGGAAGTCAACTGGTTTCTACGAATCTCAGTTTCCACAAATATAAATGAAGGAGGTTGGAGACTAGAGCATCTCTAAGTGGCTTTTCCAACTTTAAAATTCATTCATTCTATGGCTCTTTAGTGTTTGATAGAAGGAAATAATAACTAACACATTGAATATTTACTATGGCAGTTTACATATGTTAGTTCACTTAATTCTAGTTACCCTAGGATTCAGGTGTTATTATCTCTGTTTTACAGATGAGGAAATTGAGCCTTACTGAGGTTTGGTAACCTGGAAAGAGTTACAGCTAGTAGGTGGTGGGGTGCTGAGTTGAGAGGGTCTGTCTGATCCTATAGCCCATGCTCTTTGCATGGTAAGTACTGGAGAGTAAACAGCCATCTCAGAGTGTAGATGAGTATAAGTAATTAGGCAATAAGCATTATCTGAAGTCCAGTTTCACACCAGTCACATGGACTGGATCACATGGAATGAAAATACTTGCCTGACTACTTAAACGCATTCAACTAACGCTGGTCCTGAAAGGAACTATAAAATAGGCCTCTCCTAACTTCTGTTTTGTCCTCCAAATAATTCAATATTCTTATGTCATCCTTATCCTTCCCCTTAGGGAAGGAGTCATCTGATCAATTATTCTCTTCCTGTTGAGGAGGAGTAACACATTCCATTATTAGGTGCCTGATAAACATGTAATGAATGAATGGTTCATCATTACCAGTATCATAAGAATATACAGTATGTGTAAAGTCATCAAAATACAAATATGAATGTTATGTGAACTTTAATGGAATTTTAAAATAATTTTAATTGAAGTTAAAAAGTTTACTATTTAGTTGGCTATAGACTCACCAATCTCAGGCTGAAAGGAATTGCAACAATCATCTGAATTGGCACTGTCTAATAGAAATAATGATTCAGGGCCAGGTGTGGTGGCTCACGCCTGTAATTCTAGCACTTTGGGAGGCCGAGGCAGGTGGATCACCTGAGGTCAGGAGTTCGAGACCAGCCTGACCAATATGATGAAACCCCGCTCTACTAAAAATACAAACATTAGCTGGGTGTGGTGGCATACGCCTGTAATCCCAGCTACTCAGGAGGCTGAGACAGGAGAATTGATTGAACCCAGGAGGCGGAGGTTGCAGTGAGCCAAGATCATACCATTGTACTCCAGCCTGGGCAACAAGAATGAAATCCATCTAAAATAAAATAATAAAAAGAAATAATGACTCAGCTACTCAGGAGACTGAGGTGGGAGGATTGATTGAACCTGGGAGGTGGAGGTTGCAGTGAGCCAGATTGCACCACTGCACTCCAGCCTGGGTGACAGAGAGAAACCCCAGCTTAAAAAAAAAAAAAAAAAAAAAAGATTATGAAAGAAACATATGTAATTTTAATTTTTCTAGTAGTCACATTAAAAAAGTGGAAAAAGGGTAAAATTAATTTTAATAATATACTTCATTTAACCTAATATATCAAAAATTTACCATTTCAACATGTAATCATTATAAAATTTTGAATTAGGCTTGCTGTTAAAATCCTATTAAAATTCGAGGACCCCTTAATTTGTGGCTCATCTATAAAGTCTTCCCTGGCTACTCTTACTCTAAACTGTGTAAGATTTACTTAGGCTAACAGTTGGGTTTTTAAATTATTTTTAAATTATTATTATTATTATTATTATTTTTTGAGACGGAGTCTCGCTGTCACCCAGGTTGGAGTTCAGTGGCCGGATCTCAGCTCACTGCAAGCTCTGCCTCCCGGGTTCACATCATTCTCCTGCCTCAGCCTCCCGAGTAGCTGGGACTACAGGCGCCCGCCACCACGCCAGGCTAGTTTTTTTTTTTTTGTATTTTTTAGTAGAGACGGGGTTTCACCGTGTTAGCCAGGCTGGTCTCGAGCTCCTGACCTCGTGATCCGCCCGTCTCGGCCTCCCAAAGTGCTGGGATTACAGGCTTGAGCCACCGCGCCCGGCCTATTTTTAAATTTTTTATTGAGACAGGGTCTTCTGTTGCTCAGCTGGAGGGCTCAGTAACACAGCTCACTGCAACCTCGACCTCCTGGGCTCAAGCAATCCTCCCACCTCAGCCTCCTGAGTAGCTGGAACAACGGGCACACACCATGGGTCACCACACCCAGCTAATTTTTTCATTTTTTGTAGAGACAAGGTCTCATTATGTTGCTAGAGCTGGTCTCAAACTCCTGGGCTCAAGCAGTCCTCTTGCCTCAGCTTCCCAAAGTGCTAACATTACAGGTTTGAGCCACCGTGCCTGGCCCTAACAGCCCAATTTTAAAGTTGAGTAGTTTAATTACCTAATTTGACATAAAGTTCTCCCTTATTTTGAAGTTTTAAGCAATTAATTGCAAACATATCAGAGTCTTAAACATATTATGAAATGATAGCCAGTTAAATGATTTCGTTAAATCCTCAGAATTATCACCAACCAGCCATTTTGAATTCATCGGCTCTTCGGCAAATTGCAGAAGGCACCAGTATCTCTGGAATGTGGCGAAATGACTTACAGCCGTTGCTGATAGAGCGATACCCAGGATCCCCTGGAAGCTATGCTGCTCGTCAGGTGAGAACATGGGACATAAACCTCCAGGTTGTGTGAATACTTTGCTTTCCCATGAGGGATAATGTTATGGCTGAAGTTCTGAGGTGTCTAATATTCAGATCTGTCATCTCCTTATTCACCAAATAGTCAACCAAGAAAAATCAAACGACTGAGAGTACATGTCTGTTCTGAATACTAAGTGGTGCATGTTAATGTCAATAGTTTATGTGTGAAGTCTCTATTTGGGGAACAACATTACGCAGTCCTTAACTCTTGACCATTCAGTTACACACCCCGAGTCTCCCAACCAAGTTTTCTTGAATCCTAAGCAATGAACAGCAACAGCCTTAGGGAGTCCTTGCTTAAAGGTTCTGGGCCAAGAGTATCATTGTACTATCAGGCCATCACTTGCCTTAGGGAAATTGTATTCTCCCTGGAGGGAGAGTTAAGGCTGGTGATAAGCTACATTTCTCCAGGGCAGTGCTTCTCAAAATTCTGACTCTGACAGAAAGTAAAAAAAATGGATTTTACATTTTATACACACAAACGTACTGGTATATTTAACTGAAACAAAACTTCCATGAAAAATACTCTTATTTAAACTTGCATTTTACTGCGATATTGTCAGTTCTATTTTATTCGTTCTTAAAAAAATGCTAGTCATAACCCACTAAACTGATTTCAAGACCCATTGATTTTACCATCATCGTGGAGGGTAGAATAAGCTGGGCCAGACCTTGGATGTCTCTGCCTGTTCAATGTCGATCTTCCTAAGCAATCTGAAACCTCACCTCTGAATATCTGTTTTTTTCAAACTACCCCATTTTAAGGGGCCACTTGGGAAGGAATGGGACTGGCCCGTCACATCCTCTTCAGAAACTCCTCAGGCAAAAGACCTTGGCACCCACTGCTGTGCCCAGAGTGAAAACTGCAAGTCCCAGGTGCCCAGCTCTTGAGCTCTTCCTTTCGATTTCAGAGTCTCGCTCTGTCGCCCAGGCTGGAGTGCAGTGGCACGATCTCGGTTCCCTGCAACCTCTGCCTTCTGGGTTCTAGGCATTCTCCTGCCTCAGCCTCCCCAGTAGCTGGGACTATAGGTGCACATCACCACGCCTAGCTAATTTTTGTATTTTTAGTAGAGACGGGGTTTCACCACGTTTCCCAGGATGGTCTCTATCTCCTGACCTCGTGATCTGCCTCTCAGCCTCCCAAAGTGCTGGGATTACAGGTGTGAGCCACCGAGCCGGGCTGGGCTCTTCTTTCTACCCAGTGGGTAGCCTCTGCCCCTCAGGCTAGCCTAGATATCCATATGTCTGTCTCCCCATTAGCCTCTTGTCTTCCATCTGAATAGCTCTGGCTTCTCCCAAGGAATTAGACAGTAGACAACTTGCAGGCACCTTAGTTCTGTCTAACCTTTAGGGAGAGCGAAGAATAATAGCGATGATGGCTGACTTTCACTGAGCAGTTTTTCTGGGTCAGGTACTTTACTGAATTCTTTGCATAGATCATCTCATTCAGCCTTCACAACAGTATGTGGATGCTATTATTATCTCAATGTTAGGAATTTAAAAAGATCTGAGGTTGAGGTATATGAATTAACTTGCTCAAGGTTATACTTGTACCAGTGATGAGGCCAGAATCTGCTTGAGATCTCTATCTTATCACTGGAGAGCTGGGAGGAATCAGTTCTGTGCTTCGTGCCCTCAAATGTCTCCAGCTCTCGATCTTCTTATGCCCAAGTTGGGCAGTAAGGCACATACCATTCACTTTAACAATATTGCCTGGGCCTTATCTCTCAAGCATTTTCTTAAAAGAAGGTCAGGGCACTTAACTGGCATTTTCCAAAAGCCTCAGTTCCTTGTTAGAAAATATCGAGGTCTCTGATGCTTACTCTTCCCATTCAACTCAACCTCTTTTATTTCCCCATACCATTTGCCCAGAGCACTGTATATACCCAGAAATGATATGCATACTTCAGGCCTGAGGTTCCTCGCCTGCAGGCTCTGGAAATCCATGAACACAATAAACATTGCTAGTTGATCTTTAGCTTCAACAGAAGACAGTATATAGCATAAATAATATACATAGATACTGTTGTAATTAAAAAGATACATATTCATTTAAAAGTGTTGCTAAAGTTTCAATAACATTCTCCACTATCATATGGGGGTGGAGGCAAATAAGAAATTTATAGACAGTATTTTAGAATGTGTTGGGAACTACTGCGGGGCTGCCTATGCATGGTCTGGCTGATGGCTATGTTAGATATCTCACTTAGATTCCATTTTAGAATTTTTTGATAAGAAAATTACCGTTAATTTTTAGAGACTTATCTTCTAAGCTGTGGAAGACAAAGGAATTCTCATTTTGAAAGTGAGGTAGATGACAGAGTAATTATGAGGGAACTACATGAATGGCCTTAATTTGACTAAGATTAGATCCTTTCATGTAGAACTGAATTGAAACAAAAATGATTGAACCTTTTTTTTTCTCCTGAGGGCTTTTTGAACACTAGATGAGATGTTTTATAATTTAGAGTTTCAAGGATATAACTAGAGAAGATCCTTAAATATTAAAAAAGGGTAAACTTGATATAAAATTGGTTTGTGAATTAACTTTTATAGTTATCAGTAAAGATGTGCATTACTATGGATTCTCTTTTACAGAAAGAGAATATTTTAGGGGAAACCTGTCCCACATTATGTGTTTTCCTGGTCTCTGATCGATGACCCCAAAGCTGCCTATTGGATTATTAGGAAATTTTATTTTGAGGAGATGAGTTATTTGTAAAATAAATAATTTAAAGATAATACATTTGGGGCTATTTCATTGATTTATAAGATAGAAATAAAAAATTAAAAAATTAGGATGATAAAGTCTCACAAATGGGCAAGCAATATCCTTTGTCTGAAAGAGGCAAACTAGAAACTTCAGGAGGTAAAATCCCCCACAGATCCACAGTGCATCTGAGCCACCGAAACTGAGTATCATTAGATCCCAGGTGCACCCTCAGTCCAGCCCCCTAAGAGGAGGACCCTGAGGGACTCATATATGGTGCATTCAAGTGGAAAGAGGTACCTGAGTCTTTGGGTGGCAGAAGTCAGCATCCTGACAACGATGTGTTTGCAGACTTAGCGCAAACTGGAAAATCAGCTTCCTCCAAACAAATCTGGTCTACTGATGTCATTGTTGCTCAGAACCTGGAAACTAGAATTTACGTTTAATTAAGTGAAACCCAGGATCATTCACTAGTGTTAACCTAGAATAAATCCCCCTACCACTCTTTGGAAGTAGACTATCTTGTAATAGCCTCTCTCTCGTGCTCATATCTTCATCTTTGTATTTTTTTTCTTTCTCTACTCAGTCTCCATCCATCTCTGCTTTATCCCTGTCTCCATCTCTCTCACTCTTTCTCTTTCTCCTTTTTTCTGTCCTCTCCATTTTAAAACATACATGTATAGCAACCCAAAGTGTGATCTATATTCTGAATTGCTTTTTAGCACTCCTAGAGGGCCCAGCCCTTAGCTGCTTTAGTACTGGGGAAGCGCAACTGCTTTAGATTCCCTGCCACAGCCACGCACTCCCTGCTTAGGGGTATTTGTATGATAGTAATGGTAGTTTGGGGAGTTCCGCTAGAGACTTCTGGTGGGGACTTGTAGACTAAGTCTGAAAGCCAAAAACAAAACAACAAGGGATATTTGTGAACTAATTAGATTATGCAGCCAATTTGATTGTTTATAAAGATGATTTATCTTAGCTGCTAAGATAAACAAAAAATATTTACACTGAACAAAAAGTTGCAGGGCCAGGTGTGGTGGCTCATGCCTGTAATCCCAGCACTTTGGGAGGCTGAGGCAGGCAGATCATGAGGTCAGGAGATCGAGACCATCCTGGCCAACACGGTGAAACCTTGTCTCTACCAAAAATACAAAAATTAGCTGGGCGTGGTGGCACGTGCCTGTGATCCCAGCTTCTCCGGGGGAGGCTAAGGCGGGAGAATTGCTTGAACCAGGGAGTTGGAAGTTGCAGTGAGCCAAGATTGTGCTGCTGCACTCCAGCCTGGCAACAGACTGAGACTCCGTCTCAAAAAAAGAAAAAAGTTGCTTCAGGAAAAACTCTTTTGAGGATATTTGCTGATTCTCTTATGGACTTTAGTGTCAACAAGGTCATCAGAAATTATGAACAAGACCTGGTAACAAGTTGAGAAATAAGTTTGTGTGCGTCTTCTGATTAATGCTAACAGATATATTTTAAAAAATTCCAATTCATTTTGTAAGCTTGCAATCTGCAATTGGTGTTGAAGAAGCCATTTTATGGAGCATTTCATCATCTGGATACCAGATGTTCTGGAGTATATGCTTTTTTTTTTTTAATGACCCATTTTATGGAATTTATTTTTATTTTTATTTATTATTATTATTTTTTACAGTCTAGGGATAACTCATTTTCATAGTCTGCAGAAAAACTCATGTTAGATGCATAGTGCTTTCTCTCTATTAAAACTATTAATGCTTTGTATCATATAGTTTTATATATTCTCATTAAATCAATTCGTATTTACTGTTAGAATGAACCCATATTTACTGATAGCCTACTGTGAGCAAAGCACAGTACTACAAATTGTGGAGAGTTATGAATGCTGATTTCAAAAAAGATTATAAACATTTCTTTTGATGAGGTGATAAGACAGCATGTAAATTTGCAATAGAAAAGGTAAGGTACTGCATACACAATGCTCTTTAGGACAAAGTCCACCCACTATTAAAAGCAAGGAGCCTCTAGCTGGGGAATCATTTGTTTAGTTGGCTTTTGCAGGACTGACGGTAGGCTCAGTGTCGTCCTGCTATTTAAATTCCCCTTTCCTTGGGAGCTTCCTGTCACAGTTTTTTTGAGGCTCTTGCCTACGTGTCATGTCGCATTAGTGAGCGCAGGCCACATGGGACTTGGCTAGGATAGAAAATCCTGTATTTCTTTGGAGGAGGAAAAAAAAGAAAGCCTTCACATTCATTTCCAGTTATTCATTTATCATCTTAAGGTCCATCCCAGATCTAAACTGACTAGATCTGAACTGTTTAGATCTGAAATGTTGGTTTTTGGTTAGATGTTAATTGAGGGACAAATTGTCAGTTATTTTGATGTTAGTTTGTCGTTTGACTTTTTATAAAAATAAATTAAGGCAATTTACAATGATGTATATGATATTTGAAAAAAAAAAACAAAACAAACAAAAGGAACGGCCTGGGCATGGTGGTTCACGCCTATAATCCTAGCTCTTTGGGAGGCAGAGGCGGATGGATCACTTGAGCCCAGAAGTTTGAGACCAGCCTGGGTAATATGGCAAAACTCCATCTCTACAGAAGAAAAAAAAAAGTTAGTCAGGCATGGTGGCATGTGTCTGTTATTCCAGCTACTCAGGAGGCTGAGGCAGGAGAATTGCTTGAACCCAGGAGGCGGAGGTTGCGGTGAGCTGAGATTACGCCATTGCACTTCAGCCTGGGTGACTGAGTGAAACCCTGTTAAAAAACAACAACAAAATAAACAAACAAAACAAAACAAAACCAAACAACAACAACAACAACAAAAAAAACCAAGGAACATAGGAAAGTGAAGCCAAGATAAAATAAGGATGGGAAAAGGCAAATGAACCAGCAATTAACTCACCTATAACTTCTCACATCACAAATTCTATATGTTCTTTAAAAAGATACTTCTAGTTCCTGAAGTGATGTTACTTTCTCCACCTGTTGCTTTCTTCTGTAAGTCACTATGTTGCCTTATAAGGCTCAAGGTGGCTAGCAGAGATGGGGAAAGAGATTCTCTTTTTTATTTGCCAGCATTTGCAGCACGTCTCCACCTGCCTCGGGTGCAGAGGGAAAGCTGCTTGATATGTTATTATGGTTCAGGGTTGCTTACTAATTCTTAGAGTGAGCAGAGATCTGAAATAACCCCAACCACCCCCCAGCTATGGGAGCTTTCAACATTATCCTTAGCAGGTGAGCATCAGTATCTTTTATTCGTGTTCACTACATATAAAGCATTTGCTGGACTTGGACACATGTTATGCACTTGGGACAGAAAGAGCTACCATTTGCAGTTCTTGTCTTTGAGGAGCTTAGAGATAGAGACCTGTAGGATGCTGGTTTACTTAATTATTCAAACATGCCTTTGTAGCCTCCTAGAAATACTGAAAGTGTACTTTACTATTACTGAACTGCATCTCTGTCTCCTGACTTGTAGACGTGTCCATAATATATTGTTAAATGAGAAAAGCAAGGGGAGAGTAATGTAAAAAGTAGGATTCTTTTCCTATAAAAACATATGCCCCTCTGCCAAATATATGTGTTTGTGTGCTACTGTAGGTTTGCATAAGCAAGGAGAAGATATGTTGAAAGATCTGCATCAAACTATTAACCTTGGTTAATATTAACAATTGGTTGAGATTGATTAGTAAGGGGAAGTTTAGGGGAGAGGCAAGAGGATTAGCTTCTCCTTTAAACAGGACAAATGCTATTAATTATGATAACAATACAAAGCAATTATTAATTGCAATAATATTGCTGTTAATACAATAAGCGTGTATTGCAATTTTAATTTGAAAGGCACTACTTAAAGTTTTAGAATCACAGTTAACAAATAAAAGCTGTTTGTTTAGATCTAAATTTTTGGTTTTTGTTTTGATCAGCACATCATGCAGCGAATTCAGAGGCTTCAGGCTGACTGGGTCTTGGAAATAGACACCTTCTTGAGTCAGACACCCTATGGGTACCGGTCTTTCTCAAATATCATCAGCACCCTCAATCCCACTGCTAAACGACACTTGGTCCTCGCCTGCCACTATGACTCCAAGTATTTTTCCCATTGGGACAACAGAGTGTTTGTAGGAGCCACTGATTCAGCTGTGCCATGTGCAATGATGTTGGAACTCGCTCGTGCCTTAGACAAGAAACTCCTTTCCTTAAAGGTATCTGTTTTCTGCTTGTTGATTCCTAGGGTAAAGTACATTAGCAGTAACTCAGAGTGAATTCTAGAATCCTTGGTGAAATGAGAAGTCTCCATTTAGAAATGGAGACTTTTGGTATATTTTTATTATGAATGTTAATTGAAAGATTTCATGATTTGGAATGTCAACCATGGGCAATAAACTTAAGATACGTGGCAAAGCATTCATTAATTGGTACCTGATTTCTCAGCCTTGAATGCACATTAAATTAAATGCAACATTTCTTTGTGAAAAATGAAGGAGGAAGTTTGTTTCAGGTATAGTATGAGAATTGTGTTTTGTAATGAACTGTGTTTATTTCTTCTTGTTTCTTCCACCATGAAACATTACAACCTTCTGATCTGAGAGATGGTGGCTCTTGGGTTGGAGGAGGGAGTTGCAGCAAAGTGGTTCTGAAGTGGAGAGTGGGAAATTCAGACCTATCAAGATGAAAAAGCATGAAGCAGAAATGCATTATTGTTATTATCTGTGAATCTCAGCTCCACTTTATGTAGCATAGCAGAGCTTTTGTTATGCTCTCAGCTCAAAATACTTCTGGGACTCTCAGATGTTATTTCAGTCTTGGTGTTCTTAAGGGTATATGGGGAAAAAGTGCTAAACTAGATGAAGACATTTTGTTCTGATATCACTCATAACCAAGTAAACACAACAAAGCAAAAACAAAAAACTTTGTTCTCAGGCAACAAATGCTTTGTTCCCCCCTCAGAGCTTTATGAATGGTCCAGCCTTTGATACAATTGGGGTAAAGAAGTGAAAGGTTTATCTTGTAATGGAAGTAATAGAGATATTTGGTTCTATTTTTGCTGGATATGCTGAACTTGAAGAAAGCAAGATTTGTTTATACCCTCTCAGTCTCCTTTTCACTAATTTTTTGGTTTGTTTTGTCTTCTGAGCCTTCTACAATGCCTTTGTCCCATGCATTGCCCTGCTTTTAACTAGTTTCCTTCCCCAGCAATTGGATGAAGGAGTTCAGAAGCTGATGCAAAAGTCTGATTTTTCATATTTGCACTTCTAGTATAAGGACACAAAATGAAGTATGATTTGAAGACATTGCTCTGTGTAATGGATGTATTTTCTCTGAGTGAACTCCTTTGCTTTTTCCCATATAGCTCTACCTGCTTTTGGTGACCAGAAGTATTAATAGAAAGGTCTGAATGAATTATTGATTGGGGTCATCATTAAAAAAATTCAAATCAACATATACATTCTCATAGTAATCCTTTCTGTTAGAGATACATGGTGAGGTGGGTTTTTTTTTTTTTTTTTTTTTTTTTGAGACGGAGTCTTGTACTGTTGCTCAGGCTGGAGTGTAGTGGTGTGATCTCGGCTCACCGTAAGCTCCACCTCCCGGGTTCACGCCATTCTCCTGCCTCAGCCTCAGGAGTAGCTGGGACTACAGGTGCCCGCCACCACGCCTGGCTAATTTTTTGTATTTTTAGTAGAGTTGGGGTTTCACCGTGTTAGCCAGGATGGTCTCGATCTCCCAACCTTGTGATCCGCCTGTCTCAGCCTCCCACAGTGCTGAGATTACAGGCTTGAGCCACCGCGCCCAGCCCCGAGGTGGGCAATTTTTTTAAGAGGCTGTGTTTGAATGCAGACTTTGAGAGTATCAGATTTATTCTTCCACTTACATGTTTTAACTAAATTTGTATTGAGGAGTTAAGTTCTTCAGCGGTGATGGATTGGGTAGACGGTGGTGGAAAGTGACCTGAAAGAGCACTGGGTAAGTAGACTGGATTGTTCCCAACTCTTCATAGCCCCACTTCTCTCCAGTAATAGGACTGTCGTTACACATCTGCATCCTTTGTCTGGTAACTTTGTTGTGCCCTCCCACTGTAGCTGGTTGTACTTCCTCATCCCTTCACTCTGGACTTGGTTATTTGACTTGCCTTAGCCCATGGAACGTTAGCAGAGGTGACACAAGCAGAGGCTGGAAGTGTGCTTGTACCATTGGGCTTGCTCTCCCATGTCTTTGCCATAACCATGAGAATGGCATGCCCTGGCTAGTCTGCCAGTCCCAGCAGAAGGATGAAACACCTGGAGCAGAACCAACCTTACTGACTGCACGGTGAAGCAGAGCTGCTCCAGTCAAACCCATTCTAGATCAGCTGGTCCCTAGCTGACCAACAGAGGTTATGTATCCCAGGAAGATACATAATGGCATTTCAAGCCACTGTGTTTGGGGTGTTATTCTATTCTATTACTGTGCCATTAGCTAACTGATACAACCTTGAATGGGGAAAGACTGCAGATAACCCACTGACTATGTGAACACTGGTAATTAGGCATTCGTAGTGTTACCATGAAGACCTTCATACATCAGGCCAGTCAGATTCTCCTAGCTCCCAGGTACTAGGCTGAGTTACTAACAACGAAGGCCATGGCTATTCTTCTGCCATTCCTGAAATGAAGCAAAAAGAGCAGGTTGCCTCGTGGGACTCAGGATAAATGTCCACAACAGTTTACTGCTGGCTAAATGAATGGATATTAGACAAACAGAATGAAAGTAAATCATTGTACTGATCACTGGAGTCACCCAGCTGTTCAAGTTTCACTGAGGTACTTGAACTGTCAAACCTGCAAGAGATAAAAACTACCTCCTTTTGCCTCTGCCCTGGGCATGAGCAGAATGCCTCTTGTCCCAGCTGGTCCCGTTCTGCCCTCTTGTTCTGTGATTATGTTGCCTGATTTGGAGCTAGAACTTTCAAGGCCCTTTAAACAACTGGAAGCTTAGAATGTCTCTACTGAAGTAAGCACCTTACAACATTTGCCAATGAGAAAATCTGTTTAATTATTTAATGCTTATTAAACTCTGAGTGCATTTATATTGCACAAACATGTCCTCTGCTTAATGCTCTCCAGGAGTTATGGAGGATTCAAATCAAATTAAACTGTGCTTTCCTCATGGTATAATTAAGGAGCAGTATGAATGATTAGCATATAAAATTAACTTAGTTTTCAGATGATAAAGACAATTTTTTTTTCTCCTTTGAAATCACTGTTAAAACAATCAGGGAAACTCCACTTTTTGAAGAAACTAGAGAACATCTGTGACTAGGAACCACAATATAAAGACAGAAGTTGGATGGAGAAATGGCAGATGACATACCAGAGTGGAGAGAAGTCACGCTGTCCTGGAGAGGGAAGAAATGGAAGAAGCTAGTGATTTTCCTGATAGAATCCCAAAAAGGGACTGGAGATGTGATAAGCTGAGGAAGGCAGGGTGAGGAAGGGGCTGGAGGGGAGAGTGTTTGGAAGTCTGTTGAAGGAGTATGGATATAGAGATTCCCACCCTACACTAGAGAGGCAGGTGAGTGCCCCTTGTGCCTTTGCCAGAGATGAGAAAATATTTTTCTAGAGAATTTGAACCAGGGAGGTTATGGAATTGAGAATAGCAAGTATAGAGGAGGGTGACAGTGAGGTACCCCATGGAAACAAGGGAGATTACGTGAAAGCCTACACATTGAACAGTGAGATCTACAGTCTCTCTCCCATATTCAGCACCAGAAAGCCATCAGATAGGAAACTGAATAATTCTTCTTCAGAGAATGCGAACCACCCCACAGAAAAATCCCAGATGGTGACATTCAGTAATTCTCAATGAAAACACTGGCTGGGCACCAGATTGCCCTGCAGTGAAGCCAACCAATCTGTGTCTCCAACCAGCATTTTAATATCTTATTCTTTAACATGAATGAACACAAAGGATGACCAGACATTTGAGGACAGACTCCAGCATGAAAGAAAGGGCCTGGAGCAGTGGCTCATGTCTGTAATCCTAGCACTTTGGGAGGCCGAGGTGGGAGGATTGCTTGAGGCCAGGAGTTTGAGACCAGCCTGGGCAACATAGTGAGGCTCCCTCTCTAAAAAAAAAAAAAAAAAAAAAATTAGCTGGTTATGGTGGCACACACCTTTAGTCCTAGCTACTTGGGAGGCTAAGGCAGGAGGATTGCTTGAGCCCAGGAGTTCAAGGCTGCAGTGCATTGTAATTGAACCACTGCACTCCAGCCTGGGCAACAGAGTGAGACTCTGTCTCTTAAATAAATAAATAAATAAATAATTTTTTTAAATGTAAAAAAAAAAGAAAGAAAGCAAAACAAATAATACAAATTTAAAATGAAGTTGGAGGAAATAGAGCAGAAAATGACTTGAAGGACACTGTTCCAATATTCTTACAGAGATAAGACGAGACATTATATCTATGAAACAAAACCAGAATGCTGCAATAACAGAACAATCAGTCAACAAGAAGGAGCTTTTGGAAATTAAAATTTCAATTTTTATTTTCTTTTTCTTGTTTTTATTTTTATTTTTATTTTTTTTGTTTGAGATGGAGTCTTGCTCTGTCACCCAGGCTGGAGTGCAGTGGCCGGATCTCAGCTCACTGCAAGCTCCGCCTCCCGGGTTTATGCCATTCTCCTGCCTCAGCCTCCCGAGTAGCTGGGACTACAGGCGCCCGCCACCTCGCCTGGCTAGTTTTTTGTATTTTTTAGTAGAGACGGGGTTTCACCATGTTCGCCAGGATGGTCTCGATCTTCTGACTTCGTGATCCGCCCGTCTCGGCCTCCCAAAGTACAGTTGGATCCTAAAGTAGAATAAATATCTTTGTTTTTAGAAAGAGGAATGACAAAAAGGAGATGATTTTGACTTCTGGAGAATAATTGTAACAATTCCAGTAGATCATATAAAAAGTATTGGGAGTGAGAATGGCACTGGACTTCTCAGTAGAAACTTTGGGAGCTAGAAAACAATATTTTAAATAAAATTTAAATATTTTAAATAAAACTAATTTGCAACCCAGAATCTTCAGGCCCAGACAAATTAAACAGGAAAATAGAATGAAGACATTTTCAGAGGTAAATCTCAACAATTTTCACTCCCATGTACCATACTTTTCTCCCCAGAAATTGCTTAAAGCTGTGCTCTAGAAAAATCAAGAAAAAAATCAAGGAAGAGGGAGTCATGGAGTTCAGCTCACTGGGGGTACCATATAGGAGGGGCAGAAATCTGCACAGTGATGGTGAGGGGAGCCCCAAGATAACAGATGGGCAACAGGCCTAGTGGTCAGTCCAGGCTGGAGCAGGCAGCAGAGGGCTCCGGAAGGGCCCATTCTTAAAAAACAAAACCAGACAGACACACGAGGAATAAAGGTGTGATAGTGTCTGGAATGCTTGACCACATAATGGTAAAGACATATTAGGCTCAAAGAAAACAAAGCAAATGAAAGAGAGGCCTGTGGTGAGGAATGGTGGGAAATAGGTTTGCAGAGGCAGGACGAACTGGATTGGGATGTTTGTGTATATGGGAAAGTACAGAAAGAGAGATCCCCACTGGCTTTTGATTTGAGTGACTGCAAGGGTGGTATTGCCATCCAT
Organism: Rhinopithecus roxellana; assembly: GCF_007565055.1. NCBI lineage: Eukaryota > Metazoa > Chordata > Mammalia > Primates > Cercopithecidae > Rhinopithecus > Rhinopithecus roxellana. The sequence continues at coordinate 79,502,852 of NC_044565.1, forward strand.
TTGGTTGAGGAGACTGTTGGTAACACATTTCCGGGGGAACCTCAGGAACTGAGTTTTGACGCTTTGTTTGAGGTGTCTATTAACGTCTGTGTGGAGATCTTCATTTGGCAGCTGAATATGTAGTCTGGAGATCGGTAGTGAAGTCAGGGCTGGAGATATATTTTTTGGAATTGACATATACGTGTATGTGTGTGTTGTGTTGTGTGTGTATGTGTGTGTTGTGTGTGTGTTGTGTGTGTGTGTTGTGTGTGTGTAATAATATAATATAATGTAATATTAGTATAGTATAATATAATATAATATATATGTATATATTGAGACCAGTGTGGGCAACATACTAAGGCTCCATCTCTACGATATTATTATTGTTATTTTAAAATAGTTATATTAAAAATTCTCTACATATAATAATACACACACACAACACAGCACACACATACACACACAAGACAACACACACAAACCCACACATATATGATTTAAAGCCTCAAGAAGAGATATCAAGAGAGTGAGTGAGTGTGGACAGAGAAGAGAAGAGAAGCATGGAGCAAGTTCCCAGGGCTCTCTAGCATTAAGAGGGAAGGGAGATGAAGGGAACCAGTAGTGCTAAGGTAGGAGGAATACAGTATCTTAGGAACCAAATGAAGCAAGTGTAGCCAGGAGGGAGTGATTAACTGTGTCAAATGCTGACAATAAGTCAAGAGAGATGAAGACCGATAAGTCAAGAGAGATGAAGACCGAGAGTTGACCACTGGATGTAGCCATGTAGAGTCATTGGTGTTCTTGACAAGAGCAGTTTCAGTACATGGTGGAGATAAAACCCAACTGGACTAAGTTTAAGAAGCGGGATTAGAGACAGTGTGAATAGACAACTCCTTCAAGGGGTTTTTGCTATAAATGGGATTACAAAATTGGGCAGTAGATGGTGGAGATAGTGAGGTCAAATGTTTTAAGATGAGAAAAGCAACAGCATGTTTCTTAGATTGATGATGTAGGAGAGAAATAGCATTTGCTAGAGCAATGTCCTTGAGCAGATGAGAGGGGACAGGATTTTGTGCACAAGCAGAAGATTGGCATCTAATATGAGCATGACAGAAAGAAATCAAGGTCATCGGTTGGGAATGAAGATGGGTGAGGTGGCAGGGAGAGGAGGAATGTGAAATCTTAGAAGAGTACCAGAGTGACTGAACTAAGAAAATACAGCATGACTTGCCAGTCAACATGAAAGGCCAGTGTGAGGTTTGTGGTCATGAACTTTAAGCAAGGCCAGACAGTGTGGTTATATATTTTTTCTCTGGCGAGGTTTAGCTGCATGAGTGCCGGCACAAAGTAGGTAGAGAGTGGGACTTAATGTTATGTTTTTGCCATGAAAGTTTGACCAAGGCAGAGAGGGGCAAGGGAGTTAAGGGTGTATGCTAGTAAGCAATTGGAATGATTGACTGGAATTTAAGCCAAATATAGAGTGAAGTGAGGATATTATGGGGGTGAAGGACTACGAAAAGGTGAAATATTCAATAGATTAGGGGTTCCGGTGGGATTGAAGGATTTTGAAGTTTAGAGTAACAGGCCCAATCTGAAAGACAGGGATTATTGTCAGACAGAGGAAAGTGTAAAATCAATCAGAATCTAGTCACTCTTTTTAGTTCTGTTCAAACACTGTCTTTTTCATAAAACCTTCCTTGGAACTCCAAGATTTTGCTTCTCATTCTATCCAATTTCTAGAGGACTTTTATGTTACATTTATGGCTGGTGGCACATTTTGCCATGCTCATGTATTTGTTTTATCTCTCCCCAATCCAACTAAAGTATAGGCTATTTCAAGGGAAGGGCTATAATTATTATTCTTTGTGTCTCTGTAGCATTCCTAGGGCAGACTCTTGAAGCTAGACTCAGTACAAAATTGAAGACTTAAATAAGGTGAGAAGCAAGAAAGATTTACGGTTGTTTCAGGTTGGATTCCCCAGGAAGCACCCACTGATATGGAGCTTAGCATTCGGGTCACTTACTAGGGAGTGGCCTTGGATCAACACAGGTATCAGGGAGGGGAAAGAAATGGTATTGGACCGAGGGAGAAGTCGAGCTGCAGTGCAGGTTCAACAACGGCCTCAGCCAACCTCTGGGGAGCTCTGGAGATATGATGGCTCTTTAGGGAGCCCCCAGTACCCGTGTAGGTCAGCACTGGATGTAGGACACTCCCAGGAGGCGCAGCTGAGACAATTCCTAAAGTGACTGACGGCTCTCCCAGCAGCTGAGGCAACACACCCTCCTGTAGGGGAAGTGGGGGTGATGTATCACACGATTCATCAGAGCAATTTCATTGTTTCAAAATTCTGTGAGGAGTAAGAAAAAATATAAAAGACTTCTATTTTCAGAGGGAATGGAAGAAGGTGGTTTACATGGGTGAGGACTGTGGGAGGTGTGGTGACTTTTGAAGCGGAAGTGGTGTGGAATAAATTTTGGCATAGTTTCACTTGCTTTGGTATCTTCCTTTCTTTATGGCACATCTATCTTTTTGCCCAATTAATAGAAAATCATGCTATTTTTCATCATCACAGTATTTTTTTTTTGCTATCTTTTTATTGTTGTTTTTACCAGACTGTTTCAGACTCCAAGCCAGATTTGTCACTCCAGCTGATATTCTTTGATGGGGAAGAGGCTTTTCTTCACTGGTCTCCTCAAGATTCTCTCTATGGGTCTCGACACTTAGCTGCAAAGATGGCATCGACCCCGCACCCACCTGGAGCAAGAGGCACCAGCCAACTGCATGGCATGGTTAGTCTGGGCAATTTCCATGGCACTGTAGCTGTAGGCTCTGCCTGCAAGGAAAAGGTTGCAAAAGCCAAGTAAAGACCTAAAAATGCCACAGTATCCTTGGAGCAGAGTGTTTATGATAGAACATTCCTTGGCAGGCATTGGGTTTTTGAGGAATCCCAGAGCTAAAAAGAATGATTCTGAACTGGTGCCATGGCTCATACCTGTAATCCCAGTATTTTGGGAGGTTGAGGTGGGAGGATCACTTGAGCCCAGGAGTTTGAGACCAGACTGGGCAACATAAGGGGACTTCATCTCTACAACAAATCAAATAATTAGCTGGGTGTGGTTGTGTATGCCTGTAATCTGAAGCTACTCAAGAGGCAAGGCAGGAGGATTGTTTGAGCCCAGGAGTTCGAGGCTGCAGTGAGCGATCATTGCTCCATTGCACTCCAGCTTGGGCGACAGAGGGAGATCCTATGAAAGAAAGAAAGAGAGAGAGAGAGAGAAAAGAAAGAAAGGAAGGAAAGAAAAAGAAAGAAAGAAAGAAAGAAAGAAAGAAAGAAAGAAAGAAAGAAAGAAAGAAAGAAAGAAAGAAAGAAAGAAAGAAAGAAAGAAAGAAAGAAAGAAAGAAAGAGATTGATTGCTGGTTTGAAGCCATGTTTGACTGAGCTTAATTAAAATGATAAAATGATGTAAAAAATTGGATTACAGGAGCATCGGATTCACTTGGGCCCTATGGGAGCACATTCCCCCAGTACTGTACGGAGGTGGAGAGAGCAAACCCCTTCTTTGAGGTCTTTATAAGTCTGGCTTTGGGAAATGGAATACAAGAGGGGTGGGGGTGAAGAATTTCCTTGTGACTTCAAAGCATTACCGTGACTCCAGTGTGACTATGACAGTTTGATGTGTTGGTTTTGATGTGGCATTTTTGACATGGGGGTGGGGATATTTTGATGCTGCCTTAAAACCCTGCTATTATTACTAAGTAATGGGTGCAACACACAGCCTCATTTTCATCCCCATTCCTGGGCCCACACTCCATCCCTAATCCCTCCCCTGGCCCCTACATCCTCTCCTGACTCTGACTCTCTTCCCATATTTGATCTTCATTCTGTCCCCACATCTTCACTAACCCCAACTTGGAACCTCATGCTACCCTTGAGACTTCACTCTCCCCGGTGCCTTCATCCCTCCCTGAAGCTCACCCCATCTGTGAACTGATAGCTTATTCCCAGCACCCCTACTCATTCCTACCCATTGCCCTGTCACTGACCTTCACCCTATAAAAGTCCAAATGGCCACATTCTATGTCCTCTATGGCCCTAACACACCTCCTGTTGGCATTTGCTCCCTCCTGTTATCCATTGGCAGCTCCTAATGGGCCAGGGGAATGTGGTCAGCATCTCATTCATTCACTTGAGCCCAAGTCCCCAAAAAGCATTCAGAACATATTCACAAGAGGAGAGGCCTGGTTGATCAGTAGCAGGACAAAGTTATTTATTTATCAGTCCAAATATATGAAGCCACAGTGATTAATATATTTAGACTGATAAATAAATTTGTTGAGTGAAGATCATTATTTTCCAGAAACAGACCCTTAATAGATTATCCAACTTGTGAATATGTTCCTATTTCAAACAAGCCTATTTTTTCTTACAACAAATATATTGAATTTTCATTTATGAATTTATTCATACTATGTCTTTAGGATCACAGACTCTGAAAATGTTTATCTACTATGTGTTAGGATGTATGCTAAATATTTATCCACACATTATTTTACTTAGGTAAATCAGGAGGTCTTAATCTAGTGAGTAGTCTTCAGAGAGTCCTCGTGATGAGATGATAGAGAGCTATAATCAGAAGGAAGTTTTAGAGATCAGCTAGTTTGAGCTTCTTATTTGATACACAAGGAAATGGAGATCCAGAGACACAATGTTATATAGCTCTTGTACAAGGAATTTTTCTTAGATACTACTTGATCAATAAATAATTACTATCCAAGTGCCTTCCTTTGGGAGTTTTATCATTACAGATTAAGGATAAAATGACTATACAGAGTGAAATAGAAGATCAGACAGGCTTAGACTCCTTTCTGAAAATAAATGTATGCTTTTAAAGTCCACAAAATATTTATTTAAATGTCTTCTTTCTCATTTATCCTTAGTGATATCCTTTTGGAATTACATACACAAATAATCAATACTTTGCTATTTGTCCACATTGCATAAGCAAGATTGAAAGAGTTCTCCAAAACAATTAGCATAAAATGTTAGTAAATCTTTTGTTCATTCATGTAGCTTCCCATATTATTCTCAATTACTAAAATGCAGTTAATTCTAGCTGATTGTATTTCCCTATTGATGAATATAAAATGTGTTTTGGCGATGGTGATTAACCATTACTTTTCCTCCCTTAGGATTTATTGGTCTTACTGGATTTGATTGGAGCCCCAAATCCAATGTTTCCCAATTTTTTTCCAAACTCAGCCAGATGGTTTGAAAGACTTCAAGCAATTGGTAAGCACCACTGTTATTAATGAATAAAACATAATTCCTTCCTACTGACAGATACTACATTTTAAAATTCAAAATTTACAATTTGGCCGGGCACAGTGGCTCACGCCTATAATCCTAGCACTTTGGGAGGCCAAGGCATGCAGATCAGCTAGGGTCAGGAGTTCGAGACAAGCCTGGCCAACATGAAATGGGGGTTTCATGTTTAGTAGAGACGGGGTTTCAATAAAATCATCTGGGTGTGGTGGCGGGCACCTGTAATCCCAGCTACTTGATAGGCTGAGGCATGAGAATCACTTGAACCTTGGAAGTGGAGGTTGCAGTGAGCCAAGATGGTGCCATTGCACTCCAGCCTGGGTGACAGGGTGAGGCTCCATTTCAAAAAAAGAAAAAAAAAATTGTAATTTAAGTGTATGATTTAAATGTATAATATATTTTATTGACTTTTATTCTTGCTTTATTGATTAGTTGTTTACTATTTTCATCTTTGTAGTAAGCCCAGTTTATTTTCCTGCATGAAACTGTATTTTCAAATGGAAACATAAAATAGTACATTTCATGTTTGCACATCCTTAAAAATGGTTTGAAAATATTTTCCCAGAGTCCTGTTTGAAGCATGTAGAATGCATTTCAGGAGGAAACTTTACTCAACAAAGCATGTTGGCTAATGATGAATATGATGTCCTTATAATGATATCAAAATATATTCTTCAGTTTTTCTTTTCCATCTCTGTCTTTGCCATCTTCTATTTTCTTCCTTATCCAGATATTATTTTCCTTTAAATCTAGTACAATCTCCACCAATTTTCCAAAGAAGTAAGAGATCAGGATGAAAAGAAAGCCAGATCCTTCAAGATTTAGAGTCAAATAAATGGGAGTAGACTAGACCAGACTAGGTCAGGCCAGGCCAGTCCTAGAAAATCTATGCATCTATGGTGGAAGAGAGGGGCTTGGGTTTGGAGAAAGAAAAGGAGAATAACTTCTTACCTTTGTACTTTCACCCTACCCAAAACAAAACAAAACAAAACAAAACAAACTCTTCAGGCGTCAGGGAAAGAGGAAAATTAGATTGATCTTTATTGTAGAATCTAGCCCAGGGGGCTGCTTTGAAGGCAAGAATTTCATGCTAGAAATTCCTTATTAGCCACACAAACTTCTTGGAGCAAGATAGACTTGTATTACTTCTAAGCAGTGGGAAAAACACTGCCATCATAACTCACACTTTGGCCATGAGTAAAGAATTTGTCTAGTATCTTAGAGAAACTTCTACCTTAACTTCAGATGCACATGATTGGCAAATTTCATTTCCTAGTTTGAAAGAATGACTATAATGGTGTTATTAATATAAACTTCTTGGGCTTCTTCCTTGCAGCATGTTTTCCTTACTTTGACGGTAGCCTCAAGAAACTGAGTTTGGCTTTCTTTCAAGGATTTTGTGCCCTTTTATTATTTCCTGTACCAGAATGAACTTATGCCAATAACTTGCACCTTCATGTAACTTTAACGCATGTACTGCCGCTCCTATTGGTATTTACATTTCAAACCATATCTCTAGTTGTATAAGAAAAAGTTGTGTCTCATGGTAAAGGAATTATAAATACCAATAAACAGACAAGAATATTGTTTTTGGTGGTGGTTAGGGCTTTCTCAATGTTCCTAGAATCATATTATGTATGATTGATTACTGGTTGGTTTATTTTTTACCCTTTAAATTTAGCAATTAAAAAAAGCTATCCTAGGAAAGTTCATTTGGTTGTCTTATAATATTCATGTGATCTCTTGTCATCTTGTAACATACAATACATGACTTATGTAGGCCGGTGGTTCTCAAATTTTAAAGTGCATCAAAATCACCTAGAGGGCTTCTTATAACACAGATTGCTGGATTCTAACCCCAGAATTTCTGTAAGTCTGAGGTGGGACCAGATAACTGACAAGTTCCTAGGTGTTGCTGATGTTGCTGGTCAGACATCACACTTTGAGAACCGCTGATGTAGGTCACTCTAGGTATCCCTTTCCCATAGCCACTTGATATACTTCATCTCTACTCTGTTTGAGTATTCCCCTTTAAGCTCCATATCTCATCTAAGGCATTCTTCATGCAGCATCTTGGACCTATAAGTATTTATATCTGCACCTGTGTTCCCCCCTTCCACCCAGCTGTCCTCTGTTTTTTTCATTCTCTATCTCTCCACGGTTCTGTTGAGTTTCTACCTCTAAGGAGGTTCTCACCTGTAAGTTTAGAGCCACATGTGACTCTTCTCTCTTCCTGCTCCAAAATGTACACACCCCTGTTCGACCCAGATGTTTCTTGTCACGGGAGTGGCCATGCTTGCTGTTGCACAATCTTTTAAAAATTATGGACTCATGTGCTAAGATTTCAAACTCCTGAAATAAGGTTACATTATGAGTCTTGATCAGATAAAAATAGTTGTTCATCTATTGTATAATTGTCATCTACAGAACATGAACTTCATGAATTGGGTTTGCTCAAGGATCACTCTTTGGAGAGGCGGTATTTCCAGAATTACAGTTATGGAGGTGTGATTCAGGATGACCATATTCCATTTTTAAGAAGAGGTAATGTGTGTGTGCGTGTGTGTGTGTGTGCGTGTGTGCGCGCGCAGCCTGATTTTGGAGTACAACGGTGGGATATGAGAAAGTACACAGATGATAATGAAGTATCAGCTGTCTTTATATGGTACAGAGCTCCCTCTTCTTGAAGAATGACACTTTCTAGTTTACTCACTGGAGTAATGCGCATTGTTACAAGTTGGGTCTTTCTTAATAGGTGTTCCAATTCTGCATCTGATACCATCTCCTTTCCCTGAAGTCTGGCACACCATGGATGACAATGAAGAAAATTTGGATGAATCAACCATTGACAATCTAAACAAAATCCTACAAGTCTTTGTGTTGGAATATCTTCATTTGTAATACTCTGATTTAGTTTATGCTAATTGGTTCTAGAATCGAATTCAAAAGTCAAGGCATCATTTAAAATCATCTGATTTCAGACAAATGCTGTGTGGAAACATCTATCCTGTAGATCATCCTATTCTTAGGTGTCTTTGGTTATCAGATCAACTATAGAATAATTATGTTGTGATATTGTGTCCTAAATTGCTCGTTAATTTTTATTTACAGATTGAAAAAGAGGGACTGTGTAAAGAAAATGGAAAATAAATATCGTTCAAAAACGCTTTTAGATAAACATGATGAGGCAAAATCAGGTTCATTTATTCAATCATAGTCTTCTAAACAGTACTTAAATAGTGGTTGGAAAATGTAGCCTTCATTTTATGATTTTTCATATGTGGGAATCTATTACATGTAATACAAAACAAAGATATAGTTTGAAGGCTCTCAGATGTCTTTGAGAAATCTTTGTAGGGTTAATTTTATGGAAATTAAAATCAGAATTAAGTGCTATGTTGTGATGTCTTTTTTTATACAAAAGAAGAATGATATAATTTAATGCGTTGTCCAATTTTTGTAGGGTTTTGCAAATTTAACGTTCTCATTGTGCAAATAATAGTCGATAACAAAAATTTTGGAAAATGAAGAAAACTATAATCCCATTATATTGACAGAATCGCCATTAGTTCGCTTTTTAGTTTTTTCCCACTTTTTCTTTTCTTTCTTTCTTTCTTTTTTCTTTTTTTTTTGAGACAGGGTCTCACTGCCCAGGCTGGAGTGCAGTGGCATGATATCATGGCTCACTGCAGCCTTGACTTCCTGGGCTCAAGCTATCCTCTCAGCTCCGCCCGACGAGTGGTTGGACTACAGGCGTGCACCACCTAGCTAATTTTTTTGCCTGGCTAATTTTTTTGGCATTTTTGTATATATGTGGTTTCTCCATGTTGCCCAAGCTGGTCTTGAACTCCTGGGCTCAAGCAATCTTCCCGTCTTGACCTCCCAAAGTGCTGGGATTACAGGAATGAGCCACGGCATCCAGTCTCCTCACATTTCTTAAATGCAGATTTTTCTTATAAAGGTATAATCAAACTGTATTACAATTTTTTTTGACCTGTTTTTTCCTGTTAAATGATGTAATTACCAGGCATATATTTGTTGTTTTGGTTTTGGATTGAGGTGAGGACAGAAAAAGACTGCTGAATGTGAACTGTAGAGTCGATATTAAGGTAACACAGTAGTACAGCAGTAGTTGTGACAATTTTTGTGTAGGTAGATTATGGTATTCAGTTTGGTTTGTTACTTAGAACATTTTTTTCTGGAAATACATAGGCATTCATAAGTTGTCTTTAGCTACAGGAAACAATTATCTAGAAATACAAACTTGATCAATTAAATAATTAGGAAATTGTTCCTGGCATACAGATGAAGTTAGTTGGGGCCACTGTGTTCTGTGTGTTCCCTGTTCAGACAAGATATTTAGTAAATACTCAGTGAATTAATGTGCCAAATGACAATGGAAGTCATTGGGAAAGTAATTTACTTGGTAAAACATAGTTTTCAGGCAAGAAAAGGATAAAAATAGTTTCATCTATTTGACTATGCAAATTATATAGAAGAATATAGCCAGGATTATATATGTATACTTAGATATATTTAAGCTATATATAACATTTATATATAAATATATATTTATATATAACATTACCTGTCTATAATTTCACGTTGGTAAATTTTATAGAATTAGATTTTTCTAGGATTCCTTTTTATTTTCCAAATGTCCTTCCAAAGTCATGCATGTCCTTCCAAAGTCTTGTAAAGGAATATCGTGCCTCTGTAAATTAATGATATTAAGAGCTAACACTTACTGAGTGCTAACTCTGTGCCAGACAGAGTCACATGTGCTTTGTATGTTTTACTAACTTGATCCCCAAAACAATCGTGTGAGGTAGGTGGTATTTGTAAACTTACTTTATGATGCTCAGAGTAGTTAAGTGTATTCTCCAATATTACATAACTAGTAAGCGGTAATAGTGGGATTTGTACCCAAGAAGTCTAGCTCTAAAGCTTATGCTTGGGAACTGCTCTAGAATATTACCCCTTTACATGAAAAGAACTATGCAGAATATTCCTGATGCCAAATGCAAAGCAATAGTTGTATCTTGAAATTTTTATAGGTCATTTCAAACTGGGGATGCAGTCTTAGGTCATTGCTGCCACGATTCACCTGACAACTTAGGCTTCAGAGACACATAATTTCCATGCAGAATGATTACTCTGCCATAGCGAAGGCTATTTTTGCATAAGCGTGGGCATATACAAATCAACACAAGTGGTTCCGGGCTAAAGTATCTAAGCCACAAAGCAGGATTAAAAGAGCTGAGTTTTCTGGATTAATTTTTTGGATGAGAGAAAGCATTTGAAAAGAGTTCAGGGAAAACACATTTTTTTTTTTAACGTGAGAAAAGAAATGGTCTAACAGACTGATGATATTAAAACAGAATGAAATGAAGTTTTAATGAGGAACCTAAACATTAGTTGACAGTACTGCATACATAATTGTAAGTCTAAATGATAAACTCATTTGGAGGCAAAATGAAATTAATAAGAGGTCTACTATAATCTGTTGAGTTCACATTAGTTCAATTATTTTTAGAGGAGGTTGGTGGATGTGTTGAAATGGGATAAAAGAAAAAATAAAACCATAAGCAGCTTAATTCAGTGAAGGTTTTCTTCCTTTGAAAAGACATATCCTCAAATTCTACTCACTAAGAATTTGCACTGATAAGGGAAAAGCAGCCATGATGTCATAAACGGAGACATTTTAAGGCATTAACCTGATATTAATCTCTGAAATATGCTCTGTATAATTCATGCCAGTCAGAAATATTACTTTTTAAAAATTCTAGCTGCAAAGACAGTGCTCCATAAACATCAGGTTGCATTTGGAATTTTTCTATGTGCATTTTGGAGCATTTTACAGCCCTAAGAGAACAATTTGTATGTTTTGTCTATTACTGTCAACCCTGCAATATGTAGGGCTATTTTTCTTCTTCAAGAGAAATGAGTTCAAAGGAAAATATTCATAAAAGAGTATTCATAACCTTGGCATCTACAAAAAATCATGAGCCTGTTATTGTAGCTTGAGGGTTGTGGCTGGAAGAGAAAAGACAGATCCTTCAAAATGGAGAAATGTTTTAGATGGCAAAGCAATTGTCATTAAGAATAAAGCAGCCCATATTTTCAGCTCCAACTTCAAATCCTTAAGCAGTTTATTTCATGAAGCTTCTTTCTTCCATCAAAGAAACACATTCATTATTGTGCTGCAGCAAAATCATGTGAAAACTGAACGTTTCCTCAATCAACTTGGCCCAGCTGGAGGTGATTACTTTGTGTAAAGGAGGGACGATGGACACGATTCAAGACGCTTCCATTTCATTAATGTACAGACAGCCCTGCAGGAGGCTTGGTCACAGTATAGTCTGCGGAAAATCAAGGCCCAGTTTCTGTGCAAGACCTGAATCTGAGGAACGAAGGTGGGAGAGGGGAATAGAAGAAATAAAGAGAAGATGAGGGAGACTATTCAGGACAGCTGCAGTAATTTAAAGCAAAGCTAATGTAGAAAATTTGGGGGAAATTATTTAAATTTGCTATTCATCTTAAGTCATGGGGCTGTGCTTTCAGAGCCAGCCTCCCCCTAACTTTTGGCTTCAAAGATGAATGAACGAAAGATTGAGGTTTCACTCTCAGTTTCAGGGCCACTTTTTATGCAGCCTGAAATTCTAAAAGTGGTTTTGAAGTGGTTTAACTGCCTCCCCTTACTTCCCTTTCGTCTATCGCTTCCGTGTCTTTTATGGTACATCTTTTCCATCCCTCAAATAGTTACTGCTTTGTTGCAAGGGGCAGATAGCATAGTGTAAAGCTACTGCTGTGTTCCAAGGGGCTGAGGTGGAGAGAAAAGGTTGTTAGCTGGTTGAGCCAGTAGGGTGGCATAGGATACCCCTCAAATGCTCGTACACATGAACATTGGCCCCAGGCTCTTGGCAATATATCCAGCAGCAATAATTTATGACAGTTTTATAGAGAGCTGGGATGAAAGGACTGGCTTGTGTCATGGCTGTATTCCTCAGCCGGAATTTGGTTGGCTTACGCACGCAATGTGAAGTCATCTTATTGTGCTCATATTTCAAAGGCAACACATGGAACAGCGCCCACTCTCCTGACATATCTGAATCTGCCAGTGAAGAGTTTAGACCATTTGTTTGAGAATTAACATTAAGAGCACAAAATTGCCAAGAAGGGAAAATAGCATGGCTTAAAGCAAAAAAGCAAAAACAAAACAAAACAAAAACCCCAAATTCACAAAGGTTACAAAGGTAATATGAAAATAGATTTAAAAACTCATAAATTATAAACAGCACTGGAAACTTTATTCTCTTACATTTACTGAGCACTGTGTGGTACAGGAGGTCCTTGGCACTCATGGACTTAACATTTGTGGTTTTGGCTAACAAAGAATGACATGTAGTAAGTTACACGAGCTAAGAGATTGGCGTGGAGAAGTAAATGAGCATAGCTGACTACCAGCCATCAATTTCGCTGTTGTTCTCTAGTCATCCTTGCAGTAACACTTGGGAAGTGATAAACCCCATTTCTTTGTAAAAATGAACCCCTCCTCCAAGCCAACTGCTCTTGATGGAGATGTTATTGAGAGGTCTAGAAAAATGCTGGCTACAGTGAGTAGCTTTATAAGTGATTTTAATCCTTTACGAATAGATGAATTAACGTTAGGAAAAGATCACTTTAAATTTTCAGTTTTAAAACTTTATTTAATGAGGAAAATTATAAGCAACAATGGTATTCAGAAGCACTTAGGATATTTTCCTTGAGAATGTTAAAGCTCCATTTTAGGTTATGTTAGAATGATTCCATATCAAGTAACTGGTTGTGATCATCCTTTCATAGGTTTACCCATAGAGCTGTATATTAGTGTCCTCATTTTACAAATAAGTGAACACAGACTTTCAATTATTCTCAGCTGATGCTTAGACTAGACTCTAGGGAACTTCATTTTTGATACATGACATGGCTAATTTCGGCTCGATTAGAAGGGACCTTAGAGATTTTCTACTTCACTGGCTTACTGGTTTTCAGCTACCCCCAGGGGGCACTTGAAAATATGTGTGTGTGTGTGTGTGAGAGTGTGTGCATTTCTGTGCTTATGTAGCGGAATGGGTGGTGAATGTTTTTGTTTGTCATGAATACTGAGGGGTGCTTCTGGAATTTAGTGGTCAGGGGCAAAAAAGAATGTTCAGAACAGTTTGCACACTAGAGAATTGTCTCACCCCAAATGCCAATGGTGCCTCCACAGTACTGACTAGTTTTCAACATTCTCATTTTAAAGGTTTAGCTATCAAGATCCAGAGACGATGGATCACTTAAGATTCTCTTGGTTTGCAAGTGACAGAAAATTCAAACTTACCTGAGCAAAAAATGAAATTTATTTCATGTCTCTGACTTCAGACACAGTTGACCCCAGAACCCTGTCTCTTATCTATTTGCTCTGCCCTCCTCTGAGTATGCGTTAAACTTAGGTAAGTACTTCCTTCTGGGGGCAAGATGGCTGTTAGTAGCCCCAGGTTCATACCCCCATAACTCCAGTTTCAGTGCAAGAAGAGTACCTGTCCTCTGAGCAACAGTTCCACAAAGTCCTTGGCTTGACTGCCATTGGCCCAAGTGGGGCTCTGGGACCTTTGCTGACTCAGTCTCTGGGCTGGTGGATGGAATGCATTGATTACTTTGGCCTGTGGGCTCATGCCCCTCCCTAAAGCTGGGAGAAGTGTCAGCTTCACCAAACCACAGGAATGAAGACAGGGAGGAGGTGGTTGTCCAAAGGAAGATCGAGAAAAAGACTGCTGTATAAGCAAGAGCAACAAATGTCCATTACAGTAGGTAAGCGAGATGGGTGACTTATGTAAGATCCTAAGTCATGGTACCACATTGCCTTTCTTTTTTTCTTTTTATTTTTTTGAGATGGAGTCTCACTGTGTTGCCCAGGCTGGAGTGCAGTGGTGTGATCTCAGTTCTCTGCAACCTCTGCCTCCCAGGTTCAAGTGATTCTCCTGCCTCAGCCTCCCAAGTAGCTGGAATTACAGGCATGTGCCACCACCACCTGGCTAATTTTTATATTTTTGGTAGAGATGGGGTTTCACCATGTTGGCCAGGCTGGTCTTGAACTCCTGGCCTCAAGTGATCCCCCCACCTTGGCCTCTGAAAGTGCTGGAATTACAGGTGTGAGCCTTCATGACCGGCCTGCTTTTCTTTTATTTATATATTGTGTGGACATTATAATGTGCTGTTAGAATGGAGACGTACTTGGTCCTTCATCACAGTTCATAAACTACAGGGTAAAGGTTTTGGAAGAAGAGCATACGAGTTATAAGGTAGACTATGCTTCCTGCTTAAAAATATGAATTAGGCTGGGAATGGTGGCTTATGCCTATAATTCCAGCACTTTGGGAAGCCAAGGTGGGAGGATCGTTTAGGCCAGGAGTTGGAGACCAGCCTGGGCAACATAGCAAGATCCCATCTTAACAAACATTTAAAAAGTAGCTGGGCATGGTGACTCTTGCCTGTAGTCCCAGCTACTTGGGAGGCTGAGGTGGGAGGATCACTTGAGACCAGGAGTTCGAGGCTGCAGTGAGCTATAATCACACCATTGCACTCCAGCCTGGGCCACAGGACAAGACTTTGTCTCAAAAACAAAAATAAAAAAGTCAGAATTAGAAGATTTGTAAATTCAGCTGTTTATGCTTCATTTCCTTGCAGTTTGATTCTGGTGTTGGAAATGGGAGTTTGTCAAAGGAAAACAAAGTTGCTTCACATAAGCTCAGGTTTTCTTCAGGATCATTGTATTTCCCCAGACCTATAAACAAGTTGATAGAGCTTAGAAAGTTTCATCCAAGGAAGGAAGAGCATCTTCGGATATTTAAACTTGTTAACACTTCATCTTGATAGAAGGCAGGGGGATTACAATATGTAGGAAACCAAGAAAAATGTAGGTTACTTAGGAATTGACCAGGACAAGTAAGCTTCTCTGTTACCAGAGGCTGGCAGTCATGGACAAGACCTTGTCCAGACACGGCCTGAGGCCAGGCCCACCTTGAAGCGGATGAAGATGAGGTCGGCAGAAGGAAGGAAGGGTTTGTTGACTCACCGTGAACATTTCAGTCCAGCAGTTCTCTTCAAAGTCAGAGTTCAAGGCAGCACTTTGATCAAATATGAACTTCTTACACCACTCCTCAGAGGCCGATAAATGTTATCCGGCCAATGTGACCTGATAAATGTTATCAGGCCAATATGACCAGCCAGGTCACTGGTCTCCATCAAGGTCATTATCAGACCACACCGTGGGGTGGAGTCTGAACTGAGATGGTTGTTCAGCGGCTGGGACCAAGAGAGTAGAATCCAAGTATTTTAAGGTTGAAACAGATCTTATAAACAATCTACTCCAGGGAAGTCCAATCTTTTGGCTTCCCTGGGCCACAATGGAAGATGAAGAGTTTTGCTGGGCCACACTTAAAATATGCAAATGCTAATGATAGCTGGTGAACTTAAAGGAATTGCAAAAATGTCCCATGGTGTATCTGTGTGTGTGTGTGTGTGTGTGTATGTTTTTTTTTTTTTTTTTTTTAAGATGTGGTCTTCCTCTGTTGCCTGTTGCTCAGGCAGGAGTGCAGTGGCACAATCTCAGCACACTGCAACCTCTGCCTCCCTGGTTCAAGTGATTCTCTTGCCTCAGCCTCCCGAGTAGCTAGGATTACAGGCGTGCACCACCCAGCTAATTTTTATATTTTTAGTAGAGATGATTTTGCCATATTGGCCATGCTGGTCTTGAATTCCTGACCTCAGGTGATCTGCCCATCTCAGCCTCCCAAAGTACAGGGATTACAGGTGTGAGCCACTGCAGCCAGCCCATTATGTTTTAAGAAAGTTTATGGTTTTGTGTTGGACGGTTTCAAAGCCGTCCTGGGTCGCATGCCACCTGTGGCTGTGGGTTGTACAAGCTTGATCTACTCTATGGTTTTCACCCTCGGTTTTAGATTTTCCTTGGGGCTGCACTGCACAGATGGTCCCTGTCCACATTTTTGTCTCTTTCCCAGTGGTAGAATGTACTCCAACAGTTTTCAAAGTTTTTGTATTTTAAGTAGTAGAGTCCTTTCTTTGAAGGATATCTCACATGAAAACTCCAAAGATAAAAGCAGTGCAGATCTGGCTGAAGCACTGAGAGTGGCCTGGAACTTCATTGGCGAAACCTGATCCAAACCCCCAGCACACTCACCCTGACCCACTGCAGCTGGGAGGCTTCAGCACCTCCCTGTAACCTGGTGCTCTGCAGACCTTAGCTTGGAGCTCTGATCTAATCTCCAGTCTCTTTTTACTCAGTTCTCAGAGGCAGTGACTTGGTGGATCACTCACTCCTTGGGTTCTAGGTTACCACTTTCACCTGGTTCTCCTACCTTACAAGTCTCTCCTTCTGTCTCCCTTGCTGTGTGTCTTTTTTTGTCTTTCTGACTCTTAAAAATCAGAATATTCTGGGGTTTAGTTCTTGGACCTCTTCTCCAGCTGTACTCACTTCCCAGCTGATCACATCCAGCCTCATGGTTCGAAGATTAGGTGCAGATAACTTCCAAATTAGTATCTCCAGTCTCAATCTCTCCCCAAACTCCAAACATATCCACTGGGGTGTCCCGAAGACACCTCGAATGATGAAATGCAAAACTAAACTCACAGTTCCATGCATCCTCCCAAATCTTATTCTTCCTACATGGACACTTTTTAAGCCAGGTACTGACTCTTCTTTCTCAGCTCAGGACATTATCAAGTTCTATAGGCTCTCCTTTGTACCCTAAATCTGTCCCCTTTGAGCAACACTCCCGCTCTGGGTCAAGTCACCATCATCTCTTCCTGGGTTCCCCTGCTCCACCTTGCTTCTGCAGTCTCCTCTCACAGGGGCTAGAACAATCCTTTTAAATTGGAATCAGAGGCTGGGTGTGGTGGCTCATGCCTGTAATCCCAGCACTTTGGGATGCATAGGTGGGCTGATCACCTGAGGTCAGGAGTTTGAGACCAGCCTGGCCAACATGGCAAAACGCTGTCTCTACTAAAAATACAAAAATTAGCTGGGCATGGTGGTGCCACCTGTAATCCCAGCTACTCGGGAGGCTGAGGCAGGAGAATTGCTTGAACCCAGGAGGTGGAGGTTGCAGTGAGCTGAGATCACACCATTGCACTCCAGCCTGGGCAACATAGCGAGACTCTGTCTCAAAAAAACAAAATTGCAATCAGGTCATATTACAGCTGAAATGGCTTTTCCTTTCTCTCAGAATAGGATTCAGTGTCATTCCTATGGCTGACAAGGTCCCATGTGACCAGGCTCCTCCATCTTTCTGGCCCCTCCTCCTATGGCTCTCTTCCTACGTCACTTCTCCTGGCCACACTGGCCTCCTGGCTTTTCCCAAACAAGCTGAGCACAGTCCTGAATCAGTGCCTTTCTATGTGCTGCTCCTCTGCCTGGAAGGCTTTCCCCTAGATATTTGCGTGGGATGTGCCCACATTCCATCTGAGGCTTTGCTCAACTAATACGTCATTGGAGGGGCCTTCCCTCATCCCCTTCATCCTGTTCCCTGGGCTTGCCCATTTTCCATCCTGGAGAGATCTGAGTGACAACTTATGCCGTAAAGCTACCACTGTCAATCACTTCATCCATAATGCCACAGATTACTTCTTCTTCCCCCAGAGAGGAGGGTTAGACTTATCTTTGGTAGGAGCTGCAGGAGCTGCAGCACTGAGGTCTGACTCGACTGAACCCAGGGAAGCTCTGCTTTCCCCAGCAGCTGTCCTGGGGCCAGTGGCACAACCCAGAAATACATACAGTTAATGTCCTGCACAGTAGACAAATCAATGAAAAGCAGGAGATAGGAAGAGACCGAGGGTTAATCGCTTACCCTTCCTCCCTCCAGTGGATTGTTTTGAGATGCAGTGATTTTATTTGATCTCTCTGGAAGAAATGGAGATGGAGAAACAAGTTGTATTTGTTGCAAAGCTGGCCATCTTGGTAACATACCCCTTGTATTTGTTATTCTTCCTTTCCTGTCTCACTTCCTACTTTCCTTCACTTTTACTCCCCCTAAATTGCACCTTCTCTCATAAAGTCTTAGCCATGAGCTTTTGTTTCAGGCTCTGATTTCTAGGGCACTGTTATCTGTTTGCTTATGTGTGTGTTATCTCTCTCTCCTCTCTAGAATGTGAGACCAGAAGAAGAGTAGGGACATTGTTTCATCTACTGTTGTATCCTCAATGACCAGCCTAGTACTTGGAACATGGTAGATGCGTGTTAAATACTTGTTGAATAAACTTCGCGATGAGGAAACTTGTCTTACCTAATCCTGGACCTTAAGCCAGGATGATTCACTGAAGCCAGGATGATTCACTTGTAAGTCACCTGGTAAGTCCCACCCATCTGTGGCAATCCTTTGACACCTTGCTTTGAGTCTGCTCTTGATCTTGCTTCTGCTTCCTCCTCTCTCACCTGTGATATGCAACAGCCTCCCAATTGGACTCCCTGCAGCATTCCACCCTGCTCCATTCTAGACTTCATGCAATAGTCAGAGAAATGTTTTAAACACATTAATCAGGTCTCATTGCTATGCTGCATAAAACACTCTGATGGTTTTTCACTGCAATGAGAATTAATATGAACTCCTTACTATGGCTTACTATGGCCTACAAGTTCCCTCCCACTCAGAAACTCAACAATTTTTTTCTTTTTTTTTTGAGACGAGTCTCACCCTGTTGCCCAGACTAGAGTGCAGTGGCACGGTCTCGGCTCACTGCAACCTCCACTACCCAGGTTCAAGCAATTCTCCTGTCTTAGCCTGCTGAATAGCTGGGATTACAGGCGTCAACCATCATGACCGGCTAATTTTTTTCTAATTTTAGTAGAGACGGGGTTTCACCATGTTGGCCAGGCTGGTCTCAAACTTCTGACCTTGGTGATCCACCTGCCTCAGCCTCCCAAAGTGCTGGGATTATAGGCGTGAGCCACCATACCTGGCCCAGAAACTCAACATTCCACCACTCTTACCCTCCCTGTATGGGCTGCAACCCCATGGCCCTCTTTTGTTCCTTGAACTTACTAAGCTCTGCCCTGCCATAGGAAGGCTTCTGGACATCCTTATCCTCCACATAGGATTCTCCTTTAGTCCCGATATACATTGCTGTCTCTTTCTTGGCCTTCTCACAGAGGTTGTTCCTCACATCCCCTTATCCAAAATAGGTCCTTCCTGTATATTTCTATCTCAGCACTCTACTCATTTCTTTCTTTATCCTTGTTACGACTTGTCATTATAATATTGTTTTACTATGGAGGGGGGCAGCCTGTTTTCATCATCAAATTGTAGGTTTCATGAGGGCCAGGACTATGTCTATGTTTTTCATCATTGTATTCCCAGCACCTTGGAGAGATATTTGCGTGTGGCAGAGGTTTAATACGTGTTTGGTGATTAAACAGATATTCAAGAATTGATCCGGCTTCTATTTCTTTGGCTTCAGGACCTGCCTCAAATGTCCCTTTGTCACAGGCCTTCTCCAACCACCCTATATAAAATATAACAGTGTATCTCCCGGCTTTTTCTCATGCTTTTGGTGAGAGATTTGTTATCCTTGGTCTGGGCCTTTGTTGTTCTCTAAGAACCTGGTTTGCCCTCTGCCTCTTGGCTCTACCGGCTGCCATGAGCATCTATGCCTCCCAGCTCCAGCTCTCAGGGCCCCTGTCCTCATTCAAGGCCTGCCCTGCTTCATCCTGGAGGAGATGGGGCAAACTCAGATACAGAGAGCTTCAGCAACTTGTTCAAGTTTATACAATAATGAAGATTGGGCCAGAAGTCAGTTTTTGGGATTTGCACCCAGTCTAATGTCTTTTCACTCTGTTATGCTAATCCTGTATCTCTGTTTCAAATCAAAGTGACTCATTTTGAGTTTTCAGATGAGCACTTCAAGTGTTATGGAGTACCTGGTTATTTGAAGTAAAAAAAGCAACAAGAATTGAAGCTTCTAGCTAGACAAAGCTTGAAGCACCAGACAACTATTGAGGACTAAATCTGCCCACAGGGCTGGAATTAGGCACCAAGGGAATAGATGCAGGGAGAGATCCAAGGTCACAGCCAGGAGCCAGATGCTGGGTGTAAGCTGTCTGTGCCTGTCTTCCTTTCCCAGGGCCCGCCAAAGGAAGGCTCTGAGCTTCAGGATGGGGATCTAGACTTCAGTTATCAGTAGGTTCTGAAAGTGCTGCCCTTAGGGAAATGGTGACTTAGAAACAGAACTTCAATAAGGTTCAGTTGAAGTCCAGGGTATTCCCTAGGTATGCCTCTTGCCTCCTCTCATCTCTCTGCTTCAAAAGAAGAACATTTGAGGAAGTCCCAGGGAAGAGAGATGAGAAATATGGATATGAAATAAAGTGAAATGAAGAACCACAGTATAGAGTACTTTTCTGCATTGGGTAAGACTTGTGGGTGAGACAGAGAATTGGGTGGAGGGCAGAAGGCCAGAAGGAGTAGGCAGAGGAAGGAGGGGGTGTTGAGCCTCCTTCAGGCATCGAGCGAGAAACTTGCCCTCGGAATAGTCATACTTGATCTCCTTTTGGCTTCTGTGTACCAGCAAAGCCTTTAGGTTTAGTCTGTTTCCTCTCTGGCAGAAAAGGAAGCCCAAGGCAATTTGCATAGGCAGCTCTCAAGCAAAGCCTCCCTCAAAGAGTTTCTGACTCATCCCCATGACTTCCTCCCCCATCTGTCAACAGGGGAAACTCCAGGTGGGAGGTTACATTTCCTGCCTCCCTGTTATGGACTAGTTTCCTTCTTGGGAGGCGAGGCAGAAGTGGAGGGGACTTTCTCCCTCCTCATCATCCCATGCCTTCTCTCTTCTCCCCGCTCCTCTCTATCAAACCCTATGTTCCCATTTTGAGCTGAGAATAAGGAACAGCAGAGTTTATTAAAAACATTTTAAAATCAAGTGATTAAACTCTGATAATGGCAGAATTTCAAACATGAGTCAGTATGTAAATCCAACTGTAAAGATGAAGCTTTGAAGATATTTCTGTGTTCTCAGAACCTCAGAAGTTAATTCTTCTAGACATTGCTTCCTTCTAAGGGCAACTTCAGCACATGGTCCACAAGGATATAGGGCAGGATCCTCATAGAGGTAGTAGGCTACATGTCTCAAGTTGTAGGATGCTCTGGGCCCTCAAGTCTATCTATCCTCTTCCCCGAGTTCCGCACATCATCTACGTGCTGCTGGACTCCTGAAAACAGCACAACACCCTGACAGAGAGCTTGTTTGAGCATTCGTTCTTTCTGTGTTTTGATAGTGTTAGGTAGGCCACCATCTGTGGGCTCTGTTTTGATCCACAGTTCTCCCTCTGGACATGGGATGTATCAAAGCAGGAAACAGCCTGCCCATCTGAGCTTTTCATGATGTCACGGCTACTGCTCTGGCTGTTACCAGAGTTACAGGGAACCTCAGGGAGAGAGCTTGAAATGGTTGGGCATCAGGTATAAAGAAAAAAGCACTCAGAAGTATGGAATTTGTTTACATTGGTTCAGGGAACCAAAGAAAAAAGGTTCGAGAATAGAATGTTCTGGCCTGTGTGCCCACTGAAATTAGAATTGTACGGGATTTTCCTCCAACACCGTGGTGGCTATTTTCCAGACTCTTTTGCTGATTTCTCTTCATCTTCACACTTGTCAAGGTTGAAAGTCTCTAGGACTCAGTTCTTGGTCCTCTTCATTTCTCCGTCTCAGTCCATTGTTGATTTCATCCAGCTTCAAGTCTTTAAATACCACGTGTATGTTGGCAACTCCTGGAGCTCTCAAATATTTTCTAGACCTGTATATACAACTGCCTACTGAACAGTTCTACTTGAAGGTCAGATTCAGCAAGTTCCCATTGAACTCCTGGTCTTCTCCCCACAAATCTGCTTCAGACATGGTTGGATGGCAGTAGCTCCAATCTTCCTGTAGCCCAAAACATTGGAGTCATGCTTTTTATTGAGACAGAATCTTGCTCTGTTGCTCAGACTGGAGTGCAGTGGCACGATTGCAGCTCACTGCAACCTCTGCTCCCTGTGTTCAAGCGATTCTCCTGTCTCAGCCTTCCTAGTAGCTGGGATTACAGGGGTGCGCCACCAAGCCCAGCTAATTTTTGCATGTTTAGTAGAGACAGGGTTTTGCCATGTTGGCAAGGCTGGTCTTGAACTTCTGACCTCAAGGGATCCACCCACCTCGGCCTCCCAAAGTCCTGGGATTATAAGCGTGAGCCACCGTGCCTGGCGTTGGAGTCATTCTTGACTCTTCTATTTCACATCCCACACCCGGTCAGAAGATAGCCTGGCCAGATCTATCTTCCAAATACATCCAGAATCCAATCGCCTTTTACCACCCCCATTGTTGCTGCACTGGTCCAAGCCACCATTTTCTCTTGCCTTGATTACTTTAACAGCCTCTTATCAAGCCTTCCTGGTTCTACCCTTGCCCCCTTCAGTCTATTCTTAATGCAGCAGGAAGAGCAGTTTTTTAAGGAATGAGGTCCCATCATGTCACTCCTCTACTCAAAGTCCTGCAGTAATTCCTTATCTCATTCAGCATAAATGCCTTACAGTGGTCTGATTGGTCCTCTGTGATCTGTCCTTGAACACCATACTGACTTCATCTTTGACTAGTCTCCATTTCTCATGTTCCCTAGCCACAGTGGCCTACTTGCTGTTTCTTGAACATGTTAGTCTTAATCCTACCTCAGGACCTTTGCACAGGCTGTTCTCTCTGCCTGGAATATTTTCTCCCCACGAACCTCCATGGCTATTTAAAAAAAATATTATTCCAGTCCTTGCTGAAGTGTAATTTTTCAGTGATGTCTTCCTTGATCCCTCAGTTTAAAGTTTTAATCTTGAGCTCTTTACTCTGTTCTACTTATTTCTGTATCACCCTCTAACATATGGTAAAATTTACCTATTTAATATGTTTGCTTTATGGCTGGGCTTGTTGGCTTATACCTGTCATCTCAGCACTTTGAGAGACTGAGGTAGGAGGATCACTTGAGCCCAGAAGTTCAAGACCAGCCTGGGCAACATGGCGAGATCTTATCTCTACTAAATCAATAAATAAAGCCAGGTGTGGTAGTGTGTACCTGTAGTCCCAGCTACTCAGGAGACTGAGCCGAGAGGATTGCTTGAGCCCAGGAGTTCGAGGCTACAGCGAGTTATGATCATGCCACTGCACTCCAGTCTGGGCAACAGAGTGAGACCCTGTTTCACCAAAAATGTTTGTTTTTTATTATTTGCCTTCCCCTATTGAAATACAAGTGCCTTTGTTTTGCTTATTTGAACAGAGGCTGGCTATGGTGAGTTTGTTAAATGAGTGGATAAATAGCAATGGAATCAGGGATAGTCTCACAAGAAAGGGCAAATGAAAGGTGGGCAAACGTCCACAGAGCACCAGAGTTTAAGTTGTGGCTAGTTATGGTTGAGGACCAGAGAGATTCTAGGTTGCAACTGGAGGTAACACTGTGGGCCCGAAAATTGTCAATCCACATGTCCTCTGGGGTCTGTTTCACAGTCATTGAGAATAAGCCAGTCTGATTAAAAGAAAAATCAAGTATCCTATTAGTTAGACCCCATGAATAGGCATGACTTCTAGATTATTTTCTTTTACCTTGCCTTGGTTATTGGGAGGCTACATCATATTTCATGATGCAAATGGGAATGGATACTTGATTCTGTTTTTCTTCTTTTATGCGGACATACAAAATGATAGGAAAAGTGAAAGGTTTTAGGGGGAAATGCTTTCTTCATAGAATTGCAGCTGGAGTGAGAGGAGAGCTGGAGTGAGCTAAATAGAGAACATTTTTGTAGTGAATCTTATGTCCATGCATACTCACTGGGTATGCTGACTTTTAAATTGTTTGTGATACTGGCATATACTAAAGCCACTGCTATCACTACCTGTGCTAAGGCACAGCACCAGAGAAGTGACACCTTGGTACTGATGAAAAGTGAATCATCTGACTGTTTCAGGACCACAACCTGAGGGATGCTCAAATCCAGCTTCATCGTTCTGCCTCTGGTCTCATAACCTTTGACTTAGGTTCTGGTACCTCTGTTTCTTGCTAGTTTCTCCTTCAAGGTGGTGCTTCTGGCAAGAGCACCTTATGGAGATGGTGACTGTAATGATTAGTAGCATCCCCTTTCACTCTTAAGAGTTCAAGTTAAGGTGATAAAATGTGGGGGGCACTCTATATATCTAGGGCTTAGCTTGACTGGTGACCTTGGACTCCTCCAACTTGTGGGCTTTCTGCCTCCCACCCCTCTGCTCGCCCCCCCCCCCCATTGACTTTGGTGATGGTGAAAACTTGATTGTGTGGCAGTTCACTTTCCACAGAAGTTCGAAGCTTCGCCCAGTGCAGTTCAGAATATGTAATTTGACCACTGAATAACAGGGTGGATTCAAAAGTTTCTGGTTACCAGCAATGGAGAAGTGGTGCTAAATGAGAACAGAAACCCCAGCCCACTCCCTGAGGTTTGAGTGACCAGGAACCACATTGACTGGAAGACAATGCCATGAATCTTAGTGTCCTGTGAAGAGACATTTGTGGTGTTTCTTGTTAGTTGTAACAGCAACTCATGTTCCCCTTCTGGGCCTTAGTGTCCCCATCTGTAAACTACAGGGATTCAGCCTAATGAGATTTTGGGTCCCTTTGAGCTCTACGAGTCTATGGAGCAGTACAGCATATTATTTAAGAGCCTTACTTTTGGAGATAGAACTGAATTCAAATCCTAGCTCTGTGATGTAAAACCTGTTCAATTTTGATCGGGTTATAAATTCAACTTTCTCATGTGGAAAATGGAGATTATATTCACTCATAGGCTTTTTATGGTGATTAAATGAAATAATATGTAAGAAAACACCTTGTAAAGTGGCTGGCACCTAATCACTCAGTGAAAGATACTGGCTACTATGACCCTGCATGTGATTCCCATGGGGTTGCTTTCAAAGCATATTATTTCATGTTAAGATTGCAACTGTGGGAGGTCAGTTGGATGGCTATTGTCATCTTTATTTTTATCAATGAGAAAATTGAAGCTCAGAGAAGTCAAGTGATTTCCCTTTGGTTTCAGAGTTGGTGTGTGATAGAGCCAGGGCCTCGCCTGATGCTGTGGGAGAAATAAGAGGTACATCAATCAGGCATTCATTGAAGAGACAGAGATGGTTGTATGCACTTAGTCAGCAGGGAAGACCTTTTATCACAATAATTTATGTATGAAAATTCTCTAGAGATAAAAGGAGAGGCTGTTGTAAGAGTCTGATGATTAGGCCAGGGAAAAGAAAAAACTTTCTGCCTCTTAGATAATGACGCAGGTTTGCATTTTTGTTCTTTTGTTCCACTGTCTTGCAAAGTAGCCATATCTGATTCTGCTAACGTCATCGCATAGATCAGACTGTTTCTCATTGCCCTCTCTGATCATAACCCTGAGATCTGAGTCTTTACTGTTCACCTCTGATATTCACCACTACTCTATCAGTGTCTGTTTTGGGGTTCCGGTTCTGCCTTAAAATGCCATTGAAATTATTTTTCTTTATTAAGAATTTAGTTTTTATTCTTTTGCTTTATATTCCCTGTACATGTCTATTGCAGAAGCATTGAAAAATACTGTAATGTATAAAGAAGAAAACACTAATCTTACAGATGATCACTTTCTACATTTCATTCTAGATTTCTATGAGCATATACATACAACTATTTTTCTTAATGATTATCCTATTTGTGTTGTTCTATAACCTGCTTTTTGCCCTTATTTTAATATGAATATTTCTTCATGTTATTACAATGATTTAAAAACAAGCTTTTAATGGTTGCTTGTGTACATCCATTGTATGAATGTACCAAAATTTATTTAACCCGTTTCCTACTGTCGAACACTCAAGATTCCTTTCAATATTTCACTTTGATAAATAACACTTGATGTAAACTTTTTGCTTATAAAGTTTTGCTATGTCTCTGCTTGTTTCCTTACTGATAGCATTTTGCTTGTGAGGGCAGCGAGATGAGTACTTTGAGGATTAATCCCCACCGAGGCGGCTGAGCAACAGGAAGGTCTCTGCAGGGCCCTCACACTGCCAGTAGGTGTCACCTTCGCCTCATGATTTCTCCTACTTTTTTTTGTTTGTTTTTTTCAGAATCTTTTTTGAAGACCAAGAATAGAATAAATTTGTGAGTCAGTAAGATTCAGCTCCAAATATTAAAAGTCTCTTACAAGGGATACAAATTGGCAGTGCCTGGGGGCTGTGGGCCTGGTTATTTTGCTTTTTGTGTTGGTTTGATTTCTTCCAGCCCAGCAGTGTTTGCTGCTGAGCTGATTCTGAGAAAAAGCAGTCAATCTGGACTGCTGGCAAAACTCCATTCTCTCAGGCTGTCTAGGAAACACACACACACACACACACACACACACACACACACACACGTAAAAAAAGCTACTGCGTACTGAGGGCTTTCTCAAAGCATCTAGTAATAAACAATTCACAGCAATTTTAAAAGATAGTTATTATCAACACTCTTTTCTAGATAAGGGGATTAAGGCTCAGAGACACTAAATACTAAAGTGCCAATGGCTTAAGGCGGTATTCCGACCTGAGTACACTGATCAGTGAAGCCTGTGATTTTAACTGTTTTCCTATGTTTGTTAAAAATGCTGATTCTGGCAGGGCATGGTGGCTCACACCTGTAATCCCAGCACTTCGGGAGGCTGAGGTGGGAGGATGGCTAAGCTCAGGAGTTCCAGACCAGCCTGGGCAACATGGTAAACCCCATCTCTACCAAAAATACAAAAAGTTAGCTGGGCATGGTGGTGTATGCCTGTGGTCCCAGCTACTTGGGAGGCTGAGGTGAAAGGATTGTTTGAGCCTGGGAGACAGAGGTTGCAGTGAGCTGTGATTGCACCACTGCACTCCAGCCTGAGTGACAGAGTGAGACCCTCTCTCAATTAAAAAAAAAAAAAAAAAAAAAAGCCAATTCTGAGGCTCCACCCCAGGCCTATTGGACCAGAATATCTCAGCATGGGACCCTAGAATTTCCATTTAAACGGTCATCTTAGGAGATTTGTACTTGCACTAAACAGAGGTACCCATTTCATTTGTTCTGTGACCAGCTGAACCAACCAGAAATCATGGCTGGGAGAGGCTGAGTAGACCTTGGGTGGTCTGAGTCTTTAAGTCACTTGTCCAGTTTTCATTTTAGGTCAGCAACAAAGGTCTTGAAATAAATCATCTAGAACTGGCTTTGAGAGAGCATGTGATATGTTTTGAAATAAAGAGTTTTGTGGCCTCAGTAACCACTCTTCTTTTTTTTTTTGCTAAAAAAAGATTCTTTGAAACCCTTTTCACTCCTTAGCAGAGCAGCAGTGTGGCTTAGGGAATAGGCCTGTGCTTTAAAGTCAGACAGGCCTGAGTTTGAATTCTAGCCCTGCTACTTACCATCTCTCTGATCCTGGCCAGGTTGCCAGAGCTCTAAGCCTCAGTAACTTCCTCTGAAAAATGGGAATAAATATAGCCACTTCATAGGATTGAGGTGAATATAAATACAATACTAACAGTGAAAATGTACTATCCGGCTCCTCTCTCGTAAGTGTTCAGGAAATGACAAAAACAATAGTTATTTTTAAAAAATAAAGTAATAGGGATAAAAAATGCTATTTTAAACCTAGGTAACTGTCTTTTTTCTAGTTACTTAAAAACAACTTTATTGAGGTCTATTTATTATACATGCATACCATAAAAATCACCCAAAAATGTGCAGTTTGATAATTTTCAGTATATTTATTACTTGTGCAACATCACCACCCACAATCCAGTTTTGGAACACTTCCATCACACCAGAGACTTCCTCTTGCCTGTTTGCAGTCAATCATTATTTACTCGTAGCCCCAGGCAGCCACTGATCTGCTTTCGTTTCTATAGATGTTCCATTTCTGGACAGTTCATATAAATGGGATCATAAACCTGGGCACGGTGGCTCATGCCTGTAATCCCAGCACTTTGGGAGGCCTAGGTGGGCAGATCACGAGGTCAGGAGATCGAGACTATCCTGGCTAACACGGTGAAACCCCCGTCTCTACTAAAATACAAAAAATTAGCTGGATGTAGTGGTGGGCGCCTGTGGTCCCAGCTACTCTGGAGGCTGAGGCAGGAGAGTGGCCTGAACCCGGGAGGTGGAGCTTGCAGTGAGCCGGGATTGTGCCACTGCACTCCAGCCTGGGCGACAGAGCAAGACTCCGTCTCAAAAAAATAAAAATTAAAAAATAAAAAAATAAATAAATACATGGTATCATAAAATATGCAATCTTTAATGTCTGGCTTCTTTCCTTAGCATAATATTTTTGAGGTTCATCCATGTTGTAGCATGTATTAGTAGTTTTTTTCTTTTTCGCTAAATAATATTCCATTGTATGGATACATTGGGAGGTATCCGCACTATATGTTGTTTATCCATTCACCCATTGATGGTCATTTTGATTGTTTCTACTTTTTGCCTATTACGAATAATGCTATTATGAACATTCAAGTACACTTTTTTTTTTTTTTTTTTAATCTCCTGTGGCAGTCTGGGATTACAGGCTGGGATTACCGGCGTGAGCCACTGTGCCCGGCCTCAAGTACAAGTTTTTATGTGAGTTTATTGTTTCAGTTCTCTTAGGTGTATATATAGGAATAGCATTGCTGCGTAATATAACTCTATATAACTTTTTGAGAAATAACCAAACTATTTTCTAAAGCAGCAGTACTATTTTACATTCCTACTAGAAAGGTATGAGAGTTCCAGTTTCTCCATATTCTTACAAACACTTGTCAGTGCCTGTCTTTTTGATGATAGCCATCCTTATAGGTGAGAAATAGAATCTCATTGTGGTTTTGATTGGCATTTTACTAATGACTAATGATGTTGAGCATCTTAATGTACTTATTGACCATTTATATGTAACTTCTTTGGAAAAATGTCCATTCAGCTTTTTGGTCTACTTTTTCATTGCATTATGTGGCTTCTTATTATCGAGTTAACAAGAGATCCTTACATATTCTGAGTACAAGACCTATAGCTGATACATGACTTGCAAGCATTTTTCCCCATTTCATGAGTTGTCTTTTCACCTTCTTGATGGTATTTTTTGAACCAGAAAAGTTCTTAATTTTGATGAAGTTCAATTTATCTGTTTTTTCTTTTGTTGCTTGTGAATTTTAGTGTCATATCTCCAAGAATCTATTGTCAACCCAAGTTCATGAGGGTTATTTCTATATTTTCTTCTAAGAGTTTTATTGTTTTTAGCTCTTACTAAAACATAACTGGATTAAGTGGACTTTAATCCATTTGGAATTAATTTGTATATGTGGTACAATGTTAGAGGATCCAGCTTCATTCTTTTACATGTGGATGTCAGTTGGTCCAGTATCATTTGTTGAAAAGACTATTGAATTGTTCGGGAACCCTTGTTGAAAATAAACTGACCATGATGTAAGGATTTGTTTTCAAACTCTTAATTCTGATCCATTTCCTAGGTATCTCCCTATGCTAGACTACACTCTCTTTATTATTATAGCTTTCTAATAAAATTTAAAATGAGGAAGTATAAGTTATCTAACTCTTTTGTTTTTTCAAGATTTCTTTGGCTGTTTTGGATCCCTTAGATTTCCATATAAAGTTTAGGATCAGCTTGTCAATTTCTGTAAAAAGGGCTGGTGAGATATTGATGGGGGTATGTTGAGTCTGTATATCAATTTATGGACTATGTCCACCTTTACAATATTAAATCTTCCAATCCATTAATGTGGGATATCTTTCTATTGGTTAAGCCTTCTTAATTTCTTTCAGCCATGTCTGGTAGTTTTCAATGTTGTTAAATTTATTCCTAAGTATTTTATTATTTTTGATGCTATTTCAAATAAAATTGTTTTTAAAATTTTATTTTTGGATTGTTCATTGTTTATGTAGGCAATTGACTTTTGTAACTTGATCTTGTATCCTGCAACATTGCTGAATTCGTTTACTAGTTTGAATAGTTTTTTAAGTGAATTCCTTAGGATTTTCTACAAATAAGACAGAGATAGTTTTACTTATTCTTTTCCAATATGGATGTTTTCTATTCTTTTTCTTGTCTAAATTGGCCAGACTAGAACCTCTAGTACAATGCTGAATAAAAGTCTTGAGAGCAGACACCATTCATTGTCTTTTTCTCAATATTAGGGGGTAAATATTCAGTTTTTTACTTTTAAGTATCATGTTAGCTGTAGATTTTTCCCGGATACCCTTTATCAGGTTGAGAAAGTTCCTTTTTGTTCCTAGTTTATTGAGTATATATTTAAATCATGAAAGGATATTGTATTTTATTAAGTGCTTTTATTCATTTATTGAGATTATTTTGTGTCATATCCTTTTTATTTAATATTTTTAATTTTGTTGAAAGCAAAGGCTTGGAAGCCACATATCTTGCAAAAAGATGTTTATTCAGTCATTAGATAATTAGCTTTCTAAATTTCTGTGAAGTAATAAAAAATCATTTCCAAGGCTTATCAAATGACTATGAATTATACTTATTCTTTCACCATGTTTAATTGAATATACTCAGAAGTGGTTGGGAAAATATAAATATTGCTAATATCAATGCACCTTTGCCAATATAACATTTTCATAAAATGCTCTAAATACTTTTTTTGTCAAAATCTTTGCATTGCACAGAGAATTCATTCAACCTTTAGAAAATGCCTACCATATAACCCAAGTGACAAAGCCAGCCATAAGTTTGAGACTCATCTAACAAACTTTTTTTCCTTTCAGAAAAAAGTCTGTTTTCACTTTTATATTAACGACAACAGCATTTTAACACATAGCCCCATGGCAATGGTCACTTCTGAGGGAACGATCACTAAATATGAGTTGATTGCACTTCCTCACACATAGGAGTTTTTAAAAACATGAGCTTAATATCCTGGATTCAATACTATTTACAAGTTAATGGTAACAGGTAATGCCATGTGAATATCAGGATTCATTTTTTGACAACTAAAGCATTTATGAATAAGATAGTAGTATAAATTAATGTTTAAAGCGAGAATATGAGTAATAAAGTTGCTGTCTCTTTTCATTTCAGTAGTTCCATCTGGAGAGATGTTTCTGCACAATTTGAAACCTAAACTCGAATAAAAAGTTTGAAAATCTATTTCAAGTTGTATTCCTAAACAGGAATACATTGCGTGCCATAATCATGTCCTTTCATGCCATAATCTTACCAGTAATGCAATTTCCTTTTCTGTAATAGTAGACCAATTATTGGATATGATTGGCAATATCTGTCAATCTGTTAGGTATATCTCTTATCTACCACAATTTTTTGTCTCTTGCAGTATGAAAAACGCCTCCTGCTATTTCAAGTACCCTATGAAATAAAGTAGTTTCTGCTATAATGTGGCATATATATGTCTGAAAACCTTGCATACTATACAAGTTACACATTAAAGTGATAGGTTTATGGGACAAGTAGATTTGGGGCATAGCCCTCAAAATCTAGGCAACTTTCTAAGCAGTGCATTCACAAAAACGATAAGTGGCTCCTGGAGAAATAATTTTGTCTGTTCAAGCGGACTGCCACAGGAGACATAAAAATGCATGCTAAAAAGGATGAAAATATTGGCAACCTTTTAATTAAACAGGGCTGGCTCCAGATATAAGCAGAGCTTGGGTCAGTGGGGTTGAGGTTGCAGTAATGGCGAGGCTTGGGTGGCAGTGAAACCTTCCACAAACCGAGAATCACAGAAGCCTGGGGTTGTACTTCTCAGCAGAGGTGACCCTTGAAAAAGGCACTTGTTTGAAAATGTCTTAAAATATAGCACTGCCAATACCACAGTGTAACTGAGGGCTTTTTCTTTGTTACTGTAGGTTATAATTTTACTCCTACTATTGTAACTTTCCTTGCTTAGGAGAAAACCTATACACAAGGCTAATACATGTTAAGAACAGTTACCTGAAACTTAGAAATAAGACAAAGGGATAGTAATACATTCTTGTGATACCAGATTGGAGCATTGTTTAACTGGCTAAGGATCATCTAGTTATTTAGACTAGTGCACCTTTATTTCACTTGCTATTCACTCTTGAACAAAAGCCCAGATATTGTGAAGTTACAGGTTAGTTTGTAGATTTTTATCTGTAAGGAAGAAAACTTTAAAAATTATGGTTTTATTGCCCTATAGGTCAGTAAGTGGTTTTGTATCTAATCCAGCAATCTTAAAAAATTTTTTTTTTTAAATTTTTGAGACAGTCTCACTCTGTTGCCCAGGCTGGAGTGCAGTGGCATGATCTTGGCTCACTGCAACCTCCGCCTCCTGGATTCAAGTGATTCTCCTGTCTCAGCCTCCAGAGTAGCTAGAATTACAGGCATATGGCACCAGGCCTGGCTAATTTTTGTGTTTTTAGTAGAGACAGGGTTTCATTATGTTGGCCAAGCTGGTCTCGAACTCTTGACCTCAGGTGATCTGCCCGCCTCGGCCTCCCAAAGTGGTAATCCAGCAATCTTATTGTAACATTCTTTTTCAAAATGATTATAAATACCCAGTTTCTCAAATAAGTTTTGAACCAACTTCACCATTTTACAAGTTTCCTCTTCAGCACATGTTCATTCTATATTTTTATGAGTCATGTTTTTTAATTTTTAAAAAATTACACTTTGATACATTGAAGTCAGAGAATATGTACTGAAACTTTGCAATTTGTCAAAGCTTGCTTTATATAGTACATAGTCAGTTCAGTTCTCAAATGTTTAAAGTTAATGAGTGTTCTTTGATCGTTGCTGGCATAGTTTTTATATTGTTTATGTCAAGCTTGCTTATTGTGTATTTTAAATTTTCTATGACCCTACTGATTTTTCAATGTGTATTTCATTTATTAGTTACTGATGGAAGTGTGTTAAAATTTCCTGCTGTACTGTGAATTGATCTTCTCTTTTTAGTTATATCAACTTTTACTTTGTACATTTTCATCCTTTTATTCTCAGTAACTTTTTGCTCTTATACTTTAGGCATGCCTCTAGTAAAGGGCATATAAGGAGATTTTGTTTTTGCAGCCAATTTGATGATCTTTGTCCTTTAACTGGGGTGTAGCGACCATTTGTATTTATTGTGGTAACTTCTGTGTTTGGGTTTATTTCCACCATCTTATTTTGTCACTTCTATTTCTCTGCTATTGATTCCTCCTTGCCCCTGTCTTGTTTTAGATTGACTATTCTCATTTCTTCACCCTGCCTTCCCATGTTAGTTAGGAACTTGTATACTCTATTTCTAATATTTTTACAGATTGCCAAAAGAACTTTCAATATGTACATTTTTACTTATATATTATTTTTAGTCTGGTATTTTAGTTCTCCCTCATTCTTTAACACAATAAATTAGATGCTAGTTTTAGCTTTTGATTAAGTCCATTTATTTAGATTTTTCTTTGGACCTCACACATTTTTCCTTGGACCACAACATTTTTCCTTGGACCTCAGACCCTACTTCAGACCCGACTTCTGGAATCTTTGTTTTTCTTCTTTCTGAAGTACATCCTTTAGAAATTCCTTTAGATTTGTTGGTAGAAAACTCATTTGTCTTAAATGTTTTCATATGTTTTTGCTGGATATAAATATCTAAGTTGACAGTTGTTTTCTTCAGCCCTTTGAAAATATGTTCTGCTGTCTTCCAGCTTCCATTGTTACAGATTCCACTGAGAAGCTTGTCTGTTTGTCATTCCTTTATTAGTAATGTCTTTCTTTTTAAGTACCTCTTTTTCTTTGACTTTCTGTAATTTTACTACAGCATACCCAGGTATAAATTTCCTTGTCTTTCATAAATTTGAATATTAATACTTTTTTTAATGAATTGACTTATCTTGTTTGCTAATCATTGGCATCTTTGATTCTAAAGGTTTGTGTTTTCTCATAACTTTGAAAAATTTCCAGCTAATATTCTTTCTAATTTTGTATTTTTCTCCATTTTCTTTTGTCTTCTTTCCTAGCTTTTTTTTTTTTTGAAGTCTTGCGCTGTCGCCCAGGCTGGAGTGCAGTGGTTTGATCTCAGCTAACTGCAACTTCTGCCTTCCAGGTTCAAGCAATTCTCCTGCCTCAGCCTCCCGAGCAACTGGGACCACAGGTGTGTGACACCATGCCCGGCCAATTTTTTTGTATTTTTAATGGAGATAGGGTTTCACCATGTTGGCCAGGCTGGTCCAGAACTCTTGTCCTCAGGTGATCTGCCCACCTCAGCCCCCTAAAGTGCTGGAATTACAGGTGTGAGCCACCACGCCCGGGCCTTTCCTGGATTTTTGATTAGACACATATTGCCTATTTGCTAACCAAGTGTGGTCTGTGGACTAGCAATATTGGCTTGCTCTGGAAGTCTGTTTAAAGTGCAGAATCTCAGATCCCATTCCAGACTACTAAACGAGAATCTGCACTTTAAGAAGATCTCCAGGAGATTAATGTACACATTAAAATTTGACAAGCACTGCATTATACCTCCTTATGCTATCCTTCATATCTTTTAACCTTTTATATTGTACATCTTTCGGTCTTTCTGTGATTTATTATGAGTAAATTATTCAGATTTTATGGTACATGACTCTTCTTTTTATGTTTAATCTGATGTGCTTATGTTTAATCATGCGTTTCTAATTTGGGATTATTATATTTTTAATTTTAAAATATTATATTAACAAACAAGCCTGCTTGAACTCTTTTTTACATTATCATAATTTCAAACTTGTTAATTCCATTAAACATATTTAACCTAATTTATGTTTTATATCTGCTAATTTCCATACCTATATTAATGATGAATATTATTCAGTTTTTTTTGGGACAGGGTTTCACTTTGTTATCCAGACCAGAGTGCAATGGCGCAATCTTGGTTCACTGCAGCCTTGACCTCCTGGGCTCAAATGATCCTCCTGCCTCAGCCTCCCAAGTAGCTGGGACCACAGGTACGTGCCACCATGCCCAGCTAATTATTGTGTTTTTTGTAGAGATGAGGTTTCATCATGTCGCTCAGCAGACTGGTCTTGAACTTCTGAGAGCTCAAGCAATCCACCCACTTTGGCCTTCCAAAGTGCTGGAATTACAGGAGTGCGTCATCGTGCCGGGCCCAATTTTTTAATACGGTTTGTTTTTCTGTCAACTCTCAGTTATATTGGCTTATTTTTTGGTTTCATTTTTATGTTTATTTTTGTGATTTTAAAGTATGAGCTCATGCCCCTGAGAAATTTTATTAGTGAAAATTCTCTCAGGACTGGATTATATTGCATTCCTTCAGAGATAACTTATATTTGGTTCTTTGATGTGACTAGTGGCACTACCAATCTGGGACTACTTTAAAATAAATATTCAACATGAAGGTTTTTCTGGCCATATGCTTACTATAAATCCAGTCCCAGACCCAACTGGAGATCAGTTTATGGATATTAATGCTCAGAAAATATGCTTTCTCCCTCTTGATCCATAAGAAGGAGTCAAGTTTCTTTATGGTTTATCTTTATGAGGTTATTGCTTTTTCTTTCTCTGAGGGTATTATCTTTTGGGGATCCAGGCTCTATCAGGGGTCTTTAATCTGGCATCTCACCTTCCTCAGGATATAAGCTTTGTTGCTTACAGCTCATTGAAATCCAAGGTCTAGGCAATCAGAGATCAGTATGTCTCTGGGGGTAGCTGTTGGCTTCAATGTTTAGTTATCTTGCTGGATTTTTATTTCTTAAATAACATTTGACCATAAAGGATTTCTGGTACTCTCTTGCCAGCTCTGCTGCTAGGCATTTAAAGAAATGCTTTGTATATTATTTTCAGCATTATTAAGTGTCCTTTAGTAGGAGAGGTTTTCATAATGCTTATTCAGCTCTATTGCCAGAAAGAGGAGTTTTGAAGGGTTTCTTTGGATTTTTAATATATAAGGGAAAGTGAATTTGATTTTAGATTAAAATCCCTTTGGAATTTTCCCTTTTTAAGACTTAAATTTGTAAAGATATTTAATTTGAGTGTTTTAATTTTTTTCTATGAACTTCATAGTGAGTGGGCTTAAATTTATACATAGGGCATCAAATACTTCATTAGAGTGTTTTTATGATGTTTGCTTCTTGCAGAACTGTTGATAGTTTAGACAATGAGATGAGGCTAATTTGAAGCTGCAAATAGAAGAGGGAGTGAATTTTCAATCTTGGGTGAAGGGTGACATTGGAATATATTTAATTGATGAACTCTTATAGCCTATTTAGAGCTTTTTGGAGACACAATTGTCACCGTACAACACAACCTTTATCAAAAATAGAGGTGCTAATCTGTTGTCCATCTGCTTTACTCCTTTATCTCTTTCAATAAATTAAGAACTCTGGTCTGGTGCGGTGGCTCATGTCTGTAATCCAAGAACTTTGGGAGGCCAAGGCAGGCAGATTGCCTGAGCTCAGAGTTCAAGACCAGTCTGGCCACATGGTGAAACCCCATCTCTACTAAAATACAAAACTTAGCCAGGCATGGCGGTGCACACCTGTAATCCCAGCTACTTGGGAGGTGGAGACACAAGAGTCACTTGAACCTGGAAGGTGAAGGTTGCAGTGAGTTGAGGTCACGCCACTGCACTCCAGGCTGGGGGACAGAGCAAGACTCCGTCTCAAAAGAAAAAAAAAAAAAAGAGAGAAAAAAAAAGTAAGTAAGTAAATAAATAAATAAATTTAGAACTTTGGCAGAGGAGGGACTATGATTTATTGGGTTCTCCCAAACTCCAATAATAAACAACTGAGGCTATGAAGGAAAAAAAGAGCAAGAATGAGGTAACTCACTGCTTAGTGCTTTCCCCCGTCTATCTGATTTGCTGAGTGGGAAAGAAGATCCAGTGGAGTAACGAGGATTGTTGAAAGGGCAAGTTGGTTGATGTCATGTCTCTGATCAAGTGTAACGAAGAGGTCTTTATTCCTGACCATTAGTATAGCAGTGGTGAGCCCATGGAAGTTTGACTGCGCTGGCCCGGAATCCTGTCTCTGGCAACTAATTCCTGTGTGATCCTGGATGAGTTACTTGATCATAATAACCATACTGTGGGGGCAGTTATTGTAATTACTGTTCATAGATGAGGAAACATGACCCTGCGAAGTTGGGTAAGATAATGTCTACAAGGTACTTATCAAGCAGTCAGTAAGTGGGAGCTGCAGTAAAGACTTAAAACTCTAGGATATAATATATAATCAAGTAAGTCCCTAATCAGTGGTCTTACTGGCATCTGGAAAAGGCCCATACCAAATCCAGAAAGATGGGCAGAGAGATATTTTTATAGGGTTTGCATGGCATATTCTAAATCATATGAACCCCCAGTTTGTGTCTTTTTATTAAGAAATGACCCAACACTTTTTTTTTTTTTTTTTTTTTTACAGAGTCTGGCTCTGTAGCCAGGCTGGAGTGCAGTGGTGAGATCCCGGCTCACTGCTACCTCTGCCTCCTGGGTTCAAGAGATTCTCCTGCCTCAGCCTTCCGAGTAGCTGGGACTACAGGTGCACACCACCGCACCCAGCTAATTTTTGTATTTTTAGTAGAGACAAGGTTTCACCATGTTGGCCAGGATGGTCTCTATCTCGTGATCCACCCGCCTCGGCCTCCCAAAGTGCTGGGATTACAGGCGTGAGCCACTGCGCCCGGCCAAAATGACCCAACACTCTTGACTCACTCCTCTTCTTTCAACCTGATCTCACATCAGAGCCTTAACAATTATATGATGTTTCCTCTCAATGTATGGCTATTTTACTATTTCTATTTGTGAAGCTCAATACTATTCTGAAATTTGAGGTTTTCTCTTCTGTATATCATTGGCTGTAACTATTTATTGTTGATCTGTTGGTGAGATCTCTGTTCTGTCCATTTTTATACTTTGTTAATGTGCTAACATGAGCAGTGGTGGCAGAAAGAGTTTTGAATAAATGAAAGAAGAGTCATAGGGCCTGAAATGAATTCCCCATAGCCCAGTTCTGTGATTCTTCTTGAATACCTCCAATCATCCTTGTTAACTGCTGAAGTAACTAAGGATTTTGCTCTTTACTTATCAGATTCATTAGTATGTAAGCCAGTGGTCTCCAAAGTGGGCTTCTCAAGAGGTCTATGTAAAAGACAAAATAATTATTTTTTATACTTAGATTCAATTTCATCCTTTAAAATTCTAAGCCTAGTGCATTTTAATGGGCAGTATACAGGTATGCATTCTATAAACATACATATACAGTGAGTATATGCACATAATTTTTTATGATGGGAGAGTAATTAAAACAATTTGGACATCACTGATACAGGCTATATTTGCAGATTTAGAAATTATCAGTTCTACAATAGATGTTGGCACGGATATGGTGGAAAGAGAATGCTTATACACTACCAGTAGGAATGTAAATTACTACAATTTCTATGGAAAGCAGTATGAAGATTTCTCAAAAAACTAAAAGTAAATTTACCATTCAATCCAGCAAGACCATTACTGGGTATCTATGCCAAGGAAAAGAAGTAATTTTGTCAAAAAGATAACAGCACAATTCACAACTGCAAAGACATCGAACCAGCATAAGTGCCCATCAATTGATGAATGAGTAAATAAAATATGGTACATATACACCATGGAATAATACTCAGCCATAAAAATGAAAAAATAATATCTTTCACAGCAACTTGGATGGAGCCGAAGGCCATTGTTCTAAGTGAATTAACTCAGGATTGGAAAACCAAATACCATATAGTCTCCCTTATAAGTGGGAGCTAAGCTATGGGCACACAAAAGTATACAGAGTGGTATAATGGACCTTGGGTGGAGGGTAGGAGGGGGTGGAGGATAGGAGGGGGATGAGGCGTAAAAAAATCTACATATTGGGTACGATATACACTACTTGGGTGACAGGCTCACTACAATCTCAGATTTCACCATGTAAACAAAACCCATCTGTACTCCAAAAGCTATTGGAATAAAAAGTATGTATATTATAAAAAAAATCAGTTCTAGTATATTTTTAATAAAGGCAGATGTTAACTGTAAGTAATAAGGTTTTCCAAAGTTTATTTATCATTTTTAGCCAGTAATAGATTTTAAGTGAACTTCTACTACTTAAATTTTTTAATTTTGTTTTTTTGTAAAATTATGTCCAGAACATGTCTAAATTGTATGGTGGAAATATTGAACAAAACACGAGTGGAAATGAGACAGGACTAAATCTCTTCAGAAGCATTAGTCAGTGTTCAGTTTCTAAGGTAGAATTATATAGCATTTGGCTGGTTCAAACTTGCTCCCTTAAATAAAGTATCCCAATGTGGGATAAAGGGTGTTCCTAAGAGGTTCACATAGAATTCCCAAATATGTCATCTAATTCAAAAATAGATTTTCATTTTTAAGTCTATCTTGGTTTTCAAAATACAAGAGAGAAATTCTCTCAGGTAGCTCTTAGGTAGGGAAGAGGCCACCGGGGAGACTGGAGGTGACTCTCTGCAGAGAGAGAAGGTAATATAATAGTATTGGGAAGGAGAAGTTGGCCAAGAAAGGAAGAAAAAGATGTAAGGTTCAACCTTTCTTTTGAAATCTCGAAGTGCTCTGCTGAGCTGAGGTGAGTGAGAGAATTCAAGATGGCTATTGTATTAGCTTCCTAGGGCTGCTGTAACAAAGTACCACCAACTGGATGGCTTAAAATGACAGGAACTTATTCTCTCACAGTTCTGGAGGCTGGAAGTCCAAAATCACAGTGTGGGCAGGGTCACACACCCTCTGAACATGGAGGGAGGTATCCTTCCTTGCCTCTTGCAGCTTTGGTAGCCCCAGATATTCTTGGCTTATAGCAGCATCACTCCAGCCCTCTTTCTCCCTGCAGTCATCTTCTATCTGCAGGGTGCCCACCCTATTCCACTATGAACTATCTTAACTACATCTGCAGCAACCCTATTGCCAAATAAGGCCGTATTCTGAGGCACTTGGCATTAGAGCTTCAGCAAATCTTTTTGGAGGCCACAATTCAACCTACCCACAGCTCCCAAGTGGTCTGAGGTTTCTTAGGAAAGAGATGGAGGGAGCCAGCAGTGAGCTGGATTTCAGGGCTGTGAGTGGGAGCCATGAGAATGGTGTGGGGATTCCTATCCTTAGACATTCTAAGTCAGGTCAAGAACTTGAAGTTCACCTGGAAAAATACCAGTGAGGCATTAGGGAAAAGACAGTGTGCCAGTATTTTATACTAGCCACCATGCTAGTATTATATTGAGTGTTTTTGTTTAACCTTGTAGAATGGGTGGGTATGGGCTTTTGTTCACCTTTGCCTCGCCAATCCCTGACACTGCGACACTGGTTCTCCATGGCTGCTGCTGGTCTGTTTCATGGGTGCTCCATTTTGATTGATGCCATTCCAGTTGTTAAGTCTTGTGAATCCCACCCCTGGGAATAGCTATTTAAAGGAATCATAGGTCTAAGTAGTGAAGAAGAGGAGTCAGCTAGAGACACACATTTTTGAAAACCTTGGTGGTAAAAGGAATTGTTATAGTAGCCTGATGGGAGGGCAAGGTTAAGGGAAGGTATTTATTTTATTTTATTTTTAATGTAGATTTGATGTTCATTGTCAAACAGGAGGAGGCCCTGCTATGGGCAGGAGAATTTGGGATCAGGCCCATTGGTGCTGGGTTAACATCAGAAGGGAGCTAAGTGTTCTTACTGGGAAATTATTTTACTCCAGGTCTGACCTTTCTAGAATTGTCCTCTAGGCTCTGAGTCAAGGTAGCTGGGATGAGCACCCTAACTCATGGATGCTTTCTTAGTTTGGAATCCATCCTGGCCATCTGGCAGGCAAGGATATAGCTGTTTTCTCCTCATGGGGACCATGGTGCCTGGGCACACACACACATGCCCTTGACACAGGCAAGTGACTTAGGAGAGGCCAAAGCCATCTTTAATTTCCTCCTTTTTTCTTCTATTGTTTAGTGGCCAACTGACCTAATTTCCTATGGGAATAAAGACATATTGATTTTTAAAAACATTTTTTTTACCAGTATAATTTCATTGAAGACTCTTGTCCTTGTAAGTGAATATAATTTATTTTAAAATTATGCCTGTAAAAGAGTAATGAGTGGGACAAATGTATAAGTGCTGACAGAGGTGTTGGAACTTTTAAGAAAGCACTTGTATCTTATAGGCATCTTAAAAACCCAATGGAGGCTGGCTGCAGTGGTTCACACCTGGAATCCCAGCACTTTGGGAGGCCAAGGCTGGCGGATCGCTTGAGGTCAGGAGTTCTAGACTACCCTGGCCAACATAGTGAAACTCCGTCTCTACTAAAAATACAAAAATTAGCTGGTGCCTGTAATCCCATCTACTTGGTAGGCTGAGGCAGGGGAATCACTTGAACCCAAGAGGCAGAGGTTGCAGTGAGCAGAGATCACACCAGGGCACTCCAGCCTGGGCGACAGAGCGACACTCTGTATCAAAACAAAAACAAAAACCCCACAATGGAATGACCTGGGTTATACAACCTTATCATGAAAGCATATTATTGAACTTCTGTGAGATGGTAACCTTGTTCTGGGGTCTTGCCATCATCTATCCAGCCATTATAAAGAGTAGACTAGATATTCAAAGAGAAGTTTGTGAAGCAGGATAGTTTATTGGAGAGTCAGTTGTAGTCATAGGGAGAATACCATGACTTCTCTCTTCTCCTCCTATAATCTCCTGTCCTGACCCCAAGCCACATGATTGTAGGAGAGCCACTCTAGAGGTAGGATGCCAATGAGAAAGTAGGGCTGATACCTTATCACTCAGTTGGATTTCCCTTTTATAGCAAATTAGTGTTCCTCACTTGGCTCCTGTTTGAACTGGAGGAGAATGAGTTGAAGAGATTGGGGGTGAAGAGAGATGAGCTATAGTAGGGCAGCGTGGATTCCTACTCTATATTGGATCAATGATTTTTGAAGTTCCTGCAGGCCAAGTGGGCGCTGAGCTTCAGCTTGTGCCTTCTTACGGATAACCCACTCAGGAGGGCCTGATGCAGGCCAGAGGGCCCCAGGAGTAAAAAGACATGGGGGACTGGGTGGGGGGCAGGAGCCCAGGGGAGACCAGGAGAGGTTGTGCAAGCTTGGGGGGGGTGGGGTGGTCTCACATGTAGGAGCCTGTGCCCTGCTAAGGGAGGCAGCTTGGAGACACTTGCTTCCAGGAAAGCACAGCCAGCCAAAGCAGCTGGGAGAGCTGAGCAAAACAAATCTCCACCTCTCCGTCCTCCCCACTGTGGAGAGGCAAAGCAGAAATGTAGGGAGGAAAAGGGAGTGGATGATACTCCTGCCCTTGGGATCCCTTGTAGGATAGGTCCTCTGGGTCAGGGATTAGGCCTGGGGCAAAGGAAAGTTCTTAAATTGGACATAAAGGTTGATGTTTTATATTAAACTAGATTAAACTTTTTAATATCTCAAAGAGATGGAAAAGCTGAAGAATGTGCCTAAGGTGTCATTGAAGGATAGAACATGGATAAAGGCAGTAAGTGGAGGAAAAAAAAGGGGTTTTAGGCTTATGTTCCAGTGGGTACAGATCTTGTGGTTTTCTGGTTCCATCTGAGAGAGAGCGAGCTGTGAAGCACAGTTGACCTTGTGGTTGGAGGACCAGCTGTGACAGCGTCTGTGTGGATCAATGACTCCTGCTAGATGGCAATGGGGTATCTCAGGGACACCAGCTGGGCTGTTTGAGGCCAGTTGACAGCAGATCTTGCCCCTGTCCCTGCCTCTGCACCCCTCCTCTACCTTCAAACACTGCTTTGTCACTACGTAAGCTTCCTGTAATTTAGATGACATTTGAAAGAAAAGGTGTGAAGGGAACTTGAATTGACAAAGATCTAGTTTCTACCATCTGGCATAATTAGGAAGTAATTTGAATTAGAAATTAAATTATTGTAGAGAAATAATGTAAGTTTTATTCATTGCACAGTTACCAGTGGATCACTTTTGAATGGTTCTGCTTTCCAGGCACTTCATATTCTCCAATAAGCTGTTAGTATAAATTTTTTCCACTCAAATAGCCATTAAAAGGGTTGAAAAATTACATATCGGGTACAATGTTTGCTATTTGGGTAATGGGTACATTAGAAGCCCAATCCCTACCAGACGCAATATGCCCATGTAATAAACAGGCACAGGTACCCCCGAATCTAAAATAAAATAAAATTAAACAAGCAAACAAACAAACAAACAAACACATAGCCATTATGGTTTATTAGATCTGCCCAATCCCTCTTGCCTCACATCACTGGTCCTGTTAATTCAGCAAGGAATTGAAAATCCCAACACATTTTATTTTCTTATTTTTGATTCTGAAATTAATATATGGCAATTAGAGAAATTTTTGAAAATTTAAAATACATAGAAAAAGTTTAATCCAAGTATTACCACCTAGAGAATTCTACAGTTAATAGCATCTTGTATTTCTTGCCAGGCTCCTCTCTTTGCATAGTTAACATAGTTGTCATTATACTGTATGTGCAGGTTTTTCCTCTGCTTTTTGAACTCTGTTATAGCACAAACACTTTCCATGTTGTAGCAAGTTCTTTACAAACATTTCAGTGGCTGCATAATAGTCTATCATGTGAGTTGATGGTAATTTATATGATCACTTACCTATTGTTGCTATTAAACAAAATTGCTAACACTGCCAAGGACATCTTTAGGGAGTGTTGACAGGTTAGTTAGAGACCAGAAGGCACTACATGGATCTCTGTTTAGAGACAGTGCCCTCTTAGGAAATGTCACCTGCAGGGGCCCCATGTTGTAGGCTAGTCTCTTAGCTCTTTCAGAGTTGATGTCTTACAGGGCTCTGATCAAGCCTGGAAAGGGGTCTGGGGATGGAACATATGGGCTGAGGGCCTGTTATGTGCCTGACACACGGTTAGCTACTTTTGTGACTATTCTTTACAACTGCCCTACAAAGTGGATAGCATCTCCATTTTGGAGGAGGATCCTGAGGCTTAGAAATGTTAAACTACTTTCCCAAGGTCACAGTCAGGGAGTGGCAGGGTCCAGCTGATTCCACAGCCCAGGTTCTTCGTGTGGCCCTCATTTTATTCTGCAGCCTTTGGTACCATGTGGGACACACTTAAAAGGCCAAGGAGTCCCCGGGTTTGGGGAGGTGTGGGGTAGATACAGCCCTGTCGGCTGCTGCTTTGTCTTGGAGCTGGAGATGGGGTGGATTAGGGCAGGAGACAGCAAAAGGGAAAACTAGCAAAACTAGAGATTTGCTAGTTAATGATGTTTTCTTACAGTTTTTTGGGGGGCCACACAAAACATGTGTTTTGTGGCTCTTGTACTCAGAAGGCTGGAGGTAAGAGTTTGCTGGCTCTTGGCCAGGTGTGGTGGCTCACATGTATAATCCCAGC
The DNA here is from genome assembly GCF_007565055.1 of Rhinopithecus roxellana. Lineage (NCBI taxonomy): Eukaryota > Metazoa > Chordata > Mammalia > Primates > Cercopithecidae > Rhinopithecus > Rhinopithecus roxellana. Next base: position 79,547,551 of record NC_044565.1, read on the forward strand.
ACTTTGGGAGGCCAAGGTGGGTGGATCACTTGAGGTCAGGAATTTGAGAACAACCTGGCCAACATGGCAAAACCCCATCTCTACTAAAAATACAAAAAATAGCCAGGCATGGTGGTACACACTTGTAGTCCCAGCTACTAGGGAAGCTGAGGCATGAGAATCGCTCCAACCCAGGATGTGGAGGCTGCAGTGAACTGAGATCGTGCCATTGCACTCCAGCCTGGGCAATAAAGAGACTCTGCCTTAAAAAAAAAAAAAAAAAAGAGTTCCCTGGCCCTCAATTTCGCAGATGCTTCTTTGGAGAGAAGTGAGACTTACTCTCTGTCCCTTTGATAGTGAAATGTCTTGGTATGTTGGGCCCAGACTACCCTGGAAGTCTGAATAACTCCTCCACGGTTTCTTCCTTACTGGGTCAGTAACTCTGAATGTGTTATTTCGAAAGATCACCACTAGGAGATGCACAAGATTCAAAGAAGTTAGAACAGTGCTTGGCAATTTTTCTTTCACGTTTATCTGAGCTTTGCAGGTTTCTTTTGTTCTAAATTCATTGAGAATTGAGGGCAAAAATGTCAGTTTCTCAGATCCTATTAATTCTCCAAAGTGAAAAAAATCTATCCTTGCCTTTAGTCACACCTAGTGAAATAGGCTGAAGGAACTGACAAACCAGATCCCATGTGTTAAGGATAATAATATGCGTAGCGCCTGATTGCTTTCAGGGAGATGTCAACATTGTTTTGTCACTTTGATAGAGGACAGTGATGATGGCAGTGCAAATGGTTAACATTTATTGTGATTTCACTTCGCACCAGGTGCCATGCTAATGCCTTTACGTTCTCCTATCACATTTAACCCTCACGTACACTGTCTCAGTTCATGGACACAACAGTTTTGTTACCCTCATTTTGCAGAAGAGGAAATCGAAGCATAGGGAGGTCGAGAAAGTTATCCAAGGTTACTCACCTAGGAAGCAGCTGAGCTGCCATTTAGACTCAAGTTCTCTGACCCCAGAGCTGCTCAATTAACCAGTTAACTATTCTGCTTCCTGGTTTTTTATCCCAGCTTGACAGATGAGGAGCCATTGATGGAGGTCAGAGTAGTTAAGGAACTTGTTCTGGTTCTCAGCTGATTAGGGAGGAAGCTTAGAGTAGGTGTTCCTTCTCCTGGTCAAGAGCGTTTTCCTTGTTTATCTTGTAGGTGCAGCGTTTGCTAGAGGCCACAAGAAAGAAAGAGGAAAGGTGGGGGCTTATTGGTGGGGCTGAGTCAAGGGGATCTCAGCACAGAGGAAACAGTGGAAGGCTGCGGGGTGGCAGATTCTGCTACCACTGGGCCCTTGTGCGATGCGGCCACCTTAACCCTGGCTTAGATCATGGGCTGATTGGATATGGTCTATCTCTGGGCGCTGGGTAGAATAAGCTGAATTGGATGGAGCATTTTGAACAAAAACACTCTGCAACCCTCTTTGAGTCTTCCTGGTTTTGGAACTCCCTGGTCAGCTCTGTCAACATGGGGTGGCAGCCATCCCTTCCTGGAGAGGGGAGGTGCTTTGAGGTCCTTTCTTCCATCTTTGCTTAGCTCCATGACAGTGTTGGAACACATAGCTGAATGATCTTACAGTCTTATTCCTGTGCTTGTATGGATGTATGGGTTTGCGTTTTTTTCCCCCAGATTTCTATCTCTTAGACACTTGTCTTCCAGAGAGGCTCACAGTTGTCACTCATGCAACATTTATGCTTATTCACACCCCCCTCTATTCTTCTGACCATCAGCAGCTTCCTTTGCTTGGAGACTTCACCCTTGCAATGATCCAGGACTTCAAAGCTTTTCATGGCATTGGAGACCTTCTCCTGTTGTGGGTTAAGACACTGACCTTAGGAGTTCCTTTCTGCAATACACGGTGCTGAACTACATGGAGGGATGGCACACTGACCTCTCCAGAAGAGAGTGAGGCAACAGACCAGCTAGTTAAAATCCTTGGAAATTATGGATGAATGAATGTAATAGATAGAATGTGATTTGATAGAGTGGAGAGGGTGGTTCTGGGAGGTGGAGGGGGACCCACCCTTCCCAGTACTGCTATCCAAATGACATACTATAAATCAGGGGTCTCCAACCCTTGGACCATGAACTGGTACTGATTTGTGGCCTGTTAGGAACACATCAGGAGGTGAGTGGCAGGTAAGCGAGGATTACCACCTGAGCTCCACTTCCTGTCAGATCAGCGGCAGCATTAGATTCTCATAGGAGCGGGAACCTTATCGTGAACTGCGCATGCGAGGGACCTAGATTGTGCGCTCCATATGAGAATCCACTGCCTGATGATTTGAGATGGAACAGTTTCATCCTAAAACCATACCCACCCTCCCTTTGTGGAAAAATCGTCTTCTGCAAAACCAGTCCCTGGTGTCAAAAAGGTTGGGGACCACTGCTATAAATGATGAATGAGAAAACCAGGCTTTAAGTCTTTCCCTCTCTCCCTTCCTTCTTTCTTCCTTTCTTTTTCTTTCTTCTGATGGGCTTGTGAGCACACAGGTAGTGCTTCAGTTGCAGTCAACAGTTTTGCTGATTTCTTATTGTAACCTAGGTTAAAAAAATATTGGGCAGTGAGTTGATAGTTGATTAAAAGTAATTGCAAAGACCGCAATTACTTTTGCACCAACCTAATAGAATTCAAATGAAGCTGGCTCAACTAGTGAGTATAAACTACGCTGATGCTTGTTTCCTCTTCTAAAAATTAGAGATTTGGATAAGAAGAGTTTTTGGAAGTTTTGAGAGTCTCATTCATTCTAATATTTTATTTTTGGGAAAAAAATGGGAATTTCAAACTGATATCTTGAGTAAGACAGTGATACAAACCTTGAAAAACACAATGTGGATAAGGGTGTTGGGGTGGGTTCTAAGGCTCCAGGGTTATTATGGATGCAAAGAGTGAGACCCTTGCCAAGGCCACCTACATGGTGTGACCCACCATATGGTGTTTAAACGGTATCCACACAGAATACTCTTTAGATTTGCGTGGTTATTGCACAAAGCTGACCATTGATAGCCTGCCGGGCTTTGCTTGTGTGTCTTAAACACTCTTAAGACAAATAAATTGTCCAGTGGTCTATATTTGGTGCTTCTTTTTTTCATCTCTGGGTACAGAGCTGAACTGAGCTGGCTGCTTGCCCTTGGTCCAAATATAATGGCCCAATTGTCCCCTTATGTCAGGGGGTCGCGCTACGGAGCAGACCCAGCGCCCTGTGGGAACCCACAGAAGGGAGGTGGCTATTTGGACATATAGTCTGTAGTGGAGACAAGTTAACGACCCTGCCTGGGGCATTCCAGAGTTTATTTAATGATAAAACTGGCCCCAGATTCTCCACTGGGGCTTGTAAGTCCTGTGCAGCACACGATGGGGTGAGAATGCAGTTAAACACACATCCTAAAGGCATTTTAGCTTGTGAGGAAATGGTAAATCCCCTCTGTGATTGGAAAATACCATTTAAAAAATTGTGCCAGAACAGTTTTTTTTTTCCCCTAACCCGGCTCTTATAAAGCAGAAAAACAGAATGGTAGTTTAATCTACGACTATATGTATCAAAGCAACTGATTGAGGAGTAAAAAAAAAAAATCATCACTAGTGTCATGTTAATAAAAAAATGCAGTTATCTGATTGAATTATATGCACATATGCTATTCTGAATCCAGTCAAATTGATTCATATTGATGTGGCCTAAATGTGCCATTGGCCTGAAACTCACAGTCAGTAAATTGGATATGAAAGTCTTTAATAAAGCAATAAGCATTCCCCAAATATCAGCTTCCTAACATTATGACTCTGGCAGGCACTGAATTTCTATTTTTGTTGGAGTTGGTGACAAACCCTAGTCAAGGTGTTGCCAAGGGAATGGGTCATTGCTAGGAGGACATCTCTGAGCCTGAGGATAGACTCCTGGGGTGTTAATAGCATGGGTGACAGGGACATTGAGAAGAATGGGAAGGTCAATGTCTGAAGACAGAACCACCACTAACACCTTGCCTTGTTGGGCCTTTCATTCCAAACCTACTGGGTTTTGCAGATGTTCTCTCATTAACTAATTTGTTAAGCTACTTAAGGAGGGTCTGGGAAGGAAGGAAGGTTGGGGGTCACAGGCTCTTGATATTCATTGTATTTTCTGTTCCTTTGGTCTCACGAAGACAGGAGTGATACTGAATGAGTGGTGAGAGAGAGCACCTTTCAGGAAAGGTTGAGAAAAGCAGTGGATTTTGCTCTCCCCATGGATTCTTCCCTCTGCTAGACGTGTGCAAAAGCATGTGTAGGCTTGATGAATCCCAGGGGAATCCCCCCAGGATGGAATCCGAGGGGAGTTTTCGGAAGGAAGACTCACTCTAAGAGGGAAGACAGTATTGGTCTCGGAAGGAAGGCTTGTGTTAAATGTACACAGGGCGACTTAACTATTTAAAAATGTGGAGGCTGGGTATGGTCAATCGTGCTTGTAATCCCAGCACTTTCGGAGGCCGAAGTGGGAAGATCTCCTGAGGCCAGAAGTTTGAGACCAGCCTGGGCAATGTAGTAAGAACCCATCTCTACAAAAATAAAATAAAATAAAATAAATAAAATAAAATAAAAATACAAACATTAGCCAGGTGTGATGGCATGTGCCTGTAGTCCCAGCTACTCAGGAGGCTGAAGTGGGAGAATTGCTTCAGATCAGGAGGTTGAGGTTACAGTGAGCTAGGATTGTGTCACTGCATTCCAACCTGGGTGACAGAGTGAGACTCTGTCTCTAAAATAATAAATAAATTAAAAAAATTGGAGATTGGTTTGAAAACATAGATTTTACTTTGAAGCTAGGGAGGAATTATGCAAAGGCACTAATGACTTGGATATAGCTCGGCCAAATGATGGAGCAAGGCAGGATGTTCCAATAAAAGCGGGGTTAATACAGGAAGTAGAGAGATCCATGGAAAGAATGGACAAGAAAAAGATGAGTCAAGAGAGAACAACACACACACTGAGCCCTAATATAAACTATGGGCTTTAGTTAATAATGATACATCAATATTGGCTTATCAGTTATAACAGATGGACTACACTAATCGAAGAGGTTAATTGTTGGAGAAACTGGGAAGCCAGGTTCAGGAGATACATAGAAACTCTCTATACTTTCTGCTCAAGTTTTTTTGTAAGCCTAAAGCTGCCTCCATGCAATAAAGTCTATTAATTAAAAAAGTTAAAGAAAGAGGTGAGAGAATGTTGTGGGAAAGCTAAGCAGAGAGCCCTGGTCCTAAAGCTAACCCTCTAGTTGAATTAAATGTAGAAAGAAAAAGAGAAATTTCAGAATGCATTGGAGAGAGAGTAGGACCTACCCTTAAAGTAAGGAGAAAAATTGCAACATGTCAGAATTTCCTCTGGATCAAGGAAGGTGGGAGTGCAACAATGTCAGTGTACTTAGAGATGTGAACTTGCATGGCACGGGGAAGGACCATAATGCTCCGTAATGAGATGGGAGCTAAACCAAGGGAGAAGACTAAGGGGTAGGCTTGGGAAGGTCCAGTTAATAGCAATAATGACACTAATAACCATCACTCATAATAAGCAGTTACTCTATCAGACATTGTGCCGAATAAGCTGTTTACGGGCATTATTTTATTTACTCTTCATAACAACCACTATAGCAAGCCCCAGTTTTACCTCCACTTCTGAGATAAAGAAACTGAGACTCAGAGAGGTTAAGTAACTTGTCCAGGGTCACACAGCTCACAAGTGTCAGGGCCAGGATTTGGAATCAAGATGTCTAATGCCATAGGCTGGCACTTAACCGTTGATCTTTATTCCTTGGGAGTTGCTCTCTTAATAATTTCTTGCTTCGGAAGTAGTACTTTAAAACTCTTAGTTAAGATGACTAAATATCATGCAATTGTATTTTAAATATTTTGCTTCTGTTTCTACCGCACCACACATCCCCTTGCTCTATACAAAACTTGTACAATGACATTTGTTTGCTGGACTGGAGAGAAACAGAGGCAGAGCTGTGCTGTCAGAGAAGGCCCTGAGTCAGAGAAAGGCAGGGAGAATGACTTTCTTTTTTTTCCCCCTTAGTAAAAAGGTAATCCCTGTTTATTGTAACTAATTTAGAAATGATAAGCACAAAGAAAATGCACACGGTTACTATGTCTAATTTTAAAGGGGGAACAATAATCCTTTTGAGAGCTACAGGTAGGTCAGTGTAGTGTGACAGATTTACTGAGCAATGCCATGTGTTAGTCACCACACCAGGTGCTGGGGAGGGAAAGATAAATCAGACCCGATCCCTATTCTAAATCACGGCATATGAGAAAACAAAGAGCCCCACTTTGTATGATAAATAAATTCGGAACTCTGTTCAATACACACATTCCATCCAGACCACATCAACTCTGACTCCAGAGAACTCCCAAGGCTGGAGGTAATGCCCCTTCTAGAACAGGGGTCCCCAAGCCCTGGGCTGTGGACTGGTCCTGATCAGTGGCCTGTTAGGAACCGGGCTACACAGCATTACCACCTGAGCTCTGCCTCCAGTCAGATCAGCCATGGCATTAGATTCTCAGAGAAGCACAAACCCTATTGTGAACTGTGCATGCGATGGATCTGGGTTGTGTGCTCTTTATGAGAATCCAACTAATGCCTGATGATCTGAGGTAGAATAGTTTCATCCGGAAATCATCCTTCCACCCTGCAACCCCCAGGCCGCTGTCTGTGGTTTTGTCTTCCATGAAACTGGTCCCTGACGCCAACAAGTTTGGGGACCGCTGTTCTGGGAGACATTGTAATGATGAATCTCAGCTGCTGAATCTTCAATCTGAGCCAATATCCTGTTGGTGTTAACACGCTGTGTGAAGATGGCCCAGATGAAGAAATTAAAGCTGCATGCAAAACCAAACCCACACACACTCCCAGCATCACGCAAAGCTTTCACCACATTCATGGCTGCCTCCAGTCGTGGTGAGACATGGAGAAAGCAGACATTAGCCAGGCTTGATGGCATGTGCCTGTAGTCCCAGCTACTCAGGAGGCTGAAGTGGGAGAATTGCTTCAGATCAGGAGGTTGAGGTTACAGTGAGCTAGGATCGTGTCACTGCATTCCAGCCTGGGTGACAGAGTGAGACTCTGTCTCTAAAATAATACATAAATTAAAAAAAAATGTGGAGATTGGTTTGAAAACATAGATTTTACTTTGAGGCTAGGGAGGAATTATGAATTTTACTTTATGAACTTTACTTTGAAGCTAGGGAGGATAGATAAATTGAATCTATCAATAACTGATAGATTCAACAAGTTCCTCTGGCCCCAGAGACCCTGTTATGTGCCACATATGAGGGTATCAGGCTGGGTCCTTGGGAACCAACAAGACTTGACTCACCCAGCTATGGAATTCCCAGATGAGCTGGGCTTGGCTTATCTCCTGTGGAGGTCCAAGTGCGTTACCATAGACCCATAGTGACTCAAGGAGTAGTGTACTTTACAAACTTTGAAAGTATAAAAGTAACTCCTCCTTCAGAGTTCACAGGTACCTCTGACTGGGCAGATCGGCTATGGGCAATCTATGATAATGCACTCAGCTGCCAGTCATGTGGATATGCACACAAGAAGACAATGTAGATACACTGGATATGCAGACTGGAAGTCTTAGGTGGTTGCTAACTTCTCCCAACTACTCACCTACAATTTGGGGTGTGCCGTTCATCTTGAATAATCCATTGGTTCACTCGTTTAGCAAATATTATGTATCCAGTATGTGTCAGGCACAGTTCTAGTAAATGGAGAAAATACCAATGAGCAAACATTTTAGGCCTGTTACTGAAATGCCAGGGATTTGGTCTTGGTTCTGTTGCTTGCTGCACAGAATGCCAGCTGGGGAGAATGGGAGATAAAGTCCCAAATCCGTCTTCCTGACCGACTAAACTTGAGGGGGTGGTTTATACAGCAGAGAAGGTGGGAAAAACAGGAACTGGGGAGGGGTAAGGAAGCAAAAATGATAGATGAGGGGTCTGGTGCCTCATCTGGATGTGGTGATCTGATAAGTTTTAGTTCCTTGCCTGAGGGTCAGTTTCCTGAGGCAGGAACTTGGGTAAGACAAATGTAAGTTTCAAGTTTTAAGACCAGGGAGGGTCAATTTCAAAGTTTATTCAAAAAACTGTAAATATTAGTTCTACGGGACAATTGGGCCAGTTTCACCGTCATGGAGCTTACCTTCGTATGTATGTGTATTTGTGTATGTAAGACAATAAATAAATTAAAAAAACAATATACATAAATAAATAAAATGTGTAATATGTCAGATGATAAGAGTGATGGAGAAAATTGAGGGCAAGAGAGGAAGAGGACTGCTGGGACCGGGGAAAAATTACAATTTTCAGAGCACTCCTGGCAGAGAAAAGAGTGACTGCAAAGGCCTTGAGACAAGGTATATTTAGCATGTTCAAGACACATTCAGGAGAGCACTGCCTAGGAGCAGAGTGGGGCAGGGGAGAGGGGGCAATGGAGGGAGAGGAGGTCAGAGGTGATGCAAGGTCAGATTGGCCTTAGCTTTTCCTCTGAAGGAGAAAGGGAGCAACCACAGGTTTGGTCAGGGGAAAGGCATGATCTGACTTTTGTTTTAAGAGTGTAGTTCTGGCTGCTCTACTGAGAAAATACTCTAGGGGGATGAGGTAAGAAGTAAGGAGATCGATTAGAGGCTATTGGAACAGCCAGGATGATAGATGATGGTGGCTGGGGCTAAAGCGATAGCAGTGGTGCCATCGGCATTGAATCCGTGTCCATATGGGCCTGCAGCAATCTCAGTTCTTGCCTCCTCAGAAGAAAGAATTGGACTGAGCGGCATAAGGCAGAAGGAGAGACTGAGGCAAGTTTTAGAGCAGGAGTCAAAGTTTATTAAATAGCTTTAGAACAGGAATGAAAGGAAGTAAAGTATACTTGGAAGAGGGTCAAGTGGGTGAGTTGGGAGATCAAATGCACAGTTTGACCTTCTGACTTGGGATTTTATACATTGGCATACTTCTGGGGTCTTGCATTACTTCTCCTCTGATTTTTCCCTTGGGGTGGGCTGTGCGCATGTGCAGTGGCCTACTAGCACTTGGGAGAGGAGCGTGTGCAGTGTGTTCACCAGAGTTGTATGCGTACTCCCTTGAGGTGTTCTTCCCTTACCAGTCTAGCATTTCTAGAGCAAGGTCATATACCAGTTAAACTCTGCCATTTTGCCTCTTAATGTGCATGCTTTAGCCCACTGGCCCAACCCCTGAGATCATACTGGGAAGCTGCTCACCACCAGTTTCAGGTGTTTTCTATCTACTAGGAGACTGCCTTTCCCTGGCATTGGCTGTGACCAATTATTATTTTGGAGAGACACTTAACAACTGCCTGACCATCACCTGATGGTCCTGGTGTGTGTGTGTTGGGGGAGCCCTCTCCTGCCCTGCTCATGCCTGACTAACCACCTACTGTAACAGTGGAAGTGGTGACAAATAATTGAATTCTGGCTGGGCGCAGTGGCTCACCCCTGTAATCCCAGCACTTTGGGAGGCCGAGGAGGGCAGGTCACAAGGTCAGGAGTTCAAGACCAGCCTGGCCAACATGGTGAAACTAAAAATACAAAAATTAGCTGGGCATGGTGGTGCGCACCTGTAATCTCTGCTACTCAAGAGGCTAAGGCAGGAGAATTGCTTGAACTGGGACCCAGGAGGCGGAGGTTGCAGTGAGCTGAGATTGTGCTACTGTACTCCAGCTTGGGCTACAGAACAAGACTCCGTCTCAAAAAAAAAAAAAAGTTGAATTCTGGATACATGTCGTTAAGTAGTGTCCACAGGATTTCACAAGAGATTGGATGTAGAATATTACAGAAAGAGAGGAGTCAAGCATCTGAGCCACAGGAAGGGTGTAGTTGCCATTAACTGAGATGGGGAAGAATGGGGAGGCACAAATGTGAGGGCAAATATCAGAAGCTTAGTTTAAGACATGTAAGTTTGAGATGGCTATTAGACATCCAAGTGGAGATGGCTATTTATACAAGCCTGGAGTTCAGGGGACAGGTCTGGGCTAGAGATAAGTTATGCTTTGCTAGTGATAGGGGCTATTTACAGTCATAAACTTGGGTGAGATCACCAAGGCAGTGAGTATAAATAGAGAGAAGAGACCAGAGCAGTGTTCTGGGCTCTCTCTTCACTGCAGTCAATGGAGGCATGTGAGTGGATATATACATATATATGTATATGTGTAGTTGTTCACAGGAGTAAGCCCAGCCTTTGTTATCTACTTGAAAGAATGGATATTTCAGCACAGAATGTCAGAATTGGCTGGGACATTATAAATCATTTCAAGTAGGATCACCTTGTTTTAGAGCTGAGAAAAGAAGAGAAAGGAATTGTTTCCTGCAGATAAGCTGCTTCGTGTCTCCTAGCTGTAGAAGGGTTTGTGTGTGTGTGTGTGTGTGTGTGTGTGTGTATGTTTATGTGTGTGTGTGTTTGTGTGTATGTGTTGTGGTAGGAATGGAGGTGCTACTCACACAGTGGGTGCCATTTCTCATTTACTAAGCCAACAAGTGTCCCTGACTTTTCTCAGATATGGACGTCTCCAGAGCCGTAGGATCTGAAGATGGAGGTTAGAATGGAGCTGAGATGTAATCAAACCATACAATTTGTTTTCATCCCTTCTCCTCCTTCCTTTGAGATTCTAGTGCTCTTAGTTTCAATTCAAGTTTCCCTTCAGGGATTAGATCTTATATCTTAAACACTCTAGTGTGAAATTATTGTATTTTCTATGTTGGTTTTCCCAGGAGTATTTGCACTTGAGGCCTTATATCTTCCATAGTAGGATGAAAGTCTTTGTGATGGTGGGGCTGTGGTGAGAGTGGGGGTGGTAGAGCTGTAAAAAGCAGTCAGCTCATGATCTTTCCCGCATGCTTCTCTGAGATATAGAAGGCACAGAAGCACGAGAATTGGGGGTCTTCTTAAGCACGGCCTGAACCAGACTACAGAGATTCTGGGGACCCAGGACTGGAAGGTGGGAGCTTGAGTCAAGAAGAAAAACAACAATAAAATTTGTGATCAAGACCACATATTTTTAACATGCATTAAATCATTTAAACTTTGTAACAGTCCATGGAAGAAGGCACATTATCTTTATTTTACAGATAGGGAAATTGAGGTTCAGAGGACAAGTAACAAAGAGGGGAAGAAGCAGGCTTTGAATGTTAGTCTCTAAGACTCCAAAGCCACACTGAGGAACAGTTTTCAAGGGATTAAATCTATTAGACACCATGGAGATTAGGAGCATGGGCTTTGGAAACAACTTAGTTGATTTTAAATCCTGGATCTGCCATTTACTAGCTGTGAAAACTTGTTCAAATTGTATAACCTTGAACTTGTGTTTCCTGGAAAGGATTGCTGGGAAGATTAAATGAAGTAATGTATTTTCAAGACACAGCACGGTGCCTGGTGAATTATTGTGATTAATTAGTGGTGAAAATTGCTCAGGTTCTAGCTGCTGAGAGGCTGGCATGCAACACTATAGACACACTATAGTTGAGAGTTGGCACCTATTGGGACTGATTGTCTCATGCTGTACCAGTTGTTGAATATTTTGATTATCTTTCCTGATCTGGGGGACCAGGGAAGACTCCCAAATCCCTATAGGGCAGTAACGGCTGAAATCCCCTACTGCTGAGGGTAGGGGATTCAGAGTTAGAGTGGGAGCAGCAGTAAGAGGATGCAATACCAAGGCAAAGATCAGGACACTATCCAATCTGTATGCCACAATGGGTATGTAAACCAAAAATAAATTCTAAGACTCCCATTCATCTGAATGAACCTGTCCTCTTGGCAAAGGGCATTCCAAAATTAACCTGAAAACCTGGTCCATGACATGATAAGAAGAGGAGCTCAGACATGCCTCATTATACCCTCCTCCCTTTTGGAATTATTATTATTATTTTTTTGAGACGGAGTCTCGCTCTATTGCCCGGGCGGGAGTGCAGTGGCCGGATCTCAGCTCACTGCAAGCTCCGCCTCCCGGGTTTACGCCATTCTCTTTCCTCAGCCTCCCCAGTAGCTGGGACTACAGGCGCCCGCCATCTCGCCCGGCTAGAGTTTTGTATTTTTTAGTAGAGACGGGGTTTCACCGTGTTAGCCAGGATGGTCTCGATCTCCTGACCTATGATCCGCCCGTCTCGGCCTCCCAAAGTGCTGGGATTACAGGCTTGAGCCATCGCGCCCAGCCTGGAATTATTATTACTGATAGAACAGGCTCTTTAAGTCTGATAAGAAACATTTACCATCTATTCTTTCTAAAGCCTGCTATCTGGAGGCTTCACCAGCATGAGAAAACCTTGGTCTCTACTACTTGTTATCTTAACCCAGATATTCCTTTCTAAGTCTTTAGACAATAACTTAACTCTTTCAACCAATTGCCAATCAGAAAATCTCTGAATCTTTGAATAACCTGGAAGCCCCCACTTTCAGTTGTCCCCCCTTTCCAGACTGAACCAATGTACATCCTACATGTCTGGGTTGATATCCTATGTCTCCCTAAAATGTATAAAACCAAGTTGTGGCTCAACCACCTTGGGCATATGTTCTCAGGTCTCCTGAGGGCTCTGTCTTGGGCCATTGGTCACTCATATTTGGCTCAGAATAAATCTCTTCAAATATGTCATAGAGTTTGACTCTTTTTGTCAGCAGGTGCTTGGACTATACCAACCTGGAGGGTTCTTCAAGTCAGGCTCCTTGAATTTGGCCAGGGCTAAGTCTATTTTTCAAGCATAAAATGAGACTGAATCCAGAGGTGCACCAGAGATAAAAAGGTGCATCTGGATGAGTTAGAAGGCTGCAGGCATGGGAGTACAGGCAACCTCCACCTCTTGTTCCTGACTATTGGTCAGCACTGAGGGTGAAACATTCATCCAGGAGCCCAAATTACACATTTAGAGGTTGTTTGATAGTTAAGGAGCCCCAGGGAATTTTACTCTCAAATATGGAACATTGGTATGTTTGTTTGTTTGTTTGTTTGTTTGTTTATTTTTGAGACAGGGTCTCACTCTGTCACCCGGACTGGAGTGCAGTGCTGTGATTTCAGCTCACTGCAGCCTCTGCCTCCCAGTCTCAAGCAATTCTCCTGCCTCAGCTTCCTGAGTATGTGGATTACAGGCATGCACCACTATTGCCCAGCTAATTTTTCTATTTTTTAGTGGAGACAGAGTTTCACCATGTTGGCCAGGCTGGTTTTGAACTCCTGACCTCAAATGATCCACCTGCCTCAGCCTCCCATGTTGATTATTTTAAACTGAAGTTCACTGAAGGTCAGCAGATGCTGGGGGAGACTTTACTCTGATATCTCTTATCTACCTTAAGACTGGAGCCACCAGAGAGAACACCATTATCTTTCACCCTCTCCCTTAAGTCTCATTTTCTATACCAGAACAGAAGACTGAGGAATGTAATCACTCCTGGATGGACTTTTCCACAAGATAAAGTTTCCCTCTCTTGTCCATTCAACTTCCAAAGAGAATCATTTACAAACCATTATCTGGTCTTTGGTTCCATTTACAGCACCCCCTACTTCCCTCTCCCCAATAAAAAAGGCATTTATGTGTCAACCATCTGATCTTTCTTTCTTTTTTTAAATGTCTCCTGTGCTTATTAACATTAACAAATTTGTTATGCTTTTCTCATATTAACCTGTCTTTTGTCACAGGGGTGTCAGCTGTAACCCTTATGATGGGGAGGAAAAGGATCACTCCCTTTTTGTCCCTATAATAGCATGGAATTAGAGCAAAGAACATTACATTTATTAAGGAGCACGTCCTTTGGGCTATGTCAATCTCTGTAACAAACAGAGGCTTTCTATAAGAAAGTGAACCCTGCCCTCTTTGTCAGAGTTCTTTTAATATTAGTGAATCCACTTAATTTTTTTTTAAATTTCCCTAGGTTACTGGGGAACAGGCGGTGTTTGGTTACATCAGTATGTTCTTTAGCGGTGATTTGTGAGATTTTGGTGCACCCATCACTCGAGCAGTATACACTGCACCCTATTTGTAGTCTTTTATCCCTCACCCTCTTCCCACCCTTTCCCTCTGAGTCCCCAAAGTCCATCATGTCATTCTTATGCCTTTTCATCCTCATAGCTTACCTCCCACTTATGAGTGAGAACATATGATGTTTGGTTTTCCACTCCTGAGTTACTTCACTTAGAATAATAGTCTTCAATCTCATCCAGGTCACTACAAATGCCATTAATTCATTCCTTTTTATGGCTGAGTAGTATTCCATCATATATATACATCACAGTTTCTTTATCCACTCATTGATTGATGGGCATTTGTGTTGGTTCCACATTTTTGCAATCGCGAATTGTGCTGCTATAAACATACATGTAGAAGTATCTTTTTTTTTTGTATAATGACTTCTTTTCCTCTGGGTAGATCCCAAGAAGTGGGATTGCTGGATCAAATGGTAGTTCTACTTTTAATTCTTTAAGGAATCTCCACACTGTTTTCCATAGTGGTTGTACTAGTTTACATTCCCACCAGCAGTGTAGAAGTGTTCCCTGTTTGCTGCATCTACTCCAACATTTAATATTTTTTGATTTTTTGATTATGGCCATTCTAGCAGGAGTAAGGTATCCTATTGTGGGTTTGATTTGCATTTCCCTGATCATTAGTGATGCTGAGCAGTTTTTCATATATTTGTTGGTCATTTGTGTATCTTCTTTTGAGAATTGTCTATTCCTGTCTTTAGCTCACTTTTTGATGGGATTGTTTTTTTCTTGCTGATTTGTTTGAGGTTTTGTAGATTCTGGATATTAGTCCTATGTCAGATGTATAGATTGTGAAGATTTTCTCCCAATTGGGTTGTCTGTTTATTCTGCTGACTGTTCCTTTTGCCATGCAAAAGCTCTTTAGTTTAATTAAGTCCTAGCTATTTATCTTTGTTTTTGTTGCATTTGCTTTTGGGTTCTTGGTCATGAAATCCTTGTGTAATCCAATGTCCAGAGGGGTTTTTCCAATGTTATTATCTTCCAGAAATTTTATAGTTTCTGGTCTTAGATTTAAGTCGTTGATCCATGTTTTTTTTCTTTTCTTTTCTTCTTTTTTTGATGGAGTTTTGCTCTTATTGCCCAGACTGGAGTGCAATGGTGTGATCTCAGCTCACTGCAGCCTTCACCTCCTGTGTTCAAGTGAGTCTCCTGCCTCAGCTTCCCCACTAGCTGGGATTACAGGCTCCTGCCACCATGCCCAGCTAACTTTTTTTTGATTTTTAGTAGAGACAGGGTTTTGCCATGTCGGCCAGGGTGGTCTCAAACTCCTGGCCTCAGGTGATCAGCCTGCCTCGGCCTCCCAAAGTGCTGGGATTACAGGCATGAGCCACTGTGCCCGGCCCCCTTGATCCATCTTGAGTTGATTTTTATATAAGGCAAGAGATGAGGATCCAGTTTCATTCTCCTACATGTGGCTACCCAATTATCCCAGCACCGTTTTTTGAAAAGGGTGTCCTTTCCCCACTTTAATTTCCATTGTATTTGCATGGTTTTAAAGGTTCCTTCTGGAGTTGAATTCCATGTTTTTGTTTGCTTTGTCAAAGATCAATTGGCTGTAAGCATTTGGGTTTATTTCTGGGTACTCTATTCTGTTCTTTTGGTCTATGTGCCTATTTTTATACAAGTACCATGCTGTTTTGGTGACTATGGCCTTATGTATAGGTTGAAATCAGGTACTGCGATGCCTCCAGATTTGTTCTTTTTGCTTAGTCTTGCTTTGGCTATGCAGGCTCTTTTTTAGTTCTACATGAACTTTGGGACCTTTTTTTCTAATTCTGTGAAGAATGATGGTGGTACTTTGATGGGAATTGCATTGAATTTGTAGATTGCTTTTGGCAGTATTGTCATTTTCACAATATTAATTCTGCCCTTGCATGAGCATGGGATGTGTTTCCATTTGTTTATGTCATCTATGATTTCTTTCAGTAGTATTTTTCAGTTTTTCTTGTAGAGGTCTTTCACCTCCTTGATTACGAATATTCCTAAGTATTTTTTTGTTTTGTTTTTGCATCTATTGTAAAAGGGGTTGAGTTCTTGATTTTATTCTCAGCTTGGTCACTGTTGGTGTATAGAAAAGCTACTAATTTGTGTGCATTAATTTTGTATCTGGAAACTTTGCTGAATTCTGTTATCCATTCTAGGAGCTTTCTGGAAGAGTCTTTAGGGTTTTCTGGGTAAACAATTATATCATCAGCAAACAGCGATGGTTTGACTTCCTCTTTACTGATTTGGCTGCACTTTATTTCCTTTTCTTGTCTGATTGCTCTGGGTAGGACTATGCTGAAGCAGAGTGGTGAGAGTGGGCATCCTTGTCTTGTTCCAATTCTCAGAGGGAATGCTTTCAACAGTTCTCCATTATGTTGGCTGTGGGTTTCTCAGAAATAGCTTTTATTATGCTGAAGTATGTACTTTGTATGCCAATTTTGCTGAGAGTTTTATTCATAAAGGGATGAATTTTTTCCTGCATCTGTTGAGATGATCATGTGATTTTTGTTTTTAATTCCGTTTATGTAGTGTATCACATTTATTGACTTGTACATGTTAAAACATCCCTGCATCCCTGGTGTGAAACTCACTTGACCATTTTGGATTATCTTTTCGATATGTTGTTGGATTCGGTTAGCTGGTTTTTTAAGGATTTTAGCATCTATGTTCAACAGGGATATTGGTCTGTAGTTTTCTTTTTTGGTTATATCCTTCCCTGGTTTTGGTATTAGGGTGATACTGGCTTCTTAGAATGATTTAGGGAGGGTTCCCTCTTTCTCTATCTTGTGGAATAGTATCAATAGGATTGGTACCAATTCTTGGAATGTCTGGTAGAATTCTGCTGTGTATCTGTCTGGTCCTGGACTTTTTTTTGTTGGTAATTTTTAAATTACCATTTCAACTTCACTGCTTGTTATTGGTATGTTCAGGGCATCTAATTCTTCCTGATTTAAGCTAGGAGGATTATCTCTTTCCAGGAATATATCCATCTCTTCTAGGTTTTCTAGTTTATGTGTGTAAAGGTATTCATGGTAGCCTTGAATGATCTTTTGTACTTCCGTGGTGTCAGTTGTAATATCTCCTGTTTCATTTCTAATTGAGCTTGTTTGGATTTTCTCTATTCTTTTCTGGGTTAATCTTGTGAATGGTCTATCAATTTTATTTATCTTTTCAAAGAACCAGCTTTTTGTTTCATTTATCTTTTGTATTTTTTCAATTTCATTTAGTTCTGCTCTGATCTTGGGTATTTCCTTTCTTCTGCTGGGTTTGGGTTTGGTTTGTTCTTGTTTCTCTATTTCCTTGACGTGTGACCTTATGTTGTCTGTTTGCGCTCTTTCAGACATTTTAGTGTAGGCATTTAGGGCTATGAACTTTCCTCTTAGCACTGCCTTTGCTGTATTCCAGAAGTTTTGATAGGCTGTGTCACTACTGTCGTTCAGTTTGAAGAATTGTTTACTTTCCATCTTGATTTCATTTTTGACCCAGTGCTTGTTCAGGAGCAGGTTATTTAATTTCCATTGTATTTGCATGGTTTTAAAGGTTCCTTCTGGAGTTGAATTCCAGTTTTATTCCACTGTGGTCTGAGAGAGTGCTTGACATAATTTCAATTTTCTTAAATTTATTGAGGCTCATTTTGTGGCCTATCATATGGTCAATCTGGGAGAAAGTTCCATGAACTGTGAATAGAATGTGTATTCTGCCATTGTTGGATGGAATGTTCTGTATATAGCTGATAAGCCCATTTGTTGCAGGGTATAGTTTAAATCTATTGTTTCTTTGTTGACTTTCTGCCTTGATGACCTGTCTAGTGCTATCAGTGGAGTATTGAAGTCCCCCACCATTATTGTGCTACTGTCTATCTCATTTCTTAGGTCTATTAGTAATTGTTTTATAAATTTGGGACCTCCAGTGTTAGGCACATATATGTTTAGGATTGTGATATTTTCCTGTTGGACATGCCTTGTATCATTACATAATGTCCCTTTTTGTCTTTTTACTGCTGCTGGTTTAAAGTTTGTTTTGTCTGATAAGAATGGCTACTCCTGCTTCCTTTTGGTGTCCGTTTGCATGAAATGTCTTTTTCTACCCCATTACCTTAAGTTTATGAGTCCTTATGCGTTAGGTAAGTCCCTTGAAGGCAGAAGATAGTTGGTTGGTGAATTCTTATCCATTCTGCAATTGTGTATCTTTTAAGTGGAGCATTTAGGTCACTTATATTCAATGTTAATATTGAGATGTAAGATACCATTCCATTCATCATGCTATTTGTTGCCTGTATACCTTAGTTTTTTGTTTTTGTTTTTTAAATTGTATTTTTGTTTTGTAGGTCCTGTGAGATTTATGCTTTAAAGAGGTTCTGATTTGATGTGTCTCCAATATTTGTTTCAAGATTTAGAGCTCCTTTTAGCAGTTCTTGCAGTGGTGTCTTGGTAGTGGTGAATTCTCTCAGCACTTGATTTTGGAAAAAGACTGTATCTTTCCTTCATATATGAAGCTTAGTTTTGCTGGATACAAAATTCTTCACTGATAATTGTTTTGTTAGAGGAGGCTGAAAATAGGGCCCCAATCCCTTCTAGCTTGTAGGGTTTCTGCTGATAAATCTTCTGTTAACATGGTAGGTTTTCCTTTTTAGGTTACCTGGTGCTTTTGTATCACAGCTCTTAAGATTCTTTCCTTATTAGATTAACTATTTAGAGTCTGTTAACTTTAGATAACCTGATGACAATGTGCCTAGGCAATGATCTTTTTCTTATGAATTTCCCAGGTGTTCTTTGTGCTTCTTGTATTTGGACATCTATGTCTCTAGCAAGGCTAGGGAAGTTTTCCTTGATTATTCCCCCAAATATGTTTTCCAAACTTTTAGAATTGTCTTCTTCCTCAGGAACACCAATTATTCTTAGGATTGGTAATTTAACGTAATCCCAGACTTCTTGGAGGCTTTGTTCATGTTTCCTTATTCTTTTTTCTTTGTCTTCATGGGCTGCGCTAATTTGAAGACCTTGTCTTCAAACTCTGAGTTTGTTTCTTCTACTTGTTTGATTCTATTGCTGAGACTTTCCATAGCATTTTGCATTTCTGTAAGTGTGTCAATTGTTTCTTGAAGTTTTGAATGTTTTTTATTTATGCTATTTATTTCATTGAATACTTCTCCCTTCACTTCTTGTATCATTTTTTTGATTTCCTTACATTGGACTTCACCTTTCTCTGGTGTCTCCCTGATTAGCTTAAAACCAACCTCCTGAATTCCTTTTCAGGTAAATTGGGTATTTCTTCTTGGGTTGGATCAATTTCTGGTAAGCTAGTGTGACTTTTGCGGGGGTGTTGAAGAGCATTGTTTAGTCATATTACCAGAGTTAGTTTTCTCGTTCCCTCTCATTTGGGTACCTCTATCAGAGGAAAGGTCTAAGGCTGAAGGCTGTTGTTCAGATTCTTTTGTCCCATGAGGTGTTCTCTTGATGTAATACTCTCCCCCTTTTCCTAGGGATGTGGCTTCCTGAGAGCTGAGCTGTAGTGTTTGTTATCTCTTTTCTGGATCTAGCCACCCAGCCAGTCTACCAGGCTCTAGGCTGGTACTGGGGGTTGTCTGCATAGAGTCCTGTGATGTGAACCATCTGTGGGTCTCTCAGCCATGGATACCAGCACAGTATTTGGGGTGTCTCCCGGGTCTGGCAGGTGCAATCTGCTTCCTTCAGATGGTATGTGGGTCCTCTTGGGTTTCCTGATTTATTCCTGCAGTCATTCTGGAGCAAAAATTCATGATGTGAGCCTCTACATGCCGCTCTGTCCGTCTGAGTTAGGACTGCAATCTAGTACTGCCTCCGTCTGCTCTGATCCCTTCTGCCTCTAACCCCTGTCCTGAGGGAATGTGTGACTCCGCTTTGATTCTGACTACTTTTACATCACCTCGACAAGTTCATATTTGTATGTTGAAAGTATTCTGTCTGGGTAACTGGCATTGGCCATTAAGAATCAGAGCTCCCTTACTCTTGGGAAGGAGACTTGCTGAGAAATTCACTCTATACAGGCAACTCCTACTGTTATCAGATATAATGTTGGGCAAAATGCAATAACCATTTAAAAATTACTTTTAGACTAGATAACATTTGAGAGCTAACCTATATTCTTTCCTGAGAGTCATGGAAGATTTAATCAGTTTATTTGCTACCCATCTCTTATAGTAAATTATCAATGGTCAAGATTTACAGTCAAATATCTACATAGTATCAAAACAAGTGGAGTAGATAAAAAGCCACATAAAAGCTCCATGAAAGGGAAGGGAATTATGGGCTAGAGAAATCTGGAGGGTTCAGGAAAGACATGAGTCTTTTCAAATTTTTATTTTATATTTTAAAATTTTTATTATATATATTTTTTATATGGAACACTTCACAAATTTGTGCATCATCGTTGTGCAAGGGCCATGCTAATCGCTATATCATTCCAATTTTAGTGTATGTGCTGCTGAAGTGAGCATGAGAAGGCTCTAGTTAAGCACATGAGTCTTAACTAGAGCCTTCTATTATGGGTAGAACTTTTTTTACTGATTCTGAGAAACCCACCAAAAATCCTCTAAAAAATCATTCACTTCTTAGCAGTCAATTTATTTTGAAAAATGCATATTAACAAGAAAATGAATTAGATATTTCTTGATTAATTAGCTATCTTTTATGATGAATCTTTAAACAGAAAATTATCCCAGCATTTTGGGAGGCTGAGGTGGGTGTACCTGGGAGATCGAGGCTGTAGTGAGCCGTGATTGCACCACTGCACTCCAGGCTGGGCAACAGAGCAAGACCCTGTCTCCAAAACAAAAAAAAACAATAACAACAACAACAACAAAAAAAAAAAAAAAAAAAAGAAAAGAAAATATTCATCTCACATTTTAAACAGAAGCTTTAAAAGTGTGAGCCATTAATTTATTTCCTACTTTCACTGGCAGGATTTCAGGAAAAGAGAACTTTGCTTGATGTATTGTTCTATATAACATTTGTTCAGGAACAAAAATGACTTTCGACCTTTTTACTGGTCTCTTTAGAATTTCTGGCTCAGAAATTTTTCATGAGGAATTTATTTCCCCAATTTTATCAATCAGTTATAAAACAAAAATATTTAAGTAGTGAAAGAGTTCCTGAACCCAGTAAACCCATCACGCTGATAGGGCTATGACCATGACATTGGAGTTTAATATGTCAAAACTGTTGCAACACGAAGTGAATTTTATCCTCTGGAGAGCTCACAGCTGGTTTATTTTGAGTTTACTAAGATTTCAAACATTCTGGTGAAGTCAACTGCAATCTCGCTTGTTTTCTAAGTGTACATGCTCTGTGTTTGTCTTTGTGGTTGTTGTTAGTGCTAAGACTCATAGTTTATCCCTCAGCCAACATCACTGGAAGCTTTAATTCTCTTTCTTTGGGGTGACTCAATAGCTGAGTGCACATTTGCAATGTTAATAGACTAAACACACCAATTAAGAGTCAGGAATGGTCAGAATGGGTAAAAGTTGCTAGACCCAACTACATATGACTAGGAGAGAAATGTAGAGATACAGATAGCTTGAAAATAAATTGATGGAACAAATTGTGTCAAAAAATAGTAAGCATATGAAGGCTGAAGTAGGCTAAATTAACATCAGATAAAACAGACTTTAAGAAAAAGAGTATTGCCAGAGATAAAAAGGAATGACAAAATTATTAATTCATCAGAAGACAAAACAAACATAAATGTGTATGGGCCTAAAACAGACCCTCAAAATATATGAAACAAAAATTGACAGAATTAGAGGGAGAAAATTCCAGAATTTTAGTGGAAGATTTTTATTCACTGTTTCTCAGTATTTGAGAGGACAACTAGCCAAAAATCAATGTAAGACAGAGGATTTGAACACATTATCAACTGTCTTGATCTAAGTAATAATTATGGGATGGTTCATTCAACCACTGAAAAATGAACATCTTTCTGTGTAATACACATTTGTTTTAGTGAATATGGTATGTTCACCAATATACACCATATTTTGGGCCATAAAATAAACCTTAATATATTTACAAGATTGTAATAGCACAGACTATGTTCTCTGATCACAATGAAATTAATTAGAAACGAACACCAATAATATTTAGGTAAATCCCAAATATTTGGGAATTAAAAAGCATTTTAAAATCTTGATAGGCCAAAGGATAAGACATGAATAAATTATATTTTTAACTCAATGATGATAAAAATAATTCAAAATTTGTGGGATTTAGCTGAAGAGATGCTTAGAGAGAAGTTTGTAGCTTTAAATGCCTATTTAGAACAGAATAAAGAAAAGTGATGTAAGGTACCACCTCAAGACACTAGAAAAAGAAGAGCAAAGTAAATCCAAAGTAATTGGAAGGAAGGAAATCATAAAGACAAGAGAATATATCACTAAAAC
The DNA here is from genome assembly GCF_007565055.1 of Rhinopithecus roxellana. NCBI lineage: Eukaryota > Metazoa > Chordata > Mammalia > Primates > Cercopithecidae > Rhinopithecus > Rhinopithecus roxellana. The sequence goes on from NC_044565.1 coordinate 79,569,999, forward strand.
AGACACAAATGGAAAAGGACATAAATCACCAATATTGGGAAAAAAAGAAGGCTAATCACTACAGATCCTACAGAAATTAAGAAATAGTAAGATAATATTGTGAACAAATGTATGCCAAAAATAAGATAACTTTGATGAAATAGACAAATTTCTTGAAAAATACAACTAAAATTGATGTAGGATGAAACAGGAAATCTGAATAGCATTCTGTCTAATAATGAGACTGGCCTGGGCAACATGGCAAAACCCCATCTGTATTAGTCAATTTTCATGCTGCTGATAAAGACATACCTGAGTCCGGGAAGAAAAATAGATTTAATTGGCTTACAGTTCCACGTGGATGGGGAAGCCTCCCAATCATGTCAGAAGGCAAAAGGCACTTCTTACATGGCAGTGGCAAGAAAGAATGAGAGAGAAGCAAAAGCAGAAATCCCTTATAAAACCATCAGATCTCATGAGACTTATTCACTACAGTATGGGGGAAACTGCCCCCATGATTCAATTATCTCCCACCAGTTCCCTCCCATAACACGCGGGAATTATGGGAGTACAGTTCAAGATGAGATTTGTGTGGGGACACAGAGCCAAATAATATCACCATCGCTAGAAAAAATACAAAAATTGGCTGGGTGTGGTGGTGTGCATCTGTAGTCCCAGTTACTCAGGAGGTTGAGGTGGGAGTATCCCTTGAGCCCAGGAGGTTGGGATTGCAGTGAAACGTGATTGTGCCATTGCACTCCAGCCTGGGTGACAGAGCAAGACATTGTCTCCAAGAAAAAATAAAAATTGAAAAGCTTAGTCTCAAATTTACACAGAATGCAAATGACCTAAGATAGCCAAGAAATTTTTAAAAAGAACGAAGTTCAAGAACTTACATTACCTGACTTTATGACTTACCATAAAGTTAGAGTAATTAAGACTGTAATATTTGTGAAAAGATAGGCATAAAGATCAATACAAATAATATAGATCAATAGAAGAGAGAATAGAGTTCAGAAATAATTTCATATGTATTATATATGTACATACATGTGTCCAACTGATTTTCAACAAATGGTGCTAGAATAACCACGTGTTCACATGAAAAAAGAAAACATCAGCCCATATCTTACTCTGTACAGAAAATTAACACAAAATTAATTGTAGACTTAAATATAATAGCCAACATTATAAAAATTTTAAAAGAAAACATGGGAGAAAATTTGGTAGCTTTGTGTAGTCAAGAATATCTTAGATATGACACATTAGGCACAAACCACAAAAGAAAAAAAGATAAATTGAATTTTACTAAAATTTAAAACTTCTCATCCAGAGACACCAGTTAAGAATATAAAAAGGTAAGCCATAGCATAGGGAAAAATGTTTGTAATGCATATATCTGATGCATACAAAGGACTCAATTTCAGAAAATATACAGAATTCTTCTTATAACTAATGAGACATACAATTCAGTTTTAAAAACGGGCAAAAGATTTGCACATATAAATGTAAATGGTTCTATTTTGGAAGAGTGTGGCAGTTTCTTTAAAAATTAAACACATGCTTAATATACAAACCAGAATACCTCTCCTAGGTATTTACTAAAGAAAATTAAAAACTTATATCCACAAAAATATTTGTACACAAATGTTTTTAGTATAATTATTCATGATAGCCCAAAGCTGCAAATAACCCAAATGTCCATCAATATTTGCTGAATTGACAAATAAAATGTGATTATATATCAGTATAATGAAAAATTACTCAGTAATTAAAATGAATGAACCACTGACAGATGTGGTAACGTGGAAGGATTTCAAAAACCATTATGCTGAGTGAAAGAAACCAGACACAAAAGAGTGCATACTGCATGATTCCATCTATATCAAATTCTAGAAAATGCAAGCAAATCTATAGTGATGAAAAGTACATTAGTGGAGGCTGGGTCTGAGGTGGAGGAAAGGAAGAATCTTTTGGGAGGTGATGGAAATGTTTCGTATTTTGATTGTAGTGGTGTTTTCATGTGTGTTGTCAAACTCATCAATCTTACATTTTAGAAGATGCAGTTTATTATATTTTCATTATACTTCATTAAGGCTAATTTAAAAAAGTACTTCTTACAAGCAAGAAAAAGAAGGTATTGACAAGAAGTGTAAATGGTATTTTAATTAATTTATAAAAGAGTAAATAGGTGAGTCTTTGTAATGGTCTTAATGGTCTTTTAAATAATAATTCAGTTCCATTTACTACCATTAGTACTATAAAGTTCTGTGTTGCAACAGTCTATTAAACTAATGAATCACCATTTCTGCCAGTGTTATAATAGAAAGCTCAGCATTAATTTAAAAACTCTAGTATTAAAAAAAGTTGATAATTATAACCAACTGACTTTGTGTATATTTGGAATAAAGGTTAAAAACCCTGCAATGGAATATTTGCTGAGAAATGTTTCCAAATAGTTGAAAATCTTCTCTTTTATATGTTTTAGAAACAAAGCATAAAATCATCAAATATAAATTCTTTAAATTTTAAAAAACATAAAATGTAAGAATCTTAAATATTGAGTCACATTTTGTGTGTGTGTGTGTGTGTGTGTGTGTGTGTGTTTATGTCAGGACACATAGTTAAATTTAGTCAATAGTTTCATAAATACTTAGACCCTAATTCACACATGATATATCGCATTAAAAAATTGATTTGTTGGGAAATCATATTTTATGTTATGTAGTTAAGTTAAAATAAATTAAGCATTTAATGTTACTTGTTAAATAGTGAACAGATGGATGTTTTCTTTGATTAAAAATATTAAAGATGGTAATAAAATTATTTAATACAACTTCAGTAATAAGCTGTTCTAAATGAAATATGTGTAATAAATAATTTGGTTGGCCTTTGTTCCTGATTCCTGGGAGGCAACCTCTAAACCTCTGGAATTTCCTGAGTAATAGGTGTGTCTTTTTTATTCATGGTGGGCCCCTCAGATCACAACTAGTAGTTTATGCTAATGAGGTGACTCAAGATAGGGGCATGCCACTCCAGAAAGACCAACCACATGATTAGAGGGGGTTGGGGGTTTGAGCCACCTGATATCAGTCCAACTCCATATCAGTCCACCTTCTGTGGAGGGAGGAGTTTGGATATTGAGCCACATGGACAATGGTTCACCAATCATGCTTATGTAACGAAACCTCAATAAAAACTCTGGATATTGAAGTATGAGTAAAATTCCTTGATTAGCATTATTCTTTTTCTTCTTTTTTTTTCTGAGATGAGGTCTCACTCTGTCACCTGGGCTAGAGTGCAGTGGCATGATCTCTGTTTACTGCAACCTCTGCCTCCTGGGTTCAAGCAATCCTTCCACCTCAGCCTTCCAAATAGCTGCAACTACGGGCACGCACCATCATGCCCAACTAACTTTTGTATTTTTGTAGAGAAGGGGTTTCATCATGTTGCCCAGGCTGCTCTTAAACTCCTGAGCTCAAGTGATTTGCCTGCCTCAACCTCCCAAAGTGCTGGGATTACAGATGTGAGCCACCATGCCCAGCCGGCATTACTCTTTGGTTTTTGTAAGTCTTTGATGCCAGGAGAGTAATACATCTTTGAGGATGACAGAAACTTCCTACACTTATCCTTCCACATCTCTTCCTCTGGCTGGTTCTAGTTTGTTTCCTTTTGCTATAATAAAACTATAAATATTGCACTTCCTGAATTCAGTGTGTCATTCTAGGGAATTATTAAACCTGAGGGAGTCTGTGGAGATACTCAAAATTGTAGCCAGCTGGTCTGAAATGAGAGTGGCCATGGGGATACCCCAACTTGAGGCTGGTGTCTTAAATGAGGGCAGTCTTGTGGAGGACTGTGCCCTAAGACTTTGCAATTTAGAATGCTCATTGCGAATATCTCAGTTTAAAATCTTTAACATAAAGTATAAAAATCATAAAATGATTATTGAAAATTCTTGGGGTGGGAGATCTCTTAGTAATGTACTGTGAAAAGGGTTTAAAAGTGAAAAACTTTGTGCAATGGGCAAGTGTAACCACCATTTAGGGAAGAGCAGATTCTCAGCTCTGTAGCCCAAATGTGCAGCTACAGCATCTAGATGGCTGTTTATTGGTAGACATTCATATTATTTCATGACTGTGCTGGCCATTTGCTATTTTAGCTTATTTCTCCCTTCTTTTTTTGTAGTAGACTCTGATTTCTGTTTAGAATTTGCCCCTCTGCACTTTCCAAGCCTCTCATCCCATATATACTTCTGTTTCTTGAGCAGAAGACTACAACCAACTTTAAATCCAGTAATTATTTTGGTTTAAGCCCAATCAGCACATTTATTTCCTTTATACAGAGTGGTTGACTTATGTGGCCCATTTTGGTTTAGTGAGCTATGGAGAGATATTTTCTAAGGGTTTCTGGGAAAGAGATTTTCTTGAAATTGCAAAAAGCCTGCCCAACAAGACACTCTCTTTCTGCTGGATATTAGGGAGAAAATATGTAGTTACAGAAACCCTTGGTAGCCATCTTCCAGCCACAAGATGAAACCTTAAGATGAAGAAGACGCTGCAGATGGCAGTCTGTGGTATCCATGTTGAACAGCTAATTAGAGCCAGCCCTGAGGTTCATATGACCTCTGAAATTTTCATGTACATGGGTAAATGCATTCCCTTTACTGTTCCAGTCAGTTTGGATCAGTGCTTTCTGATTCTTGTATCCAATACCTTTCTGAGACAATAACTTTAATAAGAAATATGATGATGGTTTTGATAGGGAATAAAAATCAAATGTAAAATAATATTTTTACAAGAGAAAAAAGACGTGGTGCACTGGATCTATGTGTTGGTTTAGGCACATTTGACCACCTCTGGTCTTCTTCTAAATCCCTTGAAATAAAAGGAAATATATTTGTTAAAACTAGACCCACCACTTTCGTGGAAAACAAGAAAGAGCAACATCAACATATCAGAAATGGTGGGAAATTTCCTGGATGATGGAAAGTAATGGGGATGACTTGATAAGGTTGAAAAAAACACACAGAGAAAACAGCTAGGTAGATAAGAGCAGATTTTGAGAAATTTCAAGAGAACAAAGAACAGAAAGGGTCATGTGACAATAGATGGGCCATTGTTACTGAACAGGGGCCAGTTAGGTTCATAAACCCTCTCACACTGAACCACAGGTCACAGAGGCGAGGGGATGGGTGAGTGTCCAGGTGAAGACACATTTGCACACTAGAGAGTCAATCAGAAGCGCTGCCTTGGCAAGGCTTCTGGTTAGGATGTGGAACCTTCTAGAGAGCACACTGTCAGGCCCCCTCAATTCACACCATTTGGGCTGGGGGTGAGGAAAGACCTTTGCAACTGCAAAGCTAACTAAAAAAAGCTTCCTAGGTCTTCATTCATAGAGATGAGTGGGAATTCTTAAAGCTTCTCAAGTCTTCATTCATAGAGATAAGTGGGAATAAAGCCCAGGTCTTCATTCATAGAGATAAGTGGGAATTCTAAGAATCTCAGGTGCTGTGTAGAAAACCAATAGCTTGAAGGGGAAGGATCAAGCTGAATGAACAGGTCGCTGGACCACAGAAAGAGAATATTGAGAACAAAAAAGGTTATACAAGATGTTTATTTTCTGTCTTTGAATATAAACAACAACATTCAAAGAATCTATTATATTCATAAAATAAGAATTGGCAGCTATGAAAAAGTAACTCAGAATACAGAGGGGTTTTTGAAAATCGAAAACACGATTGTCAAAATAAAAAAAGTCTAATGGAAAGAATAAGTAATGGAATGAACTGAACTCAAGATTGCAATGGTGATAGGACTAAGAATAGGATTAGGTAGGCAGGAGGGATTTTTCATTTTATTCTATATTTTTCTATGTTGTTTGAATTTTTTTTGAAGTATTAGTTGAGTAAATGATTATCTCTGAATGATAATGGTTTTTACTTCTGTATTGTATAAACTGTTTATATTTAAAATCTATCACTAATTTACTTAGAAAATGCTCCTAGGAAAGAAAAAGGAAAGACTGTGATAGCAAGCAGAACATAGATGGAGTCCACATGGTGCTTCTCTGTATCTCTCTTGCTAATATGTATTTCACTGAGTCTGTGAACTAGGCTGGAGAGAAGCCCTAGATGGAGGAAGATTCAATTGTTTTCTGGAATGGAAGGTGTGCCTACTGTTTTGTGGTTTTGCTGATTTTGTTTTGTTTTCATTCAGAGCAACATTGACATGAACCCACTCAAATAAATCATATTTATTTTAACCAACTGGTGTAGTAGGAACAAAATCTTTATACATTCATGTATGGCATGACACATAGAACCCCTACACATGCATACACACATACACTCCCCCAAATCTACTCATGTGTTTCTTGGCCAAAAACTGTTGGGAAGTGTTACGTTTTTTTTTTTTTTCCAGTTTTTTAGCCTGCATCTGGCAGATTGAAAGGTATGAGCATGTACGTACAAGAGAATTTTGCAAAAATATGGCAAGCTTTCTCTGCTCTAAATTTATACAATTTTAATGAATTTGTGTCTTCTTACATTCTAGGTATTTTCAGGAATTAAAGGAGATTATCCATTGATTAAAGAGGCATTTTATATGGTTTTTAAAAATGAGTTGCTATTTGATGTTTGCAATGTCCTGGCAACACATAGACATTGTACTGTTTCCTGCCCAAAGTTACTTGATTAGAATAATAATATTGTTTTTCCTCATAGTAGCTCTCCTCTGTCATTCTTCTTTGTAATCAATAACGAGATCACAGTAGTTTTAAAAAATGCTTTGAAAGAGAACATTGATTTGTTTGGAACCTGTTTTTAATGTGAGAATTCAGGGCCATTCAACACAGCTAGGCAGTTTTATTTTCCTTGTAAATCCATTTGATAAATCGCCACTTTATGCTTAAATAGAGAAACTTTCGTCCACCCTTCTTTGATTTTACGAAATCAGTTTAATGTAGTGAAAAAAAAATCATGGGCTTTGGGTTCATACTGGCTTCAGTTGGAATTCTGGCTGCATTGTGTCCAAACTGCATGATTTGGGGAGGGTTACTTTTCTGAGCCTCAATGTATTTATCTGTACAATCAGAATAATATCAAGGATGAAGGGAATGACATTTGTAAAAGAGAACAAAAAACTGATATAGAGCTTGAATCTGAGTTGGTTAAATGTTTCTAATAATGTATACTATGCTATAACCATTGTTGTTTTCCTGTACTAGAGGCTTGGTATTCCTCTGGACTGAACTAGAAGCCAGGAGGCTTAGAGTCCAGCCTAAGTTTGACTGTTACTTGGGCGACATGATCCTGAGCCTGTTCATCCTCACCTGTAACATGAGGAGATTAGAGGAGATGACTAAGGCTTCTTCCAGCTCTGAATGGGGATTTTGAGTAAAAATCTCACTTTGCACAGTCACACGTGTGGTAGGTGTTATGGCCATGTTAGAGTCGAGACTGGGTTGGAATTAGCAACACCCTCCTTAATGAGTCTCTGTGTTTGAGGCTGACCAGTCTTCTGTCCTAGGAAGCTGACAGAGTGCTGGGGGTGGGGAGAGGCACTTTTTTTTAGAAGTAATTTTAAAATTGATACATAATAATTTTACATATTTATGGGGGTACATATGATATTTTGATACATATATACAATGTGTAATGATCAAGTCAGGGTGATTAGGATATTTGTCACCTCAAACATTTACTATTTCTTTGTGCTAGGAACACTCCAAATCTTCTACCTATTTCAAAATATACAATAATAGTCACTCTACTGTGCTATTGAGCTTTAAAACTTATTCCTTTTATTTAATTGTATTTTTGTACCCATTAACCAACCTGTTTTCATCCCACCCTCTCTCCTACCCTTCTCAGCCCCTGGTATTTTTTTTTTTTTTTTTTTTTTTATTATACTTTAAGTTCTAGGGTACATGTGCATAACGTGCAGGTTTGTTACATATGTATACTTATGCCATGTTGGTGTGCTGCACCCATCAACTCGTCAGCACCCATCAATTCATCATTTGTATCATGTATAACTCCCCAATGCAATCCCTCCCTCCTCCCCCCTCCCCCCTCCCCATGATAGACCCCAGTGTGTGATGTTCCCCTTCCCGAGTCCAAGTGATCTCATTGTTCAGTTCCCACCTATGAGTGAGAACATGAGCCCCTGGTATTTATAATTCTACTCTCTACCTCCTGAGATCAACTTTTTTTTTAGCTTTCACATATGAGTGAAAACACCTGATATTTGTCTTTCTGTGCCTGGCTTATTTCCCTTAACATAATGACCTTCAGTTCTATCCATGTTATTGCAAATGACAGGAGTTCATTCTTTTTTATGGTGGCTGAATAATAATCAATTGTATACATATACCACATTTTCTTTATCCATTTATTCATTGATGGACACCGGCTGGTTTTGTTTCTTAGCTGTTGTGAATAGTGCTGCAATAAACATAGAAGGCAGATATGTCTTCCATATCTTGATCTCCTTTCTTTTGGACAGATACCTGGCAGCAGGATGGCTGGATCATATGGTAGATCTGTTTTTAATTTCTTGAGATACCTTTGTACCATGTTCCATGATGGCTGTACTAATTTACAATCCCACCAATTTGTGTACGAGTATTCCCTTTCTCTACATCCTCACCAGCACCTGTTATTTTCTTTTTGATAATAGCTATTTTAACTGCAATGAGATGACATCTCATTGTGGTTTTGATTTGCCTTCTCTTATGATTAGTGATGTTGAGCATTTGCTCATATATCTGTTGGGTATTTGTATGTCTTCTTTTCATAAATGTCTATTCAGATCATTTGCTCATTTTAAAATTGGATTATTTTGTATTTTTTCTTTTTTGCAATTGAGTTTTTCTTAACATCTCAACTATCAAGGAATGAGACTTAACCAAATTTTCTGCTTTGCTTGGAGCCCAAGAATCTTGTGGGAAAAACAAGAGAACTCTGTCCATTTTTGGAATTTTAATATGTACTGCACTTTCTGGGATACTTGTGGGGCAGGGGTGGGTGGGTGGTGGGTGGGTCTAAAGGAAGCCAGAACGAAGAGAGAGAAAAAACATTTATTTAAAAAAAATCTCTTCGTGTGAGGAAGAATTTTGGCAGGTTGAGCCGAACTGAGCAGCAGGGACTAAATATTAGAGTTCAGATAGGACGTGAGGCTGTGCTTATCAACTCAGACATGGCCTTTATTCCCCAAGTCCCCTTGCACAACCACCAGGCCCCCTTCCCAGCCCTGCAATGCCTGCCCACTCTATCCACTCTATGGGGAATGGAGCTGTGTACAGACGAGAGAACCAGAGGGGTTCAGCAGCTCTGCTGTGGCAGGCTCTTCTGCAAGAGTTCTGATGAGAGGCAGCAGGTGTTGTCCAACTGGCTAGAGATGGAGAACAGCCCAGCTACATAGCTTAGAGGAGACTACTTGGCCTGGAGGGGTTAGTGGCCTGTGGGTGAAGGAGTAAAAATGGTCAACAGGGCAGGGAGCAGAAGGCAGGTGGAGACGATATCGTATATGTGACAATCTCCACCTTTTTTTATGACTCCTAGGGGAATTGATCCAAAGACCCACCAACTGGCGGACATTTGGGTTACAGCCTTAAAATTCTTTGAACTGGTTGGGAAAAGGAAATTCAAAAAAGTACTGGACTTCCAGCTAATAAGTAGGTGTGTGTGTGTGGGTAGGGGAGGATGTCAGGGCTGGGGGTAGTTTTGTATTGACTATTTAGATCTTATTATTTGTAACCTCTCTATACTTATTGGCTAATCTCACTTGGAATGTACTGGTTGTCCCTGGTATTTAGAATCATGACTTGCTGCTGTTACGTTATAGTTTAGCTTGTCTTATGGCAAGTGCTTGATGCCTGCTGTGTGCAAAAGCCTGCACTAAGTGCTGTGGAGGATGTTGTCCTGCCCTTGGCTTCTCACTGTCCACACAGTCCGGTCTCACGATCCTTCCTCCTCATGAGGAAAAGTGCTTCTTTCATCCTTGGATATTTTTCTGCGGATAACACAAGTGGTAGACTAGAACATTTCCAAAATATTATTTTTTATTGTAAAATCTCATTTTAGATGACAAAAGTTAAAATTTTCTTTTAACAAAAAAGAAAAGACTTTCACTCAGAGATCATTACTGTCAATTTGATATAAATTCTTAGAGTCTCCTTTTAATGCATATTTTTCTTTCAACAAACATTGAGTCAATTGCAATTACAAAATGAATCACTCTGTGTATATGGTTTTGGAACTTGCTTTTTCATGCAACAATACATTGTGAATAGTTTTCCATGGATAGACAGAAAATCATTCCTCAGCTGGGTCTTGCAAATTACCTGGAGCTTTTTTTTTTGGATGCTCTCTTTAATGAAAACTCGAGTTCCATATACAGATCTTTTCCTTCCATCCCTAAATTTGCATATTCCAAGAAGCCCATTTGTTAAAAATTATGAACGGAAGGATTGAAAGAAGAGAAATCTTTCTTTCCATTAAGAATCACATAAAAATGCTCTGAATGTATATTTGACATTGTCATCTGCTTCACAGATTTCTTTGGCTGGTGTCCATTTAAATGGTTATACTCTGTGCCACATGGGCTCTGTGAAGCTATCAGTTGGTCTTCACTGGGAAGACGTGGCAGAAGAGAACTGAGAGGTGGTAGAAGGTGGGAGTGGGGGGCAAGGAGAATCATTGAGAATAACCAACACTTGTTCTCGATCCAGGGCCTGGGGTTCACGGAAATGTCAGCATCACTCTAGTGAGGACTCATGCACTGAGAAGATTTTCTTTGGAGGGAAATTTGCCTTTATCTTCAAACCAAACAAAATAGAAACGGCCAAATGCAGGCTTTTCTTTTCTGGGGGCAATGTTTCTGCAGAATATTGATAGGCGTTAGGAACAAAAAAAGTGTTCTGTGGTAAAGCAAATTCGGGAAATGTTGTATTTTACATAAACCTGTTTCTTCAATGTAGGACTTCTCAGAAACTTTAGCATGCTAATATGCACTGTGACCCAAGACAAGGAATCTATCACCTTTCCCCAGACTCACACACTCTCATTCTTTTGATTTTGGGTATATGTATATTAACAACTTTGGAAAATGCTAGTCCTGGAAGTATGGTCTTCTATTGACACTGAAGTCAGGAAAAACAAAAGTGGTTCTGTTTTGTATTTAGGGTTGAGATATTAGCTTGTAACTTGTCCTTCTTGGGGGTACTTGAGTCAAAAGCTACCTTCTAAGTGGGAGGTGGGTGTGACAGAAGTCATTCTCGGGGATTTTGAGTGACAAATGCTAAGCTGAGATGCTTTTCTGAGAAATCGTTGAGCAGAGCTGGTTCTTTCCTTAGAATGCTTACAAAGTTTGCACAATAACAGATATTGGGTGAGAGATGAAAAGTGTGTTCATAGGTCTCAGTATTTTCCTTCTTATATCCCTCAAACCTTTCACCTTTATAAGGGCTGTCATCCTGGAATGAGACCCATGCAGCCTTCCTTCCTGGATGCCAGCTGAAGGATCTCCCGTTGCCATCCATGCCCCGCCTCCCCTTCTTGGAGCTGGTGATTTACTGATGTAGTCTGAGCATTGGAGAATGTTCTTAATGAGCCTTATGACTGGGGGCTGTGCTTGGAGCTGCCTCTAACCACAACTATTCTTAGTAAAAAAAAAAAAAAAAAAAAAAAAAAAAAAAAATTACCAGAAAACTAAGACCCCAGAAGAGGACCTCTGATGGAATGGTGGGTGTTTGAAAAAAGGAGGCCGGGCAGCATTCCTGGTCATCCATAAATTAAAACAAACTAAGGCATATTACATCCAACTGTAGTCAATTGCTCCTGTAAGAGAAGGAGTGTAATTCAAAGAGGTTTATGTATTTTGGCAGAGGATGGCGTGTGTGTGGGAGTTTGAAAGCATAGAATAACATGACCAGGAACTAGCTCCAGTGGCTGGGCAGCTTGTGCTCGCTCATTGCATCCAGCTAATGTACCTGGAGCCAATCTTTTTTGCCTCCTTTATCCCTATTTGATCTCTTCCATGTCGGAGGCAGCAAGGGGTGTTGAAAGAAAGCCTGCATGTGTCTGAGATAACATCTTATATTTTCACAGTTACGAACCATTTTAAAGCACAGCCGAATACTCACTCTTACTCTCTCTTTTTTTTTTGACAGGGTCTCACTCTTGCCCAGGCTAGAGGGCAGTGACATGATCATAGCTCTCTGCAGCCTCAAACTCCTAAGCTTAGGCAATCCTTCTTAGTAGTTGGGACTACAGGTGCATGCCACTGTGCTTGGCTATTTATTTTATTTTTTGTAGAGATGAGGATCTTGCTATGTTGCCCAGGCTAGTCTCAAACTCCTAAGCTCAAGTAATCCTCCTGCCTTGACCTCCCACAGAGTTGAGATCATAGATGTGAGCCATGGTGCCCAGTTCTACCTTATTCTTATATCAAGCCTGTGAGTAAACATAGGATTTATCATATATATATATATATATATATATATATATATATATGACAGTAAAACATAGAGACATTAAGATCTTATGCCTGAAATTATAAAGCAAGTTAATGGCAGAGCCAAGAGGGGACTTGACTTTCCACCTAGGGGGCCCAGGCTTTTCTAATCGAGGACTCTCTGGGTTGCCACACTAACTTTCTGTGCTTTAACATTTCAAATGAAAAAGGACTGAGTTTTGGTCACAATGATCCACTCACTACAGGTTGAATCAAAATTGTTCAATGTGTTTATTAGAACACTTTCTTGAGTCACCTTTCAGCTCCAGGGCTTAGATTAGGATTGTGAAAATAAATGAAGACCACTCAAATTAGAACAAGCAAAGGTGACTTACACATAACTTGCTCTCATGAGGGAGTCAGTCACCACCACTCATATTTGGCAGAGACTCCAAGGCAGGCGGAGGAGCGGGAAAGTTTCATGGTAGAACAAGGAGAAGACCTTAAGTACACCTTGATGAGGCTATTAGCATGGGGAAGTTACAGGTGGGCTAATTGAAATGGGCATCCCATGTGATTAGTGAAGGGTGCGTATTTAGTTTTCTCCAGCTGGTCCTAAATTGGAAGTTGGAACAAAAATGAGGGAAGCAGTGAGTATCAAGTGTCGAGTCCTGGCCCTTTTGGATCAACTGCTGTGGGGATTATTGTCTGGCTTTCTGGACTGGTTACTATAAAAAGTAGGTTGGCTTACTGCACTGGTTACTGCAGGTTATGGGTTAGAGTTTCTGTTGTTGTTGTTGTGGTTGTTTTTGAGATGGAGTCTTGCTCTGTGGCCCAGGCTGGAGTGCAGTGGCTTGATCTCGGCTCACTGCAACCTCTGCCACCCTGGTTCAAGGGATTCTCCTGCCTCAGCCTCCGGGGTAGCTGGGACTACAGGCTCGTGCCACCGTGCCTGGCTAATTTTTGTATTTTTAGTAGAGACGGGGTTTCACCATCTTGGCTAGGCTGATCTTAATCTCCTGACCTCGTGATCCACCTGCCTCGGCCTCTCAAAGTGCTGGGATTACAGGTGTGAGCCACTGCGCCGGCCTACGGTTTTATTTTTATATGCATTTTGGATTTGTCCCTTTGTATATTCAGCTTCTCAGGATTGAAAGGGAGTGAAGGAATAGGGAGGGGATCTGGGAAGTGCATGGAAGTGAGGGTTCTGGCACCACCTGGGGGTTAACACTTTGCCCCTACTTTTTTGGTCAGGCACTGTTGGTAGTTATCAGGAGATAGAAGGGGTTGAGAACTAATCCTGTAGTCTTAATATCCTCTCTCTTGCTTAGTTTCATTTCATTTGACTTATTAGTTTCTGTTGATTGAGAATGAATTTTTTTTTTTTTTTTTTTTTTAAGCGATGCGGTCTTGTTATGTTGCCCAGGCTGGTCTCCAACTCCTGGGCTCAAGCTACCCTCCCACCTTAGCCTCACAAGTAACTGGGACTGCAGGCACACACCACCATGCCTGGCTGAGAATGGCTTTAATGCAATAGACTATTGCTTATTATCTCCAAAGTAGTGAACTTTCAGGTGCTATTAGCAAATATGGATCCAGACCTCTGCCACCTGGTCCTGGATACTCTGGGTATTTCTTGATTCTGGTTCCTTGAAGAGATAGATTCTGCTTTGGAGGAATTAGGGAAGGTTTCTAAAAGGAAGGGACATAGGAAAGAAATTTTGAAGAATGGATAGCTTTGGGGGCAAGTTAAAAATGTGCTGGAAAGTGGAAAAGGTAGGGAAATAGGAGCAGTGTGGGCAAATGTATGAAGTAGAAATATGTGTTCACAGAATGGCAGCCTGGTATAGGAATGAGAATGGTATGGGGTGAGATTGGAGGGAACTTGAAGGTCATTCTTAGGAGCTTGGATTTTATATGTATTGGAAGCCTTAATGTTTTGAACAGGATCTGAAATCCAGTCCATCTCTACAAAATACAAAAAAATTTAGCTGGGTATGGTGGCGCACCTGTAGTCCCAACTACTTAGGAGGTTGAGGCGAGAGACAGTTGATTGTGTTCAGGAGTTTGAGACTGCAGGGAGCCATGAACACACCACTACACTCCAGCCTGGGCAACAGAGCAAGACCCTGTCTCAAAACAAAACAAAACAAAACAAAATCAAAGTTGCATATTTAGGACGATTACCATGGCAAAAGAGTGTATGTTGACTTTGAAGAACAAGACAAGGTTGCAAGTGGTGGAAACTGATCTTAACTGCTTTCAATAATGAATAAATAAGTTTTAACAGAGATGAACACATCTTTTGAAAGGCTGCTGTCAATACACTTCCAGTTGAATGTTTTGGGGACATCCAGCTTTCATATAGGTATAAATCATGAACCCACCCCAGATCCCACATGGAATTTCTGAAGCTATTCCTCAGGCTCAGCTATGAGCCCGGGTAGAGTCATCAGTAGTCAATTTTAAAATGTTGCTGATAACAGAAAAGGCTAAGGGGGAGGAGCTATAAGGAGTGATGGAAGGAAGTACAGGGAGCCAAGAAAGACAACTTTGCTTGTGTGGCAAACGGTAGCAGGGTATAGAATGAGTGATTATATGGCTAAACGGGAAGAGAAACTTGAAATTATTCTGTTATAGTGTGTCCTCACAAACCTTGGATTCTTTTTTTTTTTTTTTTTTTTGAGATGGAGTCTCGCTGTTGTTGCCCAGGCTGGAGTGTAGTGGTACAATCCCAGCTCCCTGCAACCTCCGCCTCCTGGGTTCAAGAGATTCTTCTGCCTCAGCCTCCTGTGTAGCTGGGACTGCAGATGTGCACCACCACATCCTGCTAATTTTTTTTTTTTTTTTTTTAGTAGAGATGGGATTTTGCCATGTTGGCCAGGCTGGTCTTGAACTCCGAACCTCAGGTGATCCGTCCACCTTGGCCTCCCAAAGTGCTGTGATTACGGGTTTGAGCCATTGCACCTGGCCTAAATTCTTATTTAAAAAATTTTAAATTATGTCAAGATTTGACTAAATCTGTATTGACCAAAAATCTAGCTTTTTGAAACAAATGCTTAATATTAGATTATTTACTTGTAAATGTTCTAAAAGGCTTCAAATAAGTGCATAATCTTTGATGTGGTGCATGAATTAATCTTACTGAAACAATCAGATGAGTTTTCAAAGAAGTGTACATGAAGATGCTTATTATTTATAATGGTGAAAAAAATAGACACAACAGGAAAATAGTTAAATACGTTATGATATATTTCAGCAATGGCATACAATGCAGCCTTTAAGATGATATGACTATATGTTGACTTGGAAAGACATCTATGGCATGCTAAGTTTTAAAGAAAGGAGGTATCCAAACTTTGGATATAATATGTTCCCATTTTTGTGCTTTAAATATGTAAATATTCTTATATATAAACATCTGGAAGGCTACATGGCAAATACTAACAGTGGTTTGATCCAAGCTATTTGACACAGGCTTCTCTATTTTCTTCTTTAAATTTCCCCCTATTTTCTGAAAAAACGTTTTTTTGCCATGAGAAAATAGAAATTCATTTTAAAAGTTTACTTCTGTCGAAAGAAATAAAATGATTTAATTCTCTTGGAATATCTTTGGAATAAAAAGAGTGTTTACTCTCTAATAAACATAGCTACATATTTATAAATATACAAATATTTATAAATTATATAAATGTATATGTAGTATATGTGTGTTTGGGTTCCAGTGGTTAAAATATACATGTCTATTTATATAAAGGCTATATATGCATAGTCTAGGAAACCTAGAAAATATGCTTTTTGGATATGGTCAAATTTTCCTTTGTAAAAAGATTAAGTGACTCTGCATAATGGTGTGTTTTTTTCCCCTTAGAAATTATAGTCCTTTCCAGGTGGGAAAAATCACTGCCTCAGTCCTGCATCTTTCAACCAAGGCTTGGAGAGTGGTTGCATAGCAACTACTGTTGGTGTAAATGACCAGTCTTGGTTGTCTGGGGGATGATATTGACTTGCACAATAAAATGATGCATTCAGATACTTTGCCAGCTATAATAGGATAAAAGAGCTAGGACATTTTAGGAGCTGTTTGAAAAAAGACTTGGTAAAATGGAGAACATTCAGTTTGTTCCGCTGGAAATGATGAATACAGGACAGCTTTGAACAATGAAATTCAACAATTCAAATTCCTCAAGAAAGGAATCATTTCCCTTCTTTTCATCAACGTTCACTAAGTTCCTACTAGGTACCAAGCGCTGTACTAGTTGCTAGGGATGTAGTAGTGATATCAAGTAGTCTCTACCATCTGTAGGAAAACCCCAAAAGCTAAGAACTCTAATACCTTATGCTAAATGATCAAAGTATATAGGAGGATGTTATGGGACACAGAGAAAGCCTATCCAATGCCATCTTGGGATTGTTCCATAAGCCTTTCTTGAGCAGTGACTGTGTGTTTTGACATGGGGCTACAAAGATGAATGAGACTTGGCTCCTGGCCAGAAGGACTTAAAACCTGACAGGAGAGACATATAAACAATTCAATCTAATACAATGTGGTAAATGCTCAGCTAGCAGAGGGATTAAAGTATGAGAGCACAGAGGTGGAGATTAATGAATGATTTAATGTCTACTTAATACTTTATTGTTTGCAAAACCCTTAAACATACATGATCTCATTTGATGTTTATGAACAGGTAGGATTTATCTCTCTTTTATTGATAAAGAAACTCAGGCTCAAAGATGTTGTGATTTGTCTAAGGTTGGTGTCATAGTCTGCTTGAATTGTTGTGATAATACCACAGACTGGGTAACTGAAACAATAACAATGTATTTTTTTTTACAATTCTGGAGGCCAAAAGTCCCAGATCAAGATCATATAGAGCTGGTGCCAGGTAAGGGTTCTCTTCCTGGCTTGCAATGGCTACCTTCTGTCTGTGTCCTCACATGGTGGAGAAGGAGAGAGAGTGAGTGAGCTTTCTAGTATCTCTTCTTATAGGGACACTAATCCTATGTGACCAGGGCCCCACCTTTTTGATCTTATTTAACTTTAATTATTTCCAGGAAGGCCCCATGTCCAAATAGAGCCATGCTGAGGGGTTAGGGCTTCAAAATAGGAATTTTTGGGGAACACAAACACTCAATGCATAAGAGTTGGGCTATGTACTTGGGGCTTCAGCCAATAAATTGTGTGTGTGTCTGTGCTTGTGTATTTCCTTCACCATATTAGATCTAAGAGGGATTTTCTCCCAATGTGATGAATCTGTGACTCCCTCTTAACACTAAGGACGTAAACAGGTCTGACATTTTGGGTCTCTGGCTACTCTTCCTTTCCCAGCTTATCTTTAGGGCTTGCTGACATGCAGTTCTTTCTACAGTGTTCTCCTTGGGCTTATGCACAGTCCATCCATACTCATTTGGGGCTTGTCACTTGGAATCTTTAGTTTTAAGGAGATCATGACCTGGAAGCTAGTTCTGTTTAAAAAGAATTGGGTGCCTGGGGCAGGTCCCCATTGCCCTGTCCAGGATGAGACTACAGCCTGCTCCAGGACCATTTAGAGGAGTAGGAAGGAGGTGGTAGAGGCAGCCAAGGCAGCAGCCAGGACTACAGGGCTGAGAAGGGCATTTTGCCCAACAGCAGCAGCTGCTGTTCCATGTTAGGCTTCCTGCTTCTTACTTCCCAATCAAGGAGCACAGCAAATGCTTCTTCCTGCCTGTGTGGGGCTGATGTGCCCCCTTCCTGGCTTCCTCCAGCCTTGTGATATTCAATCTTTGCTGCACATTCAAATTACTAGGAGGACATTTAAATACTGTTAGTGCTCACCTCATCCCCAGAGATTCTGATTTAAATGGAGTGGGACTCAGGGTCTCTAGTTTTTGAAAGCTCCTCAAGCGATTTCAACATGTTGCCAAGGATGAAAATTGGACACATTCCCTCTGCCCCATTTTCAAGGGGGTGGGGCATATGCTATGATTCCCAGGCTTCTACAGCCTCATCCAATTTGATTCTCTCAAGACCTGTGGGATAGAAGCTATCATGACCTTAGAGATGACAGCCTGAGACTGCATTTGGCCTGTGAGTTAGGAGGGCTCTGTTGGTAGGCAGAAAGTTTAGGTAGAAAGAAAGGCCAGACTTGCTATAAGGAAATCAGGAAGGAATGATATTGTTTCGTTGCTTTTTAGGTTCAATTTATTCATTGAACAATATTTACTGAATAGCTCCTCCATGCCAAGTGCTGTACCAGGGGATGGGTTAAGAGCTAGCCCTTGACACATGACACCCTCTGGGGCTCAGCCTTGGGTAGCGATTCTTTGGAGAAATGTGCATTGTCAGAGCATTGTGGAACTGGAAGAGACACCGCCAGGCACGGTTTTCTTTGCCTGCGTGACTCATATACTGAAAGAATGAAACTAATTTGTTCTTCCATTTAAAATTAAGCCTAGTCAGAATTTTTAATCTTGCTGGGATATAAGTTTACAAGCCATAGCAAGGGATAATTACGGCAAATTTGATCTATGACTTGATGACCAGGAAGAGAGAACATATCTCACTAGACTCACGAATTCCACTGACGGCTCTGACACCCACGAAGTCCATCCATCTCTGCGCAGGGACATTCCACTAAACAAAGCCAATTGATATCTCACATTCTGAAGATTTTTCAAATATTATTACTAAGGCATTTTCCATTGTTTTGTTTTAATTCAAGTGGGTTTTTATTTGAGACTTAGAGGTCATACGTTTTATATCCTCAGGCTCGATTTAAAACCTAGCCACAACAGATAGTAAACAGTGGTCTCATTTTCTTGTAACAATAGTTCATGACATTATGGTAAGAAACTACACTTGGCAGCTGAACATAACAAAAAACGCATGGTCTCTGGAGTTGAACTGGCCCAAATATGAATCCTGGTTCTGTCATTTACTTTGTTGGGATCCAGGGCAAGTTACTTAAGCATTTTAAGCCTCTGTTTCTTCATTTTTAAAATGGGGATAGCAATGTGAAAGAGTGTATATATATGCCTTAAATAGTGGCTGGTATGTAATTGGTTTTTGAAAAATATTCCTTTCTCCATTTGCAATGACATGACACATGGCACATCTCATGACCCTGGTTTAAGGAGATGTGAAGCACACAGAAGGTCTTAGTTGAAATTCTGCATTGGAAAAGGAGATCTTATAATCTCCAGCATGAATTATAAATATCTAAGGAAGAGAAACAGTATATTTCTTATGCTTGCAAATTGCCTTTAATCTTGTATGCTTGTGAATAGTTGAATGGTAGGCAGACACAACATCTTTATGTTAAAGTAACAAGACAAACAATAATGCCTGTCAATAGAGCCTCACCTCTGTGCCATACACTTTACATATCTTATTATTAGTTTTTAAAGACAGAGTCTTGCTCTGTTGCCCCGGCTGGAGTGCAGTGGCATGTTCACAGCTCACTACAGTCCTGACCTCCTGGTCTCAAGCAATCGTCCCACTTCAGCCTCCTGAATAGCTGGAACCACAGGCACGCGCCACTACGCCCAGCTGATTTATTTTTATTTTTGTAGAGATGGGGTCTCACTATGTTGCCCAGGCTGGTCTCAAACTCCTGGGCTCAAGTGATCCTCCTGCCTCAGCCTCCCAAAGTGCTATTTTATCCTCGTAATAACTTTAAAGAGAGATGTTATCTCTATTTGCAAACAAGGAAACTAAACAGTAGACAGGTTAATTGTCTTTCCCAAAGTCACACAACCAGTGGCAGAGGTGGGATTTTAAGTCAACAATTGTCAGTAAATCATTGGAGATAGTGGCTATCATGTTAGGAATGTTACTTCTTGACTAAGCTCAGTCATGAGATTAGCATTCCAGTACCAACATGCTGGACACTTGCTGAACAGA
Source organism: Rhinopithecus roxellana (assembly GCF_007565055.1). Classification (NCBI taxonomy): domain Eukaryota; kingdom Metazoa; phylum Chordata; class Mammalia; order Primates; family Cercopithecidae; genus Rhinopithecus; species Rhinopithecus roxellana. Next base: position 79,590,318 of record NC_044565.1, read on the forward strand.
TGAATACGTAGAATCAGTGTCTGCAAGCAGAGTGTGCTTAGTTATCCAGCAGGATTATTCCTGGATAAGGACTTGAGCCAAGTGAATGGGGTAATGGCCCCTGACAAACCCAGGGCCCTTGGGTCAGTGGCATCTACAATGCAATGATTACATGCTAATAATTTCAATATTTGCATTATAGTTCAGGAAATAGATGAACAAGTCTTTTCTTATTACTTTGCCTTTGTTGGATGTTTTGGTTGAGTACAATTTTTCCTTATCGCCTTCTGAATACTTTCCGAAATACTTTCTTATTTTGCTTTAACAGTCTTTGCAAGTATTTCCATTGGGTGATATGTATGGTGTTATGACATTTATGTTCTAATGACACATAAGGGCTTCCAGATTTGTCGTAAGTCTAGAATTCATCTCCAGTGACTACACTGAGCAAAAACAGAATATGCACTTTGTAATGATAAAAATTCTTAGTAATGTTTCTGTAATTAGCCTAATGATTTCAACAACTGATCTTTAATATGCATGAGCTTAGTTCCTGTTAAGAGCAGAAATCTCAGATTCCTCTCAAGCTCTCCCTTCATACTTATCTTCAATAATTTAATAAATGTGTATGAGTCTATAGTTGCTCATGTTTTCTCCATTTATATGCATTTATCTGGGTCAACATGTGGTTAGAGTGATGACATACAAAGGAAATTCGGGCCTCTTGTCTCAGAGCCAAAGGCCTGTATAAACATTCCTGTGTCTGAGATTTGGGAGTTGGAGAAGGTCTCTGGACTTGTCCCCTCAAAATGTCAGGAGCTTACTGCATCTCCTGAAAGGATAGTGCCTAGAAAATGTAGACTTTGTTGATAAAAAATACATCGTCTTGTCAAAATGCTGACAAGACAATGCTGATCATTACATTGACATTTGAAGTATCTGGTTCTTTTCAGATTAGGCAGATGATAGTAAAAGGTCATTGGTGGTGTTGATGAAGGAGAGAGTGGCTGATTAATAGGATATTAATAATAGTCCTTTACTGAGGCAAGCAAACAGAACCCAACAAACAATATATGGGCAAATACTGTTAGAAACACAGCAACACAAAAACTCACAGGGCTCCACAGAAATACAAGCAAAAACAAACTCCAGACCTCTTGGCTTAATGTAATTCCAGAAAAGACCCAGTAAGGGTCTGAATAAAGTGTCCATGGCCAAGAGGAACTGAAAAAGTCAGATTCCAGGGGTCCTCATATTTCTGGTTTCCCATTAGATTTTATCTCCCATCTCAAGCAGTAGGATCTGGCAAGAGGGATACAAAAGACTCTGCAATTCAACTTTCAGAAGAGCTGGGGGAAGAAGCAAGGCCATGCCTCTCTGTTAGTAATCCTCTGTGTTTTAGACCACAGTGTGAGAATTTGGGGGCGAGAGGGCAGAAGGAGGCTGCAGCAGGAATCTTGGCCTGGGATCAGTTTGAGGGAGTTTTGCATAAAGGTATTTACTTTGGGAAGATAATATTAGCTCAATTAATTCCCATGGAAACTGGAAAATAAACTCCTACTTTAAACTAAACACACTGCACATACTTAGTTTCTATTTGCACTCTTTCCTTGACTAGTGAGTGAGAAAGGTCTGGGTGTGTGTGAGTGTGTATGCTTCTTTGTGGCCCTAGTTTTGCTTTGCTTCAACTTATTTCATCATTTCATGCTTGCTACCTAGCAGACATGGATGGGTGGATTTTGATCAGGGTTAAAGGCAGTTTGCCTACTATCTGCCATGGTGGGTAGGCCTCCCTGAAGTTCATCTTGTCTTGTCAAAATGCTGATGCATCAAGATTGATGCATTTTGAGTAGGGATTATTTTTCAAAGCCTTGTTTGGGCCAGCTTTGGTCTGGTGCCATGTCTTACATAATGTATATCATGAATCTTCATTGAGAAAGAAACAAGCCTGTGTTTCTGAAGTGTCCTTTGGCTTAGGTTTGCCCATACACTTTTGGTAAAATTCCTTTTCCAGGAGCCTCAGAGTGAGTCCAGGATACAGAAAAAGAGGAGTGTATCATGCTTGTGGGTTTAACAGTTTATCTGTCACCACCTCCTCCCCACCCCATGAAAAAGCCAAGCTGTCTCACTGGGGATAATTTAATGCCACTCTTCTAGGATAACAAAGTGTCACTTAATGCATGTGTTTAGTCAGTCTTTGAAGTAAAGGAAGGTGTGTCGATTTCTGTGTAGAAGCAGTGTGCCCAAAGGAGTGGAGTGGTTCTACTCCTCCTCCTTCACCTCCACCTTCCATTGATTTTGAGCATTGCAGAAAGCATGGTATTATTGAGGATGTTGCTGGGGATGTTGTTCCATTTATTTTTACTACATATCAGATCATAGCTTTTGTAGGTTAGAAATCTGTAAAGGGCTGTGATGAGTGGTTCTGGAAGGGGTGTCTCCTGCAGGAACCTATAGGAGCTTGGTCTGGCTGGGTCCATGTAGTCTCAGGGTATCTCCATGTGATCTTTCCATTTGGGATAATTTAGGCTTCCTAAAATATGGTGGCTTCAGGGAGGTAGACTGTTAAACGATAAATCAAGGTTTCAGTGCTAGTGCACCAGTGAACCAGGGGGAGGCATCAACTTTCCTAACAGCCTTGGAAATCATGTACTGTTACTTCTGTTGCATTCTGTTGGTTCTAAGCAAGTCAGTGCACTCAGAAATAAGGAAAATGGATACAGACCCTACTTTTTGATGGGAGGAATATCAAGGTAATATTGTAGATTAGCATGTGCCATCTTTGGGGGATACAATTTATCATAGGAATAGCTCTATTCAAGAAAAAATAATCACAGCAAGGACAGTCCAACCGGAAATAGTCCTTTTGGGAAGTTCTGTGATCTCAAAATGTTGCTTGCCAGTTTGAATGGTAAAATACACACTGACCTTTCTGTGAAATCTTTTTTTTTCTACTTTAAAATGTTTTTTATTTTATTTTATTTTTTGAGACGGAGTCTGCTCTGTTGCCCAGGCTGGAGTGCAGTGGCGTGATCTCGGCTCACTGCAAGCTCCGCCTCCCGGGTTCACACCATTTTCCTGCCTCAGCCTGCCCAGTAGCAGGGGCTACAGGCACCTGCCACCATGCCTGGCTAATCTTTTGTATTTTTAGTAGAAATAGGGTTTCACTGTGTTAGCCAGGATGGTCTTGATCTCCTGACCTCGTGATCCGCCCGCCTTGGCCTCCCAAAGTGCTAGGATTACAGGCGTGAGCCACTGCGCCCGGCCTAAAATGTTATATTGTGGTAGACTTTGCATTCAATAAAATGAACCCATCTTAAATATACAGTTTAATAAATTTTGATAAATGTATGCACTTGTGTGACAACCACCCCAGTCAAAACACAGAATACTTCATCACCCCAAAAATTCCCTTGTGCTCCTATGGAGTAAACCCTTGCTGTGTTTGGTCTCAGGCAATTTCTCGATTGTTTTCTGTTACTAATGATCAGTTTTGCCTGTTTCAGATTTTCACGGAATCTTACAGCATATACTGTTTTGTCAGCATAATAGTTTTGAGATTCATTCATTTTGTTGTATGTAATGTATGTAATGTAAATCAACATTATTTCTGAGTAATATGCCATAAGAGTAAATATACTATAATTTGTTTATCCATTCTTCAGTTGATAGACATTTGGATTGTTTATTGTTTTTGGCTATTATGAATAAAGCTGGTGTAATAATTCATGTACAAATGCTTTTGTGGACATACCCTTTCATTTCTCCTGGATTAATACTAAGGAGTGGAATTGTTGGGCCATGTGGGAAATTTATGTTGAACTTCATGGGAAATTATTCTGTTTTCCAAAGTGGTTGTTCCATTTTACATTCTCACCAACAACATAAGAAAGTTTCTGGAGCTTTACATCCTCACTACTTGGGTGTGTCAGTCTTCAATTTTAGAGAATCCAGTGTGTAGTAGTTTAAATATACCTTTTCCTGATGATCAGGATGTTGAACATATTCTCATCCATTTATTAGACATTTATATATCTCCGTTTGTAAACTATCTGTTCAAATCTTCTGCCCATTAAGTATTTTAAAACTTATTTTTCCTGTTGGATTATAGTTCTTTAAATAATCTCAATACAAGACCTTCATTAGGTATGTATATTGTGAATATTTTTTCCCAGTCTGTGGATTGCCTGTTTATTCTTTTATGATGTCTTTGGACTAGAAGTCCTTAATTTTGATAATATTTCATTTATACTGTTTCATTTTATGGTTTGTTCTTTTTATCTGTTCTGTCTAAAAAACTTTCCTACCCCACAGTCACAAAGATTTTCTTCTGCATATTTTTCTAGAAGTCTTATAGTTTTAGTTTCAATTTCTATGATCAACTTTTGTTTATAGTGTGAGGTAAGGGTCAAGGTTTATTTGTTAAAATATGGGATCTGGTTTTTCAAGAACTGTGTTGAAAACACTGTCCTTTACTTATTGAATTACCTTGGCATCCTTGTTAAAAATCAATTGATCATTGTGTAGTTATATTTTTTGACTGCCTATTGTGTTCAATTTATTTGTATGTCTATCCTTATGTAAATGTAACACTGTCTCCATTTCTATACCTTTATAGAAAGTCTCAAATTCCTTTCTAAAATTGCTTTTACCAATCTTGGTTCTTTGCATTGTATCACCATACATTTCAAAAACATCCTGTCAATTTCTTTTGAAAAGCTTCCTGGGATTTTTATTAGAATCGCATTGAATCTATAGATCACTTCAGGGAAATTTATCTATTTATAATGTTGAATCTTTTGATTCATGAACATAGTATATCTCTTCATTTATTTCGGATTTTAAAAATTTTTCTCTTACACAGTTTTTGTTAATTTATGCTTATTTTATGTTTTGATCCTATTGTAAATAACATTGTTTTAAGTTTCATTTTGCAATTATTCACTGTGCTAGTATACAGAGGTAAAATGGTTTTTATATTAATCTAGTATCTTGCAACCTTGCTGTGTTCATCTATTAGTTGTAATAGCTTTTATTGTGGATTCTTTAGAGTTTTCAATATGTATAATCATGTCATCTGTGAATAAAGGAAGTTTTACTTCTTTCTTTCTAATCTGTATGCCTTTTATTATCTTTTTCTTGCCTTACTGCATTGGTCAGGACCTCCAATACAACTTTGAATGGAAGTGATAAGAGCATGCATCCTTGCCTTCTTTCTAATATTAGAGGGAAACATTCAATCTGACATTAAGTGTGATGTTAGCTGTAGATTTTTTTTGGTACATGCCTTTTATTGGGTTAAGGAAATTCCCTTTTACTCTTAGTTTGCTGAGGGATTTAAAAATAATTATGCGGCCAGGTGCGGTGGCTCACGCCTGTAATCCCAGCACTTTGGGAGGCCGAGGTGGGCGGATCATGAGGTCAGGAGATCGAGACCATCCTGGCTAACATGATGAAACCCTGTCTCTACTAAAAAAAATACAAAAAATTAGCTGGGCATGGTGGCAGGCACCTATAGTCCCAGCTACTCAGGAGGCTGAGGCAGGAGAATGGTGTGAACCTGGGAGGTGGAGCTTGCAGTGAGCCAAGATCAGGCCACTGCACTCCAGCCTGGGTGACAGAGCAAGACTCTGTCTCAAAAAAAAAAAAAAAAAAAAAAAAAAAAAATTGCCTGATTTTTGAATTTCCCAATGCTTTTCATTTATCTATTGGAATGGTTATAGAGTTTTTCTGCTTGATTCTATTGATATAGTGTATTGCATTAATTATCCTCTAATGGCAAACCAACTTGCATTCCTAAGACAACTCCCATTTGGTCATGATGTATTATCTTGTTGCAGTGTCTATCAATGGAGTGTCTCTCTTGAGGTCGCAGTAAAGATACTGGCTAGGACTGAAGTTATCTGAAGCCTTATCTGGTTGAAAGTTTCTACTTCCAGGAAACTTCCTGCTAAAAGTCACATGACTGTGTTTGGAAGCAGATCTTTCTTTACTGATGAACCTGTTTTCTCAATGTGACAGCTAGATTCCCCCAGAGTGAGTGATTGGGTATGTTGTCCGAGAGGCAGGAGAGAAGAGAAAAAGAGCCAGAGTGAGAGCGAGAGAGACTGACAGAGACTTTTATTTTTCTGTTTTCTATTTCATTGACTTCTGCTTTTATTAGTTTCTTCCTTGTATTCACTTAGTGCTCACTTTTGGTCTTCTTTTTTAGCTTCTTGAGTAGGAATATTAGATTGTTGATTTTTAAAATGTGTTCTTTCTTATGTAAGCATTTAAAGCTACAAATTTCTCTTTAAGCCTGCTTGAGTTCCATCCTATACATTCTGATGTGCTGTGTCTTTGCTATCATTTAAAATACTTAAAAGTTTCTCTTGAAATTTCTTCTTTGGCTTATGGCTTATGGACTATTTGAAAGTGTTTTTACTTAATTTCAAAAAAGTAAGGATCCTACAGCTATATTTTTGTTATTCATTTATAATTTATTTCCATTGTGATGAGAAAATACCCTATGCATAATTTCAATTTTAAAAGTGTATTTCTACCTCTTTTATGACCCAGCATAGGTCTACAACAGTGAATGTTCTATTTGCACTTGAAAAGAATGTGTATTTGTCCATGTTACATGTAGTGTTTTAAAAATATCAATTAAGTCGTGTTGGTTGATTGAGTTTTCCATGTCTTCTATATCTTTACTGATATTTTAAAAATATACTTGTTTCTATCAGTTACTGGTAGAGGAGTGTCGAAATCTTCATCTCCCTGTTGGTTTGTTTATTTTTCCCCTCTGTTCTATCAGCTTTTCTTCATGTATCTTGAAGTCCTGTAATTGAATGAATACACATTTAGGATTGTTATGTCTTCATGAATATTGATCCTTTTTATCAATAAGAGACTATATCTCTTTCTGTCTGTTAATCTTTCTTATTTTGTTATGCACTTTGTTCAAACTTTATATACTCTTCAACTTTTTATGATTAGTGTCCAAATGGTATATATTTTTCTATCCTTTTATAACAATTACCTTCTCTGTTTCAAAATGTTTGAAGTGCATTTCTCCTAGACAGTCTTTTTTTTTGAAAATCTGACAATCTCTGTGAGTGTTGTTTTTGGTAACAATTTCTGTTCTGTTGTTCAAATTATAGTGCTTAGGCTGTTTGTGGTTAATGTAATATCAGTATGCTTAAATTTAAGTTTATCATCTTGCTACTTATTTTCTATTCATTCTATACTTTATTTCCTCTTTTCCTGATTTATTTTGTATTGAGTATTTTAGCATTTTATTTTATTTCTAATATTGGCTAACCTTTATACTTTTTAATTTGTGGTTGTTATAGTGTTTAAAATATTCATCTTAAGTCGTCATAGTCTATCTTCAAGTAATATACTACCATTTCATATATAAGAATTTTAACATAATATAATTCTATTTCTCTGCTATCATTCTTTGTGCTATTATACCTTTTACTTATACATAAATTATAATTTTCATAATACTTTGTTCAATTTGTGTTTTAAGCTATAATTATGTTTTAAATAAACTTAAAATGAAAAAAATTCTTTTATATTTGTTGCTCACGTATTTGCTGTTTCTGGAGCTCTTTGTTACTGTTGAAGATCCGAGGTTTCATCTGTTATTTTCTTTCAGCTTGAAGAACTTCCTTTTACATTTATTGTAGTACAGGTTAGATGATCATAAACTATCCCAGCTTTTGTTTTTATGTGAAAATGTCTCCATTTTGTTTTTATTTTTAACAATATATTTGATGGATATAAAAGTCTAGGTTTACTTTTTGTCCCCTTTTGGTACTTTAAAACATGTCATTCAATTGTCTTTTGACTGACTTTGTTTCTGATATGAAGTCATTGGTTTTCTTATCTTTGTTTTTTTGTAACAAATATGTTTCCCCCAGCCTCTGGCTACCTTTTCTCTCTATTTCTAGTTTTCAGCAATTTTAATTTTCAGCAAATTTAATATGTGCCCTAATGTGTTTTTCTTTGTGTTTATACTATGTGAGCTATATTAATACTCTTGGATCTGTAGGTTTATGGTTTTTATAAAAATTCGAAAAATTTAGTCATTATTTCATGTTTCTATTCCTATGTCTTTGAGTTCACTGATCCTCTCTTTTCCAGTGTATACACTACTACTGATCTCAGTCAACAAAATTTTCACTCAGATAGTATGCTTTTTAGCTCCATAAGTTTCATTTGGTTCTCTTTTATATCTTCAATTTCTCTATTTCTTTTAAATCTTTGAATATATGTACATATCACTTTAAAAGTCTTTGTGAATTGTCATCTGTGTCATTTCTGTGTGTGTTTCTATTGACTGATCTTTCCCTTCTGGCCACAGGTCCCGTTTTACTGCTTTTTTTTAGGGTTACTCTTTTTTGATAGGATACTAGCCATTGTAAATATCACTTTGTTGAGTAGACTTTGGAATCTTCTTTTACAGATATTTGGATTTTATTTTGGCTGACAGTTTAGCTACTTTTAGACCAACTTGGTTCTTTGAGGTTTGTTTTTAGCACAGGTCTGCAGTAGCCTCAGTCTAGCCCTAATAATTCTGGGGTCTTTTCTGAATGCCCTGCTTGTTCTGAGATTTCTATACCACAATTAGTTAGAACTTGGATGACTCCCAGACTTGTATGAGTTATGGGAATTGTTCAGCTTACAGCTCCTTGTTAGTTCTTTCACTCATAGTTATTTTTTGCCTGGTTTCGTGGTGTCTTACCACATATATGCAGAACAGGATATGCTGCTGAAGACTCAAGGGACCACCTATGCAGCTTTCTGAAGCCCTTTCTCTGTGTGATTTTCTTCCCTTTGGAACTCTGCCTTGCAAATTCCAGCTGTCCAAGCCTCTTCTAACTCCAATATTGTCCCTTTAATTCCATGAGATTTATGTGGGTTCTACTTTTCATTAATTAATTAATTAATTAATTTTCAGACAGAGTCTTGCTCTGTCGCCCAGGCTGGAGTGCAGTGGCACAATTTCGGCTCACCATAACCTCCGCCTCCCAGCTTCAAGCAATTCTCCTGCCTCAGCTTCCCAAGTAGCTGGAACTACAGGTGTGCACCACCATGCCCAGCTAATTTTTATATTTTTAGTAGAGACAGGGTTTCACCATATTAGCCAGGCTGGTCTCGAACTCCTGACCTTGGGTGACCCACTCAAGGGTCTACCTCCTAAAGTGCTGGGATTACAGGCGTGAGCCACCATGCCCGACTGGGTGCTTTTATATGCTCTAGTCTCCAGGTACAAAGCTGGGACAGTTTTAGGGCTTACCTTGTTTGTTTCCTTTCTTTTGGGGATCAATTCCTCTGCAGTCTGCAGTTTATGTTTGAAAAGAGGTGTTTCATAAATCTTTTCCTTTTGAAAAAATAGTTTATAATGGGCAAGTAAGTCTAGTACCAGTTACTGTATCATATACTGTGAGTAGAAGTTATAAAATCGTATTTTAAGTCAAAGTGGAACAATCTTTTTTTCATTACTCTTTGTAGGCATATATAATTTTATCTGATGACTGGTTAATTGAAAATAAAATCCCTTTAGTACAATACTGAGAAATTAAGAATTTCCAATAAGAGAACTAGACTCTTAGAGTTGAGTTAATTTGATGTGTCTTTTGCCCATTGGACAAGGGCTCCAAAATGATTTGGGAAAGAACTTGGCTGTAGTCTCTCTTAACAAGTATCAAAGTATCCTTCATTTTCTCACTCACTCTACTTTTGTCTAGAGAAAGTGAATTCAAAACAGCTGGAGAGGAGACACATCAGGTCAGAAAGGATTTGCTGCTCTGCACTGCCAGTAACACTGCACAAAAATATGTCACATACCTTTTGCAGAGCCACTAGTGCAGCATACAAAGAAAGGGTTCTTATTGCTATCTTGGCTGCCGTTGTGGTTTTATGTTCCCATGGTTTGGAAGCCATGACTTAGAAAAAGCCATGGTACCTGGCTGACAAACCGGCTGACATAAATGTGCTAACCATTTTCTGGCAGGTGGCCTGGTCTGCTAGCTGGCTTCTGAGAAATGATACACATGGAGGCCTCACAGACAGATCACCACTATCTCCAGCCTCTGAAAGTTCTGGAATCTGAATCTGGAATGAGTTTATTGCTCTCTGTTTTCACTGGAAATAGACCAAAGAAACTGCCAAAGGCTCTTTCTGTGTCAAACATCCATCGTACAATGCGACTGTGTTTGTTAAGGCATTGGGTTCTTCAAATGGGTGGGCTTAGGAAGAGTTAAATCAGTCTGTCTATCTATCTATCTATCTATCTATCTATCTATCTATCTATCTATCTATCTATCTATCTATCCATCCATCCATCCATCATCTATCTATCATGTATCTACCTATCTAAATATACATGCTATGGCTGTATATATTATATTTTTAAGTTTACATATTATTTTAATATATAAATGAAACTAATGCAGGCTAGTTTCTCAATCCCTCATCTGCAATAAAAGAATAATATTAATTTGTACTGCATAGGATAGGAAGATACATTGAATTTATATGTGTAAATAACTTAATACCTAGTACATAATGCCTTAGCTCAATAAATTTTTATTACTGTTATTACTGTGTTATATTATAGATGAAAGGTAGTGCTTCTTGGCTACTCCATGACTTATTCTATAGAGTATGCTATGAGCTTGACTCCTCTACGGCCCTGTTTCAGTTTTTTGGTGATGTTAATCTGTATCCTCTTTTTAACATACACTCTAGGAAACACATTTCCCTTCCCTGCCCTGCCCTGCCCTCCCCTCCCCTTCTCTTCCAGTCATCTACTTTCCTTCCCTTCTTTCTTTCTTCTTTCAATGGATAGAATCTTTCTAATAAGAATAGTCCTATTAGAATAGGACTATTCTAAATAGAATAGTCCTGTGAATAATTAGATTTATTTGGTTATAACCTTGGCTTTGAATCTACTTCAGTGTTCAGCTTTATCTGCCAAAACCAAGAAGAGAATTGAGATAAGAAATTTCAAGTTAAATTGTGGTAATTCACAGATGTTGTGTGAAGAAGCAGACTTCTCATTTTTCAGGCATGGTTCTCCTGTCTGAGACTTGGATTTGGGTGTGACAGACAAGAATGTAATTTTAAAGTATTAAGATAGCAGTACAGTTTGCAATTGCAAAAATGTGGAACCAACCCAAATGCCCATCAATCAATGAGTGGATAAAGAAACTGTGGTGTGTGTGTATATATATACACACATATATATATACACCATATATATACACATCATATATATACACATCATATATATATACCATATATACACACCATATATATATATGATGGACTACTACTCAACCATAAAAAGGAGTGAATTAATGACATTTGCAGCAACCTGGATGAGACTGGAGACTATTTTTCCAAGTGAAGTAACTAAGGAATGGAAAACGAAACATCGTATGCTCTCACTTAAGTGGGAGCTAAGCTATGAGGATGCAAAGGCATGAGAATGACACAACAATGGAGTTTGGGGACTCAGGGGAAGTGTGGGAAGGAGGAGTGAGGGATAAAAGACTACAAATAGGCTTCAGTGTATACTGCTTGGGTGATGGGTACACCAAAATCTCACAAATCACCACCACACTTATGTAACCAAACACCAACTGTTCCCCAATCACCTATGGAAATTAAAAATTAAGAAAAAAAGCAAAGTATTAAGAGTGTAGTTATAGAATGTTGAAAGGTATTGTAGATGCCACCAGGCCTATTTTAAACAGAAAGACACTGAGGAACATACCACAATCTGTGTTGATAGCTTGCCTATTGACTCTCAGCCCCAAGACCACAATTGTATACTCTGCTCTGTGGTGCTAGGTTTAGAGCTCTGCCAATCACATATCCCAGACTGTTTTGCCAGATGACTTCCTATTGGGTTCTGCTAATTTCTGTCATTGGAAGAAGACTGGAAGGTAGGAGCTTCCTTCCTATTTCTCATTGGTCTTGTCAGTGAAAGTTTGCTCTTCTCTTTGTTTCTTTTAGCATCGCCAGAACTAGCTTCATCTTACCCGATCAGGGATATTGCTGGGAGTCAGGTGTTCATTCTTTCTCAGAGATCTGAGCCCCAGCTTAATGGGGTGGGTCCTCTGAGATTCTGAGATTCTATCAGCAGCTGGAAAGTACAGTACTGTCTCCTCAGAGGGCTAAGCCCTAGTTTAATGGATATCCCTCTTTTAAGCTTCTAGGTTTTGAGAATCCCAATCACTTCTCTTTTATTTACCTAGTCCTAAGGGTTGTAGATTCTTATCTCTGGGTTATTTTAATGCTTTCCTTTTGTTCTGTCATTTTTCCAACACCTGTGAAAACAGTTTCCTATACAGTAGTCCTCCCTTATCCATGGTTTCGCTTTCTGTGGTTTCAGTTATCCATGGTCAGCTGTGGTCTGAAATTATTAAATGGAAATTCCAGAAATGAACAACTCATACATTTTAAATTGTGCACCATTCTCAGTGGTGTGATAAAAAGTGTGCTGTCCCTCTGGGTCCCACTCTGGTCTGCCTGGGATGGGAATCATCCCTTTGACCAGCATATCTATACTGGAGATGCTGCCTGCCTCTTAGTCACTTAGTAACTTTAGATTGAAAAAACATAGTATACCTAAGGTTCAGTCCTATTTGCCATTTCAGGTCTCCACTGGGAGTCTTGGAACATATGCCCATGGATAAGGGGGGATTACTGTATTAAATCTTTTTTATTTAAATATTTGGTATAATTCTTTCTTCCCTTCCCTTCCCTTCCCTACCCTTCCCCTTCCCTTCAGGTTCCCTTCCCCTTCCCTTCCCCTTCCCTTCCTTTCTTCCTCTCTTCCTTCCCTTCTTTCTTCTTTCAATGGATAGAATTTTTCTAGTAAGAATAGTCCTATTGGACAGACTATACATGATGATATTTGTGGATTGATTTGGTTATGACCTTGGCTTTGAATGCAACCCTGAGCTCCTTTCCAAAGGAAAAATGGAATACTCTTAGTCCATGGTATGCAGGGGCATAATAATTAAATTAAATACACTCAACTATGGTCACTTAGGATAAAGTTTCTGTTAAATTTCCTGATAAAGTAAGTTTCCTGGGGCACCAAATGACTACTGCACTTGACTCTTATGTAGTAACTGGCTACAACGACTGTGGCATGAGATGGCATTTTTTTCTGTCTGCACTGGAGGAATAGTAAAAAGAAAAGAACAAATTTGGGGTTTTAAATTCTCAGCTTAAGTGTCAGTCAGAAAGCCAGAGAACTTCTATGGTTACCCTATAAAAGACCATTATATTTCCTGTAGCTGTGGAACAAATATCACTGAAAGCCAAACTCCAAATTTGTGTGGATTGCAGAATTATAATCTAAACTGAAATCACAGACTCAACAAATTCTTATGTGTATGTTAGAGAACTGATTGGGAAGAAGTGGGACCTTGATATTTGAAATAAGGGCATTCTGAATGGACTCAGAAAAAGTCAAAAATTTTGAACTTTGCAAGCATCCCTAAACTTTCCTTGCTAGTAGAACAAACTCCTTCTTTCATATCTGAGGTTATCTCTTCCTTGGTTGAAAACTCATAATCTCATTTTATGCTGTTGTCTTGTGAGAGTGTCTTATTCTCTTACCTCCATCAAGACCCATCTTCATTGCCTCAAGACTTGTATGTCAAGCCAGATATCCTCAGGTACAGGAAAGACAAAGCACAGACTCCCAGAGAATTGCACGATTTAGTTAACAGCAAACATCCGGGGAGTACGGAGTATTGTGAGAATAAATTCTAAGTGTATTAGACCAAAGAGAATAGAATATAATATGAGGTCAGCCTGAATTTATTGATATGGGTGCACTTACCAGAGATTCTGGATTTAATGTGTCAGCATAACTAGCTGGAGGTGGTGCTGACAGTGTGGTTAGTTGACTGAAACTTGGGCTACATTCTACAAGGCTGAGATGTCACAACTTCTGTGGCATAATGTAGAGTATGAGTCAACAAATTGTGGTCCATGGGTCAAGTCTGTGAGTTAGGAACAGTTTTCATAATTTAAAGAAGAAGGAGGACAGAAGGAGGAGGAGGGAGAATAGAAGGAGAAAGAGGAGACAGAAAGCCTTTGTGGTCCACAAAGCCTAAAACATATACCCTCCGGACATTTACAGAAAGAGTTTGAGGACCCTTGATATAGAGAAAGAAATCCAAAGGTTTGGGGGTGGGTATGAATAATGGAATAGATTTATCCTGTGCAAACTCCCCTTTTCTCTACATCTTCCAAGTGTGTTTGTAGCCATGGCTCAGGGTCATGTGCGCTCAGGCCGAGCATCGCTGGGGAGAAGGTGTCTCTTCTCCTGCCTCACCGTTTGCACTGAAGGGAGACTAATGATATTCAGAGAGTCCACCTTGTCTGTATCTCTGTTCCCTTCTGGTGTCCCTTGGGAGATGGGGGACATGGAATGTAAAAAAAAAACAAAAACAAACAAAAAAAACCCACAAAAAAGCAATGAGTCTTTGAGTAAGGACAGATTATCTGTTGGTTTTTTTCTTCCTTTAATTAAGGTGGTTTCCTGAGAAGCTAAGGGAAGAGAAGACTTAGACATTACTGGAACCCATTCCTTAAGACACTGAAGTCAGGCAGAGGTAAAGTACCTGTGCATAGCTCCACATATCTCCTTAATCAATACTGTGGCTGATAAAGTGATGGCTGATTAGGGTTTAGTTTTCATGGTTACCACAAATTCTTTTTTGGGGAGAAATTCTGTTGTTTTTCCAGCTTACCTTTTTCCAACTCACATGCTTTTAAAAGCAATGTTTGCAGTTTCTGCCACTCCAATGTCAATGAGAGAATTTATTTTATAATGTGTATGAACTCGCAGCTTCTCAGAAAAAGAGCATTGTTTTGGGAATGAAGTCATCTGTTTGGAGAGCAAAGCCTCAAGTATCATGCAAGGGGCGGGAACCCAGTGCCCTCTGCCTGCTCAACCCTTTGGCACACAGAGCCATTGTCAAAACCTGTTTCCAGAGCAACTGGATTCTCTCTTGAAATTACTTGGCAGTTGACAAGCTCCTCTCCCTAAGGGTCTGGAGTAACCCCTTTCAAGGGTCTTATTTTAATGCAGCTTGTCCCTGATGGAGACCAAGATCATTGCCAGCTGAAGAATTTACCAATACTCTCAAGTTGGCTCACCTGATACATTTTTATAGTAGAGATCAAGGTGTGTGTTTGGGATTTGGACTCTATTTGATGTCTTCATCATCTCAGAAACATGTATGTCCTGAAGTCAAAACAATAGCTGGCTTTTTGGGTTATTTGCAGGATAATATTGTATCTGGATACACAATGTTGGCAGCCTTTGAGAGGTATTGCTCCCATGCATTTTTCCAAACTGTGTATGAAGTAAATGGCCATTCACGATTACAGACTCTGTTTTCTGACTGTGGCACAGTGGGGTCTAGCGACAGAAGAAGACTGGGCCTTCCTTTGACTTTGTAAGTCTTCGCTTTAAAAAATCATTTAACAAAACACAATAAAAGCTTAATTTAAAAACGGATGTCCAGGATGAATTGCTAGATCAAAACTAACAAAAGTGGAATTTAATACAAGCGTAAAAATCCTGTGATTAAGTTAAAAATCAACTTCCTAAATAACTACCAGGTGGGGAAGTTCTTGATTTTACAGTCACAGTGAATCTTTTTCTATTAAGGGAGGCCAACTTGCATGACTTCTTCAACCAGCACCCCCAGAAAAACCTCTCCTGGGCCATGTGCAGACAAAGAATAATTTAAATCTCATTAGAGAAGAAAAGATTAAACAGAACTCTTCATTGTTGAATGGTATCCATTAATTAAGGGCAAAAGAGTAAAAGCATTTTAACTATACAGCTGAACTAACAGAATTTGATATTTAGGCTATTAAACCTAAAATCCAGGTCAATCATTGAAAATAAAATTGGACACATATAGAAAGTAAAAACATAACTGAGAAAATACAAATGGATACACAGAGAAAAGGAGAAGGCATTGGGGTCCCTTGGACAATCTTCCTGAGCTAAGTATGTTGGGGAAACGTAGGTCTCTTGATTAAACCCTTGTTGGTTTTGGCATTCTGGGGACCAAAGAGGGAAATGGGTTCCATTAAGTTACATGATGGTGGCTGCAGCCAATCAAAAGTAAGACCTATTAGAAAGGCCCTGCATAGCTCATCTAGGACAGGCCTTTCACATGCCATGGTGAATTACACTTTCAAGGCACCTTCACTTTCATGTTCTCTTTTGTTCCTCCTGTCTTACAGATGTGATCACTGAAGGACTGAGAGCAGAAATATCTTTCAGTTTCCAGAGCCAATTAACAGCAGGGCTAGGTCTGGTCCCCTTGGTCCCTGCTTTATTGTATTGATTACCTCTCTTAGAAGATTGCATCTTACAAAACGTTATTACCTTATCTAGGAAATGTTAACACTAATTCCTACCTTGAATTAAAATTTGTTGGGGAGTTGGGGTGGGGAGTGAGGATAAGACTTAAGCACCTGCCTCCCAAGCTGTCTTCCCTGGGATAGTCTGAGCCACTTCTTGTCTTCTGGGTCCCAGGTTCTTATTTCCTTTCAGTGGGGTCTACAGATCGACTGGGAGTTGGCAAAATCAGCTGATGCTTTGGGGTTGACGATGCTTGGTTGCCTCTTCTTGAGCCAGTAGATGCTGGGGTAGCCTGTCATACGATGCAATGGGATTCACAGAAACTACACTCTGTGCAAATGCCTTTGTCTTTTCAGAGAGCAGAAATTCTGGTGGGTACTGAATTGGAGATATCTCTGCTGTTTTATCTCATCCTTCTTGTTCTTTCCTCTTACATTGTCCCCCTTTTCCCATCAATGTTCACTTTTCTGGCTTATCTAGAATATTCCATTTTGTATATGTGGAGTATTAGCTCAATAATGAGCACTTATACTTTTCAGATGGGTTTGGGGATTGTCAGCCACATAACCTCATCGCTGGTCTTATATGGATCCCCATGATATCATCTCTGGGTCCTGTGGGGGTGAATCTCAACCTGTCAAACCAGTTCTGCTGAGTCACAGGCTCATTTACTTCATTACTCACTTCAACACCCTTCTTTTGCTCTCATCTCTCCCCACTTCAGTCATGTGTCATTCTGTATCTCTGTGTTTCAGAAACTTAATTGCAAACTGAAATTGCATGGATTGGGTTTACTCAGTTTTATTATTACAATACTAAAAAGTATTTATTAAGTGCTTAATTGTGCATGGTGATATATAAAAGGGGCTGTCTTAATGATGTGCAAATAATAATAATCCCTTCTATTTTATTACAGCTAATGCTATTATGTCCATTATCTCCTTTAGTACATCAACTCCAGCTATCTGTGTCTTATACATTTGTCTAAGGAGGTGTGGGATACTCTTGGTACACCCAGAACATTGCTTGCCAGTAAGTCCGATCCCTAAGTCTTACGGCCAAAGGGGCTGTGCAAAGGACCTTGGGATCAATTTTAAGGCTTTTAACATTTCTCTGCCTCTGATCATTAGCTCAAACATGCATCATAGGGAATCAGACTGGAGGGAAGGGGCAGTAGACATCCCCCTACAGTTTAGGACCAAGAGAAGGTGAATTGGAGGCAGGGGAAAAATGTGACTTTATTAAAGGTGTTGTTTAATATTCCAGGTTTGGGATCTGTGTCAAGTAGCCTCCAATTAGACTCTTGCTGAACGCAAAAAGGGTTTCACTCAGTAAAACTCTTTAGTGAGATATTAATAAGTATGACACCACAAACGGGATCCATGTCCAAAGAATTTAGGAAATAAACCTTTCTCAACACACATTACTAGCATATTGATGGCTTGGAGAAATCCTTCAGCAAAGGAAACATTTTAAACCTGCCTTAACTCAGAGTTTCCTAAAAGTGTTAGATCACAGAACCATTTGGGCGAGGAGCACCTGTGAGCATCTGCATATCCCAAGTTCTGGAAAGT
The DNA here is from genome assembly GCF_007565055.1 of Rhinopithecus roxellana. Lineage (NCBI taxonomy): Eukaryota > Metazoa > Chordata > Mammalia > Primates > Cercopithecidae > Rhinopithecus > Rhinopithecus roxellana. The sequence goes on from NC_044565.1 coordinate 79,608,279, forward strand.
GCTGAATTTGACTAAGTTTTGTAAGGGAAGGGATGTAATAACGAAAGAAACACACAGCCTTAGGGGTGGTTAAAGAGGAAATGAAGCAGTCAGGAGAAGGCAGAAGGACCCAAGTGCAGGTGGTGGCTGAGGCCCTGCCCAGTGTTTTTGCCATCGGGAGGCATCTACTGTCCTGAGGTCTCCAGCCCTTGCCATCTCACTGTGCCTTGCCTTTTGGGAAGCATGAATTATTCTTTTTCCTGTCAAAACACACCTTCCATTTAGAAAGAAAGTCAGAAGTTTCTAGGATTGGGTCCTGGTAGATTCTGAATCTAGGATGAATGGATTCAAACTTGAACTCCTGATATTTTAGCTGCGCATGTGACCAGAAAGTAAGGTATTTGCTAGAACTTACATTGCTGACCCTTCACCTACTTTTAGAAACCCTTTTCTCTTTTGCATGTTTTTCCCTGGAGGTTCACTACCAGGCTGCTGCAAACTCACCAGATGACAGGTACCCAGAGCTGCTATTTCTGGAAGCTCTTGACCATGTAAAAATACCAAAAATATTTTTTCCTTGTTAAAGTATAAGAACTAGTCTTAGTGATATTTAAATCGTACATTGATTTTGCTTGGAAAATCCCCAATCTTTGGTCTGTGTTTTAGGATGGACTTTGAGGTTCAATTCCAGGACTTTAGAATATGTTCTTTAGCAAACAACTTGATGTATTTGAATGGTGCTTCTAAATTTCTGAAACAGCACTAAAGGATGTTATTTTTTGGTGTAGCTGGGAATAAAAATACCCTGTTAAACTTTTGAACCATACATTCCTCTGCCTCGATAGCTGGGCAGATGGGGAGAGAAACTACTGCTTTTTTTTTTTTTTTTTTTTTTTTAATTTGGAAGGGGGTGTGTACCGAGTAAAGTTCTCTCCCAACATAGTTTTGCTTTATTTGAAGAAGTTTATTAGACAAGACTAGTCTTCAGGCAATAATAGAGATTCTTCAGGAACCAAATATTTACACTTTGAACTAGCTGTAGAAATGTTTACTGATTCTTGTGAATTTAGCTTAGACACTGCTACCTATTGTATTGAATTCATGCTTTCCTCTTGGGAACAAAGTTTGAGGTAATCTATGAAATGTATAAATAATTAAGGCAATGGAAGATATTTTTAAACTTAAAAATTATGGAGTGATTTTTCCATTGACTAAGGTTTAGGAATGATTTAAAATGAATCTGAGGCTGGCTTTAAACTTCAGAATGCATTTTTCAGGAAAAAAGGACTCTTTGTTTTTATAAATATGTTTTAATTGAATCATCTCTGGGACTCTGTGTGGAGGTTAGGTCTTCCAGGAAGGGGGATGAAACATTTTACAGCTAAGGTCTATTCTGATTATCTTTGATTTGAATTCATTGCTTTTAATTTGCCTTTTCCCCCTATTATTTTTACACGGGTAAATGGAGAGTATTCTGGCTGTCAGTGTTTTGACATTTTTATTAGATAAATTTGAAAGCCATTTATTCAGGCCAATTCCATATTCTCCAAAGCTTCAAATGAAAGAGTGCAATATCCCAGTCATGAAACACCTCAAGAAGGACTTATGTTTATCCTTTAAAATAAGGTTTCACTTGGTATATGTTTGGCTGACATATTGCAGTTCTAAAACTTGAGCAGACAAGCATTTTGAAAAGATTATTTCACCAATTTAAAAGTGATTATGTAACATCTGTGAACTCACTGTACATTTCAGGAAAAATGCCGTTGGCTTTGTTTCATCCTCAAGTCGTACATTAAGCATTGAAACTCAGAAGTGTCCTCTGAGCTGTCATTAGTGATTCTTCAACTGTCCCTTCTCTTTTTCGTGTTTTAGCATAATGATTGCATATGAATGAAATTAGAATTTCATATAGTATAGGTTTCAGTGAAAAACGATCTAATAACATTATTCTAATCTCTCTCTTTTTGCTCAAGGACTAGTGTCTTTTGTTGTGTTCCTTCAAATCCAGAGTTCCCAAATCTCCAGTACAAATGGCTATTATGCCTGTAAAAAAGCAAGTTGATCTCAGATTCATGCAGACGATAGGCTTACTCTGGACAACTTTGTAAGTGGTCTCATATTGTGTTATTTCCATGTGATGATTTTCTGATATAGTGGTAATTTGGTGGGATTTCAGGGTTTATAGACCGCTGTTTCACTCTAAGTCATTAAAACAACAAACAGGTTATGCTGGAGAGAATTGGAAGATATCCCTAGTTAGCTTTTGGGGTGATCGAATGTTAAGCAGAAGTGTATTTCTGGTTCCCGTTTTTGTTGAAGGAATGAATGGATGGATGATAAACCAATCGAAGACTCCCTGTCTATCAGAGGCAAGCTGTAGAGAAGCTTACTTAATAAATCTGCTGATAATAAATTTGTATGTACCAGTACTGCTGATTGGTCATGTACCATATATTGCTGTGCCTCGGATGTCCTTGCACTATTCCTGCTGCCTCATCTTAATCCAGTCCCTCATTGTCTTATACCAAAGATAACTATAACAGCTTTCTTGCTGGTCTCTGGCCTCCAACCTCTGGCTTCTTCCAGTTCACAGTGGGTCTAGCACTAGCTGAAAAACCTCCCCAAATGTCCTGTTAATCCTTTTGCAAGGACCTGCAGTGGCTTCCCATTGCCGGCTTCATCATGTTGAAACACTTTATTCTATGTAGTGATGTGATCATACTTGTTCTACGTCAGCCCAACTGAGTATGGCCCTGCACTTATTTATTATTTATTTATTTATTTTTATTCATTTACGTTTTGAGATAGGGTCTTGCTCTTTCTCCCCAGCTGGAGTGCAATGGTGCTATCTTGGCTCACTGCAACCTCTGCCTCTTGAGTTCAAGTGATTCTTGTACCTCAGCCTCCTGAGCAGCTGGGACTCTAGGTGCCTACTTGGTTCATTTTCATATTTTTAGTAGAGATGGGGTTTCGCCATGTTGCCCAGGTTGGTCTCAAACTCCAGGTCTCAAGTGATCTCCCTGCCTCAGCCTCCCAAAGTGCTGGGATTACAGGAATGAGTCACTGCTTGGCCCAGCCCTGAACTTTTATTTACACTCTTTTTTTTTTGGATCAAAGTTTATCCATCAAACAATTTGACAATATGTAGTGGGTCTTAAAATTTCTCCTATTCCTGGGGAAATAATTCTTAATATCGAAAAAAGTTCAGTGTATAAAGATGGTCACTGCGGTTATTTATATAATTAAAAGTCACAAACAGCCTAAATATTCAGCCGAGGAGAGTTAAGGGTGGCACAGCTTATAAAACATAGACATTAAAAATGATGTGTACAATAAGTTTGTTAGCATAGGAAGTACATTCACGCATCACTTAATGAAGGGGATATATTCTGAGAAATGCATCATTAGGTGATTTCATTGTTGTGTGAACATCATAGTGTACTTACACAAACCTAGATGTTACAGCCTACTATAAAGGTACACAGCTCTAGAGTATTCCCTATTGCTCCTAGGTTACAAACCTGTACAGCATATTACTGTACTCAACTCTGTTGGTAACACAATGATATGTATTTGTGCATCTAAACATAGAAAAGGTACAGTAAAAATAAGATATAAAAGATAAAAAATGGCTTACCTGTATATGGCACTTACCATGAATGGGACTTGCCAAACTAGAGGTTGCTCTGAGTGAGTCAGTGAGTGGTGAGTAAAAGTGAGGGCCTAGGATGTTACTTTACACTGCTGAAGACTTTATAAGTACTATACACTTAGGCTATGCTAAATTGAAGTATTTTTCTTTCTTCAATAATAAATTAACCTTAGCTTACTGTAACTTTTTAACTTTATAAACTTAAAAAATTTTAAACTCTTGACTCCCGTAATAACAGTTTAAAACAGAAATATGTTGTATAGGTATACAAAAGTATTTTCTTTTTTTATATTCTTGTTCTTTTTTTTTTTTTTTTTTTTTTTTTTTTTAAGAGGCAGGATCTCACTTTGTTGCCCAGGCTAGAGTATGCAGTAGTGCGATCATAGCTCACTGCTGACCTTGAATTCCTGGACTTAAGCAATCCTCCTAAGTAGCTAGGACTGCAGGTGCATGCCACCACACCTGGCTAATTTATTTATTTATTTATTTTTTTGTAGGGACAGGGTCTTGCTATGTTGCTTAGGCTGGTCTCAAACTTCTGGCCTCAAGTTATCTTCCCACCTTGGCTCCCCAAATTGTTGGGATTACAGGTGTGAACCACTATGCCCAGCCTTTATATCCTCACTCTATAAGCTTTTTCTTATTTTAAAAATGTTTTATTTTTTATTTTTTTTATTTTTTAAACTTTTTTTTTTTTGTTGTTAAAAATGAAGACAGAAATACGTATGTTAGCTTAGTCCTACACAGGATCAGGATCACCAATATCACTGTCTTCCACCTCCACATCTTGTCCCACTAAGAAGGCCTTTAGGGACAAAAACATGCATGGAGCTGTCATCTTCTAAGATAACAATGCCTTCTTCTGGTATGATTCCTGAAGGACCCACCTGAGGCTGTTTTCCAGTTAACTGTTTTTGTCAATAAGTAGAAGGAGTACACTCTAAAACAATGATAAAATGTATAGTAAATACACAAGCTAGTGACATAGTGGTTTATTATAATTATTAAGTATTATGTACTGTACATGACTATATGTCTTTGCTTTTATATGCAGTGGGTTTGTTTACACCAGCATCACCATAAACGTGTGAGTAATGTGTTGCACTAGGATGTTATGGCAGCCACAGTGTCACTAGGTGACGGAATTTTCTGACTCCATTATAATCTTCTAGGATCGCCATCTATGTGTGGTCCATCATTGACCAAAACATCATTATGTGGCTCATGACTTTATTTATGTTTCAAGAAGAGAGGAAAAATGCTAAACTCTATATACAGTATTGATGGCAGCAGCGGCCTGCCTGGAGCAGCTGTTGCCAAGATGCTGACTGCAGCGGGGGAGGCACAGCTGGGCTGCCTGCACCATGGAGCTGGCAGGAACCAGGAACAGGCAGGAGTCCCGCCCTCCTGGGCACAGTTGCAGCCTCCCTTGCTGCAGTTGTGACATGGGCATCTCTGTACTCTTGGGGGCCTGGGAAGGTCCCCCTACCCCTGTAGGCTTGGAGGTGTCTGCTCCCACTGCCTGGCTTCTCCCCATTCCTGGCACCCACTCCAATCTCAGAGAGAGGTTGGGGCTGAGCCCAGGTGCTGTTGCAGCCTTGCTGGGTATGCACATGCTTGGGGCAGCACTGACACACCAGCTCCCTACCACCTTTGCCCCCTCTGGACTTCGGGTGTCCATGAGCATGGGAGGGAGGCCAAGGTGGGGCTGGGGGCAGCTTGGTGCTGGCCTGTAGGCACCTGTTGGCACAAATAGCCTGAGTGTCATGAATAGTGACAAGAGGCAGACAGACTCTTGGGCGGAAGGAGGTAGGTCCCTGGTAAAGCACGACCTTCAGGCTGGGAAGGGCCTGAAGCCTGGGGCCTGGTCTGCTGGTCCCGCAGACTGGAGTGGGAACCTGTGGTGTTTTTTCTGGGCTCACCTATGGTCACCCATGGGACAATCAGCACACACTTCCTTCCCTCTGAGGCCCATAAATACCCCTGGGCTCAGCCAGACTCAAAGAAAGATGACTGGACGAACATCTGCAGAGAGGACCTACCCGTCCCAGGGTCTCCTCTCTGCTGAGAGCTGAAAAGAGACAATGGGATGATCAGCTGTGGAGAGGTGCTACCTGCCCTAGGGTTTCCTCTCTGCTGAGAACTGAAGAGAGATGACAGGCCAACCAGCTGTGGAGAGGAGTTACCCACTCCAGGGTCTCCTCTCTGCTGGGAGCTTAACACTAGTTGGAACATCCTGCCTATGGAGAGGAGCTACCCAATGGAGGTCTGCTCTGAGCTGTTCTGTTGCTCAATAAATCTCCTCTTCACCTTCCTCACCCTCCACTTGTCCACGTACCTCATTCTTCCTGGATGCAGGACAAGAATTCAGGACCTGCTGAATGGTGGGGCTGAAAAAAACATTTATCATTCCTTCATGTTACCAGAGGGTTTGGTTGTGGATGTTCTGCAGGTCCTGGGATCTGCTCCTCATACCTTCTCATTCTGGATCTCAGGCTAAAGGAAGGGCCTTGCTCTGGGACGTTCCTCTACTCACAGGAAGGAAAGAGGAGAGGCTGAACCAAACCACCCATCACATTTAAAACATTAGCATGGGTCAGCATAGGACACCCCTGTGCATGTTGCATTGACAAAGCAAGTCACATGGCCAAGCCCAGCATGACTGGGTCAGGGCAGTATACCTGCTTGGCAGGAGAGGAGAGTTATCTACCATAACCACCAGTAGCATTTTGGTGTACCTAGCCTTACAGACTTTTCAATATGCAAGAGCATGCGTACATATACACATGCATACTTTTAAAAAATGGGATGACACATGCTGTAAAATTACTTTTTTTCTTTTGAGATAATGTCATTGTCACCTAGGCTGCAGTGCTGTGGCATGATCAAAGCTCACAGCAGCCTTGACCTCCCAGGTCAGGCGATCCTCCCACTTCAGCCTCCTGAGTAGGTGGGAGCACAGGTGTGCACCAGCATGCCTGGCTAATTGTTGTATTTTTTGTAGAGAACAGGGTTTCACCCTGTTGCCCAAGCTGGTCTCGAACTCCTGGGTTCAAGCCATCTGCCTGCGTTGGCCTCCCAAAGTGCTGGGATTGCAGGCATAAGCCACCACACCCAGCTAAAATTACTTTCTTAAAATTTTTTTGATAGACATTTTTCTAGGGCAATATGTTTATTCTCAAATGTTCATTTAGAATTCTTACATTTTCATTTGAATACATAATATTCCACTTTATAGATACATCATAATTTCTCTAACCTCTCCCTCTAGTTATGGATATGTAAGCTGTTCTCTTTCTTTCTATTATAAATAGTCCTGCCATGAACATCTTTGTTCATATATCATTGAATACATCATTAAGATAAATTACTAGAAATAAAATCACTGGAGCATTCAGAATGCACTTTATTTTTGAGACAGGGTCTCACTTGGTCACCCATGCTGGAATGCAGTGGTGCAATGAAGGCTCACTGAAGCCTCAACCTCCCAGCCTCAGGTGATCCTCCCTTCTCAGCCTCCTGAGTAGCTGGGACTACAATGCCTGGCTAATTTTTTTTTTTGTATTTTTTGTAGAGATGGGGTTCCACCATTTTGCCCAGTTTGGTCACCAACTCCTGGGCTCAAGTAATCTGCCCCTCAGCCTCCCAAAGTGCTGGGATTACAGGTGTGAACCACCATGTCCAGCCAGAATGCACATTTTCAAGGCTTTTGGTAAATGTTTCAGATTGCCTTCTAGAAATGTAATTTACACTCCTGCCAAGGTGACAATTTGTACTTAAAAATAAAAATCTGTTTACTCTTCAAGTCCAAGTTTAAATTAAACTTTCCATAACTTGTTTTCCTAGTAACTCCAGCCAGATTGATTCTTAACATGGTACTTGAATTTCATAAGTATATGTATTTATTGTCATCTCAATTATAAGTTTCTGAAGGGCAGGGACCATTCCTTAAACTGTTTTATTTTCCCAGAAGGGATTTGCATACTCTCCTGGTTCATGTGTGCCTGGATAACATTTTGACTGCTTAACTGTTTTTTGCCTCCTAGTATTTTTTCCTTTCCTATCACTATACTTTCCTGTCCCTCCATTTTCTGATCCCCCATTAGGCAGATCTGTAGTTCACATTACCTCAGGGGAGGTACAAGGGGAGAAAATAGGGGTGATTGGGCACAGGCAGTAGCAGAATGCCAGTCTTTCTGGGTTTTGTTTTTAAAAGATGAAAGCCCAGAGATGGGAGAGAATTCTCAGGCATAGAAGCAGCAAGAGAGAGAGTGGGACTTCTTTCCAGTCTTAGGGATGAGTCCCCCAGAGTGGGGAGGGAGACAGGGGGCTGCCTGGGAAATTGCCTGCTTCCAGGCAGAGCAAAAGAAATGCTTCTACAGGCACTGCTTCCTGAGACCAGAAAGCGTTGTCTGCAGGAGCATTCAGGCTTGAGTCTCACTCTGGCAGCCACTGGCAGGAATGGGGCTCAGTCTTTGTTTTTTACACTACTTAGTTGTTTCTTCTTCTTCTTGTAGCCACTGACAGGAATGGCACTCAGCCTTTGTTTTTTATACTTCTTAGTTGTTGTTTCTCTTCTTCTTCTTCTTCTTCTTCTTCTTCTTCCTCTTCCTCCTCTTCTTCTTCCTCTTCCTCCTCTTCTTCTTCCTCTTCCTCCTCCTTCTTCTTCCTCCTTCCTCCTCCTTCCTCTTCCTCCTTCTCCTTCCTCCTTCCTCCTCCTCCTTCCTTCTTCCTCCTCCTTCTTCTTCCTCCTTCTTCCTCCTTCTTCTTCCCCCCTCCTCCTTCTCCTTCTTCTTCTTCTTGAAATATCCATCATTTGAAACTCAAGAGATTTCACATACAAATCCAAATATCTATCTTCTCTTGAATAAACCTGGAAGATTTGGTATTGCCAGCCACACTCCTACATGGAAACCCTTACAGGGAGTAAATAGTTGCTGTTCCCTTCAGATGAGTGGGGCACCAGTGCACCTGATTCCCACAGTCCCCTTCGCTATAGACATCCTTCCCCATCTGGCCTTGCTCATGTATAGCGTTGAAGCCTGGTCTAAGCAGCCTCTCAGAAAACTCCCGTGCCCTAGGTATGGATGAGCAACAGTGGAGCTCCAACCATGCAGCTCACTGGAACTTGTGTGGACAGTTAGGATAAGGATCGGGCGTCCACTCCCAATGCTTCAATGCCCAAAAGTCTTTCAGACTTGAGACAGCTTTTGGGATAGAGGTGGAGGCCCGAAAATGACTGAGGTTAAGTTTGCTCTCATCTCTTTGGGATGAGGCTCAAAATAGAAATGAAATTGTCTATGGAAACAAGAACTCTTCCATTTCTTGTACAGTTGAGCTTGTGATTTACGAGTCATACCCTATTCATATTTAAAACAAATCATGAAATATTTACCGAGTGTTTACCATGAGCAGGCACTGTTCCAGGCACTTGGGATACAGCTATGAATAAGACAAAACTTCTCTCCTTATGGTGATTACACTCCCTTAGCCCCACTGGTAAGACAGTCCTCCTTTAACTTATCTGAAGCATTTGGTAGAGTTAATGGCTTCCTCTTTGTTAGGACACTTTATTCATTTGGCTTCCAGGACACACACATTCCTGTTTTCCTCCTTCTCAGTGATTGCTCTTGTCTTTGCTGGTTCCTTTTATTCTTCCTGACCCTTTAATGTTGGAGGTCCCAGGATTTGGTCCTGCATGCATCTCTCCTCTTCTGTTATTATACTCACTCTCTTTGGGCTATTGTTTATTCTCCTAAACTTAAATAGCATCTATATGTTTAATGACTTCAAATTTGTATGTCCAGCCCAGATGACTTCATTGAAGTCAGGACTCCAACTGCTTACTCAACTTAATCACCTGGATGTCTTGGAGGCATTCCAGACTTGATGTGATCCCCAAACTTCTTTAAAAGGCCTGACCACTCTCTAGCCTTTTCCATCTCAGTTGGTGGCACCTTATCTTTTCAGTTGCTCAGGCCAAGCAACTTGGAGTCATTCTTGAGGACTCTCTTATACACACCATATCCAGCCTGTCTGCAAATTTTTTTTGACTCTACTTTTAAAATATATCCGGGATCCAACAACATTCAACACATCCCTTTCTACCACTGAGGTCCGAGTCACCATTCACTCTCACCTAAATTATTGCAGTAACCTCCTTACTGGTCTTTCTGTTTTTGCCCTCATCCTCTATAGCCTATTCTTCATACAGTACTCACAGTGATGCTGTTAACACACCAACTGTGTCATGTCTCAATCTCTAAAATCTAAGTGGCTTCTCGGTTGCCTTAGGGTAAGACCCCAGTAAGGAACTATATAAGTTCATTATGTCTCTGGGCTCATGGCTGGTCTCTCTCTCTCTCCTTCCCTCAATCTGCTGTAACCATATGACCTCCTTGCCCTTCCCCAGGGACCTTGTGTTTTTTGTCCTTTGCCTGAAATCCTCTCCCTTCTGATATCAGAGCTTCTCAGTGAAGCCTTCCCTGACTACTATATTATGATTGGACTAATTCATTCCACAAAACTGTCTATCCCCCTTCCTTGATTGATTTTCCTCCCATAGCACTTACTAGCACCTAACATATCATGCATTTTACTTATTTATTTTTAAATTTTTATCTTTTTAGAGAAAGGGTCTCACTCCATTACCTAGTGGAGTGCAGTGGTGCAATCCTAGCTCACTGCAGCCTCAAATCACTGGGCTCAGGTGATTCTCCCACCTTAGCCTCCTGAGTAGCAGGGATTACTGAAATGTACCACCATACCTGGCTAATGTTTTAAAATTTTTGTAGAGAAAGAGTCTTGCTATGTTGCCCACGTTGGTTTTGAACTCCTGGCCTAAGGTGATCCTCCTGCCTTGGCCTGCCTCAGCGCTGAGATTACAGGCAGGAGCCGTTGAACCCAGCCTTATTTATTTTATTAATCTCCTGACTTCCTCCACTAAAACCCGAGGGCAGGGTTGTTGTTATTACTGCTGAGTTCCCATCGCCTATGTTGTTGCTCAATAAATATTTGTGGAATGAACGAATAAATCAATGGATGAATCTTAGAGGAAATCTACCTGAATTAACAGTGGGTTACAGGGAAGAGGTTTGCTTGTCTGTTCCATACTCATTTATTGTGAACTGACGACATGTTGGCCCATGTGGTCATTTCTGAGAAAAAAAGGAAAAATAAGACTGTTCCCTCGCCATTTTTCAAGTTCATGTGGTGACATAGCCCTGCTTACCCAGAATCTGCCTGAAGGTCGAGGCTGGTTTACCTAAGCAGTACTACTTAGGGAGCTGTGGGGCGAGGGTGTCCATTTTTTTTTTCCCTGAAAATCTAACGCATTACGTTGTGTGCTTCTGAAAACCCTGTTTTGAAATTACGTTTTGGCTGGGCGCGGTAGCTCACGCCTGTAATCCGAGCACTTAGGTGGGCAGATCATGAGGTCAAGAGATCGAGACCATCCTGACCAACATGGTGAAACCCCATCTCTACTAAAAATACAAAAATTAGCTGGGTGTTTGTGGTGTGTGCCCGTAATCCCAGCTACTCAGGAGGCTGAGGCAGGAGAATTGCTTGAAGCCGGGAGGCGGAGGTTGCAGTGAGCTGAGATCGCACCACTGCACTCCAGCCTGGGCGACAGAGCGAGACTCTGTCTCAAAAAAATAAAAAGAAATGAGAAAGAGATAAACTTTTAATTAAGCCAATTTTACTGTTAGAATATCATGTAACTGCGTTAGTGGTTAGACTTAAGAAAATGAGGTTTTAGCATTACTTTTTAACTTATATCTTAATGAGTTTTTTCGCTGTTTCTGGGATAACAAAGATGTGACTGAATTGTACTTTTTGTAAGGAGCAGGCCAGGCAATATTCAAATTTGAATTTTAAAAGGAATCTCTTCCTGTCACTACAGCTGTGGATCAAAGGCAGTGTGGAGTAGCAGTAAAATGGTTAATTAAAGATTATTTTATGTTGAAATATGTTTTTCAAATGTTATTGTAAAGGAACCGAGGAGAACCCCACAATGTTGCATGAAAGTAGAACACTTGTTAAGCATTCACTTGGGACTCTGTAATAAGTGAAGTCAAGGTTCTTAGACAAAAATTGTGAATGTGGGAGGCCCTTATGGTTATAAAAATGACATGGGGTCCTAAACATCCTTCTAGAACACTAAGAGGATCTTGGTCCTACATTGTGGGGTGCTCAGTGCATTGCCTGTTAGAGGAGGGATTGGAATGGAGAACTGTACAGAGAGACTGCTATTGTTGGAGAATCAGTAGGCACAATGGGAAATAAGTACATCTTCTATATTAAGGTCATTCTAAATACTAATGATTTTGCAATAACATGATAAACAAATCAGAAATGAACAGCAAAAATTTCTTTCTGGGAAAACCACTGCATTAGCCTTTTCCCCATGCCTTTCCATGATTATCTGTGAAAGATTCTCTAGCATTTAACAGGAAAAAAGAAAACTTCTGGAGACGCAGGAAGAGTTTTGGTGGAAAAGACTAACAGAAGTTTTAATCTCAAACTCTGGGAGGTGTTTCGCCTCTGTAAGTAGAAGCAGATTTGATATCATTCCTTTAATTAAAACCATCAGATGCACAAAATCCCTTCTCAGTTGCCCTAGAAAACTTATTTTCCAACTCCACCTTCAAATGGCTTTTCTTCCAATGAAGCGTGTTATCGTTTATTCAAAAGACTGATAACCCAAGAGTCGCGAATAATGGAAAAATGACAAAACTTGCTATACATAATCAGTTGGCAAAGGAAGGAGAAACAACAGCTCCTTAACTGTTATAACATATATTTTTAAACTGAGCTTGTAAGTCAGTGTAGCTGCCAAGTCACAGATTTTCTTCAATCATCTCAAGATGGCTTAAAGCCATACAGATAGGAGTTTGTTGGTGAGTTTCTTCTACCCCGAGCTCTTGTCTTTGGAAATATTGGGCAGGGAGAAAGGGTGCTTTTAGAACCGAGCTGTGCAGGGTCACAGATCCTCTAATGTAATGCCAGCTGCACCCAGACAGTGACTTCCACCTCCATGAATGCAGGTAGGCACTGATACAGGAAAAAATTCAATGTTCTCCTGAAAAGTTGATTGGCAGTCAAATTAAGGTAAGTTAAAATGAATACTCAATGCAATAATGGAGCTTGATCTTTATAGAACTCTATGAAAAATCATTTTGCAAGATCAGGATTTCTTGGAGAAGCATGTTGATTCAAGTGACTTAAGCTGGAATTACAGCTCCACCCCTTATGGCTTTGTGAGTGTGAAGGGATTTTACCTTAAGGAATCTGTCTTCTCACCTGTAAAATTAACAGGTATTAATAAAATCTTGTTGGGGAAGTTCTATTAAAATGAGTTTATGAATATATAAGTGATTTGCTTATTAATTTTTAAAACTTATAAAACTGAAAAATATGGAGAATAATTTAACAGGTACCCATGCACCAACCACTATATTTAGAAGTAACATCTGCCTTATTCTTCCCTTTTCTTTTTTTAGAAATCAAATATTACAATGTATCCCATCCTTTTTCTTTCTTTCACAGATTTAACCATTATTCTGAAGTTGTATCTTTACCATCCATATTTTTGTTTTTATTTATTTATTCATTTTTGAGATGGAATTTCACTCTTTTCCCCAGGCTGGAGTGCAGTGGCATGATCTCTGCTCACTGCAACCTCCACCTCCCAGGATCAAGCAAGTCTCCTGCCTCAGCCTCCCAAGTAGCTGGGATTACAGGCGCCCGCCACCACATCAGGCTAATTTTTGTATTTTTAGTAGAGACAGGGTTTCACCATGTTGGCCAGGCTGGTCTTGAACTCCTGACCTCAAGTGATCCACCTGCCTCGGCCTCCCAAAGTGCTGGGATTTACAGGCATGAGCCACTATGCCCGGGCGCATCCCTATTTTTGTATGTGTATGTACCCCTAAACATTATATAGCATTATTTTGTAAGTTTTACATGTTTACATAAGTGGAATAGTTCCAAATCTTTTTGCAATTGTCTTTCATGCAACATTGATTTTGAGATTTAGCTGTGTTGCTCCATTAATAAGTAGTATATTTATTTAAGCTATCATCTTGTTTATATGTAATTATTTATTTCACCAGTAAAAAAGCTTGAGCTTTTCCTAATTTTTTTCTATTCATACAAGGTTGCAATGAATAGGCTTTGCATTTAGGAGTAAAATTATGGGCCACAGGGATGTACCTCTTCAGTTTTGCTAGATATTGCCAAATTACTCATCAAAGTATTTGTAGTAGCCAAGAGAGTTTCAATTTCCCCATATCTGCCTCAACAATTAGTATTTTAGATATCTTCTTTTTCTGAAGTGGTATCTCACATTAACTTCATTTTTGCTAGTGAGGCTGAGAAATTTTTAGGTGTTTCAGTTTTCTCTTGTGTAAATTGTCAGTTCATATCATTTGCCCATTTTATTATTGTATTCTTTGTATTTTTCTTACTGACTGTATTAATTTTATTTATTTTAAAATATATTTATAAGGGATACTATACCTTTTTCAGTTATATGTGTGACACATGGCTTATACAAAGTATAAAGTTTGCATTTTAAGTTAGTTTGTGTCATCTTTTATAATTTTAAATTTTAATATAACATTCTATTATAATCAAAAATGCAAATCAACCATTTCCTTTATGATTTGTGTCCGTGGCCTCTCTTTTAGGAAAGAATTCACTTCTCCATTGTCACAAAAATATTCTTTCCCCATTCTTTCAACATTCTAATATTTACACTTAGGATTTTAATGTGTCCATGGAGTGAGGTTGGGATCAGTTGTACTTTTTTTTTTTTTTTTTTTTTGCATATGGACAACCTTAGTTGCAGTGCCATGTATTATGTAGTCCATTCTTTCCCACTGACTTCTGATGACATCTTGTATTCATGTGATTTTTTTTTACCCTGAGCATTCTCTTCTATTTTACTCGTTCATTTTCTCTTTCTTTGGACAAATACTGTTTTTCACAAGTTTTTTTAGACTTTTGTTTTAAAGTTTAAAACGCCTATGTTAAGTTCAGGAGCACACATGCAAGTTTGTTATATAGGTAAACTTGTGTCATGAGAGTTTGCTGTACTGATAATTTTAATACCCAGTATTAGACCAAGTACCCACTAGTTATTTTTCCTGATCCTTTCCCTCTTCCCATCCTCTAACCTTTGGTAGGCCCTAGTGTCTGTTGTTACCCTCTATGTGTCCATGTGTTCTCATCATTTGGCTCCTACTTATAAGTGAGAACATGTGGTATTTGGTTTTCTGTACCTGTGTTAGTTTGCTAAGTGTAATGGCCTCCAGCTCCATCCATGTTCCTCCAAACAACATTATCTCCTTTTTTTGGCTGCATAGTATTCCATGGTATATATGTGTCATATTTTTTTTAATCCAGTCTGCCACTGATGGACATTTAGGTTGATTCCATGTCTTCGCTATTGTGAATAGTGCTGCAATGAACACACATGTGCATGTGTCTTTATGACAGAACGATTTATATTCTTTTGGGTATATACTCAGTAATGGGATTGCTAGGTCAAATGGTTGTTCTGTTTTTAAATCTTTGAGGGATCACCACACTGATTTCCACAATGGTTGAACTAATTTTACACTCCCACCAACAGCATATAAGGGATCCTTTTTCTCTGCAACCTCAGTAGCATCTGTTATTTTTTGACTTTTTAATCATAGCCATTCTGACTGGTGTGAGATGGTATCTCATTGTGGCTTTGATTTGCAAATGTCTAATGATCATTGATGTTGAACTATTTTTCACATGCTTGATAGCCACATGTATGTGTTCTTTTGAAAAATATTTGTTCATGTCTTTGCCCACTTTTTAATGGTGTTATTAGTTGATTTGTTTAAGGTCCTTATAGATTCTGGGTATTAGTCCTTTGTCAGATGCATAGTTTGTGAACATTTTTCCCCATTTTGTAGGTTGTTTATTCTCTTGAAAGTTTCTTTTACTGTGTAGAAGCTCTTCCACTTGTCAATTTTTATTTCGTTGCAATTGCTCTTGAGGGCTTGGTCATAAATTCTTAGCCTAGGCTAATGTCCAGAAGGGTATTTCCTAGGTTTTCTTCTAGGATTTTTATAGTTTGAGGTTATACAATTGAATTTAATCCATCTTGAGTTAATTTTTGTATATGATGATAGGTAGGGGTCCAGTTTCATTCTTTTGCATGTGGTTAGCCAGTTTTCCCAGTACCGTTTATTGAGTAGGGAGTCCTTTCTCTGTTGCTTATTTTGCTGATTTTGTCAAAGATCAGTTGGTTGTAGGTGTGCAACTGTATCTCGAAGTTTTCTATTCTATTCCAGTGGTCTACATGTCTATTTTTGTACTAGTACCATGCTGTTTTGGTTGCTGTAGCCTTGTACTATAGTTTGAAGTCAGGTAATGTGATACCTCTGGCTTTGTTCTTTTTGCTTAGGATTGCCTTGGCTGTTCATACTCTTTTTTGGTTCTATATGAATTTTAGAATTCTTTTTTTCTAATTTGGTGAAAAATGACATTTTGATATGAATAGCACTTGATATGAATATCAATGAATATTATAATTTGATATGAATAGCATTGAATCTGTAGATTGCTTTGGGCAGTATGGCCATTTTAATGATATTAATTCTTCCAATCTATGAGCATGAAATCCTTTTCCATTTGGTTGTGTCATCTCTGATTTCTTTTAGCAATGTTTTGTAGCTCTCCTTGTAGAGATCTTTCACCTTCTTGGTTAAATGTATTCCTAGGTTTTTTTTTGGGGGGGCTATTGTAAATGGGATTGTGTTTTTGATTTAGATCTCAGCTCGAGTATCATTGGTAAAAAGAAATACTAATTTTTGTTTACGGATTTTGTAACCTAAAACTTTACTAAAGTTGTTTTTCAGGTCTATGAGCCTTTTGTTGGACTCTTTAGGGTTTCCTAGGCATAGAATCATATAATCAGTGAAGAGAGATAATTTGACTCCCTCTTTTCCTATTTAGATACCTTTTATTTCTTTCTCTGGCCTGATTGCTCTGGCTAGGACTTCCAGTACTATGTTGAATAGGACTGGTGAGAGTGGACTTCCATCCTTGTCTTGTTTCAGTTCTTAAGGAGAATGCTTCCAGCTTTTGCCCATTCAGTATGATGTTGTCTGTGGGTTTATTATACATGGCTCTTAGTATTTTAAGGTATGTTCCTTTGATGCCTAGTTTCTTGAGGGTGTTTGTCATGAAGGGATGTTGGATTTTACCAAAAAGCTTTTTCTGTGTATATTGATCTGATCATATGGTTTTTGTTTTTAATTATGTTTATGTGTTGAATCACATTTATTGATTTGTGTATGTTGAACCAACCTTGCATTCCAGGAATGAAGCATACCTGATCATGGAGAATTAACTTTTTCAAGTGCTGCTGTATTCAGTTTGCTAGTATTTTGTTGAGAATTTTTATATCTATGTTCATCAGGGATACTGGCCTGTGGTTTCCTTTATTTGTTGTTCCTTTGCCAGATTTTGGTATCAGGATGATACTAAATTCAAAGAATGAGTTAGGAAGGAGTCCCTCCTTTATTGTTTGGAATAGTTTCAGTAGAATTGTACTAGATCTTCCTTGTACATAGGGTAGAATTTGGCTGTGAATCAATCTGGTCGAGGGCTTTTTATTGGTTGACAGTTTTAAAAACTTACCATAATTCAATTTCAGAACCCAATTATTGGTCTGTTCAAGATTTAACTTCTTCATGATTCAATCTTGGGAGTTTGTGTGATTTCAGGAATTTGTCCATTTCCTCTATATTTTTAGTTTATGTGCATAGAAGTGTTCATAATAGTCTCTGAATATCTTTTGTATTTTTGGGGGATTGGTTGTAATGTCACCTTTGCATTTCTAATTGTGCTTATTTGGATCTTGATTCTTTTTTTCCTTTTTAATCTAGCTAGCAGTCCATCACTCTTGTTTATCCTTTCAAATAATCAATTTTTCATTTTGTTGATCCTGTTTGGTTCTTTGGGTCTCAATTTCGCTTGGTTCTTCTCTGATTTTAGTTATTTATTTTCTTCTGCTGGCTTAAATAAAAACTTAAGTGACGTTTTCTTGGGGGGTTATCCATCACCTCACATATTTATTTTATTATTATTATTATTATACTTTAAGTTCGAGGGTACATGTGCACAACGTGCATGTTTGTTACATATATATACATGTGCCATGTTGGTGTGCTGCACCCATTAACTCATCATTTACATTAGGTATATCTCCTAATGCTATCCCTCCTGACTACCCCCTCCCCACAATAGGACCCGGTGTATGATGCTCCGCTTCCTATGTCCAAGTGATCTCATTGTTCAATTCCCACCCATGAGTGAGAACATGTGGTATTTGGTTTTCTGTTCTTGCAGTAGTTTGCTGAGAATGATGGTTTCCAACTGCATCCATGTCCCTACAAAGCACACGAACTCATCCTTTTTTATGACTGCATAGTATCCCATGGTATATATATGCCATATTTTCTTAATCCAGTCTGTCACTGATGGACATTTGGGTTGATTCCAAGTCTTTGTTATTGTGAATAGTGCTGCAATAAACATACGTGTGCATGTGTCTTTTTTTTTTTTTTATAATTATACTTTAAGTTCTAGGGTACAGGTGCATAATGTGCAGGTTCGTTACATATGTATACTTGTGCCATGTTGGTGTGCTGCACCCATCAACTTGTCAGCACCCATCAACTCGTCATTTACATCAGGTATAACTCCCAATGCAATCCCTCCCCCCTCCCCCCTCCCCATAATAGGCCCCGGTGTGTGATGTTCCCCTTCCCAAGTCCAAGTGATCTCATTGTTCAGTTCCCACCTATGAGTGAGAACATGCGGTGTTTAGTTTTCTGTTCTTGTGATAGTTTGCTGAGAATGATGGGTTCCAGCTGCATCCATGTCCCTACAAAGGACATGGACTCATCCTTTTTTATGGCTGCATAGTATTCCATAGTGTATATGTGCCACATTTTCTTAATCCAGTCTGTCACTGATGGACGTTTGGGTTGATTTCAAGTCTTTGCTATTGTGAATAGTGCCACAATGAACATACGTGTGCATGTGTTTTTATAGCAGCATGCTTTATAATCCTTTAGGTATACACCCAGTAATGGGATGGCTGGGTTGTATGGTATTTCTAGTTCTAGATCTTTGAGGAATAGCCATTTTCCATAATGATTGAACTAGTTTACAATCCCACCAACAGTGGAAAAGTGTTCCTATTTCTCCACATCCTCTCCAACACCTGTTGTTTCCTGACTTTTTAATGATTGCCGTTCTAACTGGTGTGAGATGGTATTTCATTGTGGTTTTGATTTGCATTTCTCTGACGGCCAGTGATGACGAGCATTTTTTCATGTGTCTGTTGGCTGTATGCATGTCTTCTTTTGAGAAATGTCTGTTCATATCCTTTGCCCACTTTTCGATGGGGTTGTTTGTTTTTTTCTTGTATATTTGTTTGAGTTCTTTGTAGGTTCTGGATATTAGCCCTTTGTCAGATGAGTAGATTGCAAAAATTTTCTCCCATTCTGTAGGTTGCCTGTTCACTCTGATGGTAGTTTCTTTTGCTGTGCGGAAGCTCTTTAGTTTAATGAGATCCCATTTGTCAATTTTGGCTTTTGCTGCCATTGCTTTTGGTGTTTTAGACATGAAGTCCTTGCCCATGCCTATGTCCTGAATGGTACTACCTAGGTTTTCTTCTAGGGTTTTTATGGTATTAGGTCTAAAATTTAAGTCTCTAATCCATCTTGAATTAATCTTCGTATAAGGAGTAAGGAAAGGATCCAGTTTCAGCTTTCTACTTATGGCTAGCCAATTTTCCCAGCACCATTTATTAAATAGGGAATCCTTTCCCCATTTCTTGTTTTTGTCAGGTTTGTCAAAGATCAGATGGCTATAGATGTGTGGTATTATTTCTGAGGGCTCTATTCTGTTCCATTGGTCTATATCTCTGTTTCGGTACCAGTGCCATCCTGTTTTGGTTACTGTAACCCTGTAGTATAGTTTGAAGTCAGGTAGTGTGATGCCTCCATCTTTGTTCTTTTTGCTTAGGATTGTCTTGGCAATGCGGGCTCTTTTTTGGTTCCATACGAACTTTAAAGCAGTTTTTTTTTTTTTTTTTTTTTTTTTTTTTTTTTTTTTTTTTTTCCCAATTCGGTGAAGAAAGTCATTGGTAGCTTGATGGGGATGGCATTGAATCTATAAATTACCTTGGGCAGTATGGCCATTTTCACGATATTGATTCTTCCTATCCATGAGCATGGTATGTTCTTCCATTTGTTTGTTTCCTCTTTTATTTCACTGAGCAGTGGTTTGTAGTTCTCCTTGAAGAGGTCCTTTCCATCCCTTGTAAGTTGGATTCCTAGGTATTTTATTCTGTTTGAAGCAGTTGTGAATGGGAGTTCACTCATGATTTGATTCTCTGTTTGTCTGTTATTGGTGTATAAGAATGCTTGTGATTTTTGCACATTGATTTTGTATCCTGAGACTTTGCTGAAGTTGCTTATTAGCTTAAGGAGATTTGGGGCTGAGATAACAGGATTTTCTAAATATACAATCATGTCATCTGCAAACAGGGACACTTTGACTTCTTATTTTCCTAACTGAATACCCTTTATTTCTTTCTCTTGCCTGATTGCCCTGGCCAGAACTTCCAACACTATGATGAATAGGAGTGGTGAGAGAGGGCATCCCTGTCTTGTGCCAGTTTTCAAAGGGAATGCTTCCAGTTTTTTCCCATTCAGTATGATATTGGTTTTGAGTTTGTCATAAATAGCTCTTGTTATTTTGAGATACGTTCCATCAATACCTAATTTATTGAGAGTTTTTAACATGAAGGGCTGTTGAATTTTGTCAAAGGCCTTTTCTGCATCTATTGAGATAATCATATGGTTTTTGTCTTTGGTTCTGTTTATATGCTGGATTACATTTATTGATTTGTGTATGTTGAACCGGCCTTGCATCCCAGGGATGAAGCCCACTTGATCATGGTGGATAAGCTTTTTGATGTGCTGCTGGATTCCATCTGCAAGTATTTTGTTGAGGATTTTTGCATTGATGTTCATCTGGGATATTGGTCGAAAATTCTCTTTTTTGGTTGTATCTCTGTCAGGCTTTGGTATCAGGATGATGTTGGCCTCATAAAATGATTTAGGGAGGATTCCCTCTTTTTCTATTGATTGGAATAGTTTCAGAAGGAATGGTACCAGCTCCTCCTTGTACCTCTGGTAGAATTTGGCTGTGAATCTGTCTGGTCCTGGACTTTTTTTGGTGGGTAGGCTATTAATTATTGCCTCAATTTCAGAGCCTGCTATTGGTCTGTTCAGGGATTCAACTTCTTCCTGGTTTAGTCTTGGGAGAGTGTAAGAGTCCAGGAAATTATCCATTTCTTCTAAGTTTTCTAGTTTATTTGCGTAGAGGTGTTTATAGTATTCTCTGATGATAGTTTGTATTTCTGTGGGGTCAGTGGTGATATCCCCTTTATCATTTTTTATTGCATCTATTTGATTCTT
The DNA here is from genome assembly GCF_007565055.1 of Rhinopithecus roxellana. NCBI lineage: Eukaryota > Metazoa > Chordata > Mammalia > Primates > Cercopithecidae > Rhinopithecus > Rhinopithecus roxellana. The sequence continues at coordinate 79,629,456 of NC_044565.1, forward strand.
CTCTCTTTCCTTCTTTATTAGTCTTGCTAGTGGTCTATCAATTTTGTTGATCTTTTGAAAAAACCAACTCCTGGATTCATTGATTGTTTGGAGGGTGTTTTGTGTCTCTATCTCCTTCAGTTCTGCTCTGATCTTAGTTATTTCTTGCCTTCTGCTAGCTTTTGAATGTGTTTGCTCTTGCCTCTCTAGTTCTTTTAATTGTGATGTTAAAGTGTCAATTTTAGATCTTTCCTGCTTTCTCTTGTGGGCATTTAGTGCTATAAATTTCCCTCTACACACTGCTTTAAATGTGTCCCAGAGATTCTGGTATGTGGTATCTTTGTTGTCTGGTTTCAAAGAACATCTTTATTTCTGTCTTCATTTCGTTATGTACCCAGTAGTCATTCAGGAGCAGGTTGTTCAGTTTCCATGTAGTTGAGCGGTTTTGATTGAGTTTCTTAGTCCTGAGTTCTAGTTTGTTTGCACTGTGGTCTGAGAGATAGTTTGTTATAATTTCTGTTCTTGTGCATTTGCTGAGGAGTGCTTTACTTCCAATGATGTGGTCAATTTTGGAATAAGTGCGATGTGGTGCTGAGAAGAATGTATATTCTGTTGATTTGGGGTGGAGAGTTCTATAGATGTCTATTAGGTCCACTTGGTGCAGAGTTGAGTTCAATTCCTGGATATCCTTGTTAACTTTCTGTCTCGTTGATCTGTCTAATGTTGACAGTGGGGTGTTAAAGTCTCCCATTATTATTGTATGGGAGTCTAAGTCTCTTTGTAAGTCTCTAAGGACTTGCTTTATGTGTCTGGGTGCTCCTGTATTGGGTGCATATATATTTAGGATAGTTAGCTCTTCCTGATGAATTGATCCCTTTACCATTATGTAATGGCCTTCTTTGTCTCTTTTGATCTTTGTCTCCGTCTTTGATGGTTTAAAGTCTGTTTTATCAGAGACTAGGATTGCAACCCCTGCCTTTTTTTGTTTTCCATTTGTTTGGTTGATCTTCCTCCATCCCTTTTTTGAGCCTATGTATGTCTCTGCATGTGAGATGGGTCTCCTGAATACAGCAAACTGATGGGTCTTGACTCTTTATCTGTGCCAGTCTGTGTCTTTTAATTGGACCATTTAGTCCATTTACATTTAAGGTTAATATTGTTATGTGTGAACTTGATCCTGTCATTATGATATTAGCTGGTTATTTTGCTCGCGAGTTGCTGCAGTTTCTTCCTAGCATCGATGGACTTTACATTTTTGACATGTTTTTGCAATGACTGGTACCTGTTGTTCCTTTCCATGTTTAGTGCTTCCTTCAGGATCTCTTGTAGGGCAGGCCTGGTGGTGACAAAATCTCTAAGCATTTGCTTATCTGTAAAGGATTTTATTTCTCCTTCACTTATGAAACTTAGTTTGGCTGGATATGAAATTCTGAGTTGAAAATTCTTTTCTTTAAGAATGTTGAAAATTGGCCCCCACTCTCTTCTGGCTTGTAGAGTTTCTGCCAAGAGATCTGCTGTTAATGTGATGGGCTTCCCTTTGTGTGTAACCCGACCTTTCTCTCTGGCTGCCCTTAACAATTTTTCCTTCATTTCAACTTTGGTGAATCTGACAATTATGTGTCTTGGAGTTGCTCTTCTCGAAGAGTATCTTTGTGGCGTTCTCTGTATTTCCTGAATTTGAATGTTGGCCTGCCTTACTAGGTCGGGGAAGTTTTCTTGGATCTTTATCAAATCTTTATCTGTATTTAAAGGTTTGATAAAGTTTGCTTTAAAGCTTTTGGGGCATTTTTCTTGTGGCTAGGTCTTCACTGACCAATTTGAAAGTTTATATAGGATTTTACTGGTTTTCTATTTTTTCAATAGCCAATGTTGGCAATTTATATTTTTCTAGAATTTTCATTTAAGTTTCACCTGTATTGACATAAAGTTTTACACAACGTACTACTGTTTTTAGAAAATCCCCATTCTATCTATAGTTATATTCCATTTGTATTCCTAGTATTGTTTATATATTGCTTTTTTCCTTAATCAGTTTTCCGGAGATGTGTATTTCCTTTGTGTGTTTTTTCTCCAAAGAATCAGTTTATTGTTTTGCTGATTAATTCTGTTTTGTTTTCTCTTCTGCTTTTATATTTATTTATGTATTTTTATTTTATTTTAGGTTGTTTTTGAAAATGGAAGTCTCACTGTATTGCCCAGGCTGGTCCTGAACTCCTGGCCTCAAGCAATCCTCTCCCTTAGCCTCCTGAGTAGCTGGGATTACAGGTGTATGCCATCGTTTCCAGCTTACTTTCTATTTAACATTTCCTTTAAACTTACTTACACTGTTGTTCTTCTCACTTCTTGAGTTCCTGGGCTTGTTACCTTTCTGTCTTTTTTTCCCCCAACTCATGCATTTAAAGGTATACATATTTTGTCTTAAAGCATACTTACACTATGTCTCACACATTGTATGTTATGTTTTCATTCATATTTAGTTGCAAGTATTAAACATTTCCATTATTATTTCTTCATTAACTGCAAATGATTTAGAGGCATGTTTGTATATTTCTAAATGCATATTTTGACCTTGTAGTTGTTGGTTTTTAATTTTATTGCATTTTATAATCAGTTTAATGCTGTTATTTTGACTCTTTTAGATTTCCCTTTCTTTTTTAAAATCTACTTCTAGTTCCTAATTGAGCCTGTTGTCATATCTGTTGGTTTTGTTTTGTTGTAAATAATTTCTAAGCATTGGCTGTATTTTCGATTGTGAGCTCATCTTCAGTTTGACATTTTGCATGGGCCTCCTGTGAGGTTTGAACATTTCTCTTTAGGGTATTTTGCATTTATTTCTACCAGAAGCCCCAGGGTTTCAATAGTGCAAGACCTGTTTTTATGTTAATTTCTCAGTTTATTATTTATCATACAGGTAGTATAAATCTGACCCCCTACATTTACCTGTCACAGGCTTGAGGTTTTTATTTCTTTTCACATGAACTTTCTCTCCTTCCCAGAGCCCTTATAGATTACAAGATCTCTTACTGCTTGCCTGGACTGGTAAGAGGTTACCTTTCTGGAGTCCTAGTTTTGCAGAAAATTCATTTCTAGCTTCTTTCCTCTCAGTCTCTCAGGGGATCAAAAAAGTGCCTTCTATTCCTGGGAAGATGTTGAAATTCCAGCCCCAACTAGAATACCCCCTGAGTGACTGAGACCTCTGCTTACATGCTTGCTACTGTAGTTTTGAGTAACTGTTCATTTCTGTAATTCCCCTTTGAGATTGGCCATATGTTAAGAATGGTTTTGGTTATATTATAAAATTTCTAATTTTCTGAGAGAAGGAAAGATGTACTGTCTGATCAGGCAAACTTATTGGTATTACCAGTGTAGAATTTTATAAATGTAATTTAGAGAATGTTGTTATCTTGTGCTGTAAACTGTCATTTAAAAAATTATTATTCTTGTAAATAACTTTTTATGTATTGGGTTTTCTTAAAGTAGGCTAGACATAATTATTTTAAACTGAGTTCACTTAGAGAGGAGACATCTAAGTATGAATTATGGTTCTATTCCAAGGTTGTCATAGAGTCTCGGAAAAAAGGAAGAGTCTGGGCTTCAAGGAAATAGTATAATTTCATTTACTGCTGATTTATGGGAGTATTGAGATTTACATCACTATTAATTCTCTGGACCAAGATCAACTGGAGCCTGTTGGGCAGTATAAGCCCAAGAAACTCAAAGTGACATGTGCAGTGTTGTATGTCTAAAATGATGGGTTTTGTCATTTTGATAGATTGACAAACTTTGTACTTCTGTGCTTTTTCAGTGGGTTCTAAATATAGAAATGGGCTTATTTCCCCATATAGAAAATAATAAGAATTTATTTCCTAAAGAACAAAATTTTTTTCCACTCTAGGCCTGATTCTCTTTGACAGGATGAAGATTTTCTTGGGAATAGATGAGATTTCTTTTGGTTGGCCAGAGTGCCTGCTGAAGGCCCCAAATACTAGCTGATACACTCAAGTTAATATGGATCCCCTCTCCTTTGTTTTTAATATTTATTACTCATATGTTTTTATTTTGCATTAATACAGAAACTCATTTCAAAAAGTATGGGGCAGTTAGTAAACTCAGATAATTTCACACCAAAACTGCTTTTTTTGTTGTGAGAATAGTTTGACAGCTTAGAAAAAATTAGTAACTTGATTATGTGAGCTGGTACTTGAAGCTATTATCTGAGTTTAGGAACCGACTATGACAAGGAACCTACTAACAAGTGAGAATTCACACATGTTAGTACATTGAAAATATAGGGCTCATTTAAATAATTGGTAAAAATATAAAAAGGATTCTAACTAATAAATATCTGATTTTCTTCACAGATTTGAAATTGGCAAACATTTAGTCCTTAAAAAAAGAGTGACCATTGGGCTTACTTTCTGTTAAAATCTCTTTGTCTGGCCGAGCCCAAAAACTTCAGGGGAGATTGAAATAAAACTGGAGGGCAGGCAAGTCAACCATCGCTGTGACCAGGTGTGCTCTCATTTCCTTATGTGGTCTACATGAGGCAGGCCCTAACGCATCATCAGATCATTTTAACATAAACTTTGGGATGAGTAGGCAATTACTTCATTCAAGTGATGAGCAATCTAACAATTGAGTTATACTGAGTCTTCTTGACACTCTGCTTATTTCAACTCTTTACAGTAATTATTTAATACATTGAATTCATAGTGCATGAGTAGCCAAATATTTTTGACACTCTACTTGCCAGTAGGTATAGGTAATTCCTATTTCTAAACTTAGAGAATTGCACTCTTATTAGGATTTTATAGAAGTTATTTTGAAACACTCTCCCAAAGACAGCTAATGCAGTGGTTAGGGATACTGTCTGTGTTCAAATCCCAGCTTTTCCCTGTTGTGGGGTTACCTTTGGCAAAGTTGCTTCGGTGTCTCATTTTGGAGACAATAATAGCATCGCTCTCATTGGGTAGTTGGGAGAATTAGAAAGTACATAGAAAGCATGTGCCTCCCATGTAGTAAGCGTTCAGTGGTAGCCATTGTAATTAAATATGCATATATTCTGCATGAAAACATATGCAAAGAACCTAAAGTATAGCTCTTACCAACATACTGATTTTTGAGACAGTTTCTGTCATCCTCTTGGGAAAGGAAATTTATTTTTTCTCCTGAAAAAGTAAACAATCTAAGTTGGTGATTCTACCAAAATAAAAGTCTTTCTTTTTGGATATTTCAATCTCTTTAGAGTGAATCCTAGAAAACTAAGTTCAAGTTTTAGCTCTAGTTGTGCTTGGCTGATAGCTCCTATTTCTAATCCAGCATTTACTGAAATAAATTTGATTTTCAAATTTGGGCAAGGGAAACTTAAATATCAATTGTTGTTTTATTCATACTGCCCTGTCTAATTCCTTTAATTGTCTTTGCAATGTCATTTTACTGTTTCCCCACTGCCCACCCCTTCTTTTGCTGTTTAGAACAGAGGCTTTTCCAACTGGAACTATCCACTCTGACTTTTGAAATGCTAGATTTCCAGCTGGTAACAGAGTGTGTGTCAATGGCAGAAAGCCTGTGCTTGTGAATTTCTGGTTTGCATTAGACCATCATGCTTTATTTATTTATTTTTTTATTATACTTTAAGTTCTAGGGTACATGTGCATAACGTGTAGGTTTGTTACATATGTATACTTGTGCCATGTTGGTGTGCTGCAGCCATCAACTCGTCAGCACCCATCAATTCATCATTTATATCAGGCATAACTCCCAATGCAATCCCTCCCCCCTCCCCCCTCCCCATGATAGGCCCCGGTGTGTGATGTTCCCCTTCCCGAGTCCAAGTGATCTCATTGTTCAGTTCCCACCTATGAGTGAGAACATGCGGTGTTTGGTTTTCTGTTCTTGTGATAGTTTGCTAAGAATGATGGTTTCCAGCTGCATCCATGTCCCTACAAAGGACGCAAACTCATCCTTTTTTATGGCTGCATAGTATTCCATGGTGTATATGTGCCACATTTTCTTAATCCAGTCTGTCACTGATGGACATTTGGGTTGATTCCAAGTCTTTGCTATTGTGAATAGTACCGCAATAAACATACGTGTGCATGTGTCTTTATAGCAGCATGATTTATAATCCTTTGGGTATATACCCAGTAGTGGGATGGCTGGGTCATATGGTACATCTAGTTCTAGATCCTTGAGGAATTGCCATACTGTTTTCCATAATGGTTGAACTAGTTTACAATCCCACCAACAGTGGAAAAGTGTTCCTATTTCTCCACATCCTCTCCAACACCTGTTGTTTCCTGACTTTTTAATGATTGCCATTCTAACTGGTGTGAGATGGTATCTCATTGTGGTTTTGATTTGCATTTCTCTGACGGCCAGTGATGATGAGCATTTTTTCATGTGTCTGTTGGCTGTATGCATGTCTTCTTTTGAGAAATGTCTGTTCATATCCTTTGCCCACTTTTTGATGGGGTTGTTTGTTTTTTTCTTGTATATTTGTTTGAGTTCTTTGTAGATTCTGGATAATAGCCCTTTGTCAGATGAGTAGATTGCAAAAATTTTCTCCCATTCTGTAGGTTGCCTGTTCACTCTGATGGTAGTTTCTTTTGCTGTGCAGAAGCTCTTTAGTTTAATGAGATCCCATTTGTCAATTTTGGCTTTTGCTGCCATTGCTTTTGGTGTTTTAGACATGAAGTCCTTGCCCATGCCTATGTCCTGAATGGTACTACCTAGGTTTTCTTCTAGGGTTTTTATGGTATTAGGTCTAAAATTTAAGTCTCTAATCCATCTTGAATTAATCTTTGTATAAGGAGTAAGGAAAGGATCCAGTTTCAGCTTTCTACTTATGGCTAGCCAATTTTCCCAGCACCATTTATTAAATAGGGAATCCTTTCCCCATTTCTTGTTTTTGTCAGGTTTGTCAAAGATCAGATGGCTGTAGATGTGTGGTATTATTTCTGAGGACACTGTTCTGTTCCATTGGTCTATATCTCTGTTTTGGTACCAGTACCATGCTGTTTTGGTTACTGTAGCCTTGTAGTATAGTTTGACGTCAGGTAGCGTGACGCCTCCAGCTTTGTCCTTTTGACTTAGGATTGTCTTGGCAATGTGGGCTCTTTTTGGTTCCATATGAACTTTAAAGCAGTTTTTTCCAATTCTGTGAAGAAACTCATTGGTAGCTTGATGGGGATGGCATTGAATCTATAAATAACCTTGGGCAGTATGGCCATTTTCACGATATTGATTCTTCCTATCCATGAGCATGGTATGTTCTTCCATTTGTTTGTTTCCTCTTTCATTTCACTGAGCAGTGGTTTGTAGTTCTCCTTGAAGAGGTCGTTTACCTCCCTTGTAAGTTGGATTCCTAGGTATTTTATTCTCTTTGAAGCAATTGTGAATGGAAGTTCATTCATGATTTGGCTCTCTGTTTGTCTGTTATTGGTGTATAAGAATGCTTGTGATTTTTGCACATTGATTTTGTATCCTGAGACTTTGGTGAAGTTGCTTATCAGCTTAAGGAGATTTTGGGCTGAGACCATGGGGTTTTCTAAATATACAATCATGTCATCTGCAAACAGGGACAATTTGACTTCTTCTTTTCCTAACTGAATACCCTTGATTTCTTTCTCTTGCCTGATTGCCCTAGCCAGAACTTCCAACACTATGTTGAATAGGAGTGGTGAGAGAGGGCATCCCTGTCTTGTGCCAGTTTTCAAAGGGAATTTTTCCAGTTTTTGCCCATTCAGTATGATATTAGCTGTGAGTTTGTCATAAATAGCTCTTATTATTTTGAGGTACGTTCCATCAATACCAAATTTATTGAGCGTTTTTAACATGAAGGGCTGTTGAATTTTGTCAAAGGCCTTTTCTGCATCTATTGAGATAATCATGTGGTTCTTGTCTTTGGTTCTGTTTATATGCTGGATTACGTTTATTGATTTGTGTATGTTGAACCAGGCTTGCATCCCAGGGATGAAGCCCACTTGATCATGGTGGATAAGCTTTTTGATGTGCTGCTGAATCCGGTTTGCCGGTATTTTATTGAGGATTTTTGCATCGATGTTCATCAGGGATATTGGTCTAAAATTCTCTTTTTTTGTTGTGTCTCTGCCAGGCTTTGGTATCAGGATGATGTTGGCCTCATAAAATGAGTTAGGGAGGATTCCCTCTTTTTCTATTGATTGGAATAGTTTCAGAAGGAATGGTACCAGCTCCTCCTTGTACCTCTGGTAGAATTCAGCTGTGAATCCATCTGGTCCTGGACTTTTTTTGGTGGGTAGGCTATTAATTATTGCCTCAATTTCAGAGCCTGCTATTGGTCTATTCAGGGATTCAACTTCTTCCTGGTTTAGTCTTGGGAGAGTGTAAGGTCCAGGAAATTATCCATTTCTTCTAGATTTTCTAGTTTATTTGCGTAGAGGTGTTTATAGTATTCTCTGATGGTAGTTTGTATTTCTGTGGGGTCGGTGGTGATATCCCCTTTATCATTTTTATTGCGTCTATTTGATTCCTCTCTCTTTTCTTCTTTATTAGTCTTGCTAGCGGTCTGTCAATTTTGTTGATCTTTTGAAAAAACCAACACCTGGATTCATTGATTGTTTGGAGGGTGTTTTGTGTCTCTATCTCCTTCAGTTCTGCTCTGATCTTAGTTATTTCTTGCCTTCTGCTAGCTTTTGAATGTGTTTGCTCTTGCCTCTCTAGTTCTTTTAATTGTGATGTTAAAGTGTCAATTTTAGATCTTTCCTGCTTTCTCTTGTGGGCATTTAGTGCTATAAATTTCCCTCTACACACTGCTTTAAATGTGTCCCAGAGATTCTGGTATGTTGTATCTTTGTTCTCATTGGTTTCAAAGAACATCTTTATTTCTGCCTTCATTTCGTTATGTACCCAGTAGTCATTCAGGAGCAGGTTGTTCAGTTTCCATGTAGTTGAGCGGTTTTGATTGAGTTTCTTAGTCCTGAGTTCTAGTTTGATTGCACTGTGGTCTGAGAGACAGTTTGTTATAATTTCTGTTCTTTTACATTTGCTGAGGAGTGCTTTACTTCCAATTATGTGGTCAATTTTGGAATAAGTGTGATGTGGTGCTGAGAAGAATGTATATTCTGTTGATTTGGGGTGGAGAGTTCTATAGATGTCTATTAGGTCCGCTTGGTGCAGAGATGAGTTCAATTCCTGGATATCCTTGTTAACTTTCTGTCTTGTTGATCTGTCTAATGTTGACAGCGGAGTGTTGAAGTCTCCCATTATTATTGTATGGGAGTCTAAGTCTCTTTGTAAGTCTCTAAGGACTTGCTTTATGAATCTGGGTGCTCCTGTATTGGGTGCATATATATTTAGGATAGTTAGCTCTTCCTGATGAATTGATCCCTTTACCATTATGTAATGGCCTTCTTTGTCTCTTTTGATCTTTGATGGTTTAAAGTCTGTTTTATCAGAGACTAGGATTGCAACCCCTGCTTTTTTTTGTTCTCCATTTGCTTGGTAGATCTTCCTCCATCGCTTTATTTTGAGCCTATGTATGTCTCTGCATGTGAGATGGGTCTCCTGAATACAGCAGACTGATGAGTCTTGACTTTTTATCCAGTTTGCCAGTTTGTGTCTTTTAATTGGACCATTTAGTCCATTAACATTTAAGGTTAATATTGTTATGTGTGAACTTGATCCTGCCATTATGATATTAACTGGTTATTTTGCTCGTTAGTTGATGCAGTTTCTTCCTAGCCTCGATGGTCTTTACATTTTGGCATGTTTTTGCAATGGCTGGTACCAGTTGTTCCTTTCCATGTTTAGGGCTTCCTTCAGGGTCTCTTGTAAGGCAGGCCTGGTGGTTACAAAATCTCTAAGCATTTGCTTATCTGTAAAGGATTTTATTTCTCCTTCACTTATGAAACTTAGTTTGGCTGGATATGAAATTCTGAGTTGAAAATTCTTTTCTTTAAGAATGTTGAAAATTGGCCCCCACTCTCTTCTGGCTTGTAGAGTTTCTGCCGAGAGGTCTGCTGTTAGTCTGATGGGCTTCCCTTTGTGGGTAACCCGACCTTTCTCTCTGGCTGCCCTTAACATTTTTTCCTTCATTTCAACTTTGGTGAATCTGGCAATTATGTGTCTTGGAGTTGCTCTTCTGGAGGAGTATCTTTGTGGCGTTCTCTGTATTTCCTGAATTTGAATGTTGGCCTGCCCTACTAGGTTGGGGAAGTTCTCCTGGATGATATCCTGAAGAGTGTTTTCCAACTTGGTTCCATTTTCCCCCTCACTTTCAGGCACCCCAATCAGACGTAGATTTGGTCTTTTTACATAATCCCATACTTCTTGCAGGCTTTGTTCATTTCTTTTTCTTCTTTTTTCTTTTGGTTTCTCTTCTCACTTCATTTCATTCATTTGATCCTCAATTGCTGATACTCTTTCTTCCAGTTGATCGAGTCGGTTACTGAAGCTTGTGCATTTGTCACGTATTTCTCGTGTCATGGTTTTCATCTCTGTCAGTTCATTTATGACCTTCTCTGCATTAATTAGTCTAGCTGTCACTTCTTCCACTCTTTTTTTCAAGATTTTTAGTTTCTTTGTGCTGGGTACGTAATTCCTCCTTTAGCTCTGAGAAGTTTGATGGACTGAAGCCTTCTTCTCTCATCTCGTCAAAGTCATTCTCTGACCAGCTTTGATCCATTGCTGGCGATGGGCTGCGCTCCTTTGCAGCGGGAGATGCACTCTTATTTTTTGAATTTCCAGCTTTTCTGCCCTGCTTTTTCCCCATCTTTGTGGTTTTATCTGCCCCTGGTCTTTGATGATGGTGACGTACTGATGGGGTATTGGTATAGGTGTCCTTCCTGTTTGATAGTTTTCCTTCTAACAGTCAGGACCCTCAGCTGTAGGTCTGTTGGAGATTGCTTGAGGTCCACTCCAGACCCTGTTTGCCTGGGTATCAGCAGCAGAGGTTGCAGAAGATAGAATATTGCTGAACAGCGAGTGTACCTGTTTGATTCTTACTTTGGAAGCTTCCTCTCAGGGGTGTACTCCACCCTGTGAGGTGTGGGGTGTCAGACTGCCCCTAGTGGGGGATGTCTCCCAGTTAGGCTACTCAGGGGTCAGGGACCCACTTGAGCAGGCAGTCTGTCCGTTCTCAGATCTCAACCTCCGTGTTGGGAGATCCACTGCTCTCTTCAAAGCTGTCAGAAAGAGTCGTTTGCATCTGCAGCAGTTCCTGCTGCTTTTTTTGTTGTTGTTGTTTAGCTGTGCCCTGTCCCCAGAGGTGGAGTCTACAGAGACAGGCAGGTTTCCTTGAGCTGCTGTGAGCGCCACCCAGTTCGAGCTTCCCAGCGGCTTTGTTTACCTACTTAAGCCTCAGCAATGGTGGGCGCCCCTCCCCCAGCCTCGCTGCTGCCTTGCGGTTAGATCGCAGACTGCTGTGTTAGCAATGAGGGAGGCTCCATGGGCGTGGGACCCTCCCGGCCAGGTGTGGGATATATTCTCCTGGTGTGGCTGTTTGCTTAAAGCACAGTATTGGGGTGGGAGTTACCCGATTTTCCAGGTGTTGTGTGTCTCAGTTCCCCTGGCTAGGAAAAGGGATTCCCTTCTCCCTTGCGCTTCCCAGGTGAGGCGATGCCTCGCCCTGCTTCAGCTCTCGCTGGTCGGGCTGTAGCAGCTGACCAGCACCGATTGTCCGGCACTCCCTAGTGAGATGACCCCAGTACCTCAGTTGAAAATGCAGAAATCACCGGTCTTCTGTGTCGCTCGTGCTGGGAGTTTTAGACTGGAGCTGTTCCTATTCGGCCATCTTGCTCTGCCCCCCCGCTTTATTGTTTTAAAGGCTCTTGAAGGAGGGTTCAATTCCATGGTGCCATGCAACCTCTCCAGGATGGGGCATTTCTTTCAAACAGCTGTTCACTTGATGCTCTTGATTTTAGAAATCGTTTGGGTAAATCTTTAGATACAGTTCATCACCATCATGTATCAAATGAGGATAATCTGAATCCCTTGAAAGCATGCATAAAATATGTAATTGCCCTTGAAAATAAGCACAAATTATTTGCTGGTAAATATTTGTTTCAGCAGACCACATCCCACTTCTCCAAGCTGCAGTATGTACTCCACAGATGCTGGTAAAACCCACATTAAAAAAATTGATTCACTATGGTCCTAAGTCAGTGGCTACTTCTAAAGCTTTTTTTTTTTTTTTTTTCTGAGTCAAAAAGTAATAAGAGACAGAGTAAAGGATCTTTAATTTATTCCACTGTTGACTTCCCTGACAGCAATTTTCATTACTACTACTGAGGCTGGTGTGCTGCTACTCATTAGATTTCATTTAAACACTTGGAAAATCAAGACCCTCCACACCTGAATTTCTTATACTTCTCTCTCTGGTCATCCTAGCAATGTGTGTAAGGTGTGTAAGGACAGCCCTGGTGTCAGCCTCACACTTTGTCGGATTATCTTCCTCCTTCTAGCTCAACACTGTCATCTGTAGCTCTCTTCTGACATCCACATCTAAAAATTTCCTTTGACTTGATTGGCCATTCTCCTCTGAACCCCCCACAAGAAGTTGTCATGTCCATTTCCACTGACCTAAGACATCCTTGAGTTTAGAAATCAATCTGTGCACATAATGAATAGTCTCATATATTGTCTTGGATTTCTAGTAATCCCAGTCTAATTACTGGTTGTTTTCTCCTATCCCCAGCTCCAAGAGGGATTGTAGAGATAGAGATAGGCTTTTATTTCTTTGGCATCACAAGAAAAATTACTCCACTGTCCATGTCTGTTTATGTATTTTGTTGATTGTCTCATCTGTGTCTAATGTGCCTTTGTTTTCAAATGACTATTATAGTGCGTATTAAGCATTTTATTATTAATAATGGTGCCCAAAATACATTTTCAGGTGTACTATTTAAATATAGCATAAGCAATATATTATCTATGCCTTGCTTGACTCTTGATATCTTGCCTTCCTATTATCTAAAATCAGAGAGGGCAAGTCGGACAAAGACAGCAGGAGAAAATGGAGAGATTGTAAAAACCTACCTTGAGAAAGTCAAGGATGAACTGGGAGGATATGTGGAAGACACTAAAAGGGATAAAAGCTTCTTCTAACTACATGATATGTACATATTTGCTTCTTTATCTTTGTCCCAGAGTGTCTTTTGCCTCATCAAATAAGATCAGCACAAGAAAAAGAAGGTTGGTGGTATTTTGTTTAGGAAGGCACCTTATCATGTTTTTTGATTTATGCTTATGGGTATATCAATTCAGTTTTCCTGGGTCTCAACCTTATAAGATCAGAGTTGTGGAAAGGGTTAATGAGTTAATTTGACTGCAGCATGTCTGCTTAGCCTGCTAACGTATAGTAATTTATGAATATTGCAATTATGCATAGCTATTTAAGATGGAGAATATTCCAAGCATGCTTAACAAATCCATTATCCGTGAAAAACTGTATGTATTTAGATGATTCCTAGGGTAATAGCATTCTCCATTCCACATGTTTTAAGATGTTTTCTTGAGAGCGTCAGTCCCTCACAGAATCTCTGTCTGCTGACCCCAGCAATGTCTATTCACCACTGTGAGGAGGCTCTTTGCACCCAAAATGGACCTTCTTAATTTTACTGTGTTTTAGATTAGGAACAAAAGGAATAACAGAGCTAGAATATATTTATCTGTCTTCCTTGGGGGACTGAGGTTGAAGGTGAGACATGAAGGAGGTGGTGTCAAGCCCAGTCCAGATGTGGGTGGGTAAGGAGAGAGGAAGAGGAGGTGTAATGGTTAATTTTATGAGTCAACTTGGTGGGCAAAAGTGCCCAGTTGTTTGGTCAAACGCCAATCTAGATGTTGTAGATTTTTCATTTTTTTAGATATGATTAACATTTAAATCAGTAGGCTGGGCTTTGGGAGGGTGAGGCAGGCGGGTCACAAGGTCAGGAGTTTGAGACTAGTCCGGCCAACATGGTGAAACCCTGTCTCTACTAAAAATACCAAAAAAAAAAAAAAAAAAAAAAAAAAAAAAAAAAAAAAAAAAAAAAAAAGCTGGGCATGGTGGCAGGCACCTGTAATCCCAGCTACTCAGGAGGCTGAGGCAGGAGAATTGCTTGAACCCAGGAGGCAGAGGTTGCAGTGAGCCATGATCGTGCCACTGCACTCCAGCCTGAGTGACAGAGCAAGACTCTGTTTCGGAAAAAAAACCCCAGAAACCAAAAAACATTTAAATCAGTAGACTGTGAGTAAAGCAGATTGCCCTCCATAATGTGGGTCAACTCCATGCAATCAAGTGAAGGTCTTAAGAACAAAGACTGAAGTTCCCTCCTCACCCCACAAAGAGAAAGAAACTCAAATTCGCCTCAAGACTGCAGCATAGAAATTCTGCCTGAGTTTCCAGTCTTTGCTTCAGACTCAAGACTGGAATATCAACTCTTGCTGGCAGTTTCCAGCCTGCCTTGTGGATTTGTAGCTTGCCAGCCCTACAAGTTTATTAAAATAAATCTCTCTCTCTGTCTTCCTCATCCCTCCCTCCCCTCTCTCTCCATAGATAGATAGATAGAGAGAGCCAGAGAGATATAGATGTTTCTATATCCCCCATTGATTCTATTTTTCTGGAGAACCTTAACTAATACAGGAGGGGAAGAAGATGTTAGCTGAAGGAACTATGTAGGAACCATACATGCGAAGTCACAAAGTCCTTGAGGCAGGAGTGAGCTGGTGTTTGAGAAAATAAAAACAGGTTCATATTGCTGAAGCACAGAAAGCTAGTGTCTGAAGGAATAGCCAGGCTGGATTTTGTGTTGTGAAGTTGTTTAGGCAGAGCTGGGACTTTAAACACAGCTGCAAACATTATTTCTTTGAATTTGCATAGGACTCCTTTAAATCCATTCAATCTTTAATTTTTTTTTATTATGAAGTGTTTATGTATTATGCATTCTTATACTTTTCTTACTACCATGTAAGATTTCCACAAATCGCTTTCATACACTAAAATGTTCATTCTTTTCTCTTTTTTCATTTTTCCCTTCTTCTTTCTATACAGTGTGCTGCCTCTGTTGGCATTTTCTCTTTTGACCTTCAAATTCCTCATGCACTTGATTGGCCTTCAGATTCCTTGTGCACTTGAGCATTTCTGCACGCTGGTCTTTAGGCCCTACTTCACACTTTGGTTTCACAGTTTATGCATTTTCAATCAATTGGCTCCCCATATCCTTTGCTGTGATATATTAGTCCCAGGATCCTGAATTTTTTTTTTTTTTTGAGAAGTATTTATCTCTCATTCTGCATTGTCTTGGGTGTTTGTCCATAAAGGTGCCTTGCTTTTCTTAAGATAAAGTATGGGATGTGAAATTCCTATCCTTGAGCAGGATAGAAAATGATAGGACATGATTCATCTTATGGTGACTTTCTGAAGAGATGCCCAGCTGTTCCTGTTAAGTCCTCAGCTCTGCCCTGGTTTCTATCCTTTCAAAAAACTGGTTTTTCAATTTTGCCTTCAATGCTGTAAGCTACCTCATCTACTCCCAGTAAATCTCTTCTCTGCTGAAGTTAGCCAGAGCTAGTTTCTGTGGCTTACAACATAAGGAGTCTGCTTATCCAGCATGAAAGGAGAAAGGCGAAGAATTCGGTGTGGCTGGAGAGAATGGTATGTGTGGGAACAGTGAGGATAAGGCAGTTTGGGGCCAGGTTTTAAAGGGCAGCAGGAAAAGAACTGGGGAGTAGAGATGTTCGCTGGGAGGACATAGATTGAATGTGTTCAGTTAACTGAGAGAGTAAAGCAAAAGCCAGTTGGGCCTATCAGGGATTTTGTTACTGAAGAGCTTAGGAATTCCCAGAATTCCAAGGGATATGCAATCTCAGGGAGGTGACGTGGATTCTGTGCAAAACATGGGAACTCGATCCATTGTTTTGGCCAACAGAAGAGAACTGGTCAGCTTGGATTGTAGAAAATAGACCAATGAATTGGTGTCATGAGAGAGCATTCCTTGTATCTGCCGCATGTACCTGTTCACCACAGCCTGAAACATGATTCTCAAGGCCCCAAATGGCCAAACAACTAACTCTTCTTGAGCTAATTCTGTGGCCATAAAGAATCCTATTATAAAGTGGTTACTCATGTAACTTCTGGAGGAGGAAGGTGAGGCTCAGGCCAAGATGAGAATTAGGGCTTGTTCAGCAGGTATGTTTCCATGAAAATTTATATGCTGACAATTTTGGTTCTTACATGACTTTTTGCAGGCTTAGATTATGTGGGTCCACTGCTGTGATACTGATTGAATTTCTGAGCCTATGAATCTGAGGACAAGGCTGTAGACTGCGGTGAATTCACTCATTCAAGTAGCATTATGAAGCCCAAATGTTTTCCACTTTCCATGAAGCCATGCTTTTTTTTTTTTTCTTTTATCTTATAGGCAAAGGATGCCTAACAAGGAAGGTTTTTAAGATAGTAAATGAAGAGATCAGATTAGAAAGGATCATGATTACAAGGCAGAGAAACTGGCAGAAGACAGGAGGGAGGAACGTACTGTAAGAACCCTGAGGAAAGCTTAAGAGATCTGGATTAAGGCCACAGCAGTGACAGGAGGTGAAGATGCCAGCTGCTGGATTGAAGTAGGATCTTCTAGATCTTGATGACCTGCTGGATATGAAGGGTGAGGGCTAGGCTGCAATCAAAGATACCAAAGAGTGTCTTGTCACTTTTCTTTCATTAAACAACCTTATCTGAATTCCCACAAACAACGCTGCAATAGTTAAAATTGTGACAGTATGAAAATAGAATCTGAATTAAATTAGTGCTATGTCGGCCCATTGCGCTAAACCATGAATTCCCTAAGAGGTTTAGCAACATAGTGGATAAAGTGAAATTAATCCTTGAGAGGCACAAGTTGGCATATGTATATGCTATGAATCCATAAACCATACTGTGCGCAGTGGAAAAGGAAGCTAAAAAATCCATACGAACACATCTGTATACTGTCCTGTGAGTAAAACCTAGTTGACAATGCCATTTTCTTTTGTAGTGTTGAACTAGGAGGAGGCTCTGAAATGTTAACATTGTTGACCTTTACAGTCCCATGTGTCGTTGATTGCACCCCCAGACAAACTTGATGAGGCTTTGCAATCAGGTCACCGTTTAATATGACTCACTATGCTAAATTTAGAAAAGGCTGTGATTCTAATAGCAAGTGACAAAAACCAGAGAATTTCAAGCTCTTGTCAGCTGCTCTGGGTTACATTCCCCTCCAGGCAAAGTCAGAGCTGCCAGCCTCGTTAATGAAAATTATGAGCCTGTTGGGAGAAGAATAACCAGGAGGTGCTGCCGATAAGAAGTGAGAGAATTAAAACGCTCCTTAACTTTTGGCTTCAGACTTGAAATAGTTCCTTTGGTTTTAAATATGTTTAAAAGCAAGACCTGAAAGTGAGTTTTGTGACTTTTCACTAGCTTGCATGAAATAAGGGGTTGTGTGGTTATGTGATGAATTCAGGATCATGACCGCAACCTGTCTTGATGCTGGAGAGCAGACGTTCTGCTTGAGTGTGTGTAAAAACAGTTTCAGATTTGCCCCTAAATTATAAAATACAGCAGTTCATAGTTGACTCTGGAGGCCTAGCCATGGACATTTTGAAAATGGGATCTCACCAAAGCCTGAACAAACGAAAAGCCTTTATCATCTGACTCTTTCAGGCTTATCAATATGTCACTCTCAGGGGCACAAAGAAGGCTTTGTGCTGCTGAACTGAGAGGCTCTGCTGGAGGAATGCGATTGGCAGAGAATATGCCACAAACTTAAAGAGAAAAGAAAATAGAAAGCCAGTGTAGGCACTGTCAAAATGAGGTGCCATGCTTTTATTCACTCTCTGGGTGTGCATCTTTATGTTGAGCAGATCCAGGGACATCAACATGCTGCCTTTGTTTCTCACGTAAACATTCCCCCTCTCCTTTATCTTCTCTTCTGATTAGTAATTCTATGTTTAACATGATTCAAATGCTAATATGCTTACTTTTATGAGAAAACAGCACAGGCTTTTCAACTTGGGGTATTACAAATGATATTTAGTCTCTTTTTAACATAATTGGGTAAAGATAGGATTCATGGGAGCCCAGATTTTCTAAATTCTAATCCCTAGCTCAGGTTCTTCAAACTTTTTTTTTTGTGTTTGGTGCAGATCTTTGAATACTTGACATTTTGATAGCAAACCCCAAAATATACTGGGCAGCTAAAACATTAATGTAACTACTCCTATGGTAAGATCGTATTTTGCAGTGTTCCTTAAACCATGTGCAGTTATTGCAATAGTCACTGTCCCTTCAGCATGGTGTTGCTGTTTCAGTAGATTTACTGTGCTGCCCACATCCTCTTATATACACATGAAGCGAGCATATCACATTTCTAGTAAGCATACTATTTTTCTTTGAGTACTCTGCTTCTTAACACATTCTAAATTTGTTATACCCTGTGCTGTACCCGACCCCACAAACCCACATTCCATCTGGCACATATTGCTAGAATGGTGTGTTTTACTCTGTTGTAGTAAAAATAAACTTTATGCATAGATGAAAACTTGGCAGCATACTTACATGGTTCTTGAGAACGCCTTGGCACACTGCCTTTGCACAATATTGAGAATATCTCAGATAATCTCAGGCAAGTCACAGAAATTTTGCACCTCAATTTCCCCTTCTGCAAAATCAGAGTAAATTCAGTTGCTATAGAAATAATGATGAAAGCATTGTGAGCTCTCCAAAGGTAATTGGTATGTAATCTTGCTGCAGGCTTGGATTCTCCAGAAAGCTGATTCTGAGATGGTGATCAGCTCACAGGAAGGGTACCAGAGACTATTCTTGGGATCAACAAGTGTGGAAGGCATGGGACAATGAGGACATGGCAGGCGAGAGACTGGCTGCACTTCCACGTAATAAAGGCTCAGCCGCCCCATGGGGAGCTCTGAGGCTCCTTTAGAGTTGTAACAACTTGGAGTTAGGAGCAAGATCTTTATCCAGTCATTGAATACAGGCTGCCTTCCGCTGAGGCAGTTCCTGGAGAGGGCCCTCTGCAGAGGGCTGTCATCTTACAATCTTCCCAGCAGATGGGAAACCAATTCTTCATTCCTGAAGTGGGGATCTGGGCAGCACATCACAGCATACATCACCAAAACCAAACTAGGAGCAGCAAATGTGAACAAGTTTGCTTTCTTCTATGGTTAGTGGCTTCCAATGAAGCCAGAATTATGGCATGGATGAGTACAGTGAGAATTCCTTTTCTTTACCTCCAGCCCACCACACAAAGTTCCAATACACTCTGATGCTATAGTCTAGCTTGAGGGATTCTAGCATGGAAATTGCTAAAGCCTCCCTTCTAGGATCTGGTTGATCTTCCTGCCTTCAATGAGCCTGTCTTCTTTGTACACTCAGTACTACATAATCTGGTTACATTTTCTCTCTAGTATTGAATTCTCTAACATTCAAAGTGAAACATTTATATCACTGTCTTTCAAGTCTTGGTTCTATATGCAAAAATGATCAGCTGCCTAAAGAAGACAGCTTACATGTACTTGACATATCTCCTAAATTTTGTAAGGTAGAGCAGTACTCCTAATCTCTCCCTTTATATGACATTGATATTCTGAAAATATCAGGCCAATTATCTCATAGAGCATTTCTTATTCTGGATGTGCCTGATTGTTCCTGCATACTGTTGTTTAACTTGTTCCTCTTCAGGGTAGGAAATTAGGTAGATCTAAAGGCTTGATAAGATTCAGGTTAAACATTTGGGTAAGAATACTCAATTATATCCATTTTAGAAAACAAAAAGTTACTTCAAAATACATGAAGTAAAATTTGACATGAGTAAGGGAAAAATGGGTAATTCTAAAATTATACTTCAAAATGCATGATGTAAAAATTGAAATAAGTAAGGAAAAATAGGTAATTCTAAAATTATAGTTGGAGGTTTAAAACCCCACTCTTGAGGGAGGATTGCTTCAGTCCAGGAGTTTGAGGCTACAGTGAGCTATGATTGTGCCACTGCACTCCATCATGGGTGACAGAGCAAGATCCTTTCTCTAAAACAAACGAACAAACAAACAAACACCTCTCTCTCAATAATTAAAAAAACTGCAAAATATCAGTAAAGGTATAGGGACTCTAATCAAGACTATCAAGCGTCTTGATCTAATTGATATTTATAAAACATTATACCTCAATCCTGATCAGTAAACATTATTTTCAAGTGTACAAGGTATGTTCATCAGTACACCACATGTTGAACTATAAAACAAGCCTCAATAATTTAAAAAAGATTGAAATTATATAGAGTGTATTCTCTGATCATAATGGCATTTACTTGCAAATTCATAACAATAAAGTATCTAGGAAACCATCAACAGTTTGGATTAAACACATCTAAATTATTTATAGATGAAATAAATCACAAAATAAATTAGAAAATATTTTAAACTAAAAGCAAATAAAAATACAATATATCAAAATTTGCAGGAAGCAGCTAATGCGATGCTCAGAGGGAAATCTATAGCTTTAAATGCTTATATTAAAAGCGAAAAGCCTAAAATCAATAGCTGAGGATATACTTTAAGAAGCTAGGAAGAGTGAAGGAAACCCAAAGTAAAGTAGAAGAAAGGAATTTAAAAAGATAAGAGCAGAAATAATAATAGTACAAAAAGGAAACACGGCAATTGGAAACCTCATACATTGTTGGTGAAAGTGTAAATGGTATATTCACTCTGGAAAAATATCTGGAAGTTTCTCATAAAATGAATTATACACCTACCCTAGGACCCAGCAATTCCTCTTCTGGGTATTTATCCAAAAGAAATGAAAATATATACTGTTGACCCTTTAACAACATGAGTTTAAACTGTGCAGGTCCACTTACAGGTGGATTTTTTTCAACAAAAGTTATGCCAACTGTTCCTGCCTTCCCTCTACCTCTCCATCGTTTTGACCTCTGTCAGTTCTGAGACAGCAAGACCAGCCCCTTCTCTTCCTCCTCCTCCTCAGCCTACTTAATGTAAAGACGTTGAGGATGAAGACCTTCGTGATGATTCACTTCCACTTAATGAATAGTAAATGTATTTTTTCTTCCTTACAATTTTCTTAATAAAGTTTTCTTTCCTCTAGCTTACTTTATGGTGAGAATATAGCATATGACACATATGACATGCAAAATATGTGTTAATAGACTGTATATGTTATCAGTAAGGCTTCCAGTCAACAGTAGGCTATTAGTAGTTAAGTTTTTAGAGAGTCAAAAGTTATATGCAAATTTTCAACTGCATGGGGGGTGGGCACCTCTAACCCCCAAGATGTTCAAGGGTCAGCTGTATTGGCAAAAAACATTTGTACAGGAATTTTCATGAATATTTCATTCATAATAACCGAAACCTAGAAACAATCCAGGTGTCCATTATTAAGAGAATGGAAAAACAAGTTGTGGTATTTTTATAACATGGAATACTTCTCTGCAATGAAAGGTATGAACTATATTTAACAATAGGCTGATTCTCAAAAGCATTATTTTGAGTGGCAGAAGCCAAGACCAAAAGAGTATATATTGTATAATTCTATTTATATGAGGTTCTAGAATAGGTGAAATTCATCTATGGTGAAAAAGTCAGAATAGTGCTTGCCTCTTGAGGGTGTGGCGTGGGAGAGGGGATTGACTGGGGTCAATGAAATAACTCTCTGGTAATGTTCTGTTTCTTGATATGAACTTGGGTTACACAGATGTATATATTTGTTAAAACTTAACAAGTATAATTTAAAATTTGTGCATCTCATTGTGTGTAAATTTTCCATCAAAAGAAAAAATTGTAAAGAAATATTGAACTCTAATGATTTGCATACAAAATATTTAAGGGAAACTGTACTGTTGTACTTTCCTTTGAGATGTACCAAAAAATAGGACAGATTGATGAATAAAGTGTATATATGAATAGATGTAAAGACATGACCAGGCACAGTGGCTTATGCCTGTAATCTCAGGACTTTGGGAGGCCAAAGTGAGTGGATCACTTGAGGCCAAAAGTTCGAGACCAGCCTGAGCAACATGGTGAAAACCTGGCTTTACTAAAAATGCAAAAATTAACTGGGCATGGTGGTGCGTGCTTACAGTTCCAGCTACTCAGGAGGCTGAAGTACAAGAATCACTGGAACCCAGGAGGTGGAGGTTGCAATGAGCTGAGGTTGCACCACTGCACTGCAGCCTGGGCAACACAGTGAGACTCTGTCAAAAAAAAAAAAAAAAAAAAAAAGGTATAAAGACATGTAGCAAAACAAGCATAGTAAAAAATTGTCTGGGTGGTGGATATATGAATGTGCACTGTAAAATGCTTTCAAACTTGTTCTTTGAAAATTGTTCCAATAAAATGTTGGGGTAAAAACATTTTGGGGACTATTGGGGGAAGTTCAATAAGGACTAGATACTATGTGATATTTGAGAATTATTTTTATCAGTTTTCTTTGGTGTTTTAATAGTATTATGGTTATATGTGAGAGCTTATTCTTAGGAGAAAGAAGTTAAAATATTTAGTAGTGTGTCATGATGTCTGCAACTCATTTGAAAATGGCTCAACAAAAATTTAGATAATAGGGCAAATAAGGCAAAATATTACAATTGTTGAATCTAGACCATGGTTACTAGGTTGTTTACGGTCCTTTTCTTTTATTATAAAGTATTGAAAAAGTAAGCAGTAGAAGTAATTAGATATTATGTCAAAGGGCAGAGACTATAAAGTCTGGAAATGCTATACCTGAGATATTTACAATTTCCAGAATTCCTTTAAAAGGATCCACTTTGGGTTGGTAGCAGCAGGGGACTACTGCTAGACCTGGTTCAGAAGGCCAAGTTATGAGCACTCTCTTCTTCCCTTCTGTCTTATTTTACTTCTCAAGAGAGTTCCTGTTTCAGAGTTTAAATGTGAACTTCTTTTCTTTTCTTTTTCTTTTTTCTTTTCTTTCTTTCTTTCTTTTTTTTTTTTTTGAGACAGAGTCTCTCTCTGTTGCCCAGGCTGGAGTGTAGTGGCACCATCTCAGTTCACTGCAACCTCTGTCTCCCAGGTTCAAGGGATCTTGTGCCTCAGCCTCCCGAGTAGCTGGGACTACAGGTACATGCCACCATGCTTGACTAATTTTTGTATTTTTTAGTGGAGAGAAGGTTTCACCATGTTGGCCAGGCTGGTCTCAAACTCCTGACCTCAAGTCATCCGCCTACCTTGGCCTTTCAAAGTGCTGGAATTACAGGCCTGAGCTACTGTGTCCGGCCCCTGAATGTGAACTTCTGAGTTCACGATCTTGACTTTTTGTCCGATTCTGAACTACACTGTTGATGAATCTGGTGCTATATCTTTTTCACCACAGATTGAGATGTGGGTTTTTAGTGTCATCCTAGTCATTGAATCTTAATGCCTGCACATTGCTTCACTAGAGATTCACTAGATGCTTAACAACAAATTTACTGCCAAAAATAAATATAGGTGGAACAGCGGATATAACATAACAAGCCATCTCTTATTGTTCAGGCCTTAGCTTCTGTTGTGTGCAGTACCCTGTGAAGTGACATAGAAACAGTCCACATGACTCTCTGGGCCCAGGGATGATGTTGAAGGGGACAGATGGACTCACAAAGACCAAGCAATATGGTCACAGTGTTGTGAATGTATTATTTGGAAAGCAGTATTTTGTCTCATTTGATGTTTGTGTCTGTGTCTGGGTACACTTATGGCTATGTGGGTTTGCTCCAGGAACTGGAAGGCCTTCCTCGGAAGAATTATGCTTTGCTTCATTTCATCAAAAATTCCCCAGCTAACATAATTTTGATTATGGAATCTAACTCCCAGAGAATTTTTGTGTGTAAAAATGGATAAATTTCTTGATAAAAATGTAAGATAGTGAATGTCAGAGTATTTCAGACTGCCTTCTTTTCACTACTCTGTTTGATTGCTGATGAAAAGTTGGGTGCCTTCACAATGGACGCTCCAGATAAGTTGGCCCCAAACCTGGCTGTCCCCAGGATTTCCTGGAGAGCTAGTTTAAAATGTAGATTCCTGGGTCCACCCAAAATCCATATAATCATGATCTCCGGGGAATGGGCCCTTGGAATCTCTATTTTATAAAAAGCTATATGTGTTACTCAGATGGTAAGCAAGTTTGTAGAACTTTAGACCAGTGGTTCTCAAATTTTACTGTGTGTATGTGTATTAGTCCATTCTCACATTGCTATAAAGAACTACCTGAGACTGGGTAATTTATAAATAAAAGAGATTTAATTGACTCACAGTTCTGCAGGCTGTACAGGAAGCATGACTGGGGAGGCCTCAGGAAATTTACAATCATAGTGGAAGATGAAGGGGAAGCAGGGACATCTTACATGGCCAGAGAAGGAGGAAGAGAGGGAAGGGAGGAAGTGCTACACATTTGTAAACAACCAGATCTCCTGAGAACTCACTCACTATCACGAGAATAGCAACGGGGAAGTCTACCGCCATGATCCAATGCCTCCCACCAGGCCCCTTCTCCAACGTTGAGGATTACAATTTGACTTGAGATTTGGGAGGGGACACAAATTCAAAGCGTATGAGTATGAATCACTGGGATGTCTTGTTAAAATGCGGAATCTGATTCCGTAGCTATGAGGTAGGTTCAAAATCTTGCATCTTAAACAAGCTCCCTGGTACTGCTGCTGGTCTGCAGACCGTATGATGAGTGGTAAGGAGCTTGATCAGGCCCTGAAATATTTTCCCTAAAATGGGAGTCACGTCTTCTTTTGTAGAGAGCCTATTTGGCCAGTGTTCAGCATGTGACAAACTGTTCTCACCTCCTTGCTTGATATCTTTTTGCTTCAAAATATTTTGCTTGAATAGCTCAGACTAGTCACTATTCACCTTGGTTTGCCCAGCAGTTCACAGTTTATACCTATTGTTCTGGCATATTAATAATAATAGTTATTATTATTTCTTGAGACAGGGTTTCCATTTCCCAGGCTCAAGCAATCCTCGCACCTCAGCCTCACAAACAGCTGGGACTACAGGAACATGCCACCATGTTTGGCTAATCTTTAAAATTTTTTGTAGAGACCAGGTCTCACTATATTGCCCAGGTTGGTCTTGAACTCCTGGGCTCAAGTGATTCTCGCATCTTGGCCTCCAAAAGTGCTGGGATTACAGGTGTGAGCCACTGTGCCTAGCTCTGGCATAATTATTAAAGGGCTCTCTGCAGCTTGTGCTCTTAGCAGTGTCTCCAGCTGGAAGATAAATTATAAAGTTATCCTTTCTAAATTCACAGATGTTGAGAAGTGATATGATATAATGTACAGAACATAGGTTATACACCCAAAATCCATATAGCTTCATATCCTAGCTTCATTATCCCATACTACAGGTACAACCTTGAGCAAGTCAAGCCTCAGTAATCTCATGTGTAACACAGAAGTGGCTTATTATGAGAATTTATAGAAATGATATAAAAAGTTTCTATTAATAGCACAATGGCTGGCATGTAGTAGGCACCTATTTATTTGGATCCCTGTCTCTTTAGGGGTCAATGAAGTGAACATCTACTCTGCTTTGAAATAGTAAAAATAGAATGCTGTTATTAACTTAGGATCAGAAGCAGCTGTAATATTAAAAGGATGGATTTGCTACACTTGTATTTCATTGAAACCCTCATGAGCCTAATATGGAATCTATCTCTGAACCCAGTAGTCCTGTGAGATTTCGATCTTATCATGTGCACTTCAGCTATGTTAATAGACCTAAATCTCGAACTAGAGAAATAAAGATATTAGTATTTATTGAGTTCCAACTGTGTACTAGATGGAGTTAGTTCCAAATTGGACCAGGTCACTATCATAGTTGAAGGACAAGATATAAACAAGTCCAATCCACTTATAAACAGAAATAGTTAACAGACTTCCTGGGGGAACATCTATATCCAGTGTTTAAATCGAATAACCTCACAAAAGGATTTTGATATGATTACAAACAAGAGGATATGAATAGGGAAAGATAAAACTTGGTTATAGTCTCATTGCAATAAAGTACCCATGAAAACACACCCAACAATTAAGCAAATTTGGACAAGATATAATCAATGATTGGCTGCTTGAATTCGCCCCACCTAGCTATGCAGACTTGCCTGGGTAATTTCCTTAAACTTGCAGTAATTTTAAAAAGAATTAGAATATTTGGGATACCATTTGAGTATTACAGCAGTGTTTTAATTTATTAGGAACCTACTGGGCATGTGTTCTTATTGAATATCCAAAATAAATTAATGGAGTAAGTTGTACTATTATCTCCATTTTACAGATGAGGAAACTGAGGCACAAAAAAGTTAGTTTCATGCGAGGTCACTTTGAAAGTGAGAGAGAGAACTGAGATTCAAACTTGGATATGTTGAACTCTGAGGTCCTTATTGTTAATCATCACATATCGTTTCTCTGTGTTAATTAATACTTTCCACATTTTCAAAACAGCATTTTATTACATCATAATCTTATGTGGTCAAACTTGGGAACTTGGCCCAGGAGCATGGGCTATGTATCTCACATATTTAGGGCAAGTAGAAAAATTATATTGATTTATTTAACAATTTTATTGAGCTATAATTGAAGTACAATGTTTTAAAGTATAATTTTATCAATTTTGACAAACGTATACACCCATGAAACCATCACCATAATCAAGTTAACAGTTATTTCTCTCTCACAAAATTTTTTTCCAACTCCTTTATAAATCCACCCCTCCCTCTGCCAAGATTCACAGGCAACTACTGATCTGCTTTCTGTCACTAGAGGTTCGTTTACATTTTTAAGAATTTCATATAAATAGAATCATACAGTATATGCTCCTTAGGGTCATGCTTCTTTCAATCAGCATAATAATTCTGACATTCCTCTGAAATCTTAATTTGTTGAACATATCGGTAGTTTGTTCCTTTGTATTGCTGAGTAGTTTTGCATTATATGGATGTACCACAAATTGTGTTAATGGACATTGAAGCTGTTTTCAGTTTTTGGCAATTACAAATAAAGTTGCTATGAACATTTGTGTGTAAGTCTTAGTGTGGACATATGCTTTCATTTCTCTTGGGTAAAAACCTAGGAATATATATCCTATGATATATTTTATATAAATTTTATATATTTTATATTTTAAAGAACTTGCCAGTTTTCCAAAATAGTTGTGCTTTACATTCTCATCAGCAATTGTCCACATCCTCACCAACACTTGGTAGTGCCAGTTTAAAATGTATATATATAAGATATATATTCTAGAATATATTAGAATATATATAATAATATTCTAGAATATTTGAATATCCTAATATATATTCTAGAATATATTAGAATATTAGAATATATTTTCTAGAATATTAGAATATGTAATATATATTCAAGAATATTCTAATATATTCTAGAATATTCTAATATATAGAATATTAGAATATATAGGATATGTATTCTAGAATATTGGAATATTTTAATATTAGAATATACTAGAATATTCTAACATAGAACATTAAAATATATATGATATAGAATATTAGAATATTCTAATATTAGAATATGTATTAGAGAGTATTCTAATGTATAGAATATTAAAATATATTTATAGGATATATATTCTAAAATATATATCATATATATAGAATAATAGGTGGAGAGTAGTATCTCATTGTAGTTTTAATTTGCACTTCTGATAACTAACAATATGAGCTCTTTTCATATGCTTCTGAGCCAACTATAGGTCCTTTTAGGTAAAGTATTTAAATGTTTTACTTATTTTAAAAATTGGATTGTCTTCTTACTGTTGAGTGATAAAATTTTCAAATACATTCTATGTGCAAGAACTTGTCTGATATATATTTAGTAAATATTTTCCCAGGTCTGTGGCTTGCTGTTTTGTTTTCTTAGTGGTGTCTTTCAAATAGTAAAACACTTAAAACTTGGTCAAAGATCAGTTATTTTTTTTCTTTTATGGCTCATGCTCTTTGTGTTCTAGCCAAGAAATGTTTGCCTACCCAGAGATGTAATTCTCCTGCGCTTTTTGTAAAAAAATTTTAGAGTTTTATGTTTCAAATTTAGGACTATAATCACTTTGAGTTAATTTTTGTGGATGGTGTGAGATAAAGGTCCACATTAATTTTTTTTTTTCTGAACAGTGTGTCCAGCATCATTTGTTGAAAATACTTTCCTTTCCCCATCAAATTGCCTTAGTATTTTTGTAAAAAAAAAACAATCAACCATATGTATGTGGTTTATTTCTGTATTTTCTCTTCTTTTCTATAAATTTATATATATATCTTTTCACCAGTATCATAATGTCTTTTATTTTATATTATTTTATTTATTATTTATTTATTTTTAGAGACAGAGTCTCACTCTGTCACCTAGGCTGGAGTGCAGTGGTGCAATCATAGCTTGTTGTAACCTTGAACTCCTGGGCTCAAATTATCCTCCTGCTTGAGTCTCCTGAGTAGCTAGGAATACAGGCATGTACTACCTTGCTTGGCTAATTTAAAACAAATTTTTTTTTCTGTAGAGACAGGGTCTTGTCTGTGTTGCCCAGGATGGTGTCAAACTCTTGGCCTCAAGTGATCCTCCTGCCTTGGCCTCCCAAAGCGCTGGGATTACAGGCATAAGCCTCTGCACCCAGCCCATATTGCTTTTATTATTGGAGTTTTATAAAATATTTTTTGAAATCAGGTAAGTGTCCCAACCTTGTTCTTCTTTTAACAGAGTGCTTTGGTCTTTTGTGTTTTCATATATATATATATATATATAGAATGTGATGGTTATTTTTATGTGTCAGCTTGATTGGTTTAAGGGATGCCCAGATAGCTGGTAAACAACATCATTTCTGGGTGTATCTGTGATGGTGTTTCTGGAAGAGATTAGTGTTTGAAACAGTAGACTGAGTATAGAAGATCCACTCTGCCAACACTGGTAGGCATCATGCAATCCACTGAGGAAACGAGTAGAACCAAAATGTACAGGAAGGGGAACTCTCTCTCTCCTTGAGCTAGGATACCCATTTTCTTTGGCCCTTGGATATTGAAGCTTGAGTTCTTGGGCTTTTGGATTCTGTGACTTATACCAGTGCCATCACCCTTCCTCTGGTTCTCAGACCTTTAGGCTCAGACTGAATTACACCAATGATTTTCCTGGTTTTTCAGCTAGTAGACAGCATATCATGGGAATCCTCAGCCTCTATACTTAAGTAAACCAATTCCCACAGTAAATCTCCTCTTATATATGTGCTCTGGAGAACACTGACTAATAGATGGAGTCTTTAAATCTATGAATATGGTCTATCTTCCCTTTTATTTAGGTTTTCTTTACTTTCAGCAGTATTCCATAGTTTTTGGTGTAGACATATTTGACTTGCTTAGAACAATTTTTTTGTTGCTATTGTAAATGGAATTTTTTTGAATTTCAGTTTTGAATTGTTGCTGCTTATATATTGGAATACAATGACTTAAAAATATCATCTGTGTATCTTACCAAACTTATTTATTAGTTCTAGTAATTATTTTGTGGATTCCCTGAGATTTCCTACATAAATAATTCTATCGTCTGTAAATATTATTTTACTTTCTTATTGATCTTTATTCTTTTTATTTCTTTCCCATCTTTTCCATTT
The DNA here is from genome assembly GCF_007565055.1 of Rhinopithecus roxellana. Classification (NCBI taxonomy): domain Eukaryota; kingdom Metazoa; phylum Chordata; class Mammalia; order Primates; family Cercopithecidae; genus Rhinopithecus; species Rhinopithecus roxellana. The sequence continues at coordinate 79,659,063 of NC_044565.1, forward strand.
TTCTTCCCTCTCCCTCTTAAAAATTATTGCAATGGTTTAGACTCCCAGTATAATATTGAATAGAAGCGGTGAAAGTAGGAACCCTTGAATTATTACCAATCTTAGGGTACTAATGTTAAGTATGATGTTAGCCGTAGGTTTTGCATGGATGACTATTGGTCAGTTTGAGAAAATTTCCTAATATTTTTAGTTTGCTGAGAGTTAAAAAAAAAAAAAAAAAAAAAAAAACACGAACGAGTGCTGAATTTTGTCAAATGTCTTTTCCCTATCTATTAAAATGATAATATGAATATTCTCCTTTAATTTGTTAATGAGTGAATTATGTTTGATTGGTGTTCAAATGCTAAAACTAACATTAGTTCTTTGGAATAAATTCTACATAGTTATGATGTATCGTCTGTATATTGTTGAACTCAATGTGCTAGTATTTTGTTAAGGATTCTTGAATCTACATTTCCCCTTACTTTTCTTCTATATTTTTGGTCTTCTTGTGGTTATTTTATTTTTGTTTTTGAGAGGTTTTAGTTTATTCAGTGGGAGGGGCGCTCTGTCTGGAGTGGCCCTTTGGTGCTACATAGTGGAAGCAAAATGTGTACTTTTTTAAAAAGGTAAAATATTTTAAGATGATTCTGTAGGTAAATGTGGGTTGCTTATTGGCCAATGTTCTCAACTAATTCCTTTAAATATTGTGGGGGAATAAACTCTTTATAAAATGTAATATAAAATTTTTGACTTATATGTCTAGTAGGATTCCAGTAGGACCATCCACTTCCCTTTGTAGGTGTTTAGAACAAAAGACTTGTGCGATCAGATTGTAATATGCTTTAGGAAGGTAGACCTTTTGGCTGCTAGTTCATTATTTTATGACGAATGAATGTTGAGATATACAGACTCTTTAACTTCCCAATTTGGGCTGTATTCTTTCAAGGTATCAATTCCAGATTAGCACAGAAACTTGGTCTGCAATGAAAATTTGCTAAGCAAGTTGCAGTTCATTCAGTGTGAGCATGCTTGTGGAATTATGAAACATCAGACTGTGTTGCTACTGGAGACAGGGGGTGGGGTTGTCTGAAGATTTTACTTAAGGTTAAATGAAGTGTCTGGACTTTCAGATAATTATTCGAATCAGAGATAAAGATATCAGCTAGAGAACCTTGTATGCCTCCTTGTACACTGTTGAAAGAGAAGTCTGAAGCCATGTGAGCTTTTCAGCTAAGGTGCCAAAGATTAGTCAAGGAAATCAGGAGGTTTGGGGGAAAATGCATGGACTTTTGAATCAGATGAATGTGGATGTTATTACTGGGCTTTATCCCTTACAGGCCACGTTTTCATTTTGGACACTTCAACTTTTGAGACTCAGTTGTTCTTAATATCTGCTTACAAAGATCTTTGTAAAAATTAAAGGAGAATATTTGGAAAGCCCTTTGCATATAGTAGCAATGAAATAGATGCTAATTCCTTTATTTTTGTATAGGTCAGTATTTAAAATATTGAAACAGTATATTCACCGTTTTGTGAAAATTACTTTTAAAAAGCCAGATTTTTTTTTGACAGATCATTTTTCTTCTATGTATGTTGTTATTTAAGCAGCATTCTTAGTCTCTCTCTCTAGACTGGAAGCTCCAGGAAGACAACAAACTTGTTTATCTGGCTTATGGTTATATTCCCAGATATTAGCAGAGAAACTGGTACATCATAAGCAATGATGTTTATTCCCTGAGTGATGAAATATTTGCAAGTCATTCCTGTACAACTGTTGGTCTCTAGAAAGCTTCTTAATTGCTTATTTTTCCCCAAGATTGTCCAAGATACCAGAGTGCACTGCAATCAGCAAAGGCTACAAAAATGAAAAAACACACAGATGGCCAGAGGTGGTCCAACTAATTCTTCTTCACTCCAAAAAATAACTCCCCAAATAGAATATTTTTTATATTTAGGGATAGGGATATTTTGCCTTCTGGGGTGGCTAATAGTTAAGCCAAAAAAAAAAAAAAAAAAAAAAAAAAAAAAAAAAAAAGTCTTGGTTATGAATGTTGTGGCTATCAACTTTTTTTTTTTAAATTTGCTTGACAAAGGAATTCCTTTCTTTGCTATACATTTCTTGAGGCTAGTGTCTGTTTAACTTTATAAAAATACCTGAAGTACAATACAATGAAAGCTAAAGCCCCTACTGAAAAGTTGAGAGCTATTGAGATTCTGACTATTTAAAACATTCAAAAGAGGCTTTAAATGATCACATGTAAATTAGATCTCTACAGGGGTGACACGAGAATAAAAAACTCTCATGTACAGTGATTGAAACCCAGCAGTCTCCTTTGAGAGGCACAGAGGGATGATGATGGTGGTTACCGTAGCTAGCTGGCTTCTTGACTAGCATGTTAAGCCAATTAATAAAGGTACACCTGGCATCTGAGTATTTTCCTTCCCATTTTTTTCTTTCGAGAACAAGTATGTTTAAGAAAGTTAGAAAGAAAGAAAGAAAAAAGGGAAAGAAAGAGCAAGGCAGCGCATTTTATTTTCTTTCGTGATTTGTTCTTAAAGTTTTCTTTTTAGAAAATAAATGCAAGAATGTTTTTGGAACCATCTGAAAAATGTATGTTTCTGTTTCCAGTAGGACTTGAACCAGGTCTGAGATAATTTTAAGTTTAATTGACAGCTCTTAAGCAGAAATGTGAAACCTTCAAATCCTCAGTCCTCTCTGCAAGTGGAGTTTTCTTTAAGATTGTCAAATAAATATGTTTGGGGAAGATGGTAATTAAGTGTGAACAGATGGTCGTTTTTAGCTGAGATATTAAGTCTCGGTGTTTAATAGAATGATTTGCCCTGTTGGAATCAGTGGGTGTGATGTAGTTTACTGGTTGGCAAGACACCAAGTTTGTCAAAGCTAATTGGGAACCATGATAGAGATTCAAATTCCTTATATGGTTTTTAGGACTGGGGAAGTGTTAGAGGAAGATTACGACACTGCTACTCCATGCCAAAACGTTACACTGTGGCTCTGCAGACTGAAGATTGCCTCACAAGCAGAAATATGCTATTTCCAACAAACACTGTGGTAGAATGAAAACGACACTGGATGCCTGCTTCCAGTCACTGCTTGCCCCTCCCTGACTTTGTGACCTGAGGCAAGTCCCCAAATCCCTCTGGGTCCCGGTATCCTCATTTTCCAAATGGTGGAGGGTTAGAATTAAGATGCAATCCATTTTTTTTTTCCAAAGCATTGTCCAGCTAGGGAAGTGGTAGCACGTGGTGACTCAGCTTCCCCGATCCTTTTAGATCAAAGAACACTTCTATGCCTTAGTGTGGGACTGGTGTGCTGTGGGTACCGGTACTTTTACATCCTCTAGTTGATCAGTGCAAAGTACTCTTGGAAGCTCCCAAGCACTCAGGGTTTCAGTCTGCATTCTTCTGCTTTATATGCACTTTATATTTCAGGTTTTATAGTTTGAGGATTTGAAAGTTAAGAAAGGTGTGGGCTACAGATTTTGGAAGAATCCAGGAACTGAGCTCATAGCTAAGAACATGTCAGGGGTGTTAAGCAGTTCTGAGGTATGAAACAAAGGCCATTTAGGTTGCAGGAGGCTGCATCCAGAACACTCCCCGCCCCTCCAGCCCATGCCAGCGAGGTGGGGGACAGGTGGAAGGATGGAGATGTGGACAGCATCCGAAAATTTTCAGCTTTCATATGCCATCTACTCACACTATGTTTACACACACACACACACACAATTTATATAAAGGTTTTCTCTGAAAATCTTGTGGTTAGAGTGCACCTTAAAGTTTTTGGTTAGCTCAAGGGATGGGTGCTGTTGTGAGGGAAATTTCACAGCAAAGAAAATATTTAACGAAACTCATTACCTGGGGAGCCCATAGATAGAAGGGGATATGACCTCGACGCACTAAAATATAAAACTTTACTATTCAGAAACAATTATCTAATTTCACTGAAGGAAAAGGCAGGCCATGTCTTCACAAGCCCAGGGTTTGCCAAGTAGATAAATTACCCGGCAAAATGGTGCTTCAGATCATTTTTGTCCCCAATATCTGAGGCTCTTTCTTGTGAAGTATACATTCCCTGCAAGCCTTGTCAGGAGCTAGGTCTGTTGTTTAATAAATGAACACTCATGAACTTGGAGGCAGATGGCAGCTCCTCTGAGAGGAAGCGAGAGACTTGGGAGAGGACAGCAGCACAGCCTCACTCACAATCCCTTATTTTGGCAGAGAAAAGTGAGGGCTCTTTAGGGTATGTTTCTACCTTCTCATGGCTGAAATCAGATGAGGCATTGGATCTCCTCACCCGGAGTCTTTGGATGCTTCTGTCTGAGCCTGAGCAGTGGGCCAGATGGACTATGGGTCAGCCTCAGGTGGTGTTTCTTATGGTTTCAATTAGACCTGAATCTATCAAGTGCATGGCAAATGCCCAGAATGGGGCAAGGACAAGTCGCCTTTCCAGGAGGCATTTTCTGTCCTCATAATCAATGTCAAAACATTTCTTGCTTTGTATACAATCCATCTGACTAGTAACTGAGCCCAAAACCTAGAAGTTCCTCTCAGTTTACTTTAGACCAAGATTTCTCCATTCCACACTCTGTTAGCCTGTCCATGGGCTGCACAGTAGCTTAGTTTATGGGAGGGATTGCAAAGATTTTCCATCTGGAAATCTGAGATGATTGGAAAAACGAATGGAAAAAAATCAGGCTTCCAGAATTTCGTTTCTACCGAACAATCATCTATGTAAATTATTCCCTGTGACTATGTGTCCAATGTATCAAAAGCATCCAGGTATGATATAGAAATAGGATTGACAATCTTACTAGTTAAAATAGATATAGATAAAATGTATGTTTTAGCCATATATCTCATGATATGCTCTTTTATTGAGCTTATCTTAAATAATTACATATTGTAATGATTAAAGAACAAAACCAAAAGCTGGGTGTGGTAGAAAGCACTGATAGTCCCAGCTATTTGGGAGACTGAAGCGGGAGGATTGTTTGAGTTCAGGAGCTCGAGACCAGCCTGAGCAATATAGCAAGACCTCCATCTAAAGATAAATAAATAAAATGAAATAAAAGAAAAGAAAATAAAAATAAATTTAAAAATAAAAAAACAAAACTTTAGTTTGAAGCATACACAGGTCCACTGTCATCTTTACTCATGGTTGCTGATGTTTTAATTTTCATATATTCCATGACTGCATCCTTTGTGTCTTTCAATCTCGTATCAAATGTCCCTCCTCAGAGGTCTTTCTAACTAGTTTAACCAAACCCCCATCTAAAAAATCTTCACCTCTAGTCCAGAGTACAACTGGACAATTATGGCAGAAGACCACAGTGTGTGTCTTTTATTCCTTTATTATTAAAATAACAGAATGCCCCAATTTGTAGCCAGACACCCAACTGCTCAAATAGATACTACACTTCCCAGATGGCCTTGTAATTGTTGTGGTCACGTGACTAAGTTTGGGCCAATGGGAAGTGAAAGGAATGAAAACACAACAGTTGTAGTCATCTTATTGATGCATCATGTGTCCTGGTCATCCTCTCTTGCTTTACCACAGGCTGGAATGTAGACATGGTGCATGTGAATTGCTCCGGATGAGTGCACTGGATGAGTACACCACTCTGGGAGATGAACAGGGAGATGGATGGTACCTTGGTCCTTGGGGACTCTGGTAGATGCAGCATCTTCCACCCCTGGACAGGTCACCTTTGGGAGCAAAAAAATACACTTTTATTTTCTTTAAGCACCGTATTTTCAATCTCTCTGTTACTGAAATTCAGGTGTACCCTAAACAATACATTCTCTATCACATCTATTTCATTTTCTTCATAATGGTTACCCCTATCTTTATTTCTCTCATTGATCCGTTTGTTTATTGTCTATCATCATTCACTGAAATAGTTTCCACTAGGACAGAAATTTTATGTTAAATTCTGCATCCCCAGCAGCTAGAACAGTGCCTGACACATAATAGGTGCTCAATAAATAGTTATGAATTAATGAATGACTTAGTAATTAGGTAAGGCATATCTGTTATGGGTTATGAGAGAGACCATGAGACTTCTTTGAGTAGATTCTCAGCAGGTTTATTAACCTCTGGGAGGCCACAGAGGAGCAAGATGCCATGGTAGCTCTTATTTACTCATCACGCCTGTTCTGGGAGCTTTTTATATTCCAGTGGTCTACCTGGTCATTATTTTATTTTTATCTGGTTTGTTCTAAGAATTACCTCCAGTGTTTATGTGGTGAGATAACAGAGCAGTGGTATCCAGCTGGTCATTCATTGCACACATATTTATCAAGGGCCTATTATCTGCCAGGTGAACTGGTTAGGGGAAGTGTACTATTTTATTCTAATGTCAGGATCAAAGTCAACACCTTAAATGTACGAAAAGAGGGTTCATATTAGTTCACACTTGACAAATCACAGAGTCATACGAATGAGGAACTTAGCCAAGAATGATATTTACAACTAAGTCTGTAACAAGGGGAGTCCACAGAGGAGCAGGATGCCATGATAACTCTTATTTACCCATCACGCCTGTTCTGGGAGCTTTTTATATTCTAGGGTGAGATGCATTCTCTCTCACAATGAATCAGGGACACAATCTGACTCCTATAAGGGCCATATTCAAAAAGTGGTGAGATATTTTATATCTGGACTTTACTGACTAGTGAAAGTAAAATCTTTTAAACTGAGTTTCACCATAATTGGTGAGGGGAATAATTAAGCAGGCGAGAGTTTATTCAACTCTGTTTTTTTTTTTTTTTTTTTTTTGAGATAGGGTCTCTAGGCTCGAATATGGTGGCGTGATCATTGCACTGCTCACTGGAGCCTTGACTCAGGTGATCCACCTCAGCCTCCTGAGTAGCTGGGACTACAGGCACGCGCCACCAAGCCTAGCTAATTTTTGTATTTTTTATAGAGACGAGGTTTCACCATGTTTCCTAGGCTGGTCTCCAACTGCTGGGCTCAAGCAATCTGCTTCTCTTGGCCTCCCAAAGTGCTGGGATTACAGGCACGAGCCATCAACTTTGAATAAAAAATATTGCTGGGAGAAAATTAGGAAAGGCAGACTGAGGTTTCTGGTTGAGGAAAATTCCACTTGATTTTAGGGGAAATGATTCGTTTTAGAGTGGTTCTAGATTATAGTGTTCCTCAAATCTTGCTGTGCATAAGAATGTGCTTAACTCCAGAAAGTAATAATTGCATGATAGCATTTATTTTTTAAACTTAAAAGCCTAGAATTTTCCTAGGAAGAAAGTAGGAGACATTTCAGGGTAATTTGGTGTGGGTATATATACTCTCAACAGAAAACCAGTGTTTGTGAATAGCATGCCTCAGCACCATCACTATAAAAACCTGTCCAGACACAGGAAAGGGAGCAGCACACACCGGGTCTTATTGTGGGGATTGTGGGGAGGGGGGTGGGGAAGGATAGCATTAAGAGATATACCTAATGTAAATGATGAGTTAATGGGTGCAGCACACCAACATGGCACTTGTATATGTATGTAACAAACCTGCACGTTGTGCACATGTACCCTAGAACTTAAAGTATAATAAAAAAAAAAGAAAAAAAAAAAAAAAAAAAAACCTGTCCAGATGTCACTATAAACTTGGAAATGGGCAGTTCTGAGTTTTCAAGTTTGAAATGTAAAATATAAACTTTGGTCAATATCTAGTCCTATTGTTTTCTACTATTCTAATAATGAGAGAAGGAATGGCAAGGCCTGTACTTTCAGGAAAGGATAGAACTACAGGTTAACAACTAGAAAGTCTTGATATCTTTAGCTCAAAGTTTACTTTTGAATGAAAGTCTTTACACTGACTGGCTGTGTTTGGTTTATTTAGTTAGCTTTATATGGTGTGCGTAAGTTAGGTTGAGGCGTTGTTAACCACCTCCTTAATGGTCTGCTTTTACTCCATGTGTCTCCTGTCACAGGTAATGGAAAACAACCAGAATAGGTGACCTCTTAATTTTGAATTTTTTCATTAGAAGTGTTTGCAGAGTTATTACCTCAGTTTATAACCTACCTGGTCATTATTTTATTTTTATCTGGTTTGTTCTAAGAACTGCCTCCAATGTTTATATATTCATACTTAAACACACTGAGAGTGAGACACCATAAAAGCTGGTCAGATTTTTGCAGAGTCCTTATTTTATGTGTTTTATGCACCTCTACTTTAGGTAATTATAGGGATTGCATTTATAGAGTCTGGTATAATACCATGAAAACAGGCTTATTTCAAATACTAGCTATGTCAGTTGGAAAGCCAGCATCATTTGCTTGAAAAAGCTTTTTGACAACACATAGGCATTCTTTTAAAACCAGACTGAAGCATTTTATTTCGGAGACTTGTGTTTTGTGTTTCTGAAATCTAGCACCTCTGCGTATTTGAAAATAATGGGACATCTTTTATTGGATTTTGGGAAATTGTTCCCCATGGGATTCCAACCTCACTACCAAATGAGTGAAAGCTTGGTTAAGGACTCTTCCATATATTATCCTCCTTTAGAAGCGATCAGATGGTGATGAGAAGGACAGAAAGCACTATTTTAAAATTGGACTGAAGGAGAAAAAAACAAGTTTGTTAGTTTCATTCCCCATTCTAGTTATTAGAGCCAAGTTAAACACCCACAATCTTAAAGAAAATCCTTGAAGCTTTTAATTAAATATTTTACACATTTAAAGTCTTGTAATGGTACTTTCAGTGTCAATGTAGCATGTGAAAGACTTTGTATAGAGAGGTAAAATTTCCATTTTTGAGTGATGAAATGTGATATCACCCCATCGTCTTTAACTTAAAGTTAAAACTATCAGATTTTATTTTATTTTTCATGATTTAAGGAAGGTAAAGTTAGGGGACTAGAAGACTTCTAAATTGTCTTCTACAGAGTCAGGGATTTAAATGTAACTAGTTTGTTGTGATTTTACAGTTAAAATTATATTTGTGTGTATATATAACTTAACTAATCTGTAAAGTGTAATAAATACATTTGCAAGTAAAAAAAAAAAAAAAAAAAAAGAATGTGTTCAAAATGCAGATGTTTGCACCCACCCCTGGAGATTCAAATTTAGTGAGTTCAGGGCTGGGGATAGAAAACTGTATTTTAAATAAGCTTCCCAGGTGATCTCTGAGCAAGTCATTCTTGGATTACACCTTGAGAAACACTGTCCTAGAAAAACCACCCCATTAGCTAGAAGCCTCTGATGGGACTGCAGAGACCCATGGCAGGGTTTTAGAAGCTTCCTGGCACAAGCTCTCAGAGGACAAGCAGCTGCTTTAGTTTTCCATCCCTCATTAATAGAATCTGGAGCCTACAGTAGCTGGCATGCGATTTAGAACTATTTTAAACAAAAGGAAACAAATGATGTGCAGCTGGAAACTGCTACCTTGCAACATAAATTCTGCTGCAATTTGTTTTCAATTTCTTGCAGATGTGGCACGGCAATGTGATCACACTTTCTAAAGTCCATAGTGCTAGAGTGGTGACCTACAAGAATCTGACAAGGCCAACCTGCTCTGGGGCATATGTAACCATATAATTTTTTTCTTAAAGTTATGACCATGTAAATATTCATGATGACCAAAGCTGAGTGTTTCAGCATTTTATTTCAGTAGAGCCTTTATATTTCTCTGACTGTAGGACAAAATCATCCCTGAATAGACTATGTGTTTTTATTTCTCTTCATAGGCAATATTATAGCCACCATGTTGTATTAAAATTACATCACAGCAACTTTACCTTTCTGATGCTTGTTTGCTATGTAGTGACACATGCATGTGCAGAAATCTGCAGAGAATGGCTGTGGCTGATTTGTAAAGCCTTTGGAGCCTCAGATCTTTACCTTTGCTTTACCTGTGGAGCTGCTGAATATGCCCCCGTGGACATATTTATGGAGTGTATCCTCAAAATTCATAGACTACATCATAATTCCTTGGGTGGTGGTATGAATTCAGTGATTGTGTCCCTCCAAAATTTATGTTGAAACCTAATCCCCATTGTGGTGGTAATAAGAGGTGGGGTCTTAGGAAGTGATGAGGTCATGAGGGCTCTGCCCTCATGGATGAGATTAATACCCTTGTAAAAGAAGATTGAGGAGGCCTGCTTGCCTCTTCTGCCATGTGAGGACACATAGAAGTTGCCATCCATGAGAAATGGGCTTCACTAGACATTACATTTGCTGATAACTTGATCTTGGACTTGCCAGCCTCCAGAACTATGAGCAATAAATTTCTATCATTTTTCAATTACCTGAAGTATTTTGTTACAGCAGCCTGAACAAACTAAGGCAGGCTGTGTTTATTTATAGTGCAACTTTCTGGGCCTCACATGTAGACATTTTGTTTCAGGTGTAGAGTGGGGTTAAAGAATGAGCATGTTGGCTGGACAGGGTGGCTCATGCCTGTAATCCCAGCACTTTGGGAGGCCGAGGTGGGTGGGTCACCCGAGGCAGGAGTTTGAGACCAGCCTGAACAATATGGTGAAACCCTGTCTTTACTTAAAAAAAAAAATACAAAAATTAGCTGGGCGTGGTGGTGTGCACCTGTAGTCCCAGCTACTGGGGAGGCTGAGACAGGAGAATTGCTTGACCTGGGAGGCAGAGGTTGCAGTGAGCTGAGATCATGCCACTGCACTCCAGCCTGGGCAACAGAGTAAGACTCTGTCTCAAAAAAAAAAAAAAAAAAAAAGAAAAAAGAAAAAAAAAAGAATGAGCTTGTTAAACAAGGCCCATAGATGATTCTGAGACAAATAGTTCACGGTTCCCACTTTGAGTTGACTACTAGATTAGCACAATAGGGAAATACAAAGAAGTAGGAATTGTAGTCTCTGCAATTGACACACACAAACAGAGGCAAGAAGGCAAAGACATTCATCACACGTAAGTGATCGAAGAACCCCTAATAATGGTTAACATTCACTGGATGCATGTATTAACTCCTTTAATTCTTAGAGCTAGGTTCTGTTACTATCTCCATTTATAATGAAGCCATTGAGGCAGAGAGATGTTAATTATCTTGCATAGAATCACAGAGCTATTAAGTAACAGGGTGACATTTATTTAGGGGTGGGCAGGTCTGCCCCCAAAGTACTGATCTAACTCCAACACCACATAGCTTCCAGCTAGTGTGCTTTGCTTTCAAAATCCAAACGTGTCAAGTATATACATTGGTGTTTGTTTAGTGTATGTGTGTGTATGTACGTATGATAATTCATGTGGCAAAAGCATTTTCTCAGAGTTTTCCTTTAAAAAATGAATTATTTTTTAATCCAAAGAATCACTTTATAATAATGCATTTGTATTTTAAAAAGCAAACATATACTATAGTAAATTCCAGCCAGGTACTATACTTAAGCTGTAGGAATATAGCGATAAAGACCCTTGGGGAGCTTACAGTGTAATGGGAAAGAGAGCTGATGACAGTCCAGGACAGTAGACTGGGCAGTCTACAGTTTGGTATTGGTGACTGGTATGGTGGAGAGCAGCACAGCTTTGGCAGAAGTGCAGGGCAGTGGATAGAGGTGTGTGGGTGGGAAAGGGTCATGAAGCCCAACCACGACTAGACTCAGATTGAAATGATTTAGGGGCCTTCAAGGAAGAAGTAAAACCCATGTGGCCTTTGAAGAATGTATTCGAGAATCCATGAAAATTGAAGTGGCTGTCACGTGCTCCATCCTCTTATCCATCCTCCTTGGATGGCACTTAGATTTCCACACAGCCTTTCCATGCTTCACGCCACATGACTTTGTAACCCTGGCCACAACTGCCTAGACCAGGGATTACTGCCAAACTCAAACGCAACTGTTTAGAAAGAAAGTGAAAATCAATCCATTTGTTTGGGGAGTGTGAGTGGAAGATGTAACTTGGAAGCAACAGCCAACTGTGTTTGAGGCAGCAAGATGTTAAGAACACTGCTGTCCAAAGCATGATTCATGAGTCTGGGCCAAACCAGGAACTATTTGTTACAGGTATTTGGAAAGGCAAGTACTGAAATGGAAATGAAGAGTTTAGAAATTTTTGTAGTGATTGAGCATTGTCAGAACATCCAAGCACATGGCTAATAGCTGTATCAGGGATCTATTGATGCAAAACAAATTATCCCAAAATGTAGTGGCTTTAAACAACAGTAAACTTATGATTTCACACAATTTCTGTAGTTCAGGAATTCAGATCTTCTTAGTTGGTTGTTTCTGGCTAAGGATCTCTTCTGAGATTTCAGTCAAGTCGCTGGCTGGGGCTGCAGCCGTCTGAAGGGTAGGTTGAGGTGGGGGGCTGGGGCAGAGGGGATGTTCACTTTCAAGGTGACTCATTCAGATGCCTGGTGGTGGGAGACCTCAGTGCTTTTCCACATGGACCCTTCTATTAAGGTGCGTCAGTATTCTCACAACACGATGGCTTGCACAATGAGACATGTGGTGTGACTATGGTGTAGTCATGGGCATATGGACCACTTATTACTCTACAAAAGTTGAGACAATTTAAGAAGTGGTCCCTAAAAAGCAAAAACAAATGAAAAAGAGAGAAATGTCCTTCATCAGGGAGTGGTTTAGAAGCACTAGCGTTGAATCCTTAAGCCATAGTCTCCTACATTTTTACTCCGAAACCCAAAGAATTTTGAAAATCAATGCACCCTCCCTTGAACATTTTAAAGTTAACATCAAAAAAATTGTACTCTAAGTTTAAAACATATTAAAGAATATAATTCTGATATATAACAAATATTGGCATTTGAAAGCAAATGATTACACTTTTAAATGTATTCAGTGGAATCTAAGTAACACAATTATTTGATATTCATTATCTCCAGTTAAAAACACATGAATAAGCCTTTTTAACATTTGGAAATTGTATCTTTTTTCTCTTTTAACTTAGTTTTCAACTTCACTTCACCCAGAAAAGATTATCTTGTTGAAAACTATTTTTTACTGAAAACCTTTTCCCCATCACCCTATCATAGTTCTCTGCTAGAAAAATATGTATATAAATTGAAATCATAAGATTACTTTTATTTTCTGTAGTTCAAAGCTCTCCAGGTTAAAATTTTGGTCTGAATTCAGTTATCATAACAAGTATTATTAGTATACAGTTGATCAAAATATTATACACATAAATACTCATAAATAACTACTAAAGAAAGAGCAAAGTTTTATTGGAATTGCATATGTAAATGAGGTGAGTAGTGCTTTTACGCTTTTTAGCTTGTGATTTCATTGGATGAAAATGATTTACTGCCAAAGAGTTTAGCATTAATTTTGTACCTATTTTTCATTTTTATGAATGTCTGTGCTAAGAAATCTTTTTCTCATAAACAGGTAGGTGTTAATATAAGTTTTCTTATTGTAATGTCACCCAAATCTTTTGACTACTTCTGGTTTATATAACCAAAATTACATAAGGATACATCCCCATGTATCTATAAAATTAAAAATTATTTTTAATTGACTAGTAGCCAATAATACAGGTTTAATTTTGTTGAAAGCGAAAATTTAAAACAAAACTACCTATCAAAGGGATGTGTTATGCAGTCATTAGAATTATTTATTTTTTGGTTTCTGGGAAAATATTAAAAAATCATCCTTACCCTTGAAAAATCTTCATTTAGTATGAAATGACTATTAATTTTATCTGGTACTCTTAAACTTAAAGGCACTCCTTTTAATCCAACATGTTTAGAAAGTGTTGGAAAATAGAAATGTTTTTCATTTCAATACAATTTTACCAATATAGTATTTTTTCAAATGCTTTTGACTTCTCACATGTTTTAGAAATATACAATGAAAACATTTAGCTTATTCAGTTTATGAAACACATCTTCCATTTGCCCTAATTGCCAAAGTTAGTTCCCTTTGTTAAAGAAATTAACCAATTTGGACTTATTTTATGTTAGAAAAAGTTATATTTCATTTTTATTGCAATAAATATAGTGATAAATTTATTATATTTCATATAATTTTATAAAATACACCAAAAAATAAATTATATGTTTATCACGTAGATGACAAATATCACGTCAAGATTGAACTGCTATAGGTCACTATAATTAGTTTTATCTTTTAAGAGAAAGATAAATCAATATTCTGTTTCATGTTACTTAATTTATTAGAAAGCAATATAATGTTTAGCAAAATTTATTACATTTTTAAGGAGGTGATGAATATGATAGAAAGCAGGAAATTCCTTCTGTGTGTGGATATGTGTCAAAGCTTTTTTTCATATTATTATTATTATTTTTATATATATATATATATTTTTATTATACTTTAAGTTCTAGGGTACATGTGCATAACGTGCAGGTTTGTTACATATGTATACTTGTGCCATGTTGGTGTGCTGCACCCATCAACTCGTCAGCACCCATCAAGTCATCATTTATATCATATATAACTCCCCAATGTAATTCCTCCCCCCTCCCCCCTCCCCATGATAGGCCCCAATGTGTGATGTTCCCCTTCCCGAGTCCAAGTTTCCTCATTGTTCAGTTCCCACCTATGAGTGAGAACATGCGGTGTTTGGTTTTCTCTTCTTGTGATAGTTTGCTAAGAATGATGGTTTTTTAATTCCCTCTTTTTTTTAAATATTAAAACCATATTTATATGTTGTATTATAATTCCACTAGGTAATGAATTTGCATATCTCATCCTGTTTTATTTTTCTCTGACTCTTACTCATGGTATCTTACTTCTATTTCTGTTTTGTGATTTTTTATTTTGAGCTCATATTGGTTGTAATTCTATCAGTGAGAAAGTTTTGAGGCTGAATTTGGGCATACATTCTCCTCGGAAGGATTTTTGTTGCTTCTGCAAGGCGCCTACGGGCATTAACTCTGAGTCCATTTTAAATTAGGCATTAGAGCATGGTCCATCTTAAATTGTAAGTCTCTATTTTTAATTTTCAGAATTATTGCAAATAGTATAGATCTAACATGTATATGAAGGCTGGCTTGTGGCCATGTATTCACAGGGGATTAAAAAAAACAAAACAAAACAAAACTCCCCCCACCTCCAGGTCCCAGGCAATATTCCTTATTGTCTACTTGTGCATGAAGGGGTTTTCCACCTTGTTCCACCTTTCTCTGAAGGCATATTTCTTCCTGGGTCTCACTTTTTGTGTATAGTAATCTTATTTCTGGCTCCTCTTCCTGCCCTGTTTGAAGACTTTTTTTTTTACAGCGCCCTCTACAGGCCAAATACCTAATTTCTCTGAATTCACACATTAACCCAGACTGCCCATAGTTTCAATTCTCAATTGTCTATCTGGTCTGTTGTTCCTGATCTTAGTGAATTTTCCTTTCATTCTTACAGGTTTGTGTAACAATTTGGAATAAACTTTAAAAAATTATTTTATAGAAAATATATATTATCTAGCACCCTTGTATGTCAGGATCCCTAGTATGCCATATTGCCAGAACCAGAAATCTTAGATGTAAATTTTGTCCATGTTTAGACGGTAGCAAGTGTTACCATGAGTAGTTTGACTCGTGAATTTTATTTTGCATTTTTAGATTTTTATGTACAACTTTCCTCAATAACCTGGTTAAAATATCCTTAGGAAGAAAACAGAAGAATTAAAAGATTCCTGGAAGTACAAAATGGTGAGTTGAAAACTTTCTGATTTGGACGTAGGCCAATTATTTTAGTCCTAATTTCCTATCTGCAGTGAATGGTTCAGGGATGAGGATGTGATTTAAGCAGGCCAAGCCGAATCCTTCTGTGGGATTTTAGAAAGAATACTAGGAAAGAGAAAAATAGTCTCCTTTTCTTGCATCTTGAACTGCCAGGACAGGCTTTTCAATCTGCAGGTGATCGCATTCTTTGAAAGCCTGTTTGCATAGCTGACAATGAAGCTGAGCAGAGAAAAACAAGATGAGAGAGAGGTGGAGAAGGAGACCTGACAAGATGGCTTGAGTCCGTGAATTCTGGTGTTCCCTAGGCCACATTTGCCCCCATCCTTCCCAGGTATGTGAATCAATAATAACTTCCTCCATTTATTTGTTTATTTATTTTTCACTTAAGCTATTTTGAATTGAATTTCTGTGACTTGTAATAAAAAAAAGTCCTAACCAGTAGAGCTGGTCAGATCTAGCAACTCACAGAATCACATATCATCATTATTCATGTTACTTTACTCAGTTGTTCTCCCTTCTCATGTTTGTTAGGTGTTTTTATCCATAAATAGGTGAATATTTTCATTTATTTAAAAATTACTGAGCTCTAATTATGTACTTCAATCATGCTAGATGGTAGTGTTATGAAGAAGAGATAAAATACAGCTTCCATCCTTGTGGAGCTCACAGTCAAAATATAGAAAGGGGCATCTCCCTGTAGTCCCAGCTACTTGGGAGGCTGAGGTGGGAGGATTGGCTGAGCCTGGGAGGTCGAGGCTGCAGTAAGCTATGATCACAGTACTGCACTCCAGCCTGAGCGACAGAGTGAGACTCTGTCTTTATAAAAATCACCAAGAAAAAGAAAAAGAAAAAGAACCAGATAGAGTGATATGCAATGGTGGGTTAAGTGCTAACAGAGGTATTGGGAAAGGCCTGTGGAAACAACTAGCCAGGCAAGAGATCGGGGCTGGTGATACCATTTGATATAGTCTTGAAAGAAGACTCAGAGAGCTCCATACAGAATGCGAGGGCAGACTCTGAAGGCAGAGAAAACAGTTGGGACAAAGGACTCAAAATGTAGAATGGTATGGTATATAAAAGATAGCACTAGTGGAGCATGGAATATTTAGTATTTAGATTAGTTGAATATCAGAACTTTTGATATCAAACAATTGCTACTAGGAGAACCCAAAGTTGTCCTGAAGTATAAAGAGTTTTCTCCACTCTGCTTCATGTTCTTTAAGGGGAGTATTTTTGGCAATAAAGCAACTATGCAGAGTTGGCACTAGGAGCTGTACAGATGCCTTTTCAAACTGTAGGTGTTTGGGGCCTCGTTTAAGAGTATCTTGGAACACAATAGAAATCGAGTTAATTTCAAGGATTGTACAGGGGAAAATGAATTATTGTGGAGCCACTTGGAACTTGTCCTAATCAGCCTTAGTATTTTCCTGTATTCACCTTGAAATATCAAAGCAAAACAAGATGTGGCTTTATAACTAGTTGATTGAGAAATTGCGCTTCAGTGGAATCTAAATACAAAATGATTTTGTTCTAGCACTGACTTCATCCATGCTCCTCTGAATTTCTTTTCCCATCATTTGATGATATCTTAGGCAAATTCTGAAACTTTCCAGTTATCTTTTGTAAAAGCTCCAATCTCAGTCCTGTGAAAGTCTCCCCTTGTTGCTTCCTCCCAGTGCAGGCTTTGCGCATGGTTCCTAGGGGTGGCCTGGATATGGAGCATGCTCTGCTCACTCCCTCCTCGTGGCATTCCAGCATTGGCCCGATCTCTTTCAGGGCCACCTCCTCCACCTCCCTCTTCTAGGCTACAATAGCTCAGCTCTTATGTGAAGAGAGAAGACTAGAATAAAAGGGAAAATGTTGTTTTTCTTTTCCCCTGCATAATGTGGATACCATCTTCTCTCTGATGGTTTTGCTTATAGTGGAAATTGTTCCAAAGCTGGTTTTCCATGGAGATCATGGCTGGTGCCCCCACAGTCACAACTTCTTGAGAGGGGGATCCAGCTTTTGCTTGAGCTTTTAAGCCTTCCTTAACCCACTTGGTTGTATTCCCCAAAGTCTCTTTGGTGTCTCTTTCCCTCTCTGAAGTCCTTGAGAAGAAGGGGTGAGGGAGACTTGTTATTGGATGCTTATATTTGGTAACTCTAGAATGCGGGACTCTTGTTTTCAGTTATGAGTTCCAGTCAACAGTTTTAGCACAACACAACAAAAAGTCCAATTAAACATACTTTCAACTGTTTTATTTCAGAGCATATTATCCTTGGGTTATGTGAATGGGAGTCTCCAATTCAACTGGGTGGTTGTTGTCAGTTCTAGTGCTGTGTTTTAAAGGCAATATTACAAAGGCTTAATCCCCCAACTCAATAAAATTAGAGAAACTAGTTAGGGTTGCTAGATAAACTAATGGTAAGATTAGAAGCTTCATCATGGATGAGACATTTAGTAGAGTATTGAATATGCTTAGCCTGGAGAATAAAATATTCAAATGTATGATGCATTTTTAGGTAGCATAAGGATTAGAATTTGTTTCCTGGTGATATGGTTTGGCTGTGTCCCCACCCAAATCTCATCTTATTTATAACTCCCATAATTCCCAGATGTCATAGGAGGGACTCAGTGGGATGTAATTGGATCATGGGGATGGGTTTTCCCCATGCTGTTCTCCTGATAGTGAATAACTGTCTCAAGAACTGATGGTTTTATAAAAGGGCAGCTCCCCTGTACACGCTCTCTTGCCAGCCCCATGTAAGACATGACTTTGCTCCTCATTTGTCTTCTGCCATGATTGTGAGACGTCCCCAGTCATGTGGAACTGTGAGTCAATTAAACCTCTTTCCCTTATAAATTACCCAGTCTCGGGTATGTCTTTATTAGCAGTGTGAGAACACACTAATACACCTGGGAAATTACAGGACATTAATTTTGTTCTGTGTAAGAATTTCTAAAAATCAGAGCTTTCTAAAACCAACAATCTCAAGAGGTAGTGAGCTTTCTATTATTATATTAAGCATTATCTAAACACCACTTGATAGGGATGCTTTCAAGGAGCTTCAATGATAGGATGATTGTAAATCGTGAGTTGAACTTTAAATATCTTTTTCAATCTTTTGGTTCTTTTGCTCCAGAGAATAACACAGAATAGCTAACTACTTTAGGCCATACTTGAAATTTGGAAGGTTGGTGGGATCAACACTGATTAAGGATCTGATTCTCAGCTTTTTACGGAGTCTTGCTCTGTTGCCAGGCTGGAGTGCAGTGGCATGATCTTGGCTCACTGCAACCTCCACCTCCCGGGTTCAAGTGATTCTCCTGTCTCAGCCTCCTGGGTAGTTGGGACTACAGGTGTGTGCCACCACGCCCAGCTAATTTTTGTAATTTTAGTAGAGATGGGGGTTTCACCATGTTGGCCAGGATGGTCTCGATCTCTTGACCTTGTGATCCACCTGCCTCGGACTCCCAAAGTGCTGGGATTACAGGTGTGAGCCACCACACCCAGCTGATTCCCAGCTTTTTATCTTTTCTCTTAAGAAAAAACAATATTTGCTGTTTTTCTTATTTGGTAAAAAGACAATATTTTGATTAGCTAGAATGTATATGTATTTATTTTTAATAGGCAATACATATTTTCAGGAGGTACGCTCACTTAGGTCTACTTTTTAGAGCATCATTTTACTAACATCAAGGCATTTTGGAAACTAGTTCATAATCAAAAGTTTTTATTGGACAAAGCCTCGAAACCAAGGTAATTTGATGGTTTCAGGAAGAGCACTGAGAATTATTTTTCTTCCAATATATACTATTCCTGTTTATTGGTATTTCAATGCTAATTCTTATGAAGCAGAGTACAATTAATATTCCATTTGGATTTTTTGAACCTGAAGTTATTTCAAAGGTTAATTAGAATAATAACCTAGAGACAATAAACAAAGTTTTTGAAAATGGAGAGTTTATAGCCCTATTTATTTATATTTTATTAAAATGCTCTAATAATTAAAACAGTATAAGGCCAATATAAAGTAGATTGAAAGATGGGCGGGAAAGCATAGCTAGCTCCTTTTTGTCTGTTATGCAAAAGAACTGAATATATTCTTAAGGAAACATCACAAATCATAAAGGAGAAGAGGACTTATTTGTAAATGCTATTTGCATATGCCTACATTGCTAAAAATACAAGAAAGTAGAAAAAAATATTCAGATCTGCATTTCATACCATGTCTCAAAATACGTCCTATGTGAATTCACTATTATTTTAAAAACCACAACAAATTTAGACTAAAATAGAATATTTTAAATCTGAAGATTAGGAAAGCTTTTAAATTAAAAAGTCATAGAAGAGGTAACATAGGAAAAGAAAAATGTTTTTATTATGTAGAAATATAAAACATAAAAAGCTTATGCAATTAAGAGGAAAAACTGGTAAAAATAATTGGCAATATGTGTGACAAATAAGCGCTTAATTTCTTTACCAAATAGAGATCATTTAAATTCATCAGAAAAATTACTAAAACTAACTAGACAGAAGGCATAAACACGCAATTCACAAAAGGGAAAAATCAAATGGCAAATAAACATGGAAAAATGTTGAGCCTCATTAAGTGATATGAAGTAAAATGAGGCATAATTTTACCTTCTAAATTATCAAAAATTTCATCATTTTGAAGACTAATGATACTGATGAGAGAGAGTGAGCAGAGGAAGGCAGTTAGGTAATATTTGTCAGGAGCTTTAAAATGTCAGAATCCATTGGCATTGTAATTCGATTTCCAGAAATTATCCTGAGAAAATAATACAAAGCGAGCAAATGTTTTGCATTTTTTGCAGAATATTGGCAATCATAAAAAAAATTACAAACGACTAAGACATTAGGCAGTAGTTGAATAAATTATAGCATCTCTACATGAAGGAATATTATGATGCCAATATGATTCTTTCTGTGAGCGGTGTTTAATAAAATGGGAAAATGCTTATATTATAAGGCTAAGCAAAAGGATAATATTATGTAAGGATTTCAATATGCTTTACAAAAAAGACTAGAGGGAGAGTCATCAAAATATTATCAAAAAATTGTCATCAGTGCCAGAGACAATATCGCTCTACTTTGGACCGTGTTGGATAAACCCAGCCAAATCCTTATTCTCTGGCTCTGTTTTCTCTCGACACCATGTGGCTTGCCACCCTTCTGTTAACTCATAATTTCCTCCTTCAGATGATAATAAATTTAATTTGATTGCCTCTTTCTTTCCATTAGTGAAATCAGCAGGTAACCTTGATTATGTGTGAGACATTTTGGCTTCTTAATCAGTTCTGAGACTCTCTTTAGATTTTATTTTTAAAAAACACATTTGCAAACTGTATTTGGATGAAGTTCTTCAGCAGATGACATTTTATTTTTAAGTTGGTTCTACTAGCTTTAGTTTTACAGACTATCACCCTCTTGATTGGTCCCCAAATTCTGGGGTTGTATTTATTTGGAGACAATATATTGCTTTGTGCTGACTACACCACCTGTTATCTCTTGTTTCCCCTACTCACCCACACAACCTTGATTTTTCCTTGTATTGGCTATAGTGTTGAATTTGGCTATTTGGAGGGCTACATGTGTGGGAGGAAATTTTCAAGCAATATGACCTAGTTTAGAAATCTGGCTTTCCAATAAAAAGTGCAGGTGGGAAGATACCCTTGCTGTTTGCTCATGACACGCCATGGAATCCATCACTTATCTTTTCCAAGACATTTCCTCTCCTAAGTGACATAGATAGGGATCATGGATACATAAGACCTGCCTCCATTTCCCTGATCCTAATAGGAATGAGGTTAGTTTGGCATGTCTTTTCTTCGGAAACTCATGCTGACTTCTGGCACTGTGTCCTTTCCGAGGGCTCATAAACTTCTGTTTGTGGATCCTGTTTACTAACATTTACCAGGTTAGTTACTAAGATGCAATAGTACTTTTTCCTTGTTTTTGAAAGTCAGGACATCTGCCCATCTTCGGTTTTGTTCTTGATGTCTTACTCTTCAGGATTTCTCAGGGTTATCATAATCACACCTGAGTGTTATTTTAGCCTACTGAAATGGAATTATCCTGGGTGTAGAGAACTGAATCCATTTAGCATGATTAGGTGCTGCCTTTCATATTTACCTTGCATCTAGGTCTTCAGTTGCCTACTAATTATGTTTGTTCACTCTGTCAGATGGAAGATCATTCTTGATGGAAAAGATAAAGCCAAAGTGAATGAAGTAATTGTTTTCTTATGTAATCTGTTTACATTAAAATATGTTCTCTAGTAGATTGAAGGCCTATTGTGTTCTTCTTAATCTAAACATAGTTTGACATTTTCTAGAAATCTTAGCTACTTAATGCTTCTCAGAGATTTGTGACAACCTTTTTCTGTGACCTTAGACAATTTGCTTAACCTTGATTTCCTTATCTTTAAAAAGGAAATAATAATAGTGTTTTATATAATCAGGTGATTATGAAGAATGAATGAGTCAATATTTGTGAAAAGCTTTGAGAGTAAGCACCACCTATTTGTTAAATTATTCTTAAAAAAATCTGTTCCTTAGAGAACACTTGTCTCCATTTTGTATATGCCATTTCCATGTTCAGTCATTATAATTATCATAATTGATCAGAATTTATTTCTTCATTAGTGCATGTTATAGAGTAGCCTCAGGTGTTTATGAAGCACATAAAATATATTTAATCGTTTGGTGTATTCTTTATTAATAAACTCTTTAAATTGTTTAATCACTGTAATGTAGCTCACCAAATCCTCAATGGTGTTTTTGAATTGTAACTTTTGACAATGTTTTTATAATCTTCATTTGTTATGGCTTTTGAACACATTGTCTTAAATTTTTAAAAAAATAATTGATACCATTCTCATTCTTAGAGAAAACAATAATGTTTAGTATAAGGCTTTTAAAAATCTTCAAATCTTCCCTACTGATATATATTTGACTGATAACAGAATGGTTTCACTTTTATTCCCTAGGTGGTATATGATTTATAGCCCTTATTTACAAAGTGACTAGTAAGTTTATGTGCTAGGAAGTTCTGATTTTTTCTGATTAAGTAATATCAATCAATTTCAACTTTTATGTGAAGCATATTTCTTGTCTGACTTTGAAAAGCTGTTTACATGTTCCAAACTTTCTTTCTTCTGTGCTGGTTTTCCAACCCTGATGAAATAATTTTATTTAATAACCAGCTTTGGTCCCTTTATTACCAACTTAGAAAAATAAGCTAAAGTGTATATATCTAGCATTTATATATTTATAACGTAATACCTACATGTCTAAATACAGACATATACATTTTGTCTCTTTTGCCTTTACAGGATATGTGAAACTCAATGCTTGTTCTGTAGAAGAATGCATAACATTTTTAGTGATTTAGACAATGTATGTTTTCTTGAAGCCCTTCAGGCAAAATTTAGCCAAATAAAAAATAGAGTATCACATAAACTACTTAGGAAATGAATCATTTGGCTCTATAAAAGTAAAGGAGATATGTCTAATTCTAGTTAGGATGACGACATGGGGCAAAATGTGCCTCTTTCTGCTGGCATTTCAAACCCATCCGAGTGAGCCACAAAGGGAAGGGTTAACTGCACTTAATACTTAATGCTCACTGCATGCTCATGGCCTCTATGGAGAATTCGTGCAAAAGCAATCCAGGAACGCATTTAAAGACCTCCTTTTCTTATTCTAGTCTACCCTTCTAGTCTCATATTCTGAGACCTCCCTGCAGGGGCCTGACGTTTTGGCTAAAGTATTTCCTACTTTCTAAATCTATCCTATGCCTACTGCTATCTATAACTTAATCAACAATGAAGCTTTACTAATTAGCACACTAATGTCAAAATTTTTTTTTGGTTGGTGAAACTGGTGACTTGTTAATTAGCATAACAAATGATGGAAAAGGGGGCTTACTAGTGAAATTGAAAGTATTCAATATATGTAGATTGGCTAAAATACTTTAAAGACACTGTCTCTATCCTTGCATGAACAGAGTTTCAGAATCTGGCAAGGTTTGTCCTGTCCCCTTTGAGATGGTGCCAAAGGCTTGCTCCATAATTGTTTCTGTGTCTAGCCATTGGTTTGGGATAGGGTTTCTTAACCTCAGCACTACTGACACTTTGGGCTAGATAATTGTTTGTTGCAGGGGTGTTGTCCTGTGCCTCGTAGGATGTTTAACAGCATTTCTGGCCTCTACCCACTAGACACCAGTAGTATACTCCCTTTTTCTACCCGTAACAATGAAAAATGTCTCTAGACATTGCCAAGTATCCTCTGGGAGCAAAGTCACCCCAGTTGAAAACCACTTGTTTAAGAGGATTTCTGCTTGCATAATCCTGACTAGAAGAAATAGAATCTTGCCTAGGGTATGTGGCCACCTTCCTGCAGGAATGTGTCACACAGGGATGGAGAACCTAAAGGATAGCTGTCACTTCCCAAGTTGCAGAGTAGGTCATCTGATTAGCTTGTGCCTGCTATGTTTATGGATTCTTGTGTAGACCATTTCTGTCTGGCATACTAGATCTGAGCCTTGATTTAATTATAACCTACTAGTGAGGTTGATGGTAGCTAGCCAATCCTCTCCACCACAGACTTCTTTGGTGGCTCCTGTGATTTACCAAAAAAAAAAAAAAAAAAAAAAAAAAAAAAAAAAAAAAAAAAATCTAAGAGTGTTGATCAAATTGGCTTTGGTTGATTTACCAAAGACTGTCCATATCAACACAAGAAGTAGACAAGTACTACTTTACTGGAAAGAAATCTTAGTGGAGGCTTGCTGGGCCATGGAGATTCAATCAATGGTGTGTTGAGATTTGGTAAACCCCATTCTCACCCACAAGAAGTGAAAGCAGTACAAGGGGACTCCCAGTGGTCTCCTCCAGACCAGGGACTGCACCAACCCAAACTTTGTAGATTCTGTAGATTCAGTAAGTTTCCAACTGTATTAGTCCATTTTCACGCTGCTGATAAAGACATATCCTAGACTGGAAAATTTACAAAAGAAAGGTTTATTGGACTTATGGTTCCACATAGCTGAGAAGGCCTCACAATCATGGTGGAATGTGAAAGGCATGTCTCACATGGTAGCAGACAAGCCAAAAGAGCGCTTGTGCAGGGGAATTCCTTTTTTTTTTTTTAGTTGGAGTCTTGCTCTGTTGCCCAGGCTGGAGTGCAGTGGTGTGATCTCAGCTTACTGCAAGCTCTGTGGGAACTCCTCTTTTTAAAACCATCAGATCTGTTGAGACTTATTCATTATCATGAGAATAGCATGGGAAAGACTTGCCCCCATGATTCAATTACCTCCCATTGGTTCCTTCCTACAATATGTGGGAATTCAAGATGAGATTTGGGTGGGGACACAGCCAAACCATATCATTCCACCCCTGCCTCTCCCAAATCTCATGTCCTCACATTTTAAAACCAATCATGCCTTCCCAACAGTCCCCCAAATTCTTAACTCATTTTAGTATTAACTCAAAAGTCCACAGTTGAAAGTCTCATCAGAGACAAAGCAAGTCCCTTCCACCTATGAGCCTGTAAAATCAAATGCAAGTTAGTTACTTCCTAGATACAATGGGGGTACAAGCATTGGATAAATACAGCCATTCTAAATAGGAGATATTGGCCAAAACAAAGGGGCCACAGGCCCCATGCAAGTCTGAAGTCCAGCAGGACAGTCAAATCTTAAAGCCCCAAAATGATGTCCTTTGACTCCATGTCTCACATCCAGGTTAAGCTGATGCAAGAGGTGGGTTCACATGGTCTTGGGCAACTCCACTCCTGTGGCTTTGCCGGGCACAGCCTCCCACCTTGCTGCTTTCATGGGCTGGCATTGAGTGTCTGCGGCTTGGTACATGGTGCAAGCAGTCAGTTGATCTACCATTCTGGGGTCTGGAGGACAGTGGCCCTCTTCTCACAGCTCCACTAGGTGGTGCCCCAGTAAGGACTCTGTATGGGGGCTCCAACCCCACATTTCCCTTCCGTACTGCTCTAGCAGAGGTTCTCCATGAGGGCGCCCCTGCAGCAAACTTCTGCCTGGGCATTCAAGCGTTTCCATACATCTTCTGAAATTTAGGTGGAGGTTCTCAAACCTCAGTTCTTGACTTCTGTGCACCTGCAGGCTCAACACCACATGGAAGCTGCCAATGCTTGGGGCTTCCACCCTCTGAAGCAACAGCTTGAGTTGTACCTTGGGCTGTTTTAGCCATAACTGGGGTGGCTGGGATGCAGGGTACCAAGTTCCTAGACTACCCAAAAGAGAAGGACCCTGGGCCTGGCCCATGAAACCATATTTTCCTCCTCAACCTCCAGGCCTGTGATGGAAGGGGCTGCCGCAAAGGTCTCTGACATGCCCTGGAGGCATTTTTTCCATTGTTTTGGTGATTAACATTCAACTCCTTGTTACTTATGCAAATTTCTGCAGCTGGCTTGAATTTCTCCTTAGAAAATGGGATTTTCTTTCCTATTGCATTGTCAGGCTGCAAATTTTCCAAACTTTTACTCTCTGTTTCCCTTTTAAAACTGAATGCCCTCAATAGCACCTAAGTCACCTCTTGAGTGCTTTGCTGCTTAGAAATTTCTTCCACCAGATACTCTAAGTCATCTCTCTCAAGTTTGTAAGTTCCACAAATCTCTAGGGCAGGGCACAATGCCACCTGTCTCTTTGCTAAAACATAACAATAGCCACTTTTGCTCCAGTTCCCAATAAGTTCCTCATCTCCAGCTGAGGCCAACTCAGCCTGAACCTTATTGTTCATATTACTATCAACATTTTTGTCAAAGGTGTTCAATGAGTCTCTAGGAAGTTCCAAACTTTCCCACATTTTCCTGTTTTCTGAGCCCTCCAAACTGTTCCAACCTCTGCCTGTTACCCAGTTCCAAAGTTGCTCCCACATTTTTGGGTATCTTTTCAGCAGTGCCCCACTCTACTGGTACCAATTTACTGTATTAGTGATTTTCATGCTGCTGATAAAGACATACCTGAGACTGGCAATTTACAAAAGAAAGATACT
Organism: Rhinopithecus roxellana; assembly: GCF_007565055.1. NCBI lineage: Eukaryota > Metazoa > Chordata > Mammalia > Primates > Cercopithecidae > Rhinopithecus > Rhinopithecus roxellana. The sequence goes on from NC_044565.1 coordinate 79,685,730, forward strand.
TATTGGACTTATGGTTCCATGTGGCTGGGAAGGCTTCACAGTCATGGCGGAAAGTGAAAGACACATTTCACATGGCAGCAGATGAGTGAAAAGAGAGCGTGTGCAGAGGAACTCCTTTTTTTAAAACCATCAGATCTCATGAGACTTATTCACTATCATGAGAATAGCATGCGAAAGACTTGCCCCCATGATTCAATTACCTCCCACCAGGTCCCTCCCACAACACATGGGAATTCAAGATGAGATTTGGGTGGGGACACAGCCAAACCATATCATCAATACTAGTTAATGGAAAGGACCTATGTCTTTGAACAGGACAAAGGGTCCTGGGAGCCAGTTGACTGTGATTTGTATCCAGGAGCAAGAGGAAAAGAATCCAAGGGAAAAGAGCTGGTGGGGCAGCAACAGAGAACTGGGCCCAGCTGAGAAAGGAAAAAATGCCAGAGTCCTCCTGGGCCTCCCCTCTAATTCTCCTCTGCCACACTTGAGATGAGCTCAGTATCTCCAAGTTCAGTGCTCAAGCAGACTGAGATGCCAGTTTTCAGTTCTTGCAGGTCCTCCCAGTCCAAACCCCCTTCACATTGCCTGGGTGATGAAGGTTGAAGGACAAAGGAGGGGACAGCCTCAGCACTTCCCCCAAGCCATCTGCAACTTGCTCAAGCTTCTCTCATTATCTGCTGGGTAGAGATGGGGACAAACTGAGGTGGGGCCGGTCTGCCGCTCTGTATACCCTAGAGGATGAATCTGGACCTTCAAAGTTGATTGTTCTCTGTAGAAATTAAGGTCGTTAGCACCTCTTGGTACTTACTCAGCTTTAGGCCTAAGTTATGGATTTTAAAATAGCAGTTACATCCCATTCAATGTCCTATTACAAAAATATCAGAGCAAAAACTGACATTCTCTTTCTTCACACACACTCCCCAATCTTACTTCCTTTACTTAACTTTCTTTTCTAAAAAGCTTTGAAAGAACGAAATAATGCAGAAAGTAACATAGCAGGCACTGTTGTACCAATTACCCACTACTATTCAGAATGACCAAATGTAGCATATTTTCCCATTTTCTCCCAATTTTCAAAATAAAAGGAATATAGCATTATAGAGAAAGTTGAAATCTCTTTGTTCATCCCAAACCACGTCATATACCTCTTCCTGAAGGCAATTACTGTCATGAAGTTGGTATTAACCTTTATGTTTTTTTAACTATGCAATTATTAACCAGCAAACCATACATATTATTTATTTATATAAGTTCTATGCTACGTGTTTTGTTCTGCAAATTCATTTTTACTCGTTGCTATGCTTTTGAGATCTTTGTTATTGTAAAATAAAACAAAACAAAACCTTTCTCCAGCACTAACAGCTGGTGGGCTTAAGGATTATTCAGGTTAAGTTGAATTGACTTCAAGTTTGAGCTGACTTGGTCTGTGAAGTTGTGTGGACTTCTGATAATCACCAGAAATCCTCAGATCTGCCTCAATCTAAAACTACCCAGTCCCTTCCCTTGAGTCAAGAAGATAAGTCAAACTATTCTAGAAAAACCACCATCCCTCTAGGACCTCATGTATTAATGTAGGGTATGGGCTGGGCTGCTGATTCAAACAATATATTTCTCTCCTGTGCAATAAGGCAAGTGGAAGCTTTTCCCCATGGGTTAATCCATTCACTTAATTTCTTCTATTGCATCCTCCCCTCACCACCCCTGTGGAGCACCAAGTCTCTATTCCAGCTCACACACACAGGAAAGGGCAAAAAAAGAAGTAGGAAATGAAAGCTTTCTTTGAAAAATGAGATGTGAAAGTTGCACATATCACTTCTGCTTCTATCCGTTTGCCAAAATTTAGTCATAAGGCCACCCCTTCATGCAAGAGATGCTGTGAAATGTACATTTAGCTGGGTAGCCACTGTCCTACTGAAATCCAGTGAGAGGAGTGCTCCCTTGTTAAAATGAAGAAGGGGAAATGTATCTTGGGAATATTTGGCAATCTCTGCCTCATCTAGCACTATATTTTGATACCTGCACAGGTAAGAAAAATCCATTCACATAATACAAAGTCAAGCCATAACCTATGTACATATTTAGATCTATTTATCTAGAGCTATCTGTATTTCATCAACTCTAACACACGTTTTACACTATAGCAGCTCAGCTCTCAAATTGGAATGTCTCTTCACAATTGATGGTGTCTTATAGTCTCTGCCAGCCAGAAAGCAGTAATAGTGTGGTTGTCATTGCCTGCACATTTCATAAACTTAGCCATTTAAAGGGTAAGCTCTCCACAGGTGCGAAAAACCCCAAATATTTAAAGACCATTTGAGAAAGGAATATGAGTGTTGGCTTTGCCTTGTAGTCTTCTGTTGACACCTGAGAAAATCAAGGATGTTCTAGCATCAAAGTTGCAGAATGGGTGTCAGCTTCTTGGAAGAAAATTCCAGAGAAAAGAGAGGAATGCTCAAAAGAAATGCTGTATCACCAATGCTCTTGATAGCATGAAGAACAGAAATACACAGAAAAATTATAAACTTTAATGATTCTGAGTTGAAAAATAAATTATAATACTTTGAATGTAGATACATAGAATTCTCTATTTAGTGTATATTTTATACATGCACAAGACTTACATATGCTAAAAGTCTAATCTAAATAAGCCCAAAAGAGTTTTAATATGAAAACATCGAGGCTATCAAAATATTATCCCAAACTTGGAAGTAGACAAGAGATATATATTTTTTGGTGCAGTGCTAGGTTTGATTTTCTATTTACTTGGCTATTTTATAACTTTATAGAGGCAGTTTAGAATGTAGATTTAGTCCAGTAGAAATGTAAATCATTTCTATCCCATGAAATGGATAAGCCCAATGATATGGCTATAGCTTTGTCTGATATTAATCAGTTTTTGGCTTTGTTTTGTTCAAATTTAACCCAACAATCTAGTAAATCACCTCTATATACACCCACCTTCTCAAATCCTATTTGGGCTCATTTAACATTATGCTTGTTCTCTCAATAATTAACAAGTTGAATAAAATTCAACTTGAATTGATGGCATGCTAAGTTCGATGGATTATGGTATTGCTGCTGCCTCAATTTGTATTTCATCAGCAAGCTAATGAAAAGGAAATTAGAGTGACCAAATCACACATGTTGTAGGCATGACATCTCAAAATGTTTTGATGAAGCTTTAGTCTGGAAACACTCTGCAATAGGCATATGTCATTATTTTGCCTGCTCAGCATCAGAAGTGGATTCCTATGTTTGGGGAATTTCCTATCTGTGATATCTTGTGGCACTTGGAGATGCTTTCCCACCGCCGAAGCTAACCATGGCAGATACTTGCTTCCCCAGTCTCTTGAAGTTGAGACATAGATACGTTTACACCATCCTAGACTATAAATTAGAAACTGGTGCCTCAGTCAAGCAAGTTCTTCAGGGAATCCTCTCTAGGGGTGGCACTAGCTGCCATAGAGTTCTTAGGGTGGCCATTGCTGAAGCGGGCGCACTGGGCAAGTGCCTAGAGTGGGTAGTGGCGGCAGCATCAGTTTTTGGCGTGAGTTGATGACTTGAGTCCTCTGAGGTTGTGTGGCCTCTCAATTTGCTTCTCCAGCTACCTTGGAAATGCTGTGAGCCACTCAATCTCCTTTAATAGCTTCTCAATCTTCTTTAATCAGTGAGAGTCATTTACATGAAACAGTGAACACCAATGGAACAGATATTGAGACTAGGAGAGTCCACAGGAAGCAGTGCTTCATGAGTAAATTTGGTTTTCTACCTGCTCAGTTGTGTTGGTGACTCACACTAATTGTATTTGAGATGACAGATATTTAAAAATCTATTGTAGATAAAGGAGCCCAAAGACCTAGAGAGATAGGAATATTGCAGATAATTTATCATGGCAACCTGTTTTGCTGTTCCCCAACTATGGCCCTCAAGGTGGCCTGCAAGGCACTCCCTTTACCAAAGCTTTGAGGACCAACCCTAGCACCTTTAAAAATCACTGCAGTGGGGGATCAGAGATAACTAATGTAGCCTGGTTGGGGCTAAAGACAGTGAAAAACACTAGTTTCCTAGAGTTTTCTCCTGGTTCTCTAACTCTTCCAGCTCTCTGGAGGCAGGTGATACAGGTGAAAGATGGCTGTCTTTGAAATGGCTTCTTGGTCTCAAAAGGGATATCAGGATCCCCATGGTTCTGGCCCTGAGCTAATGGATAATTCCTGGGGACTTGGAATGCTGCTGTATTTCCCCTAGTCAAGGAGTAAGGATTTCTTTGGTCAAGTAATAAATGGAATTTTTAGCCAAGCGCACCCCATAGTAGGCACAGGGGAGGGGAGAAGGGGAGAGTCTAGTTCTTTAGGGTTTAACTGGATCAGGAGTAATCAACATCTGGCAGAATTTCCACATCAGCTCCCTGACCTATGGTAAGAGCCACTATGGTAGGAAGGGCCAATGAAAAATATCTGAAACTCCTTCTCCACAGAAAAATTATAAATCAAAAGGGATATTGCACCCCTGGGGAAATGGCATGAGTTTACGTGGCTGTCCAGCCTTCCTGACAAATCTTAAGCTGCCCTGTATCCTTTTTAAAAATTCTGGTTCTGCTTAAATCCTCTGAAGCCAGTTTCATTTGCAGTGCCCTAACTGATACTGATATATGATTATTTTGCCAATGAATTGTATGATTAAACCTAAACATAAGAAAAAAAGAATTTTTATTCTTGGCAGTTGTTATATCAAAGTTAGGTAACTGCATTTTGAACAGAGAAAACTAGCTCCTGTGATAAAATAGTCATGAGCTTCTGCAGGCACTTAGCAGTTTAAGAAGTAGCCGAGAGATGAATTGGACACCACTAACATATTTTACTTATTTGAACAATGTGTGTGCACACCCATTTATTGGACCACAGGCAAAAGCCCTGAGGTTTGGTCAAAATCAGAATGCTACATTATGATGGAACAAGAATCTGGGGAAACATAAACAAATCCAAAATCTCTAGGATTGCCCTACTACGAACAAATCCTCAAGCTTTACGCTGCCATTCCCGGAAAAATAATAACTGGCTTCTAATAAGCAAATAGTTCTAGGAAGAACAGACATTTGGAAAATACAATTTGTAGAGAGAACAGCAGGCATACATTTAGGGTACCATAAAACCCTCTGTATAATAAATGCAGTTGAATTTTTTCAAAAGGCAAAATCAAATTATGCTAAAAGAATTAAGACAAAGTCTCTTGCTGCAGAAAAGACACTGCTTATCTTTGCTTGTATGATATTAATTTATATATTACTGAGTAAAAGCAAAAACTGAGCTACAGAGGTTTTTTGTTTGTTTCTTTGACTTGTTAGTTTGTTTTAAATCAGTCACCAGCAATTACAGATTCTTTCATATTCACACATTTGTTCATCCGACAGTTTTTTTTCAGTGCCTCTCTGTGCTGGGCTCAGGGAAAGCATGGGATAGGCTGGCATATGAAAAAAACATGGTAAATTCGGGCAACTAAAAGCAGCCATTGGAGCACAGGGAACATAAAGGGCTACAGACAAGGACCAGATGATAAAGTACTTTGAGATGGCATTAGAGAAACCTGACATTATACAGTACACAATGGAAAGACAGTAAAATCCTTTAATTAAGACATGGATGCAATCAGGTTTGGGTTTTAGAAAGATCACAGCTGCCACATGGAGAATGAATTGGAGGGTTCAAGAGTAGGTGTACCCATGTTGCAGGAGCTTAGGAGAAGGAATGGAAGCAATAATTGGAAGGATTCAAGAGAAATGTAGGCAGTGAAATTAACAGGAATTTATTAAGTAAGTATGTGTGTATGGGGGGAGGTATGAGGCCAGATTCTGACTTGAGAAATAAGATTGTTGGTGGTACCAATCTCAATTATAAATTACACAAGAAAAACAGAGTTGGGAGTGGTGTAAATGATGAGTTCTGTACTAGGTGTGTTTTATTCCAAGTGCTTGTGGCACATAAAGGTTAAAATGTCCAAAAGGCTGCTGGATACATAAATCACAAAAAAGAGATCTGAGCTGAAGACATGGCCTTTGAAATCATCAGCATCATCCCACTGGTGGCTGAAACCAAGGGTTGATGGGAGAATAGCAAAGCACATAGAAGAGGACCTTGAGGAACAATAAACATAAGGGCTGTGGCTAGAAAGAGGGGACTGTAAAGAGGACTGAGAATCAGTCAGAACCAGAGGTGTCATGGAGGTTGAGGAAAGAGACTTGCAAGAAGGGGTGGGTATCAAGTAAGTTACAGACTGAGAAGTAGCCAATGAATTGAGCAATTAGGTTCTTTTCTGTGAATTTTTTCTGGGGAAGAGAGTTATGCTGCCTATCAAAACAAGGCAGTTTTTCTTCTCCTTTTCTTTCTCCTCTACTATCTCCTCTTTCTCCTTCTACATCTTTTTCTTCCCCTTCCTTTCCCTTCTCCTCCTAACCCTCCTCTCCTCCCTACTCTTCTTCACAGACCTCTCAAATTCTTAAGACCAATGGGATGTTTAAAAATTCAACTATGTAACTCATATCCTATAGTTGCTTTTAGTGGAAACACTTTCTCTAATATATCCAAGACAAGCTTTCTCAAATAAAATAATTTGCCCTATCATCTATGGGTGATTATTTGTTCCAGGGACAGGATTTAGCAGGACAGAAGAGCTCCTGAATAACAGGAGTACTGATAGGGAAAGAAAGAAGTCTGTTGCAGTGTTCTAAATGTGGGAGTTGGAGGGGATTCAGGCATCAGGTTTGGGGAATAAAGAGTATTTGAGTGTTGATCTGAGAAAGAAAAGGTGAGAGGAAATAGAGGAGATGAGATTAAGAGCGACGCAACTGAACACCTGCAAAAGGAGGATGAATGTGCGGAAGTCTAGATCTTGAGAGCGGGGAGAAAGTTAAGTTTTGAGGTTGCTAGAGCAGAAACACTTGAGCAATAGATGCCGGGCTGGTGGCCATGGTTGGGTAGAAACCAAAGACCCATGGGCTTTTGCTCCCTGAGGGCACTGACTAAAACTTCTCTCCTCTCACCTAGATTCTCTTTGATATTTGCTGTTTGCGCTATCTGCTACCTCATTTTCAATTCGTTTATTCAGTTATTTATTCAACAAATGCTTGTTGAACATTCATTATGCATTAAGATGTGGTTGCTGAACATTCACTATGCGTTAAGTAGTAGATATACAGATGGAAAGACAGCATCCTTGGCCTCAAGCTATGCTGTTTAAAGTACAAATTGGAAGACCCATGAACAAACCCTCCCCCTGACTGTGATGAGTGGTGTAGGGGAATTTGGTATAAGTTTTGTTGGGATCCTGAACAGGAGGACACCTATGTCTTTTTGGGCCATCAGAGAAGCCTTCAGAGAGGAATGAACTTCTGTAGATCCTTCTTCACGGTTTCAGGTGCCTCTTACTTTGAATAGCCTCTGGGATGCCCTTGCCTGGAGAGATGATCTCTTCTCTCTGCTGCCCTCTTTGTCTTATTGAGGCTTTAGGGATTGTGTCTCTTGGAATTTTTATGTTGATTTTTTGACTTCTCATTTGGACCTCTCATTTTGGTATTTTGTTCTAGTTCTCTATTAGCAGGTTGCAAATTTTGAATTAGATGATGTCTGCTCTACACCTACTTCTTGGGATATTCCATCTCAGGAACTCATTGTCTCACAACCAGAGAATGAATATTTCATCTTTTTAAGTTTGTTTCATACTCGTGGTGGTGGTGGTGGTGGTGCTGGTGGTGGTGGTGGTGGGGAATTCTAACCTCCTTGTCTCTGGCCAAATCTGATGACACTGATGATAAAGGACTTGGAAATAATAAATGAAATACAGTCACTCTGTGAACCAGGATAATGTCCTCCTAGGAGTGTCTTCCTCCAGTTACACACAACAAGAATCTGGCTCTTAGAACTTCAGAATTAAACATCCAAGTCTACGGATAATGGAGCATTTTAAGTTAGAGGAAATAGTGCTCTTGGAAACTAATCAAAATAGTAGAAAATAAAATGGTTTATTAGGTGCTTTCAAAGGGTGTACTACAGACATTAGTATAAATGAGCTTGGACAAAAATCTACTGTATGTGTTATATGTACGTCACTCTACACTATCCCTTTCTTTCTCGACAAGGAGATTTTGTTATAGAATCTGCCTAATGAGAAAATCAGAAAAAGAAAAGGAGATGATGTTCTCATCTCAAAATAAAGCTTAAAAATTATATCAATACATTAGACAGAAAGATATGTTAGTGCACTTTAATAGATTTTATGTGATTCATTTATAGCTATGATTTTATTGTGAAAACTGATTTCTTCATAAATTGGGTTCCTATGCATTTTTCGCAGGAAAATGAAAATGGATGATCAAAATGATAAATACTATAAATTAGTGACAGCCTTCTGGATCATCAAAATATTATTTTAAACATGTAGAAAATGCTAAACTGGGTCTTTTCCTCTCTCAATTTCAAGTGAGGCAACAATATGAGAGACATTAGACACCAAAATGGTTGTGAAAGGGATTGTCATATGCAGACTTTACGAAAGGAATGCTCAAATAACAGTTTCACAACTGTGAAACTCTTGAGTGCTTAATTTACTTTGAGAATATAAAAGTGTAAAGAAAGAGGAGATAGGAGGAGGCATTATCAGCTGATTTTCTGGGGAGAGAATTATGGCTATCTGTGAGTTTCCACCTCTCTTCCCTACAGGAAAAGAGGGGTGTGGAGGGGCTGTCTTCTAACGTCACGTTGCAGGAGAGGGAGCTTCATGGAATCATTTGGTGAGTGTTCTGTATACTCCTTTGCAGGGAACTGCAGTTGGAAGGGTCAGGGACTGGTGCCTGGGAAAGCTAAGGAGGCCAGTGGCATCTAGAAGGAGGTGGTCACTTTGTCTCAGCGTTTGTCAGTAGGCAGGAAACACGAATGTTTCCGGTAGACCATATGTAGACAGAGATGAGGCCAAACTGTTTTAAGTCTGTGATAGGCAGCTTTCAAAAATGGCCTACCATGATTCCTGTCTTCTGGTATTCATGCCTTTGTGCCATCTCCTCCCTTGGAGTGTTTGCTGGACCTAGTGGCTTCTTTCTAATCAAGAGAATGTGACAAAAGTGATGGGATGTCTCTTTCACGGTTAGGTTACAAAAGACTGTGATTTCCATCTTGCTGGGCTCTCTATTCCCTTCTCAGCTTGCATGCTTTGGTGAAGCAAGCTGCCATGTTGGAGAGGCCTACCTGGCAAAGAACCAAGGGTAACCTCCAGCCAAAAGCCAGGAGGAGCTAAGGCCCTCTGTCCAGTAGTCTGTGAGGAGCTGAATCCTGATATCAACTATGTGAGTGAACTGGGAAGCAGCTTCTTTTCAGTTCAGCCTTGTGATGACTGTGGCCCCAGATCTGTAAGAGACCCTGAAGGGGAAGATGTAGCTCAGCCAGGCCTAGATTCTCGGCCTATAAAAACTGTGAGATAATAAGTGTGGATTGTTTTATTTTAATTAATTAATTAATTAATTAATTATCTATTGAGACATGGTCTTGCTCTGTCACTCAGACTGGAGTGCAGTGGCACAATCATGGCTCACTGCAGCCTTGATCTCCCAGGCTCAAGTGATCCTCCCACCTCAGCTTACTGAGTAGCTGGGACTATAGGCATGTACCACCACACCCAGCTAATTTTAATTTTTTTAATATATAATACTAGAAATGAGATCCTGTTCTGTTGGCCAGGCTAGTCTCAAACTCCCGGGCTCAAGATCCTGCCTTGGCCTTCCAAAGTGTTGGGATTACAGGGATAAGCCACTGGGCCTGGCTGATTGTTTTAAGCCATAAGTATTAATAGTATGGTAATTTGTTACACAGCCATAGCTAACGAATATAAATTCCTATCCAAAAGGACACCCTGCGAAATGAGGAAGCTCTAACAGTAAGAGTCTGTGTAGAGTGGACAACTCAATAACCAGTACAGAGTGGGAAACAGCAGTGAGGGGGACAGAACGTGTCACTCATGTCAAGGAAGCCCAGCAGAGGAGACTCCGATGAGCTCTTAGAGGCACCCATGAGAGAAATGATGGATTGTAACATGTATCAGGCTCAAAAAGAGCAAAGCCATCAGCAAAGAAGACTTCCCTTGGCCATCTTTTCCTTCCTTCATCCCTCATACCACCCTGAGAGGGGCTGAGGCCCTGGTCAGCAAAGGAGAAGAAACAAAGAGGAAGTGACTAGGTGGCAACCACACCCCTGGGCCCTTCTACAAGTGGTCTGCTTAAAGCAGCTCCCAGATGAGGAAGGGAAGAAGATTTTGCTCTAACTTCAGCTTAGATGTTAATATTTGGGGCTGGACAATTTCTGCTCGTGAATTGAGCTTGCCTTTTGTGACTTAAAATGACCAGAAAAGCCAGTGCTTTCCTCCAGGGACTGGGGAAAATCATCCCCACTGAGGATATATTTAAAGTAAAGTTGTGTTTTGATATATCACTAATTGTGTTGTTTGACATGCTAGTTAGAAATATATTTTAAGTATTTGAAAATTGGTAGATTAGTTATGCTGTCTATAGCAATATTCCTAACTATATCATTCCATTTTCCAATAATTTTAGGCAATAATTTACTATATTATTATTTATTTTGTTTATGTACCAGGAACATACCAGAATTCCTTAAAGTTAGGATACAATCTCTTGGGATTTTTAACATTATGTTTAAAAATTAAAATCTGGACGAATGAGTGCACAGAGGATGTTTAAAGCAGTGAAACTTCTCTGTATGATGCTATAACGGTAGACACAAGTAATCATAAATTTGTCAAAACCCACAAGCTGTACAATACCAAGAGTGAACCCCAGTGAAAACTATGGGTTTTGGTAATAATTGATGCAGGTCTATCAGTTGTAATAAATGCACACTCTGGTGTAGGGTTTTGATAGGCTGTGCATGTGTGGGGGCAGGGAGTATATGTGGACTCTCTGTACTTTCTGCTCGGTTTTGCTGTAAACCTAAAACTGCTCTAAAAAATAAAGCCATAGCTAAGCATAGCGGCTCAAGCATGTAATACCAGCACTTTGGGAGTCCGAGGTGGGTGGGTCGCTTGAGCCTAGGAGTTCCAGAACAGCCTTGGTGACATGGGGAATCCCTGTCTCTACAAAAAATTTTTTTAAAAAATAGCCAGGCTTGGTGGCTTGTGCCTGTAGTCCCACCTACTCAGGAGGCTGAGGTGGGAGGATTTCTCGAGTCTGGAAGTTTGAGGCTGCAGTGAGCCACGATCACACCACTGTACTCCAGCCTGGGTGATAGAGCAAGACTCTGTCTCAAATAAAATAAAATAAAATAAAATAAAATAAAATAAAATAAAATAAAACCATAAAAATAAATTAATATTTCTCCCTTCTTTGCTGTATATGGGATGAGTTACTAAATATGTAATAAATTTGTAAAATCCTTAGAGAACAAAGAGAAAGAAGCACTTGCTTATCTTGCTATTGAGTTCATTTGGATTTAGCAATGAAAATAAAGAGAATTGAAATCTCTGAGGGGAGTACTTAGGAAAAAGTAAACAGAACATAACTAGCCTGACAAAATAGAGAAGAAAAGAGAAAACATTTACACAATTACAGACAGCATCTCTTAATTAGGTGAGATGGTAAGCCAGCCAAATGCATTCTCTGTCCTTCTCTGCTCTGTGCCCCAAGAGACTGGCTTCACTGGACTCTATTGCCAAGATCCCTTGCACTTTGGTTTGCAGTTGGATTTGGCTCATGGAAAATGATCACATGGCCACTTGTTGTCACACCCCCTTACCCTGGCATTGTCTTAAGAGCAGCCATGTTTCTCTGTGGTCACAGAGTCTGGTGGGCTTTCTTCTTCTATGGTGGCTGCCCTTACCAAGCTCTGATAATATTATTTCCTGTCCCCTGCCTCTTTAGGCCTAGTGATAGTAATGACTTCTTGCCACTGCTAGTTTTTGGGTTCCTCAACATCCACTGTGGTTCTCTTAATCCTGCCCACACCTCTGTGAAGAATCCCACCACTAAAAATGTCCTTCAAAATCCCAGCTGAATGTGCTGTTTCTTTCATGCCAGGATCCTCATTGACACACCAAGGAGCCAATTACATTAATGAAAGATCCAGAAGCTGCAATGAAATAACCTAATCTGGTTAATAGTTTTATTATGTAGAAAGTATTTGCTTTCTACATCTATCCACATCGTAGAATTACACGACCTACTTACTTTTGCTTTTTGTATTATTTGATAGCAAGTGCTCCCATAACCTTCTTTCAAGACCTTTTGATTAGAGGAGATTATTTTCAGTTTTGTTGCCAGAGTGGACTCTGAACCATTCTTTCCTTGTTGGACTCTTGTCGAGCTGACCCTTGCTGCACACATTCCATGAAGGCCTTGAACCTGGCCTCTGACCTCCTGAGATCTTTGGCAGTGGCTACTTTTGTTCCACATGCACCTAACTCTGCCATGTTGGGGGGATTTTATGCTTTGAAGTCTGGATTCAGCAACTCTAAGCTGGGTGTAGGAAATTAATTGTATGGAAGTAAAGTTGAAACCACAAAATCACCTGCTAACCAAAATTTCCTAAAATGAAATTTCCTTAAAACACCAGTGTTAATTCATTCCTCAGATGAATGCCAGGTGTGACAAATGAATCCTCTGTGCTGTGGAGGTTGACAGATTCAGACCTTATGGAAAGAGGAACTATAGCCAATCCCAAACCTGGGCCCTTTCCAGAAAAGAAAGCTGTGCCTTCTGGCATAAGACCAAATTACCCAACCTGGGATCTGCTTGTAGGATTTTGTCTTATTAATTTCTATGGCATTTTGCCTAAAATGAGGGGCACACATAAAAAATCTGTATTTGGTTGATGTTTCAGATGAGTGGAAGTTTGAATTAATAGATCAAAATCTATACTTAGAATTCTAACGCCGTAAAGATGTGGCTGGTTAATAGCTAATTTAATATAGCTAAAAGAATAAAACTTGTTTAAAAACAGGAGACTACTTTCCAAAATAAATTTTGGTGGTCACTAGTGTTAGTTATGAATTTTCTCTCTTCTTCAGGATTGCAATTCCTGCCTTTTTGAGATTAGGCATGGTCACATGGCTTGCTTTGGCCAATGAAATATGAGAGAAAGTGTCAGGTGTCAGTCCTGCGTGAAAACTTTATGCATGAGTGTGCTATGAATCACACTTTTTCTTTTTGCTGTTATATCCAGCAAGGCTTGTGATGGTGGTTACTGCATTGGCCTGAACCCCTGAGTGAGGGCCAGGGAAGCAGAATCCCTATCAACCCAAGGTGATCATGTAGCATGAATGAGCAATGTAGCTTTGTTGTTTGAGGCCAGTGAAATTCTGGGATTATTTTTCCCCCATGTAACTGAACCCATGCAGGAGTGACAAGTTCCCGATAACCTCATGCTAAAACACAAAAAGGATAGTCTCACAAAAACACTACGTGAGGAATATAGTAGTCCCCCCTCATCTCTGGGGGATACATTCCAAGACCCCCTGTGAATGCTTGAAACCATGGATAGTATCCAACCCTGTATATGCTGTTTTTTTCTATACATACCTACCTACAATAAAGTTTAATTGATAAATTAGGCACAGTCAGAGATTAAAAACTAATAATATAGAACAATTATAACAATGTGCTACCATAATCACTCTTGTGATTTGAGGCCATTATTGAGTAAAATAAGGGTTCCTCGAAGACAAGCACTGCAATACAGTGACAGTTGATCTGATAATCTAGATGGTTACAAAGTGACTAATGGGTGGGGAGGCAGACAGCACAGATCCCCTGAACAAAGGGATGATTCACATCCTTGGTGGGACAGAGCAGGATGGCTGGAGATTTCATCAAGCTGCTCACAGCAGCATGCAATTTAAAATTTATGAATTATTTATTTCTGGAATTTTCCATTTAATGCTTTTGGACCACAACTGACCTCAGGTAACTGAAACTGTGGGTAAGGGGGCCTACTGTATTATATTTGGGAGTTGCATTTCTGATCAGGGACTAAGCAGCAAATAAACCTAACAATCATACATATAACCTGTAGGTGTTATACAGAAACAATTTTATGTGAGAATAGGTATATTTATAAAAATAGAAATTCAATAGCTATAAAATTTCATTACAATTTAAAAGTCTTTTTTATTTTTTTGAGACAGAGTCTCACTTTTTCACCCAGGCTGGAGTACAGTGGTGCGATCTCAGCTCACTGCAACCTCCACCTCCGGGGTTCAAGTGACTCTCCTGCCTCAGCTTCCTGAGTACCTGGGATTACAGGCGTGTGCCACCACAACCAGCTAATTTTTTGTGTTTTTAGCAGAGATGGGGTTTCACTATGTTGGCCAGGCTGGTCTCGAACTCCTGACCTCAAGTGATCCAGCTGCCTCAGCCTCCCAAAGTGCTGGGATTACAGGTATGAGCCACCACGCCAGGACATAATTTAAAATAGTCTTATGCAAAGCACACTGATTCTGTAAGAAACCCCAACTATGCTGTGTCATTAGTTTTACCTACCATAAATAATAGAATTTTGGAAACTTGATTTTGTTGTTGTTGTTTCTTTTTGTTGTTTGCCTTGCTTTCCTGAGCTTTGAGGAGCTCTGGTGGAGGGCAGGGAATGGAGAATGGAGATGGCAGGAGGGGAAATGAGTTGATGCCTTTTTGATCTTATGATAAATATTCCTGCTAGGTTCTAAAATCATTCAAACTACTCTCAAAATTGCATTTGTCTGTTTCAAGAAGTCATGGCATCCAAACAGTTGAAGACCTCTTTGAGTATTTTCGTTCTGCACACTTGTAGGGCAGGGATTCTTGACTTGGATTTGTCTGGTCCACTTTCTTAGCAGGTTTGTTTTCCTCTTTCTTCTTCCCATTAAACAACAGTGGGTTACATTTAAGGTAAAGAAATTGGACCACAGAGTGTCCGAGGGCTGTGGGAAGGAGGGAGATAGTGGCTGATGCACCTCTGCTTTGAGGATAATTCTGTGTATCTATTGATAAATGGTTCTGTTTATGTTTTAGCACTCGATGATAAAGACTTAGCTCCCACAATCCTCCCTGAGTTGGTTCCTAGTTCTGGCAGCAGTGGCCTCTCAGGAAGTTACTAGAAACTTCAAAACAGCCAAAAGAGAGTCCTGAGTGTTCTTCAGTGAAGTACTAGGTTTAATTTTCCATGGGTTGCCTATTTTAAAACTATGCAGGCAAAGATGAACTTGTGGACTTTTTCCAAAAGAAGATGCAAAAAATGTCTGTCTCATGGAAGAATCATCCCCGAAAAGTTTCTTGCCTGGTAAGTCATGTACCAGTTATTTTTTTAAATAGATACCCAGCTTCTCAAAAAAAATATTTTTTTTTTCTAAATTAGTCCTAACATCTGTTTACCTTATTAATTAGTAAGTTAAGTAAAATATTTAATGGGTATTCTTTTTATATTTATCTGAGAGTCATGACTGCAGCAAAGGCAGGCAGGGAAACTGCATTGTCCATCTTCATGCTGGACCATGGCAGAAATTTAAAGCCAACAAAGTCAAATTAAAAGCTGAATTTAAAGCCAACATCAATATATAATTCACATACCATAAACTTTACCTGTCTTCAGTCTTTTAGTACTGGAAATAGTTTTCAAATGATCAAAAAATATTCTAGGAAGAGAAAAACTAAGCTATTCGAAAGCAGTTTTGCTCAGTGTCTCAGGAGGGCAACACCACCCCTGGGTTTCTGACAGTCATTGGATTAAGGAAGGTGTTTGTGAACTTTTGTTCCCATAAATGTCATCAGGGCTCTTCTTCATGCAGGGGCTGTATCCAACCAGAGCATTCTGTTTTATTTGGTCTGAGTTTGCTGATGTTCTGTGACAACCAGCTCCGGATGTTTTATAAACAATTAACCTGACAGTTTGACGGATGAGGGTAACATTTGGGTATCATCTGCACTACAATGAAAGACAGATGATTATTTTTGACAGAAATGATCACCACTCACAATGTGAAATGGGGAAGCCAGATCCCCGAGGCTCACATTGTCTATAGAAGTAGGGCCAGATCAAAACCCACTTGAGAGTAGGCCCAATAGCCTGGGTCACGGACCTGATATGGGCATTGGATGTGAGCTGCAAAGGCACACAATGTATTTTAGAAAAGCCTATGTTTGCAGTTCCAAATGTGAGTGAAACAAAGAGAAAGAAAGGGAAGTCCAGCTCTGGCAACACTAAAATCAACACGCCAGCGTTGGCCCTGAGATTCATGTTAATTCACAAAGTAGTTTTTAATTGTTCTTTAAGTTTTGTGTCCTATTTTATTCCTTAATCAATTTTTTATTTATTATTTTTTATCATACTTTATGTTCTAGGGTACATGTGCACAACGTGCAGGTTTGTTACATATGTATACATGTGCCATGTTGGTGTGCTGCACCCACTAACTCGTCATTTACATTAGGTATATCTCCTAATGCTATCCCTCCCTCCTCCCACCACCCCACAACTGGCCCTGGTGTGCGATGTTCCCCTTCCTGTGTCCAAGTGATCTCATTGTTCAATTCCCACCTATGAGTGAGAACATGCGGTGTTTGATTTTCTGTTCTTGCAATAGTAGGCTGAGAATGATGGTTTCCAACTGCATCCATGTCCCTAAAAAGGACACAAACTCATCCTTTTTTATGGCTGCATGGTACTTCATGGTGTGTATGTGCCACATTTTCTTAATCCAGTCTGTCATTGATGGATATTTGGGTTGGTTCCAAGTCTTTGCTATTGTGAATAGTGCCGCAATAAACATACGTATGCATGTGTCTTTTTTTTTTTTTTTTTTTTTTTTTTTTTTTTTTTTTTTTTGAGGCGGAGTCTCGCTCTGTCGCCCGGACTGGAGTGCAGTGGCCAGATCTCAGCTCACTGCAAGCTCCGCCTCCCGGGTTTACGCCATTCTCCTGCCTCAGCCTCCCGAGTAGCTGGGACTACAGGCGCCCGCCACCTCGCCCGGCTAGTTTTTGTATTTTTAGTAGAGACGGGGTTTCACCGTGCATGTGTCTTTATAGCAGCATGATTTATAATCCTTTGGGTATATACCCTGTAATGAGATGGCTGGGTCAAATGGTATTTCTAGTTCTAGATCCTTGAGGAATCACCACACTGTCTTCCACAATGATTGAACTAGTTTACGGTTCCACCAACAGTGTAAAAGTGTTGCTATTTCTCCACATCCCCTCCAGCACCTGTTATTTCCTGACTTTTTAATGATCACCATTCTAACTGGTGTGAGATGGTATCTCATTGTGGTTTTGATTTGCATTTTTCCGATGGCTAGTGATGATGAGCATTTTTTTCACGTGTCTGTTGGCTGCATAAATGTCTTCTTCCGAGAAGTGTCTGTTCATATTCTTTGCCCACTTTTTGAGGGGTTGATTTTTTCTTGTAAATTTGTTTGAGTTCTTTGTAGGTTCTGGATATCAGCCCTTTGTCAGATGAGTAGATTGCAAAAATTTTCTCCCATTCTGTAGGTTGCCTGTTCACTCTGATGGTAGTTTCTTTTGCTGTGCAGAAGTTCTTTAGTTTAATTAGATCCCATTTGTCAATTTTGGCTTTCATTGCCATCGCTTTTGGTGTTTTAGACATGAAGTCCTTGCCCATGCCTAAGTCCTGAATGGTATTGCCTAGGTTTTCTTCTAGGGTTTTTATGGTTTTAGGTCTAACATTTAAGTCTCTAATCCATCTTGAATTAATTTTGGTATAAGGTGTAAGGAAGAGATCCAGTTTCAGCTTTCTACTTATGGCTAGCCAGTTTTCCCAGCACCATTTATTGAATAGGAAATCCTTTCCCCATTTCTTGTTTTTGTCAGGTTTGTCAAAGATCAGATGGTTGTAGATGTGTGGTATTATTTCTGAGGGCTCTGTTCTGTTCCATTGGTCTATATCTGTTTTGGTACCAGTACCATGCTGTTTTGGTTACTGTAGCCTTGTAGAATAGTTTGAAGTCAGGTAGTGTGATGCCTCCAGTTTTGTTCTTTTTGCTTAGGATTGTCTTGGCAATGCGGGCTCTTTTTTGGTTCCATATAAACTTTAAAGTAGTTTTTTTTCCAATTCTGTGAAGAAAGTCATTGGTAGCTTAATGGGGATGGCATTGAATCTATAAATTACCTTGGGCAGTATGGCCATTTTCACGATATTGATTCTTCCTATCCATGAGCATGGAATGTTCTTCCACTTGTTTGTGTCCTCTTTGATTTCATTGAGCAGTGGTTTGTAGTTCTCCTTGAAGAGGTCCTTTACATTACTTGTAAGTTGGATTCCTAGGTATTTTATTCTCTTTGAAGCAATTGTGAATGGGAGTTCACTAATGATTTGGCTCTCTGTTTGTCTGTTATTGGTGTATAAGAATGCTTGTGATTTTTGCACATTGATTTTGTATCCTGAGACTTTGCTGAAGTTGCTTATCAGCTTAAGAAGATTTTGGGCTGAGATAATGGGGTTTTCTAAATATACAATCATGTCATCTGCAAACAGGGACAATTTGACTTCCTCTTTTCCTAATTGAATACCCTTTATTTCTTTCTCTTGCCTGATTGCCCTGGCCAGAACTTCCAACACTATGTTGAATAGGAGTGGTGAGAGAGGGCATCCCTGTCTTGTGCCAGTTTTCAAAGTGAATGCTTCCAGTTTTTGCCTATTCAGTATGATATTGACTGTGGGTTTGTCATAAATAGCTCTTATTATTTTGAGATATGTTCCATCAATACCGAATTTATTGAGAGTTTTTAGCATGAAGGGCTGTTGAATTTTGTCAAAGACTTTTTCTGCATCTATGAGATAATCATGTGGTTTTTGTCTCTGGTTCTGTTTATATGCTGGATTACGTTTGTTGATTTGTGTATGTTGAACCAGCCTTGCATCCCAGGGATGAAGCCCACTTGATCATGGTGGATAAGCTTTTTGATGTGCTGCTGGATTCGGTTTTCCAGTATTTTATTGAGGATTTTTGCATCGATGTTCATCAGGGATATTGGTCTAAAATTCTCTTTTTTTGTTGTGTCTCTGCCAGGCTTTGGTATCAGGATGATGTTGGCCTCATAAAATGAGTTAGGGAGGATTCCCTCTTTTTCTATTGATTGGAATAGTTTCAGAAGGAATGGTACCAGTTCCTCCTTGTACCTCTGGTAGAATTCGGCTGTGAATCTGTCTGGTCCTGGACTTTTTTTGGTTGGTAGGCTATTAATTATTGCCTCAATTTCAGAGCCTGTTACTGGTCTATTCAGGGATTCAGCTCCTTCCCAGTTTAGTCTTGGAAGAGTGTAAGAGTCCAGGAATTTATCTATTGCTTCTAGGTTTTTTAGTTTATTTACATACAGGTGTTTATAGTATTCTCTGATGGTAGTTTGTATTTCTGTGGGGTCGGTGGTTGCATCCCCTTTATCATTTTTTATTGTGTCTATTTGATTCTTCTTTCTTTTCTTCTTTATTAGTCTTGCTAGTGATCTATCAATTTTGTTGATCTTTTCACAAAACCAGCTCCTGGATTCACTGATTTTTTGAAGGGTTTTTTTGTGTCTCTATCTCCTTCAGTTCTGCTCTGATCTTAGTTATTTCTTGCCTTCTGCTAGCTTTTGAATGTGTTTGCTCTTGCTTCTCTAGTTCTTTTAATTGTGATGTTAGAGTGTCAATTTTAGATCTTTCCTGCTTTCTCTTGTGGGCATTTGGTGCTATACATTTCCCTCTACACACTGCTTTAAATGTGTCCCAGAGATTCTGGTATGTTGTATCTTTGTTCTCATTGGTTTCAAAGAACATCTTTATTTCTGTCTTCATTTCGTTATGTACCCAGTAGTCATTCAGGAGCAGGTTGTTCAGTTTCCATGTAGTTGAGCGGTTTTGATTGAGTTTCTTAGTCCTGAATTCTAGTTTGATTGCGCTGTGGTCTGAGAGACAGTTTGTTATAATTTCTGTTCTTTTACATTTGCTGAGGAGTGCTTTACTTCCAACTATGTGGTCTGCCAAGAGATATGCTGTTAGTCTGATGGGCTTCCCTTTGTGGGTAACCCGACCTTTCTCTCTGGCTGCCCTTAACATTTTTTCCTTCATTTCAACTTCGGTGAATCTGACAATTATGTGTCTTGGAATTGTGCTTCTTGAGGAGTATCTTTGTGGCGTTCTCTATATTTCCTGAATTTGAATGTTGGCCTGCCTTGCTAGGTTGGGGAAGTTCTCCTGGATAATATCCTGAAGAGTGTTTTCCAACTTGGTTCCATTCTTCCCACCACTTTCAGGTACACCAATCAGATGTAGATTTGATCTTTTTACATAGTCCCAATTTTCTTGGAGGCTTTGTTTGTTTCTTTTTACTCTTTTTTTCTCTAAACTTCTCTTTTTGTTTCATTTCATTCATTTGATCTTCAATCACTGATACCCTTTCTTCCAGTTGATCGAGTCGGTTACTGAAGCTTGTGCATTTGTCACATAGTTCTTGTGTCATGGTTTTCAGCTCTATCAGGTCCTTTAAGGACTTCTCTACATTGGTTATTCTAGTTAGCCATTTGTCAAATCTTTTTTCAAGGTTTTTAGCTTCTTTGTGCTGGGTTCGAACTTCCTCCTTTAGCTCGAAGAGGTTTGATCGTCTGAAGCCTTCTCTCAACTCATCAAAGTCATTCTCCATACAGCTTTGTTCTGTTGCTGGCAAAGAGCTGCGTTCCTTTGGAGGGGGAAAAGCACTCTGATTTTTAGAATTTTCAGCTTTTCTGCAGGGTTTTTCCCCCATCTTTGTGGTTTTATCTACTCTTGGTCTTTGGGGTTTTGGTGTGGATGCCCTTTCTGTTTGTTAGTTTTCCTTCTAACAGTCAGGACCCTCAGCTGCAAGTCTGTTGGAGTTTGCTGGAGGTCCACTCCAGACGCTGTTTGCCTGGGTATCAGCAGAAGAGGCTGCAGAAGAGTGAATATTGCTGAGCAGCAATTGTTGCTGCCTGATCGTTCCTCTGGAAACTTCGTCTCAGAGGGGTACCTGGCCACGTAAGGTGTGAGGTGTCAGTCTGCCCCTAGTTGGGGATGTCTCCCAGTTAGGCTACTCAGGGTTCAGGGACCCACTTGAGCAGGCAGTCTGTCCGTTCTCATATCTCAACCTCCATGCTGGGAGAACCACTGCCCTCTTCAAAGCTGTCAGACAGGGACATTTACATCTGTAGAGGTTTCTGCTGCTTTTTGTTTGGCTGTGCCCTGTCCCCAGAGGTGGAGTCTACAGAGGCAGGCAGGCAGGCCTCCTTGAGTTGCGGTGGAGTCCACCCAGTTCAAGAATGCTGGCCACTTTCTTTACCTACACAAGCCTCAGCAATGGTGGGCTTGATCTACCAAGCAAATGGAAAACAAAAAAAGGCAGGAGTTGCAATCCTGGTCTCTGATAAAACAGACTTTAAACCGACAAAGATCAACCCTCCCCCAGCCTCGCTGCCGCCTTGCAGTTAGATCTCAGACTGCTGTGCTAGCAATGAGGGAGGCTCCGTGGGCGTGGGACCCTCCAAGCCACATGCAGGATGTAATCTCCTGGTGTGCCATTTGCTAAGACCCTTGGTAAAGCGCAGTATTAGGCTGGGAGTGACCCAATTTTCCAGCTGTTGTGTGTCACGGTTTCCCTTGGCTAGGAAAGGGAATTCCCTTCCCCCTTGCACTCCCGGGTGAGGCAATGCTTCTCCCTATTCTGCTCTCGCTTGGTGGGCTGCACCCACTGTCCTGCACCCACTGTCCAACATGCCCCAGTGAGATGAAGCCGGTACCTCAGTTGGAAATGCAGAAATCACCCGTCTTCTGTGCCACTCACGCTGGGAGCTGGAGGCTGGAACTCTTCCTGTTTGGCCTTCTTGGAACCCTGGCCTTAAACAATTTTTTAAAATTGGTATGTAATTCACATGCCATAAACTTAATCTGTTAAAATGTACAATTCAATGGTTTTTAGTATTTTCATAGATATGTGCAACCGTCACTCTCTTTCCAGAATATCCTTTCCATCACCCCAAAAGGAAAGCCTATACTCATTAACAGTCATTTTCCCCTGGACCCTGGTAACATGAATCTACTCTCTATCTCTATGGATTTGCCTATTCTGGACTTTCATGTAAATGGAATTATCTAATATGTGTTATTTCGTGTTTGGCTTAATTGACATAGAGTAATGTTTTTGAGGTTCATCCATGTATCAATTGGGTATCAATATTTTATTCCTTTTTATGGCCAAATAATATTCCTTTGTATGGATAGACCCCATTTTGTTTATCCATTCATCAGTCGATGGACATTGGGCTTGTTTCTACTTTTTGGTTATTATGAGTAATGCTGCTACAATTATTCATGCACAAGTTTTTGTGTGAGCATATGTTTTTCCATTCTCTTGGGTATATGCCTGGAAGAGAAATTGCGGTATAAATGGTAACTCTATGTTTAACTTTTGAAGGAACTATCCATTAGATTTTTAAATAAATCAGTTGAGTATCAATGTGTCTTCTCATCTCTGTAAAATATCTGAATTATTTGGAAAGAAGATGGTGATAGTAGAGAAATGTACAGACCAAGTGGTTTGTGGGATGCAGTGAGTGGGAACTGCCCCTGCAGGTGTCTGAGTCTGTGATAGCAGCAGAGATACTGGTTTCTTTTTTGGAGGGAAGCATATCCACGTTGCAGCTAAGGAGCAGGCACATCTGCCACTAGCCATTGGGGATGGAGACAATGATTTGATGGGTGGGATGACTGATTTTTCCCTTTTTTTTTTTTGACAGAGTCTTGCTCTTTTACCCAGTCTAGAGTGCAGTGGCACAATCTTGGCTCACTGCAACTTCCACCTCCCAGGTTCAAGCAGTTCTCCTGCCTCAGCCTCCCAAGTAGCTGGGATTGCAGGCATGAGCCACCATGCCCAGCTAATTTTTGTATTTTTAGGAGAGATGGGTTTTACCATGTTGGCCAGGCTGGTCTCAAACTCCTGAATGCAGGTGATCTGCCCATTTGGCCTCCCAAAATGCTGGGATTACTGGCATGAGCCACTACGCCCAGTCGATTTTCCCATTTTTTAATAAAATATCAGCCAATCCAGAGAAATACGTTTTGTACCTACTATGTATGCAGCACGTCATGTGATTGCTCTGAAGGGTACAAAGAAGTATAGCACAATGACCTTGGCTCTCTAGGACTGGATGGCTTAGCCCTGGGAACCAGATACGCATGTCCCGCAAAAATGTTTTAACCAAATATCAAATTGTACGGTATAGATTATAGGTTTTCTAGGGAACAGAGCATTCAGTGTGGGCTGTGAATGTATGTGGGGGTCCCATATTCATAGATTCCTCCAGGAAAGGGTAATGTGAAACTAAACTGGGTCTAATTATACATATGTGATTCATCTTGGAATGGAAGAAGCATCTACTTTGTTTCCTTTTCCTCCCCCAGGCACAGTCTGTCCCCAAATTCATAAGACCAGTGAATCCTGCTGGGACAATGATAGGATTTGTTTTGGTCACATGGTAGTTTTGAGCAAAAGGGCCTGGAAGACATATGGGACTTGTTCCAATGTTCTATGAAGAGCAGTGTGTCCCCTGGGCAAGTCACCTGACCTTCTAGACTGTGGCCGTAGAAAAAGTGGACTTTTCTGGATGCCAGATGCCTCCATGATTTTATTTGTTTTTGGTATATGACTCAGATGGAATGATTTGAAAAATTGCTGTGGACCAAACAATATTTCTATCCTTTTCTGCAGCCAAATCTGGGCACATGGAGATGAAGCTGAATCAGTATTTTTTCTCTACTTAATTCAATTCTGCACAGCAGGATCTGGATGAGGCAGGAAATGAGGAAGCAAAGGAACCCAGGGTGAATGTGAGAGATGAAAGTTCTGGTTCAGCTTAAAGTTAAACCAACATAAGGGTTAGATAGGGCATTGTGTAAATCAGCATTTTGTTTCTGAATCAGAGACAGAGACATTTTGGATAACAGAGATATGAGACATTTGAGCTGCTTAGGGGAGTTTTGTTCTAAGGTCATACTTGAATTTCCTAGAAATCAGAGTTGCTATCAATTTCCTAAAGAACACAGTGAGGATTTGGCCTCCTACTCACTACTGATCAATTTAATACCATGTTAACAGTAGTACAGCAGTTTTGCAAGAAAAGGAAGAAAAATCCCAGAGTTCTTTGGATTTAATAACATATAGTAATTTAGAGCCGATACATTTAATACCAGTGTTCAAGGCTAGCTACATATGGCATGGGAAATATTTTTTAAGTTGGTCAAATCCAACACATTGGAAAATAAGTGAATCAGCCATAAATCTCTGAGAAGGGCAAAGCCATAGGAGTAGACCTCCAGTTTGTTGGAGGCTTCACATGGAGTGGCCCCCAAGTTACTAGAGTTTGAGGTTCCTTTTGCATGTCCGGAAAGGCCTTTGAAAATCAAGCATAAGAACTATTTTATGAGAGCTTACTATGTGTGCCAGGCAACATTTTGAGTATTTTCCACGTATTAATTCCTTTAATCCTCAGGACAATTCTATAAGCATGGTGGATGCAAGTTACTCTCAAATCATTCAGAAAAAAATTTTAAAAAACAGAGAGAAGGAAAGAAAGAGAAGCATAAAGCAAGTGGGGAAAATGCTACACAGGAGGAATGTGAATAAAGAATAAATAGGGCTGGGTGCATTGGCTTGCATCTGTAATCCCAACACTTTGTGAAGGTGATGCCCTGGTGGGTCACTTGAGCCTGGGAGTTTGAGACTAGTCTGGACAAATGGCAAAAACCCAACTCTACAAAAATTACAAAAATTAGCTGGATGTGGTGGCATGTGCCTGTGGTCCCAGCTACTCTGGATGCTGAGGTGGGAGGACTGCTTGAGTCCCAAATGTCGAGGCTTCAGTGAACCAAGATCATACCACTGTACTCCAACCTGGGCAACAGAGTGAGACCCTGTCTCCAAAAAAAAAAAAAAAAAAAAAAAAAGAATGAGGAAATAGGATTTCCTTGTACTAATCTAGCTCTAAGTTTGAAATTATATCAAAATAAACACTTAACAAAAATACTCCTGTGAAGAAGATGTTATTCTCATTTTAGAGATGAAAAAACTGAGGCACAGAGAAGTTAAGTAACTTGCTTTTGGCCCCAACACCAACTGGTGGAGCTGGGATTCTAGATCATGGTTTGTGGAGGTTGATAGGGAAAGAAACACAGAGATAGAAATACTATTAGTTGTTCAAGTGGTTATTTGGATCTTTGTTGCCAACTTCATACTACAGACTGGATATTTGCGTGACCGTGTCACCACCCCACCCCCAAATTTACAGATTAAAATTCTCACCCCCAAGATGATGGTATTTGGAGCCCTTGGAGGTGATTAGGTCATGAAAGTGAAGCTCTCTTGAATGGAATTAGAGACCCCTCACTTCTTCCACCATGTGAGAACACAGTGAGATGATGGCCATCTGTGAACTAGGAAGAGGGCCCTCATCAGATGGCAAATCCTCTGGCACCCTGATCTTGGACTTCCCAGCCTCCAGAACTATAAGAACTACATTTGTTGTTTATAGGTAACCCAATTTATAGTATGTTATAAAAGAGGCACTAACACACTAAGTCACCCAAGAAGCATAATTTTGGTCTTGTCACCAAGCTTAGCATTTGGGTGCTTGGGCAAATCTAGTGGAGAGGCAGGCAGGCTATGGGAAGAGGAGACTATGGGAGCCAGGAGGTGCCTAAGATATCATCTCATTGATTGCTCCTCAAAGTGTGGTCCTTGGCCCAGACACTGTTACCTTTTCATGGCCAGATAAGTACAGAAAGTATGGGTAAGCGTTTAGATTTCTTTTTTTTTTTTTTCTTTTGAGACAGAGTCTTGCTGTGTTGCCCAGGCTGGAGTGCAGTGGCACGATCTTGGCTCACTGCAAGCTCTGCCTCTGGGGTTCATGCCATTCTCCTGCCTCAGCCTCCTGAGTAGCTGGGACTATAGGCACCTGCCATCATGCCTGGCTAATTTTTTTTTTTTTTGTATTTTTAGTAGAGACGTGGTTTCACCGTGTTAGCCAGGATAGTCTCGATCTCCTGACCTCGTGATCCACCGGCCTTGGCCTCCCGAAGTGCTGGGATTACAGGCATGAGCCACCATGCCCGGCCTAGAATTCTTATAGAAATTTGACATTGTTGCAACTTCCAAATATCATTCTTCTGGTAATTCCTTTTTATTGTATTTCACAAAAGACCAGTCTACAATAGATTCAGGTAGGAGGAAGAAAGGAAAAATGTGTTCCTTCATTACACATTTAGTTTGAGAAGCAATGGTCGAGTCATATTCTCTTTATTTACAGGTGAGACAACCAAGGCTTGAATAAGCAGAGAGCTGTTCCAAGGTCTCATAATTATACAGTGGGAGAAGAGGATCTAGAACTGGGTCTTCTGCTTCCAGTTCCAGTGCCTAGTAATCTTTAAGGGATGCCATTCCTATTGAGCCCTCACACATCCTAGACAGCCATAAGGGTGCCTAGGATCCATCTCTCCTTTATCTGCGAGTTGCCCTTGGGTACCAAAATAGGAGCCAGAGCTCTGGCTAAAGACTGCCCATATCAGTCTTTGTTGGATTCAAGCTCTGGGCTTAGGGAGAGAGGACACCTCTCTGGAAACATTGCTGCTGACATCTCACTGTTCCCTGCCTTTACTGCTCACTTGCTAGTTATTACTTGGAAAAGGTTGATCACTGGTGAGAATAAATAGGAATTCAGGTTATTAGGAATGTTTCCCAAGGATATAGCACCTTTTTAATCCCACAGAAGTTCATAAATTTTCCAGCTGTGCCAGAGGCACATGGTTGCAGAGCATGAAAGCCAACTGGCACTCTAAGTGGAACAAGTGGAAAATTCTGGCTGTGAAAGCCAAAAGGAATTCTTCACCTTAATTAAGAAAAAGCTCTGCTATATTGAAAGTCTAGGTAGAGAAGACAAGACTTGGCGTCTGACTTCTTTAAAATGAACTCTGCTTAATGAGGACTTAATTAACATAAATTGGAAAAGATCAAGACCAAAGCCCATTGAATTGGGTCCAGTTTAGGAATTAAAACTGTACAGTTCAACTCCTGCCCTTGACAGCAGTTCTGCCTTCTTAGTTTTATAGGTAACAAGCTTGATCCCCTTCCTAAGGGAATGTGCATAAACTATCTGCTTCTCTAGGGGAAATGAACTCTGGTGATTTTGAGAGATTACATTTAAAGGGCAATTTTCATTTACAGTTATCTGATTCAGTAAGTGTGGAGCTTTGCATCAACCAAGAGCTTGTTTAGGACCACTCTTGGTGTCTGGCTGCTTGCAAAAGTCAAATCAGTAAGCTATGTAGGACAAAATGTTACTCACGTTGAATCACTTCATATTAATGAAATGTAAATAAAGCCAGAGAAAGGGAAATTTTAGAAATCCCAAATAAACACCCTTAATGTGATTTGTCTTCCCAAACAGCTCCTTGGATTATCTTTTCTGTGTGGTCATGTCTCAAATGCCTTTTAGTGATAACCCTGAATACTCTGCATTTCAACAAGATACAAACATTTCTCTCTTGAGTTCTTGTTTTCCGTTTCTGTTAGAAACATGAAAGCCACATCAACTAGATGGAAATCCTAGAGGAATTTAAGAAGAAAAGATAAATTGTTTGACAATAAATGTGGTAAGTCCCATGTGATCAAATAATACTTATACATGAAAGCAAGAATATTCTACTTTGAACTGTTAGCTATAAAGTTAGGGTTAAAAAGGATTGAGCAGGAGACCTGTTGGTAGGGAAGCTGTATTTCAACACAAAATCTAAAAAGTCTTAGATGACGAGGCAAAGATCAGTGGACATGTGAGAGCTGACATTTTCTACTACTGAGGTTGTTTTGTTCTTGGCTTAAGAAAATGGATCTGGGATAATCTAGTTTTTATAAACTCCTGCAAATGAAGCGGCTTTAGTTATGTTGCAGTTGTTGAAAGGGACTGACCCTTCCCTGTAGCTTTGATGTGCAGTGTGAATTTGGCAAAGGGAACTTACGTTTGCCTTTCAGTGCTGAATGACTAGAAGCACCATTACCCAGGTTCACGTATCTATCAGAAAAATCAGTCCTCTTCTGGTAAAGCCCCTTCCATCTCAGGATCATGTGAGATTCACCATACAACACTCACTAAACATGAGATCATTTTTACATAATGAGGGAGTGAAAACTGGAACCTGATTTCATATTTTTTCCCACAGATTTTGCTTTCTACTCTTGTCAGTCATATCTGCAAGGCTGACAGTTACCAGGGGCTGTGGCCAGTTATGAAGGAGAATGTGTCATGGCTGGCTGTGTTGGTCATAGCAACGTGTCTGCCTCAGAACAGATGCAGCATGGATGAACAAACAGAAAAATGTGTAAGAAGGCTTGTGATTGAAACAGACCGAAGGTGAGTGCTGGGACGGTCCATCAGAAACTTTCAATGATCGATAACAGGATATTCACACAGTCATTTTACTTTTGAATAACTTATCAAGTTGCCAAGCAAATAATTAATAATGGTTTGTCACTAGTTGGCAACTTCTCAAAAAGTCTATGGTTGATAAGGACACTCATTTCTCATAACCTCAGCCAGTACAGAATTACAATGTCAATCAGCAAATGTATCAAGCACCAGAGCACTGTGTTAGCAGCAGCTGAGGCATCAATATGAGTGAGACATACTTCTTATTCACAACAGAAGCTCAGAGTCAGCGGAAGAAAAATGTGTAAACACGTTTTTCTAATGCAATAAGATGAGAGCTATAACAAATGTATGAAAAAAAGTGCTACAGGAACACAGATGGAGGCTTGATTGATTCTGCTTGGGAAAGTCTGAGAATGCATCACAGGGAAAGAGAATTTAGCTTCCTGGAAAGATGAGTAGAATTTACCAAAAAGGAGGCTATTTTAAGCAAAGAAGTGCATCATATGCGAAGGATGATGTCAAGGATGTGCTTGTCATTTTCAGGGTATAAGCGTAGAGCAGTTTCATTGTCATTATCTCTGTGTGTTCAAGACCTATATTCTCCCAATAAATCTAATTTTCAAGACTATTGTCTTATTTTGGACTCAAAATCTCATTTGCAATGCAAATCTGAGCAATGACCTCTTTGTTTCAACGGTCTCAGACTGCCCCTAGAAATGATGAATGCATGGGTCCCATAGGTGAATGCATTGGTCCACAGGCAGAAAGAATGGAGTTCCAAGTCAGTCAGGCCAAGGTTCAACACAAGGAGGTAGGAACTTCAGACTGGAAGCTGAAGCATGTTTTATGGTCATTAGTGGCTGAGGCCAGCCCAGAAGACCAGGGAGACTTCACTCCAGTAGAGGCCAGAAGAAGATTCCCTCTATGGACTTCAGATTCCTCTTTTGTAAAATGAGCTAGTTTGACTAGATCCGTTACTGGCAAACTTTGTTTCCTAGACCCCAGAGTTCCACGAAGGTTCTCCTGTGGCTGGTGATGAGAAAGAGTAAGGCCAAGTTGGGAAGGCTAAAACTCCCCCACCCCTTCACTTTACTAGAGGATTCTGATTTCATTTGTTTTCATGTTGGCAATCCACATAAGATATAGTTTGAAAATGGTATATTTTACAGTTCAAACAAAAAGGAAAACCTTGGAATAGAGAATTAAGTGCTGGTTCTCCATGATTCCAAGCCTCCTTTACTTCCTCTGAAATCCCATAGTACTTGATTTATGCTTCTTTGTAACACTCAATTTTACCCTGTGTTATTTTTTATGTTTCAAAGACATGCACTTGTTTTTTCTCTTATGGAGTTTTTTGCTCAATGAAGGTGGGTACATGGTGGCTAAACCTTCCCAGACACACTGGCCTTCTTCCTGTTCCTCAGATTCACTAAACTCATACCCTAGGATCTTTGCATTTGTGATTTTTCTCTATCCAGAATATGTTTTCCCAGATTTTCATGAAATTTGCTCCTTCACTTATTTTAGGGACCTTCTCAAATGTGACCTTATCTGATGAACTTTCCTGAACACCTTATATATAAAATATAATTCCTATTCTCCTTATACACTCACACACACACCTCTTCATTCTGTTTTAATTTTTCCATAGCACTTAACATCACTTGACATATTTTATATTTCATTATTTGTTTCACGTCTGTCTCATCCACTAGAATGTAAATTCCAGGGGCCAGAGACCTTTCTGTGTTGGTCACTGATCTATCCTGGACACCTGAACAGAGTCTGACATGGAGTTACCACCCAGTCACTGGAAGTATTTAAGACTCAGTTCCTATCCAGCCAAGACCTCCTGTTAGATAAAGATAAGATCCCACTTGCAGTGACGGACAGTTCAGCCATGTTTTCTTATTGTCCGTAACATCCAAACCAATGTGCCAACACAAACCACCTCCTCTAGTACTCACAGTCTGAATAGAATTGTAAAGAAAGAGCACGGGATTTGGAGATGGAAGATTTGGATTTCAGTCTTAACCGTCACATACTTGTGGGGTGCTTTTAGGCAAGTGACTTAATCTCTCCAAGCTTTAGTTTCCTCACCTGTAAAAATGAGGTAATAATTGACCTGTCATATAAGGTTGCTATGAGGATTATCACAAGTAAAATGTATTAAAAGCGGTTTGTAATTTGCAAGTGACCACATTAGATGTGGCTTCTGGAAAATGAAGCAGTGGAGAAACAGGATTCTAAGTTGCCCTTAAGTCAATACTAGTACTTCTGGCAACTAATTCCTCTGGAAATGGAGATAAGAATACCCCTTTCTGTTTGAAAGTGGAGAAGTGAATCAGATTATTTAACTGAAACACCTTCCAGCTTTATGATTCATGATTTTATGTTTTTGATGAAATCAGTAAGAAAATATTGAGTACAGAAAGTATTTTTACTGAAACTACAAAGTTTTCAAATGAATAGTCCCCCTAAACAGTCTCTTTTAGCCTTGTAGAATCATCTGTTACTGTATGTAATGGAAAGGCAACTTTATTTCAAGATTTATGCTAATTTCTGTTTCCCTATATTTATACTATGTGCCTTAGCCCCATAGATTCAGAAAATAAATTATTTATCTATGGAATGTATTTGGCACTTAGCTTGAATTGCCTTTCCCAATAAACTATTTTTTATTTATTACCATTGATATAAAATGCTTGAACGCTCGGAAGGCAGTGTGTTCAGAGGCAATGAACACTGAAAAAGGAGTTAAGAATTTAAGTTCTTGTCATGGTTCTCTCACTAGCCAGTTAAGCAGCCTCAGGCGAGTTGCCATCTCTCTGGGCCTGAGTTTCCATATGCATTAGTATGTGTGTGTACATATTACATATATATTTATATATACTGTATGTAATAGGGAGGGGAAAAGTCACATGAAGTGCCAACTGCAGACTCAGGAAGAGAACTGCCTTTGCTTCAGAATACACCTTATATGGGCATGTTTGGTTATGAAAATGAGACCTACTGGCCATAACTTGACTGGGCTAGGACTGAACCAAAAAGGAATACGTTTCTCTACGTTATAGAAGAAAAAGATACTGATGAGGTGCCCGGGGAAGAGAGAGATGCTGGAGAAGGGGCTATGAGCAAGAGGAGGCAGGTGAGGCAAGCCCCAATAAAAAATAACCAGAGGCTGGGACTAGAATGAAGAAATAAATAGACACCAAGAAGCTCTGAGTGATGGGAAAGCTCTGAGTGATGGGATAAAGCAAGTGGGGAAAATGCTACACAGGAGAATGTGAATAAAGAATAAATAGGGCTGGGTGCATTGGTGCGCACCTGCAATCCTAACACTTTGGGAAGGTGACGCGCGGGTGGGTCATTTGAGTCTGGGAGTTTGAGACTAGTCTGGATAAATGGTGAAACACCGACTCTACAAAAAATACAAACATTAGCTGGATGTGGTGGCACGTGCCTGTGGTCCCAGCTACTCTGGATGCTGAGGCAGGGGAATTGCTTGAACCCAGGAGACTGAGGTTGCAGTGAGCGGAGATCACGCCATTGTACTCCAGTCTAGCGACAGAGCTAGACTCCGTCCCAGAACAGGGACAACTGATGTCTGGTGAGGAGACATTTTCCTGATGGACTGGGAGCAGATCCATTGGACTAATAGACACATTTGTGTTGGATTTGTGCTCTCCTCCTAACATACTTTGTCTCCCTCTTCTAGGCCCTGCTCTCTGCTAGATTTTCTCTTTCCTTAGTGTCCTCATGGCTATGCTTGGTGTGCTAAGTCCTTGGCTCTCCAGTTGCAATTGCAGTTGCTTTTTTTTTTTTAGACGGAGTCTCGCTCTGTTACTAGGCTGGAGTGCAATGGCGCAATCTCGGCTCATTGCAACCTCCGCCTCCCGGGTTCAAGTGATTCTTTTGCCTCAGCCTCCCAAGTAGCTGGGATTACAGGCACGCACCACCATGCTCAACTAATTTTTGTATTTTCACTAGAGACAGGGTTTCACCAGGTTGGCCAGGATGGTCTTGATCTCCTGCCTCGGCCTTGCAATAGCAATTGCATTTTTAAGAACAACTCCTTTCAGAAGGCGCAGTGGATGATGTTGGTGCTCCCAATCAGACCTCGCAAGATCTTTTTTTCTTTTTGAGGCAGAGTCTGGCTCTGTCGCCTAGGCTGGTGTACAGTGGTGCGATCTCAGCTCACTGCAACCTCTGCCTCCTGGGTTCGAGTGATTCTCCTGCCTCAGCCTCCTGAGTAGCTGGGATTACAGGCACACGCCACCACTCCTGGATGAGTTTTGTATTTTTAATAGAGATGGAGTTTCACCATGTTGGTCAGGCTGGTCTCGAACTACTGACCTTACAATCCACCCATCTCAGACTCCCAAAGTGCTGGGATTACAGGCATAAGCCACTGTGCCCAGCTGATCTTTTTGTCTTTACCATTTTTGTGTATACTCATATACCCGTTTGCTGTGCATTTGCTTCTAACTCACAGCTGCTGAAGCTCCTTGGAGAACTGCTTTCAGGATGCCAGGGCCTGTGCAGAGAGCCCCTCCAGCCAAAGCGCCTGGGCATTTATTGTCTCCACCCTGCTTGTGGCCTTGATGAATGGTGTACAAGTGAGGTAGGTATGAAAGCCCAGTGCTCTTGCTTTTCTTGCCTCTGGTACCACTCGGAGGCATAACTTACGCTCCAGAGGTCCCCTGCAGGATCAGGCCAAGACTACCCTCTGTAGGACTTGCCTGCGATGACACCCTTGTTTGGTTTCCCCCCCTTCCTGCTATCTTCTCTGACTTAAATTTTTATTTTAGATTTGGGGGTACATGTGAAGGTTTGTTACATAGATAAACAGGTGTCACAGGGGTTTGTTGTACATATTATTTCATCACTCAGATATTAAGCTCAGTACCCAATAGTTATCTGTTCTGCTCCTCTCCCTCCTCCCACCCTCCCCTCTCAGGTAGACTCCAGTGTCTGTTGTTTTGTTCTTTGTGTTCATAAGTTCTTATTGTTTAGCTCTTGCTTATAAGTGAGAACATGCGGTATTGGGTTTTCTGTTCCTGTGTTAGTTTGCTAAGGATGATAGGCTCCAGCTCCATCCATGTTCCCACAAAAGACATGATCTTGTTCTTTTTTTATGGCTGCATAATATTCCACGATGTATATGTACCACACTTTCTTTATCCAGTCTGTCATTCATTGGCATTTAGGTTGCTTCCATGTCTTTGCTAGTGTGAAGAGTGCTGCGATGAACATTCGCGTGTATGTGTCTTTATGGTAGAATGCTTTATGTTCTTCTGGGTATATACTCAGTAACGGGATTGGTGGGTCGAATGGTAGTCCTGAGAAGCAGTCTTAATAAATCACTGGCTCACAAATCCCAAATCCACATCTCAGGGAACCCAACCTAAAATCATCCTCTAACTCCGGAAGTGGAGGCTTTTAACCCTTTTTAAGTCATAGATACCTTTAAGTATCTGATAAAAGGTCTGAGCAGTTTTCCTCTTCTTTAAAAATAAGTACTGCTAGGCACAGTGGCTCATGCCTGTAATTCCAGCACTTTGGGAGGCTGAGGTGGGAGGATCATTGAGCCCAGGAGTTCAAGCCTGCAGTGAGCTATGATTGTGCCGCTCCACTCCAGCCTGGGCAACACAGTGAGACCCTGTCTCAAAAAACAGCAACAAAAAAGTGCACATGCCTGTAATTGGTTTGCATTTGTTTTATAGTCTTGGAAATATAAGACAAGCCTCATCGATTTTTGCAAATCATATCTGACTCAGCCTTCCACCCACCAGGTGGTTGAGAAATCCAAGGAGGGCCTTTCTCATTCTTCCTCATTCTTCACTTGGGATCATACGGGAAACCTGGTCCAGAAATGCTGGGAAGGGCTGCAGGATTTCGTTCCACACTCTCGGGTTTTTGTTCTTCACTCAGGGGTATGGTTGATGATATGTGGTTCTGCTCAGGGATCTGTGCTCGGGCCCCCAGACTGCAGCACTAGCGTTCAGACTCTCCAGGTGTATAGCAGGAAGCACACACTCAACTTAGATGAGGCCTTAATACCTCTGCTGTACTCTGTGTGAGCCCCACCACCAGATCTTACATGGACAGCACCTCTCCCCTCAGTCTCTACCCAGATCTGTTTTCAGGAACCACCCTGTAGTAGCTTCATGAAGCTTCTTCAACCCTACAAACCAGCCATATTCCCTTTGTCTTCCCTCTTCTAGGGCAATTCCATGTCTGCCCTCTGCCTCCAGCAAAGAAATGAATAGAGGTAGTCTCCAGGGCAGAACTGAGTCCAAGGAGCACTGAAAAGTGAAGAACAGTTATCTCTCTAGAAGGAGGAAGGGAAAATTGCCCTTTTATTCATCTACAGACAAAAACTAATTAAGGCAGACATTAATGACTCAATAAAATATCCCATCCCCATACAATATTGTATATGACCCTAGGAAGTTCAGTGTTCCCAGGACTCCAGGTTGTAAGCACCTGACCTAAAGGAAAGGAAGAAAGAAAGCTGTCACCTATCCTACCTGTACCAGCCAGTGACCAGGATGCTCGACTTTAGAATTAAAATGTCTCTCCTTGATCTAGAATCTCTCTATCTTATGCCCGTGGTTTCCCCCTCATCTGATACCGAAGTTACTTTAGTTGAAAGAGAAAGTGAGGCAAGACTAATAGAACCTTTGGTTTTACCAAAGTACCTAATTAACAAGCAAGGATGTGATATTGGTACCATTTTTTTTTTAACCATTGTTGGCATTATGTTGCCTTTATGACAACACTTGTTGAATCTGCTAAAAACAATGTCATTCAGAGACTTCCCTCATGAGTTGGTGACGGGTCTTGGGCGAAGTATTTTGGCCAGGTGATACCAGTGGTAAACATTCCCAGTAGTCAGATGGTGGCCAGAGACCATCAAATTCTCATGAGTAGGAAACATGTATTATTCATCTTTATATACCTAGCAAATAGCAGAATACCTAATATTATTACTATTACATAATAATACTAACATTATTAATAAATAAGTGTTAGGTGGACCTAATTCATATCAAGCAAATTTTATTTGCTGGTTAGCATGAAGGATTATGTTAAAAAAACTTTATAAATATCTCCTTTTGGAATAGGAAGATATCTTTATATTTGCACTTGCTGTGTACTTCACCATCTTGAATATAATAAGGCCACATCTCTTTAAATATTTAAATTAAAAGGACTCTGAGTCCTATCCCACTATTGCACAAACATTGTTCATTACCAGAGTGCTTCCTCCTATACAAGAACCCTAAACATTTAATCCAGCCACAAGGCAGTTGCTCCAATCTCGTGCTTTTATTGGAGTGGGAACCGAGAAACTTCTCTTTGAGGCTAGAGGACTCAGTTTTGGGGGACCAGATATTTCAGAAGTATCCACCATGTGACTGTTGCTGCCACCATGACTGGAGGCCTGTTATTGCAGTGGAAACCAGGCAGCATGAGGGATGCCTTTGACCAGCTGCTGTCACGGCACAGTGCTCCCACCCGACTTACTCTTCTTGCTCCCAACTCCTTGCCAGGATAAGAACTTAGATACACCCTCTTGGGCTGGAGGACCCCATAACCACCACTAGAAAATAGTTATTATGTGTCAAAATTGCCTCATGTGCTCACAATGGTGCAGCTATTTAAATTCACCCATGTCTTAGTCTGTTTGGGCTGCTACAACAAAATACCACAGACTGGGTAATTTATAAACAACAGAAATTTATTTATCACATTGCTGGAGGCTGGGGTGTCCAAGATTAAGGTGCTGGCAGGTTCAGTGTCTGGTGAAGGCCCATTCCTCATAGATGGAGTCATCTCACTGAGTCCTCACATGGCAAAAGGGGAAAAGCTTCCTCAGTCCTCTTTATAAGGGCACTAATCCCATTCATTAGGACTCCACCCTCATGACCTAGTCACCTCCCAAAGGCCTACTTTTAATGCCAACACGTTGGGAATTAGATTTCAACTCATGAATTTTAGAGGGACATAAACATTCAGACCATGCAACCCATGTGCCCACTTACCGACAGCTAAGCCCCTGTGCCAGGGAGCTGGGTCAGACGTGATGCAGCATTGTGCTTGGACTTAGCTGGGCCTCTGCATTGCTCATCTCCATGGGGCACCGTGCAGACAGAACACATGCTGACTGACATCTCTCTGGAATTTCCTGTGCCTATCTTCACCTATCTATTTTTTTCATCTATTTCCAGTGCCAATGCCATATTCAAACTGTGAGTATTATATAATAAATAATGCTAAGATAGCACTTTGTTCTGTGATACTTTATGTTTACATAGTACTGACATGTCTATCATCTTATTGATCATCTCTTCCTCACACTAGCCTTCTGATGTATGGGGACCAATGTTTATATTCAACCCCATCTTATAAGGAGGAAAGTGAGAGTAGACCAGGTTAACTAACTTGTCCAAGTCTTGTAAGTGGCAGGCCTGGATTTTAAACCTAAGTCTTTGTGACTGCTATACTCATTCAAGGAGTTTTAAAAGATTTTGGTGTCAGAACCTTCCTTTAAGGTAAAATTGAATGCATAATCCCATATATTGAACAGACAAATATGGAGCTGTTGTCATTGGAGAAGAAGTATGGGATCCCTTCCCTCCCTAGCAACCCCATGTAATATGGTTTGGCTCTGTGTCCCCACCCAAATCTCATCTTGTAGCTCCCATAATTCCCACGTGTTGTGGGAGGGACCTAGTGGGAGATAACTGAATCATGGGCATGGGTCTTTCCTGTGCTGTCTTCATGATAGTGAATAAGTTTTACAAGATCTGATGGTTTAAAATAAATGAGAGTTTCCCTGCACAAGCTCTGTCTCTCTTTGCTTGCTGCCATCCACGTAAGATGTGACTTGCTCCTCCTTGCCTTCCACCATGATTATGAGGCCTCCCCAGCCACGTGGAACTGTAAGTCCAATAAACGTCTTTTTTTTTTTTTTTTTTTTTTTTTTTTGGTGAATTTCCCGGTCTCGGGTAGGTCTTTATCAGCAGTATGAAAATGGACTAGTGACATAGTTGCTAAAAGCCATTCCAAGTCCATCCGAAAGTCTATGATTCTTAACTAATTTCATGTGTGCAACTGCTGTTGTATTTGATTACCTCAATTTTACAGAAAAGAAAACTGTGATTTGGAGGTGTTAAAATGCCTTTGTTTACTTTCCCTCTTCATCTGCCTGGTTGATATTTAAAAACGAAACTCAGCCTTGGCATGACAGGAGGGAGGAAGGGAATGTGTTCCCATTTGGTTTGTACACTTGTGACTCTTTTCATAATGTGAAGTTAGTTCACACGAGGCAGGTGAAACAAGTCTTCACACATTCTCCTTTGCCTTTCTTATGCCTGTGATGTTGAGGTTTTAGTGGAAGTCACTCTTCAGCAAGTGGAAGCAATGCCTGCTATAAAACAGTTTTTATTCATTTGGTCACCAGAAAGGAAGAATACTGTACTAATATTCCAGTGGAAACTTACAAAATATTAAATGATAACCGTGTTGGCTGCAGAGAGAAATCATGTTGGTCTCAGCATCATGTTTATGATTATGGAGGATTCTTTAGGATTTTATAGAAAAAATATTTAAACTAAAGTCTATTTTTAAATATCTGATTCTAATTTTAATAAAATAGAAATTTGGTCATTGCTCATGCTCTTCAAACATTTGGACCATGTAAGAAAGGGGTTGTAATACTGGTCAAGTGTCCTGCCATCAACTGAAGCACAATCAGAGATTAAGCCTGAGTTCCTCCATGACCATCTCCATTTAATTGTGCTGTGGCATCCACTTCAATAGTCACATTGATGGAAAACCTTTAACATCATGCAAGTGAAATGTTACTTTGAAGAAAATTCCTGACATTTGTTTCATTTGGTTTGTTAGTGCCATTTCTCTTGAAAGACTTACTCATTTACACTACACCTTTTCAAAATGGATCAAGTGGTTCAAACAGCGAAAAACAAACTGTTAACAAAGACTGAAAAAACCGAACTCATGCAAATGAATCAGTAACGCATATGGTAGTCAAGAGGGCAAAACCAACGATTGTAATTAAACATTTATTTTTGTCCCAGGATTTTTGGTATCCGGGGCAAAAATGGTGGCATAAGAAGTGACAAAATTCTTATGTACTTGTATAAAGCATGCCAGTTCTTCAGGAAGGATAGCCTTCTTCTAGTAATAAATTTAAAAAGGAATCTATGGTATTGGTGAGACTCAGGCTGATACTGGTCCTCTAAACAAAATTTTAAAATGTTTAAATGAGATTAAATACATTTTAGACGTTCATGTTTTCTGTGTTAATCAGAACAGACTGAGTCTTGCTGTAATAACAGATCTTCAAATCTCAGTGGCTCAACCCAGGAAATGTTTATTTGTTGCTTACATCACAGTGTGATGGGAGTAACATGGCTTTCCTGGGTCATTCTCATTTGAATAGAAACTCGGGGATCTGTTCTCCTTCTACCTTGTAACTAATTCTGCCAACTGGTAATCCCTCCTTTCCAGCATACAGATAAGGGAGAGAGAGGATGAGGGGGTGGGGAGGATTGCACGACACACTTTAGAGACCAGGCCTGGAAGAGAGATGTATTATTTCTACTCACATACCATTGGCCAGAATGCAATCACATCCCCCTAATATTGTCTGCAAGGACAATGGGAATATATGATATTCCTCCATTCCTGGAAGGAAGAAAGCAGATAAATGGGCATCTGGGCAACTTCTACCCCGTCTAGTATTCACCTTAGAGCTTTCTTTATCTTTAACTCCTCTCATCTTTAACTCTGTTTCAAAACACTTTAGTCCCTGAGGGTTCCCTGGGACAAGGAATTATGTCCACCAATTATACAAATATAAAGTATTATTATATTAATATAATTTATAATAAAAATATATTTCTTTGTACCAATCAACTAAATACTAAATATTGGGGCAAATTTTTTTATTATTATACTTTAGGTTCTAGGGTACATGTGCACAACGTGCAGGTTTGTTACATATGTATACATGTGCCATGTTGGTGTGCTGCACCCATTAACTCATCATTTACATTAGGTATATCTCCTAATGCTATCCCTCCCTCCTCCCACCACCCCACAACTGGCCCTGGTGTGCGATGTTCCTCTTACTGTGTCCAAGTGATCTAACTGTTCAATTCCCACCTATGAGTGAGAACATGCAGTGTTTGGTTTTCTGTTCTTGTGATAGTTTGCTGAGAAAGATGGTTTCCAGCTGCATCCATGTCCCTACAAAGGACACGAACTCATCCTTTTTTATGGCTGCATAGTATTCCATGGTATATATGTGTGGGGCTATTTTTGAGCATGTTTCTATAAATGATGAACCTTTATGCAGTTAACATGAGAAAATATATATGTGTATGTATATATATAAATATACATATATATATAGTCAATAAAATGAAATGACTCTGTTCTCTCTTCGTCATCATCTGGAGCAGCCCTGATTTTAATTGATTCTATATTGGAGGGCCCAAGTAAGATTCTTTCGTATAAGAATTCCCCTTCTGAAAAAAAGGTTTGAGAAGCATTGGATTCACATAGCATGCCCCCTTGGCTCAGGGGAAAGTACCCTCAAGGATCAGAACCATATTCCTCTAAAGCCGGCAGCTAAACAGGATATTTTCACAAAATCTAAAGAGGGAGTGTCATGGACCTCAGGGAGGAGCAAACCTATTACAGAAAAGGGAGGGTTTTCATCACATCTGTATTATTCTTGGTTTGAGCCCTGAGTCAGCACCAACTGAAGCTTCAGTTGACCTGAAACACTGCGCTCGGCGGAGTTTTGGAAAATTAATCAGCTTACGTTCAAGAACACTTACATCCCTACATGTTCATTTTACAACGTTTCACACCCATACATTTGGCTCTGAGGTCTGCTTCATTCAGATACATATTGGAAAGGCCTGAATTCCTATCACAGCCAGGATTTTCTTCAGCTCCAGGGATTTGTTTGGTTTTGTGCCATTTTATCCCTAGTTTTATTCCTTCCATCTGATTCAAATGTTTTATTACCCACTCTCGTTCTTAAGGGGGAAAAAAAGAGAAAAGAAAAGAAGCTGCAAAACTACACCTCTCTTAAAACAGGAAAACGTTCTGGTATGAATTTCCTGTCAGATTTTGGGCAGGTTAGTTGGCAACTGGTGATTTGGACACATTTCAGATTTCCGAGTACATTTCACAGAGAGCTTTATTGGCTCCCTCTGGACCCCCGTTAAAGAACAGCGAGATGCAGGGCTCAGCTTAATCACCACACTTTCATTAGCCAGCTGCTCTTCTGTGCGCATCACCAAGTGCATGATCTTCATCATCACACGGCTTTTTATGCTATCTGTGAGCTTGGAAAAGGGACTCATCACCATCAGAATTTTACAGTTGCGGGGAAATGGAACTTGTGGGGAAAGCCTGATTGTCAAATGCAGTCACCGTGATGTCAGTGACTGGCTTTCTGTCGTTGTCCTAAGAAGCTTTTTAAAGAGAAGATTTTTAGATATACAAAAAGGTTACAAAGACAGTAGAGAGAGTTTCTATATACCCGACTCCCAGTTTACCCTATTGTTAATATCTTACATCACTATGGTCCATTTTTCACTTTAATGAACCCATATTAACACATTATGATTATCTAAAGTTCATACTTTAACAGGAGTTCCTTAGTTGTAATTAATGTTCTTCTCTGTTCCAGGACATCTGATCCTGGGCCCCACATTACATTTAGGTCTGATATCTCCTTTCCTTAGTCTCTTCTGCCACTGTATTTTTGCTTTGGTGTGTGTGCGTGCAAGTGTGTGTGTGTGTGTTTGCACTAGCTTATGATGTAATATGCAGGTCTTGGCCTGCCAAATGGAAAGCCAGTGGTATACAGCAAATTATAGTTAACCACTCTTTAAGTTGGTAGCAATAATTGAAAAGAGAATATTAAGGAATACGCTAAATATTATAAGTATTTCGGATGCTAGTTCATTACAATTAAAAAATGGAGAGGAGACAGTTATATTTACAGAAAACTAAACAGCAAATAGAAGGTGTCCTAGAGATGTGGAGAATTCAGGCCTAAATACCATTCAGATCTATAGAGACCTATAGGGTTCCCAAAGCAGGCACTAATGTGTTTCTTCTAGTGATTGTTCATTTCTTTCAGGAATGTTGTTTGTCTTTTGTGACTCATAGCAGCCACTTTTACTGATTTTTTTTTTTTGAAATGTCAGATGTGGCCAACTGCCTGGGCTAAAAAGAGTTTGGTACGTAGATTTGGGTTTCATTGGCTGTTTCCCATGGGAAAGTTAGTTGATTAGATTACAGATGAAAGACTGTTCCAGTCAGCTGTTTAGGCCATACACAGATGGAAGGAATCGGGGAAGGCAGGGTGTACACATTGCCATGATACTCAGCCCAGATAATTTAATATTAATTTTCCCCCTTTGTTGGTGAGGGGTTGGGAGTGATAAGGTCAAAGATGATAAGAAATCTTAAAATATTTGTTGGTGCCGATGGTGTAACCTCTAATTTAACAAAGTACTGCACATAGGGTGTCCTTGTAGGCTTTGGGAAAATTATAGAAGAGAAGGAAAGAGAGAGAGAGAAGAGAGAAGCAAAAAGAGAAGAGTGAGAAGAAAGGGAGAGAGAGGATTAAATGTTTCTGGCATGCTGAGAATGAAATCCCTATAGGGTAGACAACATTTGATAGAGATAACCCATCTTTTATGTTTCAAGCCAAAGTGAACAGAGTCCATACACTTAGCAGGTGTCAGTAGACAGGATTTAGGTCTGTGTTTTAATTTTAAAAATTAATTTCCTCACCTTAGAATCCAATGGTGGAAGGAATTTTCAAAAACTTTACATCTTTCTGCTTGCCTCCAAGCAGGCAACTCAGTCACACCCAGCTGTTCCTTTTTACTCACTGTCTTCTTGATTTCCTAGGTCTTTTTCATTTTAGCAATTAAAATGACACGATCACTTGGATAGATTAGTTGAAAAAATTATAACAGGACAATGGTCATTCTAAATTGTACAATTGCTTGATTAAACATTAATTGAATAGTTTGTGGCTAATTCAGTTCATTCATATTTATTCTCCCTGACTTTCTTCCCTGCCAACTTTTGACTATCTTATTGATTTATGAAAGTAGAGAGGGAAAAAGAACAAAACAAGTGAATCCATTCTACTATTTGCTAAGTGATCTGGTAACTTTGGAGTAGGCAATGGAATTGAAAAGGTAGAATGATACATTTGTATTCATTCTTTCTCAAAATCATGAGGAGAAGATTATTTCTAATTTGGGGATATCTGCCACCTCTTTCCCCAACTGATAATAAACACACACGTGCACGCGCATGCGCGCGCGCGCGCGCGCGTACACACACACACACACACACACACACACACACACACACACACTCCTCAAATCTTCAGGTGGAACAGACCTTGCCCTGGTATCTCAGCACCTCTTTGGCTTTTCATATTTACTTTCAGTTTATAAAGACACATGTGCTCTTTCCAATCTGCTTAGGGTTGGTGTTTCTGCTGGGAAAGTAAATGGCAAAAGGATCACATGACTGCCAAGGGTAAACACTGCTGAAGGCCACAGCTGCTGCTTAAGGGGGAAGGCGTGGGCTGGCTGGAAAGTTAAGGCAACATGAGGAGGAGAGGTTAGAGATGGGGTGAGAGAAGAAAGACCTGCCCCTTCCCACCTGCCTCTGCTCAGTTCCTTCAGGAAGCAGACACCAAGATGGAATTAGGAATGCAAAACGTTGACTAGGGGGCGATGCCTGTGAAGGATAAAGGGAGAGGGAGCAGGAACAGGTGGGACAAGGCTCAGACCGTGATGCAAGTTTCACATCTGTAAAGAGAGAGCAGGAAGGAAGAAGAATCAGGCAGATAGAGTTTCAGCCTGCAGGGCAACTCTGAGAAAGTCTTGGCTAGGCTGATAGGGACATCCAAAGCAACAGTTTCCCAGTAGAGCAGGCATGCCCACCTCAACCTAGCAGACCCCTACCTCTGTCCCCTCTCCCCATGGTCGGTCATTGGCTGGGAGCAGCTCTGGAGAAGCATGGCCCTGGTATGGATGCTATGATGGACCCCACAGCTGTGACACAGCTGTAGGCTGGCAGGTAACCACACTTCTTACTAAAGATTCTCTTTTTAAAAGCTGTTTATATTTTTAAATTTATTTTTATTGTTCATGTTTAAGGTATACAACATGATATTTTGATACACATATACGCACTGAAATGATCACTACAGTCGAGCAGATTCTCTCTTAAAGGGAGATCTCAGCAGCACCTCCTCATGGATGCCACACCCATGAGTCTTATTATAATAGTAAAGACACGTAAAAAAGGCAAGAGAGGGCAGCATGCCTGGTCACATTGCTACCATTTACC
The DNA here is from genome assembly GCF_007565055.1 of Rhinopithecus roxellana. NCBI lineage: Eukaryota > Metazoa > Chordata > Mammalia > Primates > Cercopithecidae > Rhinopithecus > Rhinopithecus roxellana. The sequence goes on from NC_044565.1 coordinate 79,729,606, forward strand.
CTCACATCGTAGATGATCACAAGAGGCACAAAACTGAGTTATAGTTTCCCTTTAGCTCTTAAAATCCTAAGGCACCTTGCAAAAGTTAGCCTGACCCAGTTTAGTTTCTTCTAGCTACCACGTGTGGTCCAAAAATCATCTAGAACGATTTGCAGCATGCTGACTCAACTTGTCAGAGCCGGAAGCCCCTTGGCAGACATGAAAACTCTCTCATCTCTCAGATCTGTGTGGAAAGGGAAATTGATTCACTGTTTTCATTCCTTTTTCTTTTTCTGAGGTTGCTTCTAAGTGCTGGAGGGTGTTGGCTTTTCTATGACTCAGAAATATAAATCTTTTCCTAAGGTGAAAGATTAATTTTCAGAATGGAGGGAAGTTAATCTTTCCTAGTTTTATACTTTAAGTGTGAGAATTGGTTACATAGGGGCAGTTGATCCAGAATGTTACGGTGAGGGAGGGAGATAGGAGCATGATTAAACTATAAACCAAAAGGGGGTTTCTAAATACCACTCCGCAGGTAAATTCAGCTTTGGAAAGAGCTTTTCAAAATCATGAGGCTATAATAGTTCAATTTAGCCTATCACAAAAATCATCTGCTTATTTACTTTGACCAACACATTCCTATCCCCTCCTTGTTTTCTGCCTCTCTGAGTCCAGAGAATGAAATTATCTTCATGTGAGCAATAAATTGGAGACTGACAAGTCGAAGACACAAAGGGACACGAAATTCCACCTGTGGATTAACAATTGGCCTCTCCCAGAGTTTCAGCTTTTCCAGATACAAATTCCAGAGTGGGATGAGATATTCCACAGTCGACATCTGGGACAATAGCACTTGTAGACACTCGGAATAAACATTATATAGTTGATGCAATCAGGTCTATTTCATTTCAGTAAGGAAGGTGGCCAAGCTTCCATGGTGAAGGGATGGTGAAAGTGAGTGTTGTGAAGATTGAAAACTGTTCAGTTTTGCTGAGGACAAATTCTGTGTTTTAGATTTCCTGCTGTCCCACTAAGCTTTCCTGAGCCTCCTGGGCTCGGGGGCAGGGCAGAAAGCCTGTCAATAGAAAAGGAGACAGGATTTGCTAAATGTATTTCAAATCCATTACTTCACTTCTCATAAGCTATTTTCTACCCCTATTTTTTTTACGATCAACATACGGTCATGCAGGGAATTTGTTACAAGGCCCCAGAGGATACCAAAATCCTGGGATGCTCAAATCCCTGGTAGAAAATGGCATAATATTTGTATACAACCTATGTACATCCTCCCATATATTTAAAATAGTCTCTAGACTACTAATAATACCTAATACCATGTAAATGCTATGTAAATAGCATTTATAGTTGTTATACTATATTTTTTTGATTTGTTTTTTTTTTTTTTTTTTTTGAGACGGAGTCTCACTCTGTTGCCCAGGCTGGAGTGCAGTGGCCGGACCTCAGCTCACTGCAAGCTCCGCCTCCCAGGTTTACGCCATTCTCCTGCCTCAGCCTCCTGAGTAGCTGGGACTACAGGCGCCCGCCACCTTGCCAGGCTAGTTTTTTGTATTTTTTAGTAGAGACGGGGTTTCACAGTGTTAGCCAGGATGGTCTTGATCTCCTGACCTCGTGATCAGCCCGTCTCGGCCTCCCAAAGTGCTGGGATTACAGGCTTGAGCCACCGCGCCCGGCCAATTTCTGTTATTTTTTATTGTCCACAAATATTTCTATGAACAGTTGATTGAACCGGCAGATGGGGAACAACTGATACTGAGGGCCCTGGGTATATCGTCCTATCCTTTGTTTGCCACTGATTCATTCTTTTGGTTTTGTTTTGTTTTTTTGAGAAAGAAGCTTGCTCTGTTACCCAGGCTGGAGTAGAGTGGTGAAATCATAGCTCATTGCAGCCTTGACCTCCTGGGCTCAAGTGATTCTCCCACCTCATCCTCCTGAATAGCTAGGACTATAGCTACATACCTGGCTAATTAAAAATAATTTTTTTTGTAGAGATGGGATCTTGCTATGTTGCCCAGACTAGTAAAAAAACTCCTGGCCTTGAGTGATCCTTCTGCTTCAGTCTCCCACAATGCTAGGATTACAGGTGTGAGCCACAGTGTCTGAACTGATTTCATTCTTAATGATTGCATGGTGGATATCATGGCTTACAATGATTTTCCTTTTTTTTAAGTAGTGGAGCTCTTACTTCTTGGAAATATAAAAGATAGAAAAGTGAAGATGGAGAGTCTGAAGCTCTGTCTTTCCAGTTTCTCCTTTAGTCATCTCCATAGAGCCCCAAGACTTTATGGGACATAGCTTGAAAGTTACTGTTAAAGTGAAAACAGGTGTTGAGTGTGAGATTAGGCCTAGAACATAGAGTCTAGTTCTGGTCCTACTCTTATTTAGTTTTTGTAACCTTGTGTAAATAACAACAGCAATAACAGTAGTAATATAGTACCCTGTAAATGCTTATGGTTATAAGAAATGTTGTTATAATTAGTAACTAGATATGGGGTCACAGATATGGTTTGGTGACTCACCAGCTAAGTGAGCCTGAGCAAGTCATTTAGAAGGGAGTTACTTTTTTGATTGTGACATGAGAAGGTTGGACTTGCTTCCTCCCAATCCATTCTCTACTCTCTATCCAGAGTGATCTTTCTGAAATGTAAATCTGATCTATGTCACTCCTTTGCATCTACCTGTTGGTTGGCTCCGCATGATATCTAGGATAAAGCCACTCTCTTTAGCATGACATATGGTCGTCCTTGCTCGCTTTTCTTGTCGGGCATTTTCTTTACTCTATCCCTGCCCCCACCATACACACAGTATGCTCGGATGCACACTCACTGAATAATGTGAAGCTGCTGTATATGTTACGCTCTCTCTCACCTCTACGTCTTTGCTCACGCTGTTCCTTATAACTGGAACAGACATTTTTCCTCCCCGTCTTCTTTTCACCTATCTATTTCTTTCTCATCCGAACTGGATGTCACTCTCCAGAATGCTTTCTTTGATCCCCCAAACTGAGTTAAATGCTTCCTGTATGATTCCCTTTAGCCTGTACGTTATGTTGCATTAATAATTCCTGTCCTGTACTGGTTTGCCCCAGTTGACTCTAAGAAACTAGAAACTGTGCCTTAGTCATTGCCATACCCTGAGGCCTTAATGCAAGTCCCCCTGTAATGGATTCAAATATTTGTTAAATGAATTAAAGATTATTTGATTCTTCTTTGAACCTCAGCTTCCTCATTCCTTATATGACACTAACATGTATCTCCAAGATTGTGATGAGGATTACAGACACAGGATATGAGAAAACACTTGCTGACAGAAATCACTATACCTGTGTAGGATAGGAGGGGAGGGCTTGCCTACTTTTTGGTCTACAGTTTGCTCTCTCTATACAAGGGTTTGGTGAACTGTGACCCACAGACCAAATCCAGACCACCTCCTGTTTTTGTGCCACCCATGAGTTAAGAATGGCTTTTAGATTTTTAGGTAGTTGGATACAATCAAAAGTACAAATGCAAATTGTATGAAATTCAAATTTCAGTGGCCATAGTTTTATTGAGAAATGATTAGTCACGCTCATGTTTTTGGTTATGGCTGCTTTCGTATTACAATAGCAGAGGTGAGTACCTGTGACAGGCTTTCTTACTCTAAACCAAAACTTCTTCTCTCCCCTCACTGTTCAACCCCTGCTTTGGGCCTTGGTTCTGCTTTGATTTCTAAGCTTTAGGAACACTTGATAATTCCTCATGCACCTAGAAAGAAACAGTAACTTCTTATTTATGCTAAAACAACCATATGGGTATATACACAGAACACAGGATACTTCTGCAAAGGTATTTTGTATTTGGGCATGTATAATATGATGAATTTAGGAACAAAATTACTGGGTTCTCCTGCAAATTATATAATTATGCAGGTTATTTGTTAAAGTAAGGGCTCCTTATGGCTTTCTCTGATGAATATCTGAGTGTGAAATTTGTTCAGATGGGTATGAATTTTTTCTCTGCATAAGGCTTTTTATTTCTTTTTTAAAAAAATAATTAATGGAAATAAACTAAAAACAAAAGCAGTTGCCATTTTTAAAATGAGGTGTTGAAAGCATTAACATTAGAATAGATTCAGTTACACAATTGGAAGTGAAGAAAGAGAGAGAAAGAGAGAGGAAGTGAGAGAGAGAGAAGCTAAGAAGTGCAATGGTTATCTAATGGGCCAGCTAGAAATACTGTTAGAAAGCTGTGCAGACAATACCTCAGGGATCAGCATGGTTCTGTAAGGGAGAGGCCAAAGGACATTTTTGTGGTAGTTTAATTGCTTCCTGCAGAATCCCTGTAACTGTTTGGCATCTGAACCTCTCCTGTTCTGTTTTTACGCTCTTTGTGGTATAGCTGGGATTGTACGTGAATGAAAACTTAATACACCCTATCTACGCAGAGGAACATGGTGTCCCACCTCCCAGAAAAGAACCCAATGACCACTTGGACCCTAAGCTGAATTCCTGAGCTTCTCTGAGGATATAGTAAACAAGTTGTCGGGATCCAGAGATTCATGGAGAGAAGCTTCAACATTGTGAAATACTGTTGACATCTTGGTTGCTCCATTTGGCTCCAAATCACACTTTGAGAGAGAACAATGATTTTGACAATGTTATAGACTGGTCTAACCACAAAACCCACCAACTCCTCCCCTCTCTGCCTTCTAAAATTGCTCCAACAGGATATAAAACCCCAACAAATGTAATATTCTAAAATGATGGAAAACCAAATACTAAGGTCAGAGGGGATGGTGTAAAGCACATATGTGAGCCTTCAGTCTGACCAAGTTCGTAACACATGTTGTGTGTATAAATTCACAATTTGAACCTATAAACTGAAGTTATGCCACTCTGAGTTGGTTTTGGAAAAATTACATATACTTACATGTATCTGCTACAAAGTATTTAATTTTTTAACTCTTTAGTTTGAGCGTGTTTCTTTGATTTTGAGGGTATGCTTAACCCACCTTGAATATTTCTAGTATTCCCCCACCTTTTTTTCGCCTTTTGCAATGCCTTTAAAAATAAGTTTACATTATATCGACTAGAAACATGTGCTTCAATTTCATCTGCCTTGGTACTTTTCCTTACATAGAACATAGTAAATTTTTGGTGCCAATAAACATTTTCCTTTTAGGGAAAGGGACTAGATTTATGGTGCAGAATCCCATTAACCTATATTGAAACAAAGTATCTGGGAAATGCTTCTTAGTTAGTGTATTTGTTCACTGGAAGAATTCTTTGTTTTATGTGTCCAATTACAATTTAGTTCATAATAAAATGATACTTTTCCAGACATCAGCTTTCCAGAATCCATTGTTTTCTTTGTGCTAATGTAAACTAAGTAGCATGTAGTTGACTGATTATTAACCAGCAATTTTCAGATATTGCTTCTTTTCCCTCCTAAATGAATCCCTATCTAAACTAGAAATGGGCGACAAGTTTTCTATTGAAACCCAGAAAACCATAGAGGAAATATCAAATAAGAACACGCCCCTCTGAAAAATCAAGACAGTGAAGAAGAAAACTAGAAACTAGTTTATCAATGCATTTTTTAATGTAAAAAATGTAACCACAGAAATGTGCAGAAAATAGCAAGCATCCATATTTTCAGTTCCCAATATTAAATATTTATCTTGATATATTCTTATGCTTAAAAAAATACTAGGCTGGGTGCAGTAGCTTGCTTCTGTAATCCTAGTGTTTTGGAAGGCTGAAGCAGGAGGATTGCTTAAAGGCCAGGGGTTCTAGACTAGCCTGGGCAACACAACAAGACCCCATATCTGCAAAATAATCTATTATTTTTGTAGAAATATGTGCTTATTATAACAAATTCAAAAGACAAAAAAAATCACTCAATGCTACTGCTCAGAAAAAAATCACTGTTATCATGAGAGGAACATCATTTTAGAGTCCATCTTTTTATGCATATATACTGTTTGAATCCTCCAAACCTCAAGTAGAAATTTGGTCCCTGGTATTGGAGGTGGTGCTTAATGGGAGGTGTTTGGGTCTTGGGGGCAGATCCCTCATAAATAGTGCCCTTCCTGGGAGGGAGTGAGAGAGTTCTCAGTCTGTTAGTTCCTACAAGAGCTGGTTGTTTAAAAGAGCCTGGCTCCTGCCCCCATGCTCTCGTGCTTCCTCCCTCACCATGTCATCTCTGCAAAATTACAATGGTTCCCCTTCATCTTCCACCATGAGTGGAAGCAGCCTGAGTCCTTTACTAGAAGCAGATGCTGGTGCCATTCTTCTTGTATAGTTTGTAGAACCCTGAGCTAAATAAACCTCTGTTCTTTAAAAATTACCCAGGGTCTTTATATAAAGGTACATATATATAAAAGTATTCCTTTATAGCAACACAAAACATTCTAATGTATAATGCACACACATGCACACACACACAGGTTAATTAGAAATATCTTTATTAACATGGAGACTTATTACAGAAGACACTTTAATGCAAAAAGTATAATTTTACTTAAATTTAATAGAAACAGAAACAGAGAATTGTTGAACTCTAAATAAATATTTCCTTAGAATACACAAGATTGGCCAGGTGCAGTGACTCATGCCTGTAATCCCAGCACTTTGGGAGGCCAAGACAGGTGGATCACAAGGTCAGGAGATCAAGACCAATCTGGCCAACATAGTAAAACCCCATCTCTACTAAAAATACAAAGAAATTAGCCAGGGGTGGTGGCATGAGCCTGTAGTCCTAGCTACTTGGGAGGCTGAGGCAGGAGAATCACTTGAACCTGCAAGGCAGAGGTTGCTGTGAGCCGAGATCGTGCCACTGCACTCCAGCCTGGGTGACAGAGAGATACTCAGTCTCAAAGAAAGAAAGAAAAAGAATAGACAAGATCTATTATTTCCTAAAAGTTTTCTTTCAGATTAAAAAAGAAATTTAAAAAACAATAATAATTCTTCAGCTACATATTTCTTTTCTTTTCTTTTCTTTTTTTTTTTTTTTTTTTGAGACAGAGTCTCACTCTGTCACCCAGGCTAGAGTGCAGTGGCTGGATCTCAGCTCACTGCAAGCTCTGCCTCCCGGGTTTTACGCCATTCTCCTGCCTTAGCCTCCCAAGTAGCTGGGACTACAGGCGCCCGCCACCTCACCCGGCTAGTTTTTTGTATTTTTTAGTAGAGACGGGGTTTCACCATGTTAGCCAGGATGGTCTCGATCTCCTGACCTCATGATCCTCCTGTCTCGGCCTCCCAAAGTGCTGGGATTACAGGCTTGAGCCACCAAGCCCAGCCTTCAGCTACGTATTTCAATCTCAGCATTCTCAAACTTTCTCCCACTGCTCCCAAATTTTGTTAATATTTTTATATTGTCTAAAAATGAAACTTTTAGTTTTTTTCTGTAACCATAATTCTCTTAGTTTGATTAGTATTTAGCTCAATATATAAATGGATTTAATGCCTATCAGTTTTTTAAAACTTGGATGATTTTATTTCTGTGCTCTTTATTTTGATTCATATTTTAATAATTTTTTCCCCAAAAGACGCTTATGAATGTTGTATTTCCTGAATTCTGTCATGTTTGAGAAAGTCTGCCTATTGTTCTCCTCTAGTCAAATGCATTCTGGATGGGTACGACGTTCTTGGATCATACCTTCTTTGCTTCGGAACATTGTGAGCATTACTCCTTTGTCTTTGGCATTTACTGTCATGAGGAAGTCTGATTTTTTCCCAGTGTACATGATTTTCTTTTCTAGCTTATTACTTGAAGAATTATTTCTTTATCTTTGAATTTTAATAATGTAACGACTATGCTCAGTGTAGAGTGTTCTGTATCAAACTTTTCTGGAAAATACAGGAAAAAACAGCTGCAAATGCAGGCATTATTTTTTATTTATTTATTTATTGATTTTACTCTGTCGTCAGGCTGGAGTGCAGTGGCGCGATCTTGGTCCACTGCCACCTCTGCTTCCTGGGTTCAAGCAATTCTCCTGCTGCAGCCTCCTGAGTAGCGGGGACTATAGGCATATGCCACCACGCCCGGCTAATTTTTGTATATTTAGTGGAGATGAGCTTTCACCATGTTGGCCAGAATAGTCCCGATCTCTTGACCTCATGATCTGCCTGCCTCAGCCTCCCAAAGCGCTGGGATTACAAGCGTGAGCTGCCATGCCTGGACTTGTGTTATTTTTAACTCTTTGCTTCAGAAATGGTCTCTTGCACTATGTGTTTACCTTTTTTTTCTGTTTATTTGTTGGGTTTGTTACCTTGAGGGCACCAAATATCCTTGTTTTAGATCACATTTTTCTGTATACCATATCTATTACATCATTCCTAAATACTTCGATTTCTTTTTAAATGTTATTCACCATGATTAGTTCAAGTCTTTCTGCTATGTTGGTAATTGTATTTACAGCAATAGCCACTGTGTTTCATATTGTTTCTAAAATATTTATTACTTTTATATGAGGTTGTTTGGGACCCCCATTGCTTCCTCAGGTATGCAATAACTTTTTACATCTTGGTAGGTTGTTGTTATCATAGGGTCTTTGAGTCTTTTTGTTTGTTTGTTTTTGATATTTTAATTCTATTTTTTAAAATACTTTAAGTTCTAGGGTACATGTGCACGACATGCAGGTATGATACATAGGTATACATGTGCCATCTTGGTTTGCTGCACCCATCAACTTGTTATTTACATCAGGTATTTCACCTAATGCTATCCCTCCCTCAGCCCCCTACCCAGTATGTGTGATGTTCCCTGCCCTGTGTCCAGGTGTTCTCATTGTTCAATTCCCACCTATGAGTAACAACATGCGGTGTTTGGTTTTCTGTCTTTGGGATAGTTTGCTGAGAATAATGGTTTTCAGCTTCATCTATGTCCCTGCAAAGGACATGAACTCATCCTTTTTATGGCTGCATAATATTCCATGGTGTATATGTGCCACATTTTCTTAATCCAGTCTATCATTGATGGACATTTGGATTGGTTCCAAGTCTTTGCTATTGTGAATAGTGCCACAATAAACATATGTATTCTTGTGTCTTTATAGTAGCATGGTTTATAATCCTCTAGGTATATACCCAGTAATGAGATTGCTGGGTCAAATGGTATTACTAGTTCTAAATACTTGGGGAATCACCACACTGTGTTCCACATGGTTGAACTAATTTACATTCCCACCAACAGCGTAAAAGCATTCCTATTTCTCCGCATCCTCTCCAGCATCTGTTGTTTCCTGACTTTTTAATGATCACCATTCTAACTGGCATGAGATGGTATTTCACTGTAGTTTTGATTTGCATTTCTCTGATGACCAGTAATGATGAGCATTTTTTTTTCATGTGTCTGTTGGCTGCATAAGTGTCTTCTTTTGAGAAGTGTCTGTTCATATCCTTTGCCCACTTTTTGATGGGGTTGTTTGTTTTTTTCTTGTGAATTTGTTTGAGTCCTTTGTAGATTCTGGATATTAGCCCTTTGTCGGATAGGTAGATTGCAAAAATTTTCTCCCATTCTGTAGGTTACCTGTTCACTGTGATGGTACTTTGTTTTGCCATGCAGAAGCTCTTTAGTTTAATTAGATCTTATTTGTCAATTTTGGCTTTTGTTGCCATTGCTTTTTGTGTTTTAGTCAAAAAGTCCTTGCCCATGCCTATGTCCTGAATGGTATTGCCTAGGTTTGCTTCTAGGGTTTTTATGGTTTTAGGTCTAACATTTAAGTCTTTAATCCATCTTGAATTAATTTTTGTGTAAGGTGTAAGGAAGGAATCCAGTTTCAGCTTTCTGGGTAGCCAGCTTTCCCAGCACCATTTATTAAATAGAGAATCTTTCCCCATTTCTTGTTTTTGTCAGGTTTGTCAAAGATTAGATGGTTGTAGATGTGTGGTATTATTTCTGAGGGCACTGTTTTGTTCCATCAGTCTACATATCTGTTTTGGCACAAATACCATGCTGTTTTAGTTACTATAGCCTTGTAGCATAGTTTGAAGTCAGGTAGCATGATGCCTCCAGCTTTGTTCTTTTTGCTTAGGATTGTCTTGGCAATGAGGGCTCTTTTGTGGTTTTATATGAACTTTAAAGTAGTTTTTTTACCATTTTGTGAAGAAAGTCATTGGTAGCTTGATGGGGATGAGACTGAATCTATAAATTACCTTGGGCAGTATGGCCATTTTCACTATATTGCTTCTTCCTATCTATGAGCATGGAATGTTCTTTCATTTGTTTGTGTCCTCTTTTATTTTGTTGAGCAGTGGTTTGTAGTTCTCCTTGAAGAGGTCCTTTACAACCCTTGTAAGTTGGTTATCCAGGTATTTTATTCTCTTTGAAGCAATTGTGAATGGGAGTTCACTCATGATTTGGCTCTGTGCTTGTTTGTTATTGGTGTATAGGAATGCTTGTGATTTTTGCACATTGATTTCGTATCCTGAGACTTTGCTGAAGTTGCTTATCAGCTTAAGGAGATTTTGGGCTGAGACAATGGGGTTTTCTAAATATACAATCATGTCATCTGCAAACAGGGACAATTTGACTTCTTCTTTTCCTAATCAAATACCCTTTATTTCTTTCTCCTGCCTGATTGCCCTGGCCAGAACTTCCAACACTATGTTGAATAGGAGTGGTGAGAGAGGGCATCCCTGTCTTGTGCCAGTTTTCAAAGGGAATGCTTCCAGTTTTTGCCCATTCAGTATGATATTGGCTGTGGGTTTGTCATAAATAGCTCTTATTATTTTGAGATATGTCCCATCAATACCTAATTTATTGAGAGTTTTTAGCATGAAAGACTGTTGAATTTTGTTGAAGGCCTTTTCTGCATCTATTGAGATAATCAAGTGATTTTTGTCATTGGTTCTCTTTATGTGATGGATTACGTTTATTGATTTGTATATGTTGATTGCATTCTAGGGATGAAACCAACTTGATCGTGGTGAATAAGCTTTTTGATCTGCTGCAGGATTCGGTATGCCAGTATATTATTGAGGATTTTTGCATTGATGTTTATCAGGGATAGTGGTCTAAAATTCTCTGTTTTTGTGGTTTCTCTGTCAGGCTTTGGTATAAGGATGATGCTGGCCTCATAAAATAAGTTAGGGAGTATTCCCTCTTTTTCTATTGATTGGAATCATTTCAGAATGAATGGTACCAGTTCCTCCTTTTACCTCTGGTAGAATTCGGCTGTGAATCCTTCTGGTCTTCGACTTTTTTTGGTTGGTAGGCTATTAATTATTGTCTCAATTTCAGAGCCTGTTATTGATCAATTCAGGGATTCAACTTCTTCCTGGTTTAGTCTTCGGAGGGTGTATGTGTCCAGGAATTTATCCATTTCTCCTAGATTTTCTAGTTTGTTTGCGTATAGCTGTCTATAGTATTCTCTGATGGTAGTTTGTATTTCTATGGGATCAGTGGTGATATCCCCTTTATCAGTTTTTATTGCTTCTATTTCATTCTTTTCTCTTTTCTTCTTTATTAGTCTTGCTACTGGTTTATCAATTTTGCTGATCTTTTAAAAAAACCAGCTCCTGGATTCATTGATTTTTTGAAGGATTTTTGTGTCTCTATCTCCTTCAGTTCTGCTCTGTTCTTAGTTATTTCTTGCCTTCTGCTAGCTTTTGAATGTGTTTGCTCTTGCTTCTCTAGTTCTTTCAATTGTGATGTTAGGATGTCAATTTTAGGTATTTCCTGCTTTCTCTTGTGGGCATTTAGTGCTATAAATTTCCCTCTACACACTGCTTTAAATGTGTCCCAGAGATTCTGGTATGTGGTATCTTTGTTCTCACTGGTTTCAAAGAACATCTTTATTTCTGCCTTCATTTCGTTATGTACTCAGTAGTCATTCAGGAGCAGGTTGTTCAGTTTCCATGTAGTTGAGTGGTTTTGATTGAGTTTCTCAGTCCTGAGTTCTAGTTTGATTGCACTGTGGTCTGAGAGACAGTTTGTTATAATTTCTGTTCTTTTACATTTGCTGAGGAGTGCTTTACTTCCAACTATGTGGTCAATTTTGGAATAAGTGCGATGTGGTGCTGAGAAGAACGTATATTCTGTTGATTTGGGGTGCAGAGTTCTGTAGATGTCTATTAGGTCCGCTTGGTGCAGAGTTGAGTTCAATTCCTGGATATCCTTGTTAACTTTCTGTCTCGTTGATCTGTCTAATGTTGACAGTGGGGTGTTAAAGTCTCCCATTATTATTGTGTGGGAGTCTAAGTCTCTTTGTAAGTCTCTAAGGACATGCTTTATGAATCTGGGTGCTCCTGTATTGGGTGCATATATATTTACAATAGTTAGCTCTTCCTGATGAATTGATGTCTTTACCATTATGTAATGACCTTCTGTGTCTCTTTTGATCTTCGTTGGTTTAAAGTCTGTTTTATCAGACACTAGGATTGCAACCTCTGCCTTTTTTGTTTTCCATTTGCTTGGTAGATCTTCCTCCATCCCTTTATTTTGAGCCTATGTATGTCTCTGCATGTGAGATGGGTCTCCTGAATATAGCACACTGATGGGTCTTGACTCTTTCTCCAATTTGCCAGTCTGTGTCTTTGAACTGGTGCATTTAACCCATTTACATTTAAGGTTAATATTGTTATGTGTGAACTTGGTCCTGTCATTATGATGTTAGCTGGCTATTTTGCTCGTTAGTTGATGCAGTTTCTTCCTAGCCTCGATGGTCTTTACAATTTGGCATGTTTTTATAGTGGCTGGCACCAGTTGTTCCTTTCCATGTTTAGTGCTTCCTTCAGGATCTCTTATAGGGCAGACCTGGTAGTGACAAAATCTCTCAGCATTTGCTTGTCTGTAAAGGATTTTATTTTTCCTTCACTTATGAAACTTAGGTTGGCTGGATATGAAATTCTGGGTTGAAAATTCTTTTCTTTGAGAATGTTTAATATTGGCCCTCACTCTCTTCTGGCTTGGAGAGTTTCTGCCGAGAGATCTGCTGTTAGTCTGATGGGCTTCCCTTTGTGTGTAACCCGACCTTTCTCTCTGGCTGCCCTTAACATTTTTTCCTTCATTTCAACTTTGGTGAATCTGACAGTTATGTGTCTTGGAGTTGCTCTTCTCGAGGGGTATCTTTATGGCGTTCTGTGTATTTCCTGAATTTGAATGTTGGCTTGCCTTGCTAGGTTGGGGAAATTCTCCTGGATAATATCCTGCAGAGTGTTTTCCAAGTTGGTTCCACTCTCCCCATCACTTTCAGGTACACCAGTCAGATGTAGATTTGGTCTTTTCACATAGTCCTATATTTCTTGGAGGATTTGTTCGTTTCTTTTCACTCTTTTTTCTCTAAACTCTTCTTCTCGCTTCATTTCATTCATTTGATTTGCAGTCACTGATACCCTTTCTTCCAGTTGATCAAATCGGCTACTGAAGCTTGTGCATTTGTCATGTAGTTCTTGTGCCATGGTTTTCAGCTCCATCAGGTCATTTCAGGACTTTTCTGCACTGGTTATTCTAGTTAACCATTGGTCTAATCTTTTTTCAAGATTTTTAGCTTCTTTGTGCTGGGTTCGAACTTTCTCCTTTAGCTTGGAGAAGTTTGAAGCTAAAGGAGAACTTGATCATCTGATCAAGAACTTGATCTTGATCATCTGAAGAACTTGATCATCTGAAGCCTTCTCTCAACTCGTCAAAGTCATTCTCTGTACAGCTTTGTTCCATTGCTGGCGAGGAGCTGTGTTCCTTTGGAGGGGGAGAGGTGCTCTGATTTTTAGAATTTTCAGCTTTTCTGCTCTGTTTTTTCCCCATCTTTGTGGTTTTGTCTACCTTTGGTCTTTTATGATCATGACGTACAAATGGGGTTTTGGTGTGGATGTCCTTTCTGTTTGTTAGTTTTCCTTCTAACAGTCAAGACCCTCAGTTGCAAGTCTGTTGGGGTTTGCTGGAGGTCCACTCCAGACACTGTTTGCCTGGGTATCACCAGTGGAGACTGCAAAACAGCAAATATTGCAGAACAACAAATATTGCTGCCTGATCATTCCTCTGGAAGCTTCGTGCTAGAGGGGCACCCGCCTATATGAGGTATCTGTTGGCCCCTACTGGGAAGTGTCTCCCAGTTAGGCTACACAAGGGTCAGGGACCCACTTGAGGAGGCAGTCTGTCCATTCTCAGAGCTCAAACTCCATGTTGGGAGAACCACTACTCTCTTCAAAGCTGTCAGACAGGGATGTTTAAGTCTGTAGAAGTTGTCTGCTGCCTTTTGTCCAGCTATGCACTGACCACAGAGGTGGAGTCTATAGAGGTAGTAGGCCTGGCTGAGATGCGGTGGGCTCTGCCCAGTTCGAGCTTCCTGGCTGCTTTGCTTACCTACTCAAGCCTCAGCAATGGTGGATGCCCCTCCCCCAGCCAGGCTGCTGCCTCGCAGTTCAATCTCAGACTGCTGCGCTAGCAGTGAGCAAGGCTCCGTGGGTGTGGGACCCTCCAAGCCAGGCATGGAAGAGAATCTCCTTGTCTGCCAGTTGCTAAGACCTTGGGAAAAGTGCAGTATTTGGGTGGGAGTGTCCCATTTTTCCAGTTACTTTCTGTCATGGCTTCCCTTGGCTAGGAAAGGGAAATCCCCTGACCCCTTGCACTTCCCTGGTGAGACAATGCCCCACCCTGCTTCAGCTTGCCCTCCATGGGCTGCACCCACTATCCAACCAGTCCCAATGAGATGAACCAGGTACCTCAGTTGGATATGCAGAAACCACCCGTCTTCTGCATCAATCACACTGGAAGCTGCAGACCAGAGCTGTTCCTGTTTGGCCATCTTGGAACCGGTCTGAGTCTGTTTTAGCAAGATCAAGTACTTGGTAAGTTATTCTGTAGTGCGAAGCAGTTTTCCTTTGGGAAAGAACTTATTTAGTTCTTTGTCCTTCCTTTCCTCTCTTTCTTCCTTATCACATAAAATTTATATAATTGCCTGCCATCTCATTTTTTTTTTTTTTTTTAAGTTTGGGTAGTTCTGTCTAGGCATTCTATTTGCTCTGATGTACAGAGGGTTATTTCTTATTTTTTAAAACATTATCTATGACGATTTTGTTTGCTCCTCAGAGCTTTAGGTTGGTGCCTGAGTATCCTTGTGCTCTACCCATTCTTTTATAAACCAAGAGAATAGCAACAGAGGAAGAAAGCTCAGCTGGGTTAGTTTATTTCCAGTCTTTGTTAAATAATTGAGCCCTGCTCATTTTCTGGAACTTTCTTGATGGTCCTGTGTCAAGACTTACTGGAGGGATATTTTCCTTTCTTGTGGAAATGTAGACTTGGCTCCTTAGACTGTACAGCTGTGGAGCTTTCTTTTCTTTTCTTTTCTTTTTAAATTTTATTATTATTATACTTTAAGTTCTAGGGTACATGTGCATAACATGCAGGTTTGTTACATATGTATACTTGTGCCATGTTGGTGTGCAGCACCCATCAACTCATCAGCACCCATCAACTCATCATTTACATCAGGTATAACTCCCAATGCAATCCCTCCCCACTCCCCATTCCCCATGATAGGCCCCGGTGTGTGATGTTCCCCTTCCCGAGTCCAAGTGATCTCATTGTTCAGTTCCCACCTATGAGTGAGAACATGCGGCGTTTGGTTTTCTGTTCTTGCGATAGTTTGCTGAGAATGATGGTTTCCAGCTCCATCCATGCCCCTACAAAGGACACGAACTCATCCTTTTTTATGGCTGCATAGTATTCCATGGTGTATATGTGCCACATTTTCTTAATCCAGTCTGTCACTGATGGACATTTGGGTTGATTCCAAGTCTTTGCTATTGTGAATAGTGCCGCAATAAACATACGTGTGCATGTGTCTTTATAGCAGCATGATTTATAATCCTTTGGGTATATACCCAGTAATGGGATGGCTGGGTCATATGGTACATCTAGTTCTAGATCCTTGAGGAATCGCCATACTGTTTTCCATAATGGTTGAACTAGTTTACATTCCCACCAACAGTGTAAAAGTGTTCCTATTTCTCCACATCCTCTCCAGCACCTGTTGTTTCCTGACTTTTTAATGATTGCCATTCTAACTGGTGTGAGATGGTATCTCATTGTGGTTTTGATTTGCATTTATCTGATGGCCAGTGATGATGAGCATTTTTTCATGTGTCTGTTGGCTGTATGAATGTCTTCTTTTGAGAAATGTCTGTTCATATCCTGGGAGAAAATTTTTGCAATCTACTCATCAGACAAAGGGCTAATATCCAGAACCTACAAAGAACTCAAACAAATTGAGTCCCTATTTCATTCTCTTTTCACCACCAGTATCTTCTCCCCCAGTTTCTCATTTGGAAAGGAAAAAAGATAGTGACTCAGTTAATTTCTTTTGAGGTTTGAGTTCATCAATTCAGAAGTACAACTTCTGGGGGTTTGGGCACAAGTAAAAGCAAGGCTGGGCACCCTCTCTGTTTCATTTCACAGTCTTCAGTATCTTTCCTTATTTACCAGTTTTTGGAGTTTATGCATTAAGCAACCCCCCTTTTCTTGTTTTGTGGCTACTAGTGACTTCTCCTTTAGGTTTTAGGTTTTATAATTTTAAAAAATTCCCGTCTCTTCCATTTTGTTGGATACTGGAAAGGGAAATACTTTGACTCAGTTTTAATCTGCAATCTTAAAGTGAAGGCAGGATATGCCCACAAGTATATTCAAGAAATACAACAGATAATTTAATTGTAAATTCCATATCATAACCAGTTAAAAGGGAGGGAGTTGGAAGGAGAAATATAATGAGAATTTGAGAGACTACAATAAAAAAATCAAGAGAATAAAAGAATAACAGAGAAGAGAGTGAAGTAATTTAAAAAGAGGAAAATTCAGTTGGTTCTGATGATGCTTTGGTGGGTAATATTATCATTTTAGACTGAGGACATTGGTGTTGGTAATGCATTATCACTATGCTTTGAAAATCTGGTAGGTTTTTCAACTTTTGAAAAACGATCCTTCCTGTTCTGGGAAATAGTTTGGTTGTTTTTATTCTAAAACTTTAAAGTTTGTTTGAAATAAAGTCTTATTTTTCTATGTAACCTTGAAATCTTAACAGACGTTTGAAGCAATGACTTGGATTTTAAAATTTATTTTGTAATCTGAGATTCGTTGACCAATGTGCCAACTATTCTGAAAGTTCCTGCTCTCCTGTATCATAGACTGTAGCATTAGAGAATACTAAGAAAGCAGTGAATAGCTAAACATTGGGAGGGAGGAAATGGTTAGGATGGTAATGGAATCAGAATCAGGGAGAGAAGTGGGACCAGATACTGTGTGCAGGCAAAAGGTGGGGTTCGGGACCCAGATGGTTTGAAAATATCTACCAAGGGATTTTATGGAAACTGCACAAAGAAGAAAGTCAAGTGTCTAGGTAAAAGTCAGCGGCCAGTAGAGCCACAGAGTACACGAAAAATGTGGACTGAAAATTCGTGCCTGTTAAGGAGCAGTGAAACCTGAGATGGCTTGTTTTCTGTCAACTTTATTCTATCTTAACTATGGGAATTATCAACTGTGAGATAGAGAACCTGCAATAATAAGATATGATACTTCTGGCTGTGTGGATAGAGACAGAGAAACAGAGAGGGAAAGAGAGAGAAAGAGAATACACATCTTATTCCTTTGATGTCACCAAACTGTCTGACATATTTCCCTTCTCTGACATGGTAGGTGTGTCTCAAGATTACATTCATTTTGAATCAGCATTTATGAATATCTGATTTTTAAAATTTTCTTTTTGATTTTAGTGTTTGAGATTGAATTTAAAGCTATATTGTGGTAAAACTTACAAACAACCAATAAATTTTACTCATTTAAAAAATGCAATTTGATGAGTTTTGACAAACATGTATTCCTGTAAAACCAACATAATCAAGATACCATATGTTGCCATCAAGACATGGAACATTTCCACCTGCTTTGTAACTTATTTATTTTTCTACATCCTTCTCAATGTATTTTTTTTTTAACTATTCCTAATATTGTGGTAACCAGATATGCCTGGGATTTGGAAAAAATGGAAAAACATGTTTGGCAATTTAAACATATTAATCACAGTTGTTTTCATGTTTGTGCCTGATAACTCTAATATCTCAATTAGTTTTGTCTTTTTCCCTCTGGTTTTTCAGACACTAGTCTGATCTTATGGTTTGTTTTGTAAGTTTCGATTGAGTCCAGACATTATATATGAAAAAAATAAAGTGACAAGTTGAACGTGGAGGCTCACAATAAGGTTTCCTTCCTCCAGTGGGGGTTTAGAACAGAAAGTGATCAACTTAATCCAGTTTGGCACCATTCTGATTTGAAGCAAGGCTTTGGTCTTACTAAGGGCCAATCTATTTCTAGTTTCACCTTTATTCCTAAGGTAAAGCCCTTTCTTTTCTGAAAGCCTGGGTTTATTGGTTTATCCAGGATCTTCCATCCTGGTGAGCTCTGAAGTTCTATTATTTGTCTCCCCATTCTTTTGAAATTCTGAAAGTGTTACTTACCTTCTCAATGTCTCTACCAATGCTTATAAAATGACAAATGCCTTGGGTGAAAAGCATCACTGATTGTCTGGTTCACCTCAACATTCTTCTCTTGTTTTTAAAATATTGGCCCTTCAAGTCCTGGCTGCCTTGGTAGCTCTCTGATTACTTCAAACACACACACACACACACACTTGAGCTGTTTTCTTATTTTGTATGTTCTTAATATGTGCTTCATTATTTCATTATCAATCCAGTTATCCAAACTAGGAATCTGGGTGTCATCTTTCATTCCTTCCTCATTGTCTGTATACAAGTAATCACCAAATTCTATTTTACCATCGAAATATTCCTCTAATCCCTCCCCTCCCCTATGTCTCTACTACTAGGTTACTAATTCAATTTGGAACTCAAAATTTACTTTCTTGGAGAAAAAAATTTCTAAACAATTGGTAAATTCTCAGGCAAGCCTACAAAAGTCATTACCTATTTGAAATGCTATCACAGCATGAGCCATAAACTCTCCCAACTCCAAGTTTTAAAGGCTCTTAATCTCTGAGTCTCATATCTTTTCTCAATCTAGAACTCTAAGATCCAGCCCAAACATAAATACCATGAGCCAGTTGGATGAAAGAATAAAGGGAAAGAAAGGGATAGGAACTTAATGTAAACACCGGTAATATGCAGGAAAATCTGGCTGAGGAAGGGCAAAATAAAGCATGAGTACTCTAGCCTTCAGAAAGTGTTCTTGACTAGGGTTGTCAGATAAAATACATGTAACATTTGGGACATACTTATAATAAAAATTATTATTTATATGAAATGTAAATTTAACTGGGCATTCTTAATTCCGTTTGCTAGATCTGTCAATCTTATGCTAAGCTGAAAAAGCAGGATTAAGAAACTAAAGTGTGTAGAGAATATATAGATAAGAATACAGATATAGATAGATAGTTGGCAAGTGAAGAATTTTTTTAATAAAGGAGCTTTATAGACTAATATGGTGCACAGATATGACCAAAACTGAGTCTTCAGTTGCCACATTATAATTTTGAATGTATGGGGGCATCTTGGCATTTCTAAGAAACAATGCTGCAGGTGACATCAGCAAGATGGGAGAATGGGCGTAGTCAATGGATGAGTAGTCAACCTTCATCCCTCCCACAGAAACACTAATTTTGCCAACCACTCACAGGTGAGAGAACCTTTGTGGAGCTCAGAAGTTCAGCAGAGAGATCATAGCACTTTGTCTGGAGCAAAAAATAAAAAATAAGTAAATAAATCCAAGAATAGATGCATTAAAGAAGGTAAGAACAGTTTTACTTTGCCTGTGTCACCCTCCCCCAGTGTGGCACAGCTGAGTGCCAAGAGAGACCACTTCAGCCTGATTTCTTCCACAGGGGAAAGTGAGAACAGTGAGTGCCCAGTTTCCTCAGCTGTAGGATGCTGTAGAAGAGACCCACTTCTGCCTCACCCAGTTCAGAACCCTGAGGGAATCAGTATGGTAGAATAATCTGGGGTAGCTAGGAGCAGGGAAAAGGGGCAGAACTCACAGCAACCTAGGTATGGAATTCAGCAAAGAGCCACAGTTTCTATAAACTACCTCCCAAATTCCATCAAGAGGGCCAGCCACAAACTGCATAGAATGCATAATCCGCAGATCCCCTGACTAGCCCATGTGTGCTTCCAACCTTCTGCATGCCTTTTCCCCATGTGGCTGGCACCCTGAATACACCCCCATGGATAGCATGTACAAGCTTCTGCAGATTGTGCATGAGAGCACGAAGATAACTAACTTGATTCAGGATTGGAAAGAGGTGATTAATCTTGAATTTTTCAAGGCACTTCCTAGGGAAGATAAACAGGAGGCTTACATTGCACCTGGCCTGACTTTTGCAAGACCAAGAGAAGGAATATGCTGTAATTTGAATGAAAATTTAAAATTTAAAATTTATGTTGAAGCTGAATCCTCAATGCAATAGTACTAAGAAGTCTGACCTTTGGGAGGTAATTAAGTAATGAGGACTCTTCTCACTTGAATGGGATGAGAACTCATAAAAGAGGTCAAGGTTTATGGGAGTTCTCTTTTGCCCTTCCATCCCTTCTGCCAGGTGAGACTTCTCCTATGAAGAATGCAGCAAGAAAATACCATCCTGAAGCAGAGAGCAGCTTTCATCAGGCATCAATCCTTCTGGAGCCTTGATCTTGGACCTCCCAGCTCCAAAATCATAAGAAATAAATTTTTATTGCTTATAAATTACACAGTCTCAGGTATTTTGTTATAGCACTGCTGAATAAGACAACATATTAATATAATCTGGAGACTTTTCTACCCCACTCAAGAGGGAACAAGGGAAGTGGAGCATATGCATCTATAGAAAAGTTCTGAGAGACCACCAGAATCCCTATTTAAGTTGACTAGTGAAAGTCTTTCTCTTTTGAAGTTAGTAAAGACTGGAAGAGATAATTACTTTTTCAAATGTGAAGATAGTAGTGAAAGACTTCAAAGAATGCAAAAAATCAAGGAAACATGACTTCACTAAAAGAACACAATAATATATCAGTAACCATCCCAAAGAAATAGAGATCTATAAATTGCCTGATGAAGGATTCAAAATAATTGTTCTAAGGAAACCCAGCAAACTACAAGAGAAAACAGACGACTCAATGAACTCAGAAAAAATACATGAACAAAATTGGAAGTTCGATAAAGTGACAGAAATTATTAAAAAGATGCAAGTGGAAATTCTGGAACCGAATAATATAATTAAATGAAAAATTCAATAGAGAGCTTCAGCAACAGACTTAAGCAGAAGAAAAAAAATCTGTGAGCCCAGACAGATTAGATAAAATTATCCAGTTAAAGGAGAAAAAATAACAGTAAAGAGTGAAGCTGATTAGATTTATCGGACATCATCAAGTACATGAATTAATATATACATTATGAAAGAGAAATAGAAAAAGGGGACAAAAACTTACTTAAAGAAATAATGGCTGAAAACTTCCCAAATCTTCAGAGGAATATTAACATCTTGGTTCATGAAGCTCAAAAATCCCCAAACAGGAAAACCCAAAGAAGATTATAATGAGGCACATCACATTATAATAAAATTATCAAAAGTCAAAGCCAGAATTTTGAAGTCAGCAAGAGAGAAGCAGATTGTAATATTCAAGGGAAACTCCACAAGGCTATGAGTAGATATCTTGGCAGAAAGCCTGCAGGCCAGGAGAGAGTAGGATGAAATATTCAAAATGCTAAAGGAGAAAAAAAAAAAAAACCCTGCCAATCAAGAATACTATACCCGGCAAACCTGTCCTTCAGATCTGAAGGAGAGATAGACTTTCCCAAGCAAACAAAACTGGGCTTCCTCAGCTTTGCTACTACACTTGCCTCACAAGAAATGCTAAAAGGAGTTCTTTAAGCTTAAAGAAAAGGATGCTAATTAGTAACACAAAAACATATAAAAGTGTTAATATGTTTACTCACTGGTAAAAGTAAGTTTATAGTCAAATTTAGAATGCTGTAAGATTGCAATGGTGGTACTTAAATCACTTTCCTAATATAAAAGTTAGAAGACAAAGTATTGAAAATGCAGTTGACCTATTGTCCAAAGAAATTGCTCTATAAAGAGTAAGTGCCTCCTTATATTCAAACAAAATAAAACAAAATCTTAGCAGTTCAGAAATATAGTCTGATAGAATAGAAAGTCTTAGACAGGGAGGCCTGGTTCTGTCTTTTTTCTCTACTCTTTTCCTATATTGGATGAGTTCTTTAACATTCCTGGTCGGTTTTCCCATCCATAAAAGAAAGGAAAACATGCAGAAGATGGGTACATTTTGGGGTCTTGTTAAAATGCAGGCTCTGACTCAGAAGGTCTGGGGTGTGTCCCAGATTCTACATTGCCAATAAACTCCTAGGTGATGCTGGTCCATACTTAGGTTAATACTAGTACATATTAATCCCATTAATAAAGGAGGTTGATCATATACAAATCATGAGATCAATAATTCTGGCTGATAAAAAATTCTGGACAGGGAAAGGTTTATTCAGTCAATAAAGGCAATATTAAAAAATGCAGTTGACCTTTGGAGAATGCAGAGGTTAAGGGGACTAAGTCTTCCCCCATGTTGTCAAAAATTTGCATATAATTTTTGACTCCCCCAAAACTTAACTACTAATAGCCTACTATTGACAGAGAGCTTTACTGATAACATAAACAATTGATTAACACATATTTTATATTTTATGTGTATTATAAACTGCATTTTTACAATAGAGTAAGCTAGAAAAAAGAAAATGTTAATAAGAAAATCATAAGAAACTATATACTATTCATTAAGTAAAAGTGTATCAGCATAAATGTCTTTTCATCCTTGTTGTCTTCATGTTGAGTAGCCTAAGGAGGGGGAGGAAGAAGAGAGGTTGGTCTTGGTGTCTTAGAGGTGGTAGAGTAGAAAGAGGTGGAAGAGGCAGGCACACTTGGTGTTACTTTTATTGAAAAAAAATCCTCATCTAAGTAGACCTATGCAGTTCAAATTTGTGTTGTTCAAGGGGCAATTTTAACTATATAGCTATAATAGGTTAATAGATACACAATATAAAAAGATGGAAATTTTGACATCACTAACATAAAATAGGTGGGGTGGAGAAGTAAAAGTGTAGAGGTTTTGAATGCATTTGGAGTTTAACTTATCAGCTTAAAATAGACTGTTAAAACTATAAGATGTTTTATGTAAGCTTCATGGTAACCCCCGCCCCCCCCAACCCACACACACAGGCTCTAATATATACACAAAAGACAGAGAAAAAGGAATTAAAGCATACTTCTACAAAGTATAATCAAAACAAAAAGGAAGAAAGCAAGAGAATAAATAATTGAAGGAAAACAAAGAAATAATTAACTAAATGACCTTAGTAAGTCTTGTCTATCAATAATTATTTTAAATGTAAACAAATTAAATTCTTCAATCAAAAGACATAGAGTGGCTACATAGATTTTTTTTTTTTTTTTAAATCCAAGAATATGCTACCTACAAGAAACTCACTTTAGCTTTAAGAACACACATAGGCTGAAAATGAAGGAATGGAAAAAGGTATTTCATGCAAAAGAGAGTAGGGGTGACTGTACTTACATCAGTCAAAGTAGACTTAAATCATAACTGTCATAAGAGACAAACAAGGTTATTATTTAATATATAGTGATCAAAGGGTCAACTTATCAAGCGACTATAACAGTTGTAAATATATATGCACCCAACTTCAGAGCACGTAAGTACATAAAGCAAACATTAACAGAACTGAAAGGTGATATAGACAGCAATGTAATAATAGTAAGGGATTTCAATGCTCCATTTTCAACAGTGGATAGATCATTCAGACAGAAAATCGACAAGGAAAGAGTAAACTTAAATAATACCATAGACCAAATGGATGTATATAGAACTTTCTGTTTAATAGCAGCAGAACATAACAAACATATACAGACCATTCTATTGAACATTCTTCTCAAGAATACATGGGACATTCTCTAAGAGTCTCTAAGAGAATGCTGAGCCACAAAACAAGTCTTAGCAAATCTGAGAAGACAGAAATCATATCAAGTATCTTTCCTGAATACAATGATATGAAACTACAAATAACAGGAGGAAAATTGTAAAATTCACAAATATGTGGAATTTGAGTGACACCCTTCTGAAAAACCAATGGGTCAAAAAAGAACATGACAATACAACATAGTAAAACTTATGAGATTCAGCAAAAGCAGTTCCAAAAGGAATGTTTATAATGATAAACACCTATTTTAAGAAAAAAGAAAGATCTCAGATAAACAACTTTAATGTTATACCTCAAGAAACTGGAAAAAAGCAAAAGAACAAAGTAAGCTAAAATTTAGCAGAAGGAAAGAGGTAAAGATTAGAGCATAAATAAATGAAGTAGAGACTAGAAAACAACGACAACAACAAAAAAGCTGGTTTTTTAAAAGATAAAATTTAAAAACCTTTAGCTATCCTAACCAAGAAAAAAAGAGAGAAGACTTGAATAAGTAAAATTATAAGTGAAAGAGATATTACAACTGATACCACAGATATACAGAGGATCATAAGAAATGATTAGCAACAATTATAAACCAACAAATTGGATAATTTAAATAGTAAATTTTAAAACATATGACTTACCAAGACTGAATCATTAAGAAATAGAAAATCTGAACAGGCCAATAATGAGCGAGGATATTGAATCAGTAATTTAAAAAAAGTCTCCCAACAAAAGAAAGCACAGGACCAGATGGCTTCACAGATGAATTCTACCAAACATTTAAAGAAGAATTAAAACTAAGCCTTCTCAAACTCTTCACAAAATTGAAGAAGAGGAAACACTTCCAAACTCATTTTACAAGGCCAGCATTACTCTGATACCAAAGCCAGAAAAGGATGCTACAAGAAACAAAAATTACAGGCCAATATCCCAGATGAACATAGATGCAAAAAGTCTCAACAAAATTTGAGCAAACCAAATTCAGCAGCATATTAAAAGCATACATACCATGATCAAGTGAGATTTATTCCTGGAATGCAAGGTTGGTCCAACATGCAAAAATCAATCAATGTAATATAACACATTAACAGAATGAAGAATGAAAATCATATGATCATCTCAATAAATGCAGAAAAAGCATTTGACAAAATCCAACATCATTTCATGATAAAAATTCAACAAATTAGGCATAGAAGGAATGTACTTCAGCATAATAAAGGCCATGTATGACAAGCCCACAGCTAAAATAATATGGATTAAAATCAACATGGATTAAAGACTTAAATATAAGACCTGAAACCATGAAACTACTAGAAGAAAATATAGGACCAAAGCTTCTTGACATTGGTCTGGGCAATAATTTTTTTTATATGACCCCAAATGCACAGGCAACAAAACCAAAAATAGACAAATGGGATTGCATCAAACTAAAAAGCTTCTGCACAGCAAAGGACACAATCAACAGAGTGAAGAGACAGTCAATCTATGCAATGGTAGAAAACATTTGCAAACCACATATCTGGTAAAGCCTTAATATTCAAAATATATAAGAAACGCAAACAAGTCAATAGTAAAAAAAAAAACCAAAAAACCTAGATAACTTGATTTTAAAAATGGGCAAAAGACCTTAACAGACATTTCTCATCCAAAGAAGACAAGCCAAGAGATGGAAACAACCTATGTGTTTGTCAATGATAAATTGATAAAGTATGGTATGTGTATATGTATACACACGCACATATAAAATGGAATATAATTCAACCTTTAATCCTGCCATTTGCTAAAACATGGATGAATCTGTAGGATATTATGCTAAGTGAAATTAGCCAGACACAGAAGGACAAATACTGTATGATCTCACTTATATGTGGAATTTTTAAAAGTTGAACTAAGAAAAGCAGAGAGTAGAATGGTAGGTCCTCAGGGTGTAAAGACAATGGCTGCATCGCAGTCAGGTATAGGCCGAGGTACACATCTGGCACAGCACGACACAGTGGGATTGGAATGCAGACACGCAACCCCATGCCTTATATAATCATAGCTATGTAGCCATAACATATGTAGCTCCATGCATTATATAATCATAGCTATGTAGTTCATCACCTGGCTCTGAGCCACTGTTGTCTCTGAGGTACATAAATGCAGCAGTGTCAGCGAGCTGCTAAATAAAGCCACGTCTCACCTATCTGTGGTCTCTCGAGTGTTCTTTCAGATACCTGCTACCCCAGCGACACTCCTCGGACCTCATCTTGGACTGAAACCTAACACAGGGGCTTTGGGGGTGGTGGTAGGGAGATGCTAGTCAAAGGGTACACAGTTTCAGTTTTGCAGGATGAATAAGTTCTGGAGATGCGATGTGCAGCATGGTTACTATAGTTAATGGTGTATTGTATACTTGAAATTTTCTAAGACAGTAGATCTTAAGTGTTCCCACTAGAAAAATGAAAAGGTAACTACATGAGGTGATAAACAAATTAATTAGATTGTGGTAATTATTTCACAACATATACATGTATCAAAACATCATGATGAATACTTTAACTATATACAATTTTTTTTGGCCAGTTATACCTCAATAAAGCTGAGGGGAGAAAAGAGTAAGCCGCCATCTATTAAATTTTCTCCCAAGTAATCGGTTGCAGGTTTGTGCTAGGAAG
This sequence comes from Rhinopithecus roxellana, assembly GCF_007565055.1. Classification (NCBI taxonomy): domain Eukaryota; kingdom Metazoa; phylum Chordata; class Mammalia; order Primates; family Cercopithecidae; genus Rhinopithecus; species Rhinopithecus roxellana. The sequence goes on from NC_044565.1 coordinate 79,756,199, forward strand.
ATACATCACTGTGAGTTCAAAAATCATGCAAGTGAATTGAACTCCGTTAGCATAATCTGATGAGTAAAATCCATTTTATTGTATTAAGAAACGTTTGTGAAGACTGATGAATGAATAACTTGGACTAGGTTTTCCCTAGCAAATGAAACTATCACCTGAATTGTTCACTTAGTGTTGTCCCTGTCAGTTTTTGTAACAGAGAGCTCGTCAAACAGCTGAGTGATGTCTGAAAGTGTCATCACTCACCTCAGCTTTATAGACAGTGGAATTAACACAGGAACTCAGAGGGGAAGTGATCAGACCTTAGAGTGAGAACAAAGCAATGTCTTGAAAGATGCTTCTGCCACTGTCAGGGGCTGTAGAATCTTTTAAAGGCTCCAGCCTTAATTTATGAGTGAGTGCAAATCAGATATTGTTTTTAAGTGCCCTTTCAAGAAAACTTGCCAGGAATTCCTTCATAAAATAGAGAATCCTTTTGTAAAGCGAACCACTCCAAAGTTGGGAGAAGGCAATGACAGAGAATTTCAACAGTCTGCCAAAATCAAGTTATTATCTAAATAACTTGGCCCTTTAGCAAGAAGACTAACTTGTTTAAAAAAAAAAAAAAAATCTGTGGCCCTAATTAGAAACATTTACTAGAAGTCAGCTGGTCTCATGGCAGCAGCTAATTTCTGGCCTGGTTTAACTTTGTCATCACACTTTAGGAGGATAACTGAAGATCCCTGAGGATCCTGGAAATTGATCATCAGCAAACTGATGGCTTCTAAAAGTGAAAGAGTTGAGAGCAGTGATATTCCAATGGTTGCTGTACATTACAATCACTTGTAAAAATTTTAGAAATATGATGTACAGGGACTTTTAAGGGCCATACCAATTAAAACAGAATACCTGAGGCTAGGACCCCGAGCAGCGGATCTGAAAATCCCCCAGGTGATTCCAATGTGCAGCCAAGATTGAGAACCAGCGGCTTTAAGCAGAGCAGGGATTCTCATCCTAGCTACACGTTAGCATCACCTGGAGAAAATTCAAACAACTACTGATGACCAGGATTCTCTAAGAACAATGCAGGTAGAGTGTGCAAAGGCCCAGCAGGTGTTCAACTAATGGCTTAGGGAGCATAGGCAGTAGTTCTCAAAATGTGGTTCCAGAACCAGCAGCATCATCATCACCTGGGACCTTGTTGGCAATGCAAATTCTCAGTCCCCGACCCTACACCTCCTGAACCAGAATCTCTAGGGATGGGGCCCCAGCTTCTGCATTTTAACAAGACTTCCAGGGGATTCTGGTACAGGCTGAAGTTATATAACCACTAGGATAGTGAATAAGAACATGTCCCTGGAACTAGACTGCCTGGGTTCAAATCTTGCCTCTGGTACTTGCAGAGTAACATGGGCAACTAAACTTTGCTGGGCGTCAATGTCTCCTTCTGCCAAATGGGGATAATAATGGTTGTCCCCACAGAAGGTTGTTAAAAGGTGCAAAAGAGTGACATGTGAACAGGGCCTGGTATATGGGAAACACTACATAGTGCTGGTTAAGTAAGCATGTTGATGTGCTTTTGTTCTAAAGAGATGTGAGTCTTGAATGATATTCAGGTGTTTTTACTGCAGCAGACACTTGAAGAAGAATCTTTCTTGTGATCTCCTGGCTGGTACCCCGAAGTCCTGTTATGCCAATGGACCAGCAACCCTTGCAGGCAGGAATTTCTACTAGAAAGACTATCCTTTCTGCAGGCAAATTTCTGGAAGGATACTATTTTATGGGGAAAAATATAAACAACTGTAAGTGATTTCACAGTTTGTAGGGCTTGTCTCCTATTGATAATTTCTTACGTGTTTACTCCTGGTGGAAATGTGGAGGTGGCTAAGTCAGGTCATAGGAAAAGGCAGGCCAGCTGTGTTTCAGTGGCTTTCAGAGAAGCTGGAGGGACATAGTCTCTTCTCAGCAGCAGCTGAATCCCAGTGTTAGCAGACGGAGCCTTGTTTCATGAAAGTGCATTCCCAGGGATTCCCTTGAAGAATGTGAGAGACCAGCTGGAATGAAACTGGATGTTTTAGGGTCCTGAAGGAAATGTAAATCCAGCAGCTTATTCTCAAGATGTGGCTCCAGAACCAGCGGCATTGATTCTTCTAAAGAGTTGAGAGTGCATTTTAGCTGTGATATCTTTGTACTCTTAAGAAATCCTCCTCAAGAAGACAAAACTTGGCCAAGAGCATTCAGTTGTCTTCCAGAAGGCTCCCTTCAGTACTGATACTCTTCCTGGATGCTCCCAATTAATCTATTGAAAGAATGACTCGTGATGGCAGCCCCTCACCTGACAAACTGGGATTTTCCCCAGAGATCATTTGTAATGTTTTTCCTGAATCTTAGTTGTGTTTCCCTATTAGCAATGTTATATATTTCTTTATCACAAATACTAAGTACCGCCTGTAGAACCTAATCTCCATTTATAGCATGGAACACGCAGCCCATCATGTATCATTGCCCTGGCCTTCAGCCTGTGAATATTTTAATAAAAATCACTCTTTCCTCCTTAAGGAGAAGGACCATGTTCTTTAAAAGTTTAACACACAGTTCTTAATAATTGGTCGCTTTACTTGATATTTCTGATGTTTCTCTGTTTATCTTGGATGCCCAGAAGCTCAGACTTAAGCGTCTACTTACAGTAACAACCTTGTTGCGGATACAGTTAATTCTACCTATCTTTTATGTGGTTCCCATTGTCTTTATTTATTATCTTTATTTAAACCTTTAAAAGAGTATAGGATATCAATTTATGAAAAGAAAAGTTTTTTTACTTCAATTGAAATCCCTGTTTTGTACCAAACTATATTTAATGCCCCATATAGTTCTAAAACTCTGCATGATTTAAAGCAGAGGTTCTTATTCTGGCATGTGTGTGTGTGTATGTGTGTGTTTGTATGTACATACTTCAACGGAGGCTATAATTTGTATATATAATTTATATGTATATATACACATATATATGCACACACACAGACACACACATGTAATACTTTATAACATATATTAAATATATATGTATATACATACACACACATATATATACACATTGTGTGTGTGTTTGAGTGTGTGCACTTTTGGAGAGAGAGCATATCTAACTTTTATTAGTTTATCCAAAGAATTTATGACCCTTCTCTTGCCCCACCCCCAGACCCAAAGTTAAAAATTACTGGTTTAAGGGGACCTGGAAGTAAATATCCAGGAATAGGAATGCACACAGCTCTGCCTTCAATTCTTCCTCCCCAGTCAGTAAACATCATTGTCATTCATTTTTTGGCCTCTTTTAGGAATTGTTCTTCTGACCAAGCAAGTAGATGAATTGCCATAAGTGGAGCCAGTTCAAAGCAAGGCACAACTCGCTGGTTTTAGATGCCAAAGAAGTCCCACAGTTCAATTATCACCTGGGGGAGGTCAGAGCTCGGCAGGTGAATCTTGCTTCTGAATGAAGCTGAGGCAGAGGGAGCCGATTTGCCTCACCCTTTTCCTCACTGGTTTCCCCCAGGGAGGCCTGGGTGACAGGCAGGGCGCAGCTCCTAGGCACAAAGATGCCTACTGATTGTGCTGGGCCAGGCTGTGTGTAGGAGTTGCTGGGGCAGCAGGATGCTGGGCTAGAGGCAGCAGTGGGCACCCATAACACTCAGGGAGCTGGATGTCAAGCCACGGAAATGAAATCTACCAGAGTATCAATGAGTCACAGCTGCAGCATGTTCTGAGTCCATGCACAGTGCTGTTGCCAGGAGACCCAAGACAGTGTTTTCCAAAGATGCTTAGTAGTAGCGAGTCTCCTGAGCTGGCTAAGGAGAGGCACAGAGCACACGCACCATCACTTTCCTCCTCCTCTCCAACCGGAGAAGTATAGCAATGATCTGCTTAATAGTAAGACATGTGGCAGCAACAAGTGCACACTAAGTCACTATTCCTCTTGTTTCCCTGTAAGAGGAACTTGGCAGTGTTACATTTCTGTCTCCTCATTCCCTCCTCTCCAGAGGAGGAGTGACTTCTCTGATTGGGGATCTTGGGAGCGATGCTTGAGAATGTGGGCTCAGTCTCCTCCTCTGCCCTCGAGCTTTGGGAACAGCCTGTCTCAGAGGCCATGTATTCTGGTCTCTTTGATTCCTTTGTACTATAGTTTTCCCTGACAGGACTCCTTCATAGGAGACTTCTGGCTGTCCAGTGCTGCTGTGGATACTCTCAATTTTGGGATATAATGCTGGCATGCTCATTTGGTCCTCATATCTAAGTCACACTCTCCAATAGCTTTATCAGTAATAATGCTGATGTTTTGATCTCCACTTCTTTCTGTTGGTTCTGAACATAGGCCAGTAAGGCAGGAATGCTTTGTGTGGGTCTTCTAAAATTCCAACAATTTCTTCTGAAGAAAGGGCTCTCCTAGTTTGAAAAATCTTAAGACAATCTGATCTCAGGCCCTGTGGCTGGTGAACAATATTTAGGGTCATAAGAGCTCGTTGACATCAGTAGGTAAGAGATCTTGGAGAAATGAGGCGACAGAAGTGGAGCAGACAAGGAAGGGGTCACCCTACCCCAGCAGTCACAGAAGTCACCAAACTTCACCAACCTGATCTTCCAGCTTGAGTGGCCTCTCCATGTCCTCTCTCCCCGGCCAGATCTGATTCAGAGAGATGCTAACCAGAGAGTGCTTGGGCCAATGAACTGATATACTGAACAAGTAGAGTTTAATCTGGTATGATCATGAAGTCATGTTTTTCTCATCACCGCTCCAGCAGATGCCATCTTGGCTCCTTTCTGCTGACTCTTGCCTTTGGATGAAAGCTCACAAAGACATCCTCTTTTTGGTTATTCTTACATAATAATGAAAAAGTCCTCTAGATACATCTAGCCACGAAAAAATATATATCTTATTTGTAATAAAATGTCCAGGCCTATATAATATTAACATTTAGACTAGAAGCCCTGCTGTCCTCTGTGCAGGCTGCTTTCTCCTAGAAACTTATATGAAGTTGGGGAGGGGAGGCATACCTACTTTCTATATTTCTATGGAGCACATTTACCATTCTCCTTTACTTACTAGGTTGTCTTAGCTGACCCAGGGCTGAGGCAGGGGAACAAGAAGAGACAGGGAAAGTTCTTGCTTGATGGTCTCGTGCTGGTCTCCTCTGGCTATTGGTCCTTAAGAGATTCTTTTGCTGGGTCCCACTAACTACAGCTTCTAACCTTTTCTGCTGAGATCACTAGACTATTTCCAGAAGGTACTCCTGGGTGGGGTCACCTTTTAAATGACCCAAGTTGACGATCCTACTATGAGTTACACATCTTGGAGTCACATACCAGTGGCCTCACATTTAAATCAGAGGAGACTTCAGCTAACATCCTCTTGCAACTAGTGGCAAAGTGTTGGTGGCCTGGGTGTGGCTGGCTGCTAGAGTGTGGAGCTGGCAGAGGTTTTGCTGGTGAGATGCTGCCAGGGGCTTGGAGGAGGAAGTGGGTGGAAATGTGGGCCTTGCCCTCTCTCAGCTTGTGACAGCCTCTCTTTCCTACTCCTGTTCCTTGCTGTTGGCTGCCCACTTTTCCCTTGCATCTCTCAGCCCTTGCCTTCTTCTTTGCAGTCACGACATCCACATCATCTTTTCCTTTTTTTTTTGTAGGATTTTTGGCTTCTTGGTGGTACCAGCCTTTCTGTTATCTTTGTTCTAATCCAGCCACATCTTCCCCTTTCACTTGCTAGACAGAATATTCTGGGTGACTTTGAATTGAGCAGAGGTTGCCTTGGCAATCTGTATACCCAGGGGTATTGATTGGTACTTCAGGAAGTTCATGTGAGCTGACATGCAGACATAAGAAAGGGTCTGCTGGGCAGAAGGAGCCAGGGCAGGACAGAAGCTACCAAGAGGATGGGAGAAGGGAGGAGCTGCCTTAGAGAAACACAGGGTCTGCCTGCCAGGAGTCCACAGGGTTCAGCAAATGGCCCAATTGTGATAGACAAGAATTACACAGAGGGAGTGAGTTCTAAAGCATTTAAACATTCCAAGCAAAACAATAAGGGCTGTGAATATCGATTCAATAATCCTTCCTGTTCTAGGATTCTGGGAAAACCCATTTTACGAATTCCCTAAAAAAGTTTCCAAATCACTCAGAGAATAGTGTCTTTGCCTGAAAAACATCCAGTCATTCTTTATCAGCAGGCTTGTACTGCCAGCAGTGGTAACACTGTGCTTCCCCCTAAAGATGTGCAAGATTATGAGCCATGGAACAGATGTTTGAGGTTTATGACTACCTCTGCTTAAGCCTGATTTCTTAAACAAGTACTATCTTTCAGGTGCCTTCTAATATGCACTGATGGCATTTACTGGAGGCCTCTTTCTTAATACAGTCTCTTAATTTCCCTTCCTTTTGACTATGTGGTTCCAGGAATGCTTAGATTTTAGTAAAATCCTGGCCTTTGATTAGGGCTGAAACTCTGCCTACTTCCCTAATGGTACATGGCAAATTAAATATCCCCAAACTTGGGTTTTGATGTGTTTGCTTTGATGAACTTTTCTCATTATAGGTTGATATGGTTAGGCTTTGTGTCCCCACCCAAACTCATCTTAAATTGTAATCCCCATAAGCCCCATGTGTCAAGGGAGAGACCAGGTGAAAGTAATTGAATCATGGGGGTGGTTTTCCCCATGCTGTTCTCGTGATGGTGAGTGACTTCTCACGAAATCTGATGGTTTTATAAGGGACTCTTTGTCCTTTGCGAGGCACTTCGCCTTCTTGCCACCTTGTGAAGAGGGTCTCTTGCTTTCCCTTTGCCTTCTACCATAATTGTAAGCTTCCTGAGGCCTCACCAGCATGCTGAACTGTGAGTCAATTAAACCTCTTTCCTTTATAAAATTTCCCAGTCTCGGGCGGCTCTTTACAGCAGTGTGAGAACAGAGTAATACGTGCTTCGAAGGGCAATTCATGTCCTTTCTCTCCTGGGCTGGATTTCTGGAGCTAAAATCAGGTTTGCGGGAGTTAGTATTACTTCTTTACCGTGGAAAAGAAAAACAAGGACGGGTGGTTGCATAAAGGCTCCAGTGATTGAATTGAAAGCACCTGTGAAAACTCAGTCACTATTTTCTTTAAAGGAAAGGAGTGTACACAATCATGGTTGTTTAAATTAGCTACCATAGCAGAAATGACCTGAATATCCGTGATTGGCTTCAGCTGCTCAGCGTGTCCTTCAGGTCGAAAAGTTGGGCCGTGGCCTCTGCCAACTTGTTATTAACAAGATATCCTAATATTTTGAACAACATTGCTATGCTTCTATTTCTACCGTAATGAAAACAATGATACCACTTATACTTTTTAAGCACTAGCCATGCATCCAGCACAGAACTAAATATTTATAAGGAATATCTTGATTAAACTCCTCACAATAACCCCATATGAAGTAGCTGCTATTTTCATGAATAGATGATAAAAGAGGCTTAGAGAGAATCTGCCCACAGTCATATAGTTTGTAATTGAGTCAACCCATGGCTGTTGTGACTCCAAAGTCCATGCTCTTACTTAGTATTGACTGCCTGTCTTCATCGGTTGAGTAGAAGGTAACTTCTAAGTTTGTGCGTGCGTGCGTGCGTGCGTGGGTGGGTGGGTGGCAGAGGTTGTGTTCCCCCTTCCCAGGTGTTTGTTATCACAATGATTTCACAATTCCATGGGCTGTTCCTGTGCTCTCTGTGGTGTTGACTGCATCAGTGGGAGCTTAGCACCTGAGTTCTCCTCCAGGTGTCCTCTCTCTGTGAATGGTGTCTCATCCTCCAGGGCATCTCCACATGGCTTGTCTCCAGCAGAACAGCCTAGTCTTGCTCACAACATGGCAACTGGGATCCAAGAGGGAGCTTCCCAAGAAAACAAACTCCTTTTCCGATTGCTTATATTAAGCCTAGCTTGCTAAAGTCTCATCAGCCAAATCAAGTCACATGATCAAGCCCAGATTCAATGCAAGAAAGAACTTTATGAGGGAGTAAATATCAGGAAGTGTCATTCATTGGGAAAGCCACAATAGAAACTCTACCTCATTAGTAATAATAGTAATGATAGCTTTCATTTATTGAGCACTTACCATGTGCTAGTCAGTGTGTTCAAGGCTTTACAAAATTATTTTAATCATCATAGTAACCCAACCTATCAGCTTGGTTTTATTACCGTGTTATAGGAAAGGAAAATGAAGCTCAGACTATCTAACCTAATAAAATGACAAGAGTGAATTCAAACGCTGATCATTCTAAGTTCCTGATCCAAGAGATAGAAACATGGTATACAGAAAATGAAAAAAATGTATTTTTCATGTAATGATAGCCCTTGGAATTTATAAGGACAAAAATAAAGGTACTAGTCAATGACTTTCATGCTGACTGGATAACATGTTTGGGGGCCTTCCTGCCTCAAGACTGACTCTCTTGTATTTGCAGCCAGCCTTTCTAATTCTGGTATTTTGAATGGGGAACAGTCAGTAAACAAAATTGGGTATAATTAGGCTAATCAAAATGTGAAAGAATATAATGTGACTTTTCTTTTAATCAGCCTCTTGTTTTAATCTTTGGCAAAATGAGCTGGTCTTTCCTCTGGCTGTGTTTTCAAAAAGTTCTGCTCCAAACCATTTGGGAAGCAGTGAGTTGGAGAAAGAACGAAGGGCAAGGATCTACACCCTATAATAATGCAGATTTCAAAACATAGCTTAGATTTTTGGAAAACCCCTTCATGAGCATGAAAAGTACAACAACTATGTTCAGATGTTTTTGCCAGCTGAAAACCACTGTGACACTTGAGATCAGTTGCAAACGTTCTCTCCTTCCCCACCAGCACCCAGGGCTGTGGTCCAGGGGGTGAACACAGTATTTGGCCTGTCCCAGGCCTAAGGGTGTATGAAGTGTGGGCATTGTTGGGTGAGCTTGGCTGGGAGGGCAGTGCTTCAATGCAAGGGAATCATGTGGAAAGATTCATGGAAACTTATATTAAAATATGATACCTCCAAAAATAATTTCTTGCAAGCAGCAAGAATTAATGCATTGTGAAACAAACAGAGCTTTCACTATTAACTTCAGGGAAGAAAAAAAAGGGAGGGTGGCTGGCTCAGTGGAAAATATCGGCTGTAAGCTGTGATTTTTTTCTTGCCTTTTCCATGCTAGATGGCACTAATTGAAGAGATCAGTTGTTTGGGGAGGGGTTTTTGGGGGAATATAGCATTTGATCATGTGATTTTGGGGCATCATGGGGTCCCTATTTTATTTTCACTGTTTACTCCACCATTGTTTTGGTCTTTGAGGTAATTTTTAATTTTAAGCTGATTGCATGATTTTTCTGGAAGTCAATACTCAGAGAAAAGGCTAATTTGGAGGGCCTGCAGAAGTGCTGGGGTGGGTGTTGACAGATCTGACTGACATTTGCATGGTATTTCCCTGCGTCCCTCCACCCCTGCCACCCTTAATCACCCTAGTGGCAGTGGTTTAATGACACAAAGATCCTGGAAAAGCGTTTCTCAACCAATTTCTTTCAAAGGGAAGCCATGGAGGAAGGAGCCATTTTATCTGAGCAAATAGCAAATTCTTACAGGAGTTTGTAATGGCTGTCCATTCTCCCACTCCATCCCCCAAAATAGAAGTTGTGGTGTGAAATGAGGACAGCAAATGATTCATATGTAGATGGGTTTATAATTCATTTTAGAAATAAAGCTGAGCCTGTAAATGACATTCCAGGAAAAATAAGGAAGAATGAGTAGCTTTAAGGGCACACCAGACGACTTAGGCCAAAATTAAAATATTTGGTAGACTTAAGTATATTTATTTTTTTGAAAGGTAATATGCAATTAAAGTTTCCACTGGAATAGTCACTTAAAATAGGTTTGTAATATTCATATTGTGAATTTATGGAGGGATGGTATGCTTTGATCTCATCAATGGTGCTATAAAGAAGGCTTGACATATAATGTTGACAGTGATAGAACAGAGGCTCAGATTCTGTCACTTTCCTAAGGTCATGCAGGTTGTAAGTGACTTGAACTTGGAAATTATGGCTCTAAAGCTCATTCTCTTTTCATTAAGTTGTACAGCATCTCACTCTATAAGGCTGTGTAATGATGGACCTGCTCACTCAAGATCTGGGTGGTGAAGAGTTTTGGATTTAGAATTAGAAGAGGTAATTGGATTAGATTAAAGTCTCACCTGATATTACTTAGCTGGGTGATTTGAAGCACATCACTAAAATTCTCTGAATCTCAACTTTATTATCTGTAAATTTGAAGGAGATATCATTTATTTATAGAGTTAAGACCAAAAATCATGAGTGTAAAAGTTATCTGAAGATGGTACAGTGCTCTACCATGATATACTGTTTATTAGGCACAGGCTATTATTTATTAGGCACAACAATAGATTGGAGCTAGGAGAAATTCAGAAGTCTTTTTTATAGCCTGCCTGACAATCTCTTTAATTATTTTCCATCTGCTCAAGAAGCTCCAAGCCCTAGTCACACTGAACTTTTTAATTTTTCCTTACACAATTTGCTCGCTCATATCTCTGTACTTGTGCGTAATACCCCTCTCCTGTGATCTCTTATGCATCTTTCGGAGGCCCTTTTCAGCTCCACTGGGTAGTTTTTCCTCTTCTAGGTGCCTATGCATTTTGTTTACAACTCTATTACAGCATTTCCTACAGTGTGTTGTAATTCATGCTTCTGCTCCTTCCTAAGCTATGAGCTTCTCAAGGAGACATGCTGCCATCTGTATTGTGTGCCTGATACATAGTAGACATCCAAAGGCTTGCTCAATGAATGCATGACTAGAGGTGTAAGAATTACTATCCTGACTCTCATACGCATTACAACCTAACTGAGGATCATGACAGACACGAAACACGAGCAAAGTAAACAGGAAAAAGGATTCTGTGATGTAGGTGCAAAATTCAGTGCATAAATTCAGAGGAGCAGGAGACCTTTGAAAGTTAAAGGAATCAGGGAAAGTCTCCTGTGAGTATGTGGAATTACTTAATAAGTGATGAATGGAGAAATCATTAAACCCACCAGAATTCCTTCAGGGAGAAAATCCTGCTAATTTGGAAGGTACTCTGTGGTAGATGCTAAATACTCAAGGCATCTGCTTAGGGACAAAACTGTGCTATAAGAGGAAGAGCATTTAGTTATTCTAAGAGATAAGGATGAGGAAAGGGAGAATGGAGGTGGATTGAAAATGATGGCTGAAGACCACACACCCAGCAAATCTCAAGGACATTCACTAAATCCTGAAGTGCTTGAACTGAATGGATTTTTTTTAAATGGAAACAATGAATGGACTCAAATTAGACATTCCATGTGAATATAGGAACATGGAGACAGGGAACCAAGGCACAGCTATTCAGAGAACATGAGATGGCCTCCTTGGGGTTCAAAGACATAGATTTGGAGTTTGGGCCAGGTTTAACCAAATCTCTCAGGATTGGAGCTGAGGAGCAAAGAAAAGGGGAAACATATCTGGGTGATAATATCCAAATGAGTTGCATCTCCAAAGCAGAAAATTGGCCATGGGCCTTAAGGAATCATGCAAGTTAAAGCAAAATAATATTTCAATTCTCTATATAAACATTCCTGTAGCCACTGGCCCCTAGACCTATAGTTTATAAATGTCAGTCTAGCCAGCATGCTGATGGAGGAAAAGCTTTCACCTAAACACTGTGACAATGTAAGTTGTTCATAATACTAAATTCATTTAACTTGTAGAACTATATTTCAAAATGTTATTTTTCTGACATAATTGTTCATTTTTAAATGAATTGATGGCTTTTGATGTCTTTGCATGGCAGAATTAAAATGTGTCAACTTCATGTTCATTTTCTAAATTTCTTTTTTTTTTTTTTTTGAGACGGAGTCTTGCTCTGCCGCCCAGGCTGGAGTGCAGTGGCCGGCTCTCAGCTCACTGCAAGCTCCGCCTCCCGGGTTCACGCCATTCTCCTGTCTCAGCCTCCCGAGTAGCTGGGACTACAGGCGCCCGCCTCGTCGCCCGGCTAGTTTTTTGTATTTTTTAGTAGAGACGGGGTTTCACCGTATTAGCCAGGATGGTCTCGATCTCCTGACCTCGTGATCCGCCCGTCTCGGCCTCCCAAAGTGCTGGGATTACAGGCTTGAGCCACCGCGCCCGGCCCATTTTCTAAATTTCTTAGAGATTTTATTGGTCTGTAAAATCCAAAATTTGAAGAACCACTTCTTTTAATATGACCCATAGTATAATTTCAGTTCGCTAGTTTGTCCTGAATTAAATGGAAGGTTTATTTTCAGTTCCTAAGTTCATTACTGGTGGTCATGTTTGGTGTGGATTTTTAAGGCAATCCCTTTTTCGAGTCACATCATTCATAGCCTCTTCAAATTAAAATTTGTGAGTAGATGCACTGCCCCAGTTCCCTCGAAGGCTGTCTGCATATGAACAGGGTTTGATTTTGTAGTCAATATGGCATTCAACAAAATGAACCCCATAGTTAGTAAAAATAATACCTTGCATTGTAGTATTACAAAGCAGTGTTTGTATAATGATTACATATTTTCACTTACATAATTATGAAATGCACAACCGTGACTGCTGCACAGTAATTAGTCACAAATGGCACACATTTCATGTAAGTGGCTGCAATTCCTGTGACTTTTCCTATTAGGGCTAGCTACATGAGCATGTGACCTATCTAGTCCCACAGGGTCCCCTTGCTCAAGAGCGTCCCATGCTTGGTTTAATGTGCTGTGGTTGCTGTCTTGAAATTGTTCATAATTGTTGACAAGGGGACCCACCCCACATTCCCCCTTTACACTGAGTCCTACAAAGTATATGGCCATATCCGACTGCTATTGCAAGGATTCAAGCTGGGCTGGGAGGTAGAAATAGAAGGACCAGGTAGAGAGGCAAGGGAGCAAGACTGAATCCTTTTAGTCATCTCAGGAGCCCCTGCCTCCAATCCAACCAGAAGGGCTTCTACTCTTACTTAGAAAGTCTTGGCTCTTTTTATTTCACTGGAACTAGGAAGAAGAATTAGCTTTCTAGAAAATAAAGTTTTAGTTAGGTCACAGTAAGGGGGAGCTGGGGAGATGCTATGGTTTTGATAATGTCCCCAGATTCCATGTGTTGGAAACGTAATCTCCAAATTCATACGTTGATTGGAGGTGGGGCCTTTCAGAGGTAATTAGGATTAGATAAGGTCATCAGGGTGGGAGTCCCCATGATGGGACTGGTAGCTTAATCAGAAGAAGAAGAGAGACCCTAGCTGGCATGCTCTTGCCCTCTCACCATGTGATGGTGAGAAATGAATGTCTTGTCTTTATAAATTACTTAGTCTGTGGTATTTTGTTAGAACAACAGAACACGAACTAAGAAAATTGATACTGAGGAGAGGGGCTATTGCTAGTAAGAAATACCTGAAAATGTGGAAGCAGCTTTGGGACTGGGTAATACATAGAGGCTGGGCTCTGAGAATAACTCACAGTGGTCAAGTGGTCTAGGAGATGGCTTCAGGGAGACCAGAAGCATTTGACGGGATAAATAGTGGTCATGAGATAGGCAGTGTAACCTACCTCACTCTTCCCCACTCTTCCATAGCATCTGCAGTGAAGATATTGTTTCTTACGGTTTTGTTAGTGGATTTCTTTGTGGAGCTCAAAGTTCTGAACCCATGTTGATTCAACATGAAAATATTGTTCATGCAGGCTCAAGGAGCCAGAAGACGGGTGGGGGGATGGAAGGGGGGGTCAGTGGGCAACTGGGCTCAGAATGGTGTGTCCTCAGCGAGAATTCCAGTTCTGCCATAATCTTCCCTGTGAAGTTCTGAGAATGAGTATACAACGCCATAATGTGGTCTGGGACTATGGTGGGGATGGTGGGTGTTCCCCACACTTTAGCAGAACGAAGCCTGTGTAAGCTGTGAAACTGTCAGCTTTGGAGATTAGTCATCCTTGCTCAGACTCCATAAAGCTTTTGCATTGGTTAGGCTGATGTTTCACTTTTAACTCATATAGTAGACTTCAGACACTATTGGAAATAGTGCTTTTATCATTAGCTATGTTGCCATTTTTATTTTTTCAAGCTGCTGCTTCTCTCTCTCTCTCTCACACCACATAAGTACACTTAAAGCTTTACCCTTGCTATGAGGTTAACCTAAGGCAGAGGGTGTCTTGCCAGCTATAGGCCAAAACTCTGGGTAGGCATGTGAGAAAGAAATATTTTGGCAGCAATATAGCTTAGGGAAGTCATTATTTTTTAACATAAGTGACAGTAAATATTTACAAATTCAGGCTCCTGTGGGTGTTGAGATTCTGAGTGGAAAAGCAATTTACTTTGAATATGTTCTCTTTTTTTTTTTTTTTTTTACTTTGACTATGTTCTCCTTTTTTCAGTAACCATGACTAATTCCCCTCCTCACAGGGTGGAGAGCAAGTTGACTCTCGATCTAGCCAGAGGCGAGGGGGGAAAAAAACAAGTTTTCTTATACTTCTGGTAGTAGGCATATGGTTAGAATACAGGAGTAAGAAAACAAATGCAACTCTTAAAATTATAGTACAGATTAATAAATGAAGTAAACATCTAAATATTGCTAAAGTGGCTGAATCACAGATCCACTGTTTCTTACTCTAGTTTTTGCTACAGGGGCAAAAAACCTATAAATTTGGGGTATATTGCAGCAAATGAACTAAATCACAGATGTTTGAGTATTTACGATGCCGGGAGAGACAAGAAAAATAAGACAAAAACCTTGCCTTCAAGGTACTTATATTTGTGAAGAAAATATATCAACAATGCAAAGTCATGTAATCATAAAAATATGAATGACACTTTAACAATAGAAGGGAGGGAGAAAGCTGAGTGTGGTTAATTTACACAGAGAATATATCAAGTTGTTTCAGAGAGGCAAGACATTATTTGCCTCTGAGTCTTCCTGGAAACAGTCTCCCTGGAGGAGGTAGATTTGAATATTGAAAGGGGCATTCTACGCAGGCAGAAGGCATGAGTGGAATCATAGAGGTGGTGAAAGATCCATGAGAGTGAGATGAGTAAGCCAACCTGGCTAATGTGAGGTTTTGGGATGGTGAATAATTGGAGACTGTGCTGGAAATAGCTAGTGCATTGGACTCCAGGGGGTCTTAATTGGTGGGATAAGTGCTCCTCCATGTACCACGAAAGACCTGCTCTGACACAGTAAAAATCTCTGCATCTCCCTTTGCCGCTGAGTCATCTTAGGCTTCCCTCTCTGCTTTTCCCTTGAAGCCAGGAGTTCTTTCCCAATGGGCAGGCCCATGCTTCCTGAAATCCAGCGCAAGATGAGGCCTGGCAGGTGAGTGTGCAGGGCCGTGGTGCAGACTCCTTCAAGCTCATCATCACTCCAGCTTGGTCAGGGTCTGTTTGGAAAATGGAGTGGTGACATCCTCTTGCCTCAGGATGTGTGGAAGCTCCTCCTTCCATGTGTACAGTAGAAACAGGGCATCTCTGATCCTTCACTACCCCCAGAACCCACTCCCCTGGCTCCTGGCCGAAGGGCCTGAGAAGTGGTTGTAAAATTGGGAATTTGGCCAAAGGACCAGTACTATATAAAGATTCATTTAAACCCCTGAGCAAGGGATTATGGATGCAGACCTGATAATGAGCCATTATGAGAAAATGAAAAGCACAGACTTTGTGGTGCGGCCCTCAGAGCTAAGTAATTCTGGAGAGTAATTATGAAGCAGAAGAATGATTATACAAACTGCAGACTAAACATTTAGGCCCTGTGTGTGAGGCCAGCTGACAAAGCAGAGGTAATTAATAGGCAGTTACAATGTGGAAGATTCTGGAAAGTAGAGTTCGGTCGTCTGAAATTTAGTCTGACAGAGGAATATTAGCAAGATAAATGTATTTGGACCAAGCACTCGAGAGGAAGGGCATGCTCAAATCGTTTTTGTAAAAAGTCCCTGGTGGTGTTTGACTCCCTTCTGCGTCCTTCATGAAACAGTTCTTGAGTGTTACGGTTGGCAAGCGTGTGGGTGGGGGAGATGTCATATGCACCCACTCCAGCTGTACAAGCAAGACACTGCGAGGATTAGACACTTGTTAGTTATGAACTTGGGTATCTGGTCTGTTTCTTTGCCTTTCAAAGGCACTTCCTGGCAGAGAGGTACAATGGTGCTTTGCAGGAAACCCTGTGCCCGCAGCATCTGTTCTGCAGCTCGGCAGACCGCGGCTGGCCCTGAGCATGGCCTGCTAATTTTCTGGGTCAGGTGTGGCTGTGGTGAGATGGGTCTCAGCCAGGTAAGACCCTCTAATCTTTACTCTCTTTCTCCTGCCATAGATGCACTGATTGGAGGGTATGACATGAATTCTTGCCTGCCTTTGGGTCATGAGGGAAACGGAGAGAGTGTAATGGGCTTTTTGGAGTGCCAGGAGCCGAGTCCCCAGTGTTCATTCTTAGAAACCATGAAGCTGTTCTTTGAACTCCAACTTCTTTTTCTTCTATATTCGTTCGGGGCCCTTTCCTCTACAACCGCCTCATTCTTGCTGTTGAGAGATGCCTCCTTCCTATTCTCTAAATGTCCAATTTTATCTTCCTTTGGAATGCCATCAAATTCTTCCTCCCTTTTTCTGTATCCCACCTCCAAAAATAATCCTAACCCCTACCTCTTCAGAGTGTCCATTTCCTCAAAGCTAATCCTGGAAGGAGCATATAAGTTGATGAACTCATACTAATATCTGAATGACTGTAGCCCTTGGATGGTTAGAAAATCAAGGTAGTTGTTCACTGTAGAAGATTGTTTAAAGCCAAGTGGTTAAGAATATTCTATATCCTTCCTTTTGCATATATTATCTCGTTCGTCCTTGTGAAGCAGATAATCTCACCATCTCAATGTACAGAAAAGGAAACAGGCTCAGAACATTTCATGTAGCCTACTTAAATAGTCTAGGCAGAGATTGAACCCACATCTCTGGCCCCAAGAGATCTTGATAATTCCCTCACACCTGCTGCCTAACAGCAGATGGAAATATATTTGGATTCCTCTTACCCTTAAGGAAACCTGCTAAGTTAAACTCTAAAAATCAGTAGTCTGCTCAGGGGATACAGGGAGAACTAGGACCATTGTCCCAAATGTGTAGTCATATTTATCTGCTTACCAAATGACCATGTGATGAATCCCTGAAAACCAAGGGAGAACCACAGAATTAAAAAAAAAAAAAATCAGAGTTCTGTGACTTCTTTTTTACTAGGTTTCCCTAAAATTGTTTTACTACAAAGCCCTGAGTATAGGCCACATGCTACTAGATGATCCATGGTATCTCTTAGCCCAGTTATAACAACTTAGAGTTTTCCTTGCTTTTTTCTAATTGAATACAATGTTCCCAGTTATACTAGTTATGAAAGATGATTGCAAAAACCATGCCTGGGTCATTTAAAGTCATCCTCTTCTTGAACCAGTTGGTTCCATCTGGTCTTCTGGATGAAAGAAGTGTAAGACATTGAGCTGAGTACTGCCCTCAAGTGAGTTTTGTTCTCCAGAAGTTACTTTCTATGATGCCAAGCCCACACATCTGGTGAGAAGCAGATGAGGAAGTTTCCCTTGGGATTAAACTAAGTGGCAGTGATTCACATCACTCAAGGGCGATGCCATAGTCAGAAAAGGAAACTTGCTTAGGCAGAAAAGGAATCGTCTCTCATAACCAAACCATGGGAGCAGAGGGTTGTGGCTGGACCTTAGGAATAATCTGGATGAGGAATCAATGATCCTAAGCCTTTGTCTCACCATCGCTGGCCTCTGCTTTTCTGTACTTGATTCCATTCTGTCTGACAGACATCCTCCTGACAGCTGAAAACAAGACCAGCAGAAGCAACCAACCCTCACTGCTCACAGCTGGTCCCCCAGGACCAGCTGACACTGATAGTAGCTGTTTTAAACCACAGGAATAAAATGGAGGAAAAATCATCTTCCAAAGACAAGAAATGCTGCTCATGAAAGAAAGGTGCTGTGTAGATTCCCAATAAACAATATTATCTGTAAATGACTCTGGGAATCACTCATAAGTGATGATAAAGCTGATTATGCGTTACCTAAATGTTGTTTAGATTTGAAAAAATTGATTTGTAGCATATAAAATTTCATTTTATATTACTGAAATAGAAATATGAAGGAATGGAAACACTTTTAAAACAAAGTTACACTAAGACATTAGCTCCTTTGACTCACATATTTCAAAAACAATGACGGTTTTCAGTGGAAAATAACGCTAAAAAGTTTTGAAAAATAACAGTAATAAGGAAGAATTTGAGTAATGAAACATTTATTCACTCATTTTCCTTCAAGTATGTACAATATAACTATAAAACAATTAGACTAAAAAGTGACAAGCACACCGGAACCTTAAACCAACAAATTTTATAGACATTTTGTTGGTATAATAATAGCATTAATATGTATTGAATGTTTACCAAGTGCAGGTAACTATTATAAAACCTTTATTGGCATGATCTGAATTAGTTCTCAAAACAAATAGTTGGCAAACTAAGGCCTGTGGGCCAAACTTGGCCCACCTTCTATTTTCGTACAGAGTTTTACTGGAACACAGCAACACTCATTCAATTATGCATTGTCTTAATTAATAAAAGTGGCTACTTTTATGCTACAGCTATAGTGGCAGAGACTCTGTGGACTACAGAGCCTGAAGAATTTGCCATCTGGCCCTTTACAGAAGAAGTTAGTTGATCCCTGCAAAACAATCCAGTGGAGTAGGTACTGTTATTTCTGCTTTACCCCAAGGCCACAGAATGGTAATTGTTAGGATAGTGATTCAAATCCTGAACTGTCTGACTATAAAGTCATCTTTTTAGATAGATTTACAACACAGAGCACAGGCCCTAGAGTCAGACTGTTTGGGTTCAGATCAGATTCTACCATTTAGTAGCTGCATATTGGACAGTTTGCTTAACTGCCCTGTACCTCGGATTCCTTTATAACTCTTCCCATTGGTAACAGATGTGGCTGGTCATCCTTCATGTCAGTACGGGCCTTGGACCCTGGCTGTCCCAGGCCCTGTATCTCAGGGCTTCCCACGCTTTGGAGTACCTCCTTTAACATTCTCAAAATTCCTCTGGGAACAGCTGGAGTAGCAGTGCCATCTGGGCAGGGTGCCCTGAGCTGGGACCAGTAAGTATCTTGGTCCCCATTTCTGCCCTTTGGAGTACTCTTTGATCTCTACTTCCCAACCCTTATGTGGGGCTGACCTGATGCCCCAAGAAGCTCCAGGATTAATATCTGTGGGTTTATTTTGGGGTCCTTGACCTGGCCCTGATTCCTGGTAGGTGACCTGATGAGCTACTGCTCCCCAGAATAGCCCAGTTTTTCTCGTTGAGTCACCAGGCAAGTGCAGATGTGTTGATTTTGATGACTCTCACTTACATAAAACCCATAAGTTGAGGGCTCTGAGGTTCTCATAGCCCACTGCCAGCCCTTGACTAGAGCCATATGTGGGGTCCATGTGTCAGGTCTTACTGCTCCATGTCCAAATAAATAGTGGCTTCCAATCTATAGCACCCCAGGGCAGTGAAGGTGGTATCACTCACCCTCTCCCCTGTGCCCCTCCCATCACTAGCACCAGGAAAATCAGACCCCTTCCCTGAGCATTCTTCCAGGGCATTGTCTGTCCCCAAAGAACATTTGACACTTGCTCTGCAATGCTAGCAGACCCTTCTGCTTGAGGCCCTCCAATCAATGTGTTGCCTGTATCAATGTGTTGACATGAACCCTCTGTGCTTAAGCCATGTTGGTGAGAGGTGGACATTTCTTGCACAAATAGGACCATTCTTCTTGTTCTACCCATGGGTTCCCCCCACCTCCCTATGGTGATAGTGTGTGGAAGGCAAAGGTACTGTCAACATTAAAATCACATTCTAGGAATGCAGGAATTACCCTAGGGAGTTCAAGAGAAGATATGGTCAGAAAATGTGCTCTTCTATATTTATGCTATAAAATTTTAAACAGTGAATTTAACAATCTCAGAAAATGAATTAACATTCACATTTTCCTGCATACTCTGGGCAAGACTTGACTTTGTGGTCATCATCTCCAAAGCACAGTAACCGCCCTCCTTTGAGAGCATCATTGGAAGCCAGGATTCATGGGTGGCAGCGGGGATGACACAACGTGATTGATGATATAACCAGCATTAAATAAATGATATTAAGGAAATCCAGAAGCTAGAAAATCTGTTTCAGTACAAACAAATGCTGAAGAGCTGGTGTTGTAATAACAGCATTGCTACCTTTTTCTCCCAGCGAGAAATGTGGAATTAGCACATCCAACAATAAAAAACACAGAGGATTCTGGCATCTGCACAGGAAGTGATGGTGCCTAGATACTATGAAAACAATCTGAGGAGTGGCGCCCAAGATGGCTGAATAGGAACAGCTCCAGCCTCCAGCTCCCAGTGTGAGTGACACAAAAGAAGGGTGATTTCTGCATTTTCAACTGAGGTACCGGGTTCATCTCACTGGGGCATGTTGGACAGTTGATGCTGGTCCGTGGGTGCAACCTGACCGGCAAGAGCTGAAGCAGGGCAAGGCATCGCCTCACCTCACCTCGGAAGTGCAAGGGGGAAGGGAATTCCTTTTCCTAGCCAAGGGAAACTGAGACACACAACACCTGGAAAATGGGGTAACTCCCACCCTAATACTGTGCTTTACCAAGGGTCTTAGCAAACAGCACACCAGGAGATTATATCCCACACCTGGCCTGGAGGGTCCCACACCCATGGAGCCTCCCTCATTGCTAGCACAGCAGTCTGAGATCTAACTGCAGCAAGGCTGGGGGAGGGGCGCCCGCCATTGCTGAGGCTTAAGCAGGTAAACAAAGCTGCCAGGAAGCTCGAACTGAGTGGAGCCCACTGCAGCTCGGGGAGGCCTGCCTGCCTCTGTAGACTCCTCCTCTGGGGACAGGGCATAGCTAAACAAAAAGCAGCAGAAACCTCGGCAGAAGTAAAAGTCCTTGTCTGACAGCTTTGAAGAGAGCAGTGGTTCTCCCAGCACGGAGGCTGAGATCTGAGAACAGACAGACTGCCTGCTCAAGTGAGCCCCTGACCCCTGAGTAGCCTAACTGGGAGACATCCCCAACTAGGTGCAGACCGACACATCACACCTCACATGGCTGGGTACACCCTGAGACAAAGATTCCAGAGCAAGAATCAGACAGCAACAATCGCTGTTCAGCAATATTCTATCTTCTGCAGCCTCCGCTGCTGATACCCAGGCAAACAGGGTCTGGAGTGGACCTCAAGCAAACTCCAACAGACCTGCAGCTGAGGGTCCTGACCATTGGAAGGAAAACTAACTAACAGAAAGGACACCCACACCAAAACCCCATCAGTACAACACCATCATCAAAGACCAAAGGCAGATAAAACCACAAAGATGGGGGAAAAAGCAGTGCAGAAAAGCTGGAAATTCAAAAAATCAGAGCATATCTCCCCCTCCAAAGGAACGCAGCTCATCACCAGCAATGGAACAAAGCTGGACGGAGAATGATTTTGACAAGTTGAGAGAAGGCTTCAGCCAATTGAACTTCTCAGAGCTAAAGGAGGAACTACGTAACCAGTGCAAAGAAACTAAAAACCTTGAAAAAAGAATGGATGAATGGATAACTAGAATAATTAATGCAGAGAAGACCTTAAAAGAACTAATAGAGATGAAAACCATGACACAAGAACTATGTGACAGATACACAAGCTTCAGTAACTGACTCGATCAACTGGAAGAAAGAGTATCAGTGATTGAGGATCAAATGAATGAAATGAAGCAAGAAGAGAAATGTAGAGAAAAAAGAGTAAAAAGAAATGAACAAAGCCTCCAAGAAATATGGGATTATGTGAAAAGACCAAATCTACATCTGACTGGTGTGCCTGAAAGTGATGGGGAAAATGGAACCAAGTTGGAAAACACTCTGCAGTTTTCCAGGAGAACTTCCCCAGGAGAACTTCCCCAACCTAGCAAGGCAGGCCAACATTGAAATTCAGGAAATACAGAGAACACCACAAAGATACTCCTCAAGAAGAGCAACTCCAAGACACATAATTGTCAGATTCACCAAAGTTGAAATGAAGGAAAAAATGTTAAGGGCAGCCAGAGAGAAAGGTCGGGTTACCCACAAAGGGAAGCCCATCAGACTAACAGCAGATTTCTTGGCAGAAACTCTCTAAGCCAGAAGAGAGTGGGGGCCAATATTCAACATTCTTAAAAGAATTTTAAACCCAGAATTTCATATCCAGCCAAACTAAGTTTCATAAGTGAAGGAGAAATAAAATCCTTTACAGACAAGCAAATGCTTAGAGATTTTGTCAATCACCAATGTGGTGATTCCTCAAGGATCTAGAACTAGAAATACCATTTGACCCAGCCATCCCATTACAGGGTATATACCCAAAGGATTATAAACCATGCTGCTATAAAGACATATGCACACGTATGTTTATTGCAGCACTATTCACAATAGCAAAGACTTGGAATCAACCCAAATGTCCATCAGTGACAGACTGGATTAAGAAAATGTGGCACATATACACCATGGAATACTATGCAGCCATAAAAAAGGATGAATTTGTGTCCTTTGTAGGGACATGGATGCAGCTGGAAACCATCATTCTCAGCAAACTATCACAAGAACAGAAAACTAAACACCACATGTTCCTACTCATAGGTGGGAATTGAACAATGAGATCACTTGGACACAGTAAGGGGAACATCACACACTGGGGCCTATTGTGGGGAGGGGAGGGGGGGAAGGATAGCATTAGGAGATATACCTAATGTAAATGACGTGTTAATGGGTACAGCACACCAACATGGCACATGTATACATATGTAACCACGTTGTACACATGTACCCTAGAACTTAAAGTATAATAAAAAAATTAAAAACAAAAAAAATGCTGTCAAAAAAAAATCTTCCCTTGTACTGAATAATAGGCAAATACAAAAATATCTATTCTTTACCCGTTATTCTAAATCTTCATTGATAAGTCATGACTCAGGCATATGAATTTTGTAAAACATTAAATCAAATTCTTTATACAGACAGGGACTTGGTAGAAAATGTTTTCCAGGGACACATACCATAAAGACGCCCTGCTTGGTATCACCTCATTTTCTTTTCTATGAAGTCACTCTTCCACTTGCAGTTCCTCCTGTCTTTTCTTTACATTGGTGCTTTCCCATGTTTTTTTTTTTTTTTTTTTTTTCTCATTTAGGGTGTTCTTTCCTCCTTTTCAAAAATCACCTTATGCTTTGTAATCTTTGTAGCCCTCAGCTTCTTTCCAAGCAGGTAATTTTGCCTTTCTCTGTCTCTTTGGTCATCTGTCTGTCTTAGCCTGTCAGACATTCTCTCACACTCTACACGTGCACACGCACGCACACTCTGTACATATACACTATGCACATATCACATATACACACAACTGATAAGCATTTTGTTTTAATGTACAAGCAGCATGTTTACACAGAATTTGTCCTTGGCTTTAGGAACTATAGAACTCACCAAATAGACGGCTACATATCTGATACAGGAGAGAGAGTCCGGATTACTTGCTTTTATTCTCAATCTTGTCTGGATAATCAGGTTACAGTATGCTAAGGACACCGAGATGTGCAGGATGGCACAAGTGGAAATTCTTCTAGATGCCTTGTGGTGCACTCTTGAGTGTCTGTGGTTAGAACTTGATTCTTTACTGGCCTATGGATCAAGTGTCCTGTGGTTTGTGACAGCTGCAGTGTTGGATGAGATAACTGGGGGTGCTAGGCATAATTCATCCCTATGTGTCTACATTCTGACTATAGAAAGCTATTGACCTAAAATAACATGTCATTTAAAAATATTTTGATAGTGTAAGATCCATTTTTTGTTTTGGATCAGGAGGCACTACAGTCAATGTTTACATGTCATACCTCTTTGTTTTCACAGATAATTTATATTTCTTTATCTCTGACACTATTTGGCTGTCCTAGAAATAGCTGATGACACCAATTAGGATATACACTCAGTCGCTGATGACGTCCTATCCTATTATGTGTTCATGCACAGCAGGGCAGGGTATCTGAAATGCATTTGCTTTAGCACATTTAGGTAATGTGTGGGAAAGGTGACAGGTTTTTATTTTCTTTTTTGCCAATTTGTACATTAATGTCTCTTAAGTGGCAGATTAAACATTTCTTAAAGCACTAACACTGATTAAAAATGTTTGTTTAGGCTTGTTCAGAACTCTAAGTGCTTGCAGGATCCAAATCACATTCTCCTCCTTTAAGCCAACATTTTAAAAGCCTGTAATGGCTGTATCTTATTGAAGCAAACGAAATAACTTTCTATAGGGCTATTTTCTTTTATAAGGTAAATAACTAAAACTTGTAAATATGGAAAAAAATCCAGATCCTTAGACATATTTGTAAGTATATATTTTAAATAAATGTTTCAGTCCTATTAGTCTCTATCATTTTAATACACTGGCAAAATGCATAGTACTTTGTTCTTTTCTCAAAACTCTTTTTCAGAATTTATGGCATTTCTTGTATCCGGTAAAGACTACTGATAAGCCATTTCTTGTGGACTAATAAAAAAGAATTCATGTTTGATAAGCATTAATTTTAGTCTCTGCTTTTTATCTATTTATTCATTCTTTCATTCTTCATTCAGCAGCAGCTTCTGTGCTGGGCTGGGAGTCAGGTTGGAGGAATGTGCCCTCTCACCAGGAGGATGGACTTGACTGGATCACTTCGGGAGACCCACTGAATAGAGGGGCCTCTGCAAATGCAATGCGGCCCAAGAGGAGGGAATGACTGATTCTAACACAGGCTTCACAGAGAAGGTGACAGAGGTTTTAATGGGTTAGGAAAAGAGGAGTTCATGCAAAGACAGAGAGGCTGAAAAGACTGGTATTTGGGGAGTTCTGCAATGATAAATGAGGGAGAATCTAAATGTGTGTGGCTGGTGGCATGAGTGAGGAGGGACGTGTAGATTGAGGCCAGAAGGCGAAGGGACTTGAGTGCCATTTCCAAGACTTTGTTTGGACTTTGTCTCCTGGCTATGGAGACCTCATAAGAACCTTTAGTCAGGGTGGTGACTTAGAGTGGGCACTATTGGAATCAGAGGCTCTCACAATAACTGTGAGAGGGAACAAGGACTTAAGGCAAAGACTTTCTGTGTGATTACAGACAAATTTATTATGCAATACAATAGATAAAAAATTAATGCATAAGTCTTCATAGCCCCTCTTCCTCTTCTCCCATCCAGGAACATTCTAACAGAGCTATGGATTATGAGTTGGATTTTCTTGGGAGTTAAAAGAAGAATATAAATATTCTAAATGCTTTAATTCCTCTTTGTTGCTACATCTTGATTTGTTTTTTCACTGTAACTGCACTGAGATCAGTCCCCATGGAGCTCTAGGTTATTAGGGCTACATAACATTTTTTTTTTTTTTTTTTTTTTTTTTTTTTTTTAGGAGAGCCAGTATAATGTTGGGTGACCCAAAGGTTAATGCCTATTTGGGGGCAGTTTGAAGACCTACTGGTTAGTCACATCTACAAAGATACAAGATAAGATAGGCAAGATCTTAAAAACCCAAATCCTGTCTGGTTTCCTGCTACCACAGAAGGTTCCTGAGGAATATTCCAGAATAAGAACATGCTATTTGTTACCAGCTAGGGCTTTGTCCCTGACACCTCACAAAAGTGCCTATTCCAGGTCATGGACCTGGGTCAATCTGTGAGCAAGATATCAGAACCCTTTGCCTCCTCTGAACTCAGAAGCAATTAAGATGACATCCATCTTTGGATGCTCTCTCCTGGACTCTACCTGATTCCTGCTTGGTTTTCTAACAGAGGGAAAAAAAGAGGATGCTGCTTTCCAACCATAAGGAGGCCTCCATCCAATCTTATCCTATCAGTTGCTAGGAAGGGAAAAGAGAGAAGTGATCTCTGTTTTAAGAAAGTTGAACTTTAAAGGAAGAAGTTCTGAATGAAGTACCCCAATCAGGAGCAAGGATGCTTATCTTCTTTCCTCCTCTGATATGGTTTGGCTGTGTCCCCACCCAAATCTCATCTTGAATTGTAGTTCCCATAGTCCCCATGTGTCATGGGAGGGACCCAGTGAGAAGTAATTGAATCATGGGAGTGGTTACCTGCATGCTGTTCTTGTGATAGTAAGTTCTCACGAGATCTGATGGTTTTATAAGGGGCTTTCCCCTCCTTCTCTCTGCACTTCTCCTTGCTGCCACCATGTGAAGAAGGATGTGTTTGCTTCCATTTCTGCCATAATTCTAAGTTTCCTGAGGCCTCTCCAGCCCTGCAGAACTGTGAGTCAATTAAACCTTTATGTTTAATAAACTATCCAGTCTCTGTTATATCTTTATTAGCAGCATGAGAACAGACTAATACAGCTAACCCACTTTACCTTTAGCAGCATAGATTCAATTCCACCTTCTTTGTACAAATTAGGGTGTTGGGCAGAGTGAGTATTTGACTTTCATTTATTCATTGGATTTTACATCCAGGTTGTGCCACTAGCACAAAGAGTTCATGGAAGGCCTTGTATACCTGTTAGGGGTTTGGGCTTTATATGGCAAAGGAGAGTTTCTGAAGGTTGCTAATTTGGGACTTTATGGGTTTACATGTTCAGTTAGAGAAGCTTAAAATATTTTTTAAAATAAAGTATCTAAAAAATATTTTTAGGGCCCATCACTCACAAAATTAAAAAAGAAAAACATTGGCAGGGGTCATACTAAAGACAGTGAAATAGTTAGGAAGCTGTTGCTATGTAATAGAAGCAAGGTATGATGAGGACCTGAATGAAGTCAGTGGCAGTGGGATTGGAGAAAAGAGACTGGACGTGAGAAATATTTATGAGGCAAAAGAGAAGAGGGTTATGTGGAGAAAGGAGTCACCTCCCGGGTTTTGTCCTGAGAAGCTGGTTGGATGGGATTGCCACTCACAAGCACGGGAGAAGGATAGATGGAAGCATATTTTTGATGGTGAACTTGATTTGAAATATGGTAAATTTGGGGTTCTGGCAGGCCAAACAAGCAGAGATGTCCAGGGCTCATCTGGATATTCAGGTCTGAAGCCCAGGCGTCATATCTGGGTAGGAGATAGAGATGTGGGAGTCATCAGAAAATAGCTGGCAGTTGAAGCTCTGAAACAAGACATCACCAAGCAGAAGAATGAGAATGACCCTAGGGTGCATGGTAGCAATGGGGTCAGTAGCAGAAGAAGAACTGGGAAGGATTCAGAGTGGTGTAGTTGGGGAGAGAGAAGGGAGTGAGAGTAGCAGTGCCCTGGAGAGTCAAGTGCTGCAGAGAAGGAAGGGAGGTAGGGTGGGGAACATCTGTGACTTTAGGAAAGTGGTTCATTGGTGACTGCCGAGCATAGCTTCAGTGAATGGTGGCAGTAGATCTGGAGGAAAGTGACTTCAGTGTATGTGAGGTGAGCAAATGCAGACATTGGTATAAACGCCCCTCTTGAGGCTGTGGAAGCAGCTTACATTTTCGAGGCAGGACTGGGTTTGGTTTTCAGAGGTAGGGGCTCGAGCATATTCTCTGCAGAAGCCCTGTCAGTCAGTGAGACTGGTAAAGACTATTGTCATGTAGTCAGAGGCAGAGTCTCAATTCTACTCCTTGTCTTATCTCTGTCACACTGAATACTTTTGCTCTTTCTTACATCACCAGTTGGCTCCCAGTGCTCCCAGGCTTTTCTGGGTTTGCTCTGGGTTTGTTCACCTCTTGTGTTAGTCTGTTCTCATGCTGCTATGAAGAAATACCCGAGATTGGGTAATTTATAAAGGAAAGAGGTTTAACTGACTCACAGTTCTGCAGGACTGGGGAGGCCTCAGGAAACTTCCGATCTTGGTGTGAGGGGAAGCAAATATATCCTTCACATGGCAGCAGGAGAGAGAAATGCAAAGGGGAAACCCCTTATAAAACCATCAGATCTTGTGAGAACTCACTATTCATGAGAACAGCATGAGGGTAACTGCCACCATGATTTAATTACCTCCTGCTGGTCCCTCCCATGACACATGGGGATTATGGGAACTACAGTTCAAGATGAGATTTGGGTGGGGACGCAGCCAAACCACATCACCCCTGTTAGAGGTGAAGGATTTGCTGTGCCCCTATCACTGCCACCCCCACTGCCACCAGGGCAGTGATGTCTCACCTGGTGTGACATTTGGTATCCCCATTCCTTCACCCACTTGTGCCTTCAGAGAGGACTCGGAGCCCTCAGGAGAGCTACAGGGTAGTCCCATAAATAGCCAGGAGCCAGTGAGAGCCAGGAGCCTCTGGAGAGCCTCCAGAAGCCTCTGAGGAGAGGCTTCCCAGAATACAAACATTAGGTGTCAAATGTGCTATGAGGACATTGAGGCATTGTACCCTCAGTACCTGTGGCAGGTAGGTGGGGCCTGGGCCAGCCACAACAGCCCTTTCATTTCCCTGTGGTGCTGTCCCAATGTCATAATTATCTTTGTCATGATGTGGGAAGCACTGCCTGATGGGGCTCCACCTCCAGCACATTGGCTGACTCTCCGTCACCTGGTTTCCTGAATGGTATTTAAATGCCCCCCCATCAGGGTCTGGGCAGACCTTCTGGCCCCTTCTTCAGTTTGCCCTCTGCACACTGGGAAGGCCATTTATCTTTGCCTGGCATCTGTGTGGAAGAAGTACTTCTTAGGCAAAGAGCTCCTGGAAGACAATCTCCCTAGCAACAACGAAGCATCCTCTCTGCAGTGTTTTCTGCTTCTCTGTTGTTGTTATCTGGATGACAGGGATTGAATCTGGCCTCTGCCAGCATCAAATGCTGTCTGGGGCTGGAAACAAGCCTCAAAACATGTTTTAAATATTTTATTTCCCCCATCTCCCATAAGTCTGCCCACCATGCATATGCTTAAGGTTATCCCCCAGCGATCAATTGTGAGTGACGGTGACCCTCCTAAAGGTAGTCAACTTAGCCTGTGGGCTCAGGCACCATACCTGTGTCTGATTAGACACTGTTACCCTGCTTGAACATGTGCCACATGAAAGCAGCTTTATCTTGTGCTCTTAGTAGGAGGTGCTTTCTGGTAATGTTGGTGCAGGGCTAGACTTTTCTCCTGTTGATCCTTTGCCTGAAATGTTCTCCTCTTCCTTGTCACCATCCAGAGCACCACTAAGTCAGTGTAAACTCCCCTTCTTAAGGGAAGACTAAGGACCTGGGAAGTGGGTCATCCTGGCCTTATCTCCTTAAAAAACCTAACTCTTCAAGGGGGTCTTCCCTGTTAACCCTCTGTATTAGTTGGCTAGGGCTGCAATTGCCAATACCAGGAACTGAAACTGGGTGACTTAACAGAAACTAATTTTCTCACAGTTTTGGAGATCAAGGTCAAGGTGCCAGCAGGTTTGGTTTCTCCTGAGACCTCTCTCTTTGGCTTGCAGATGGCCACCTTCTTGCTGTGTCCTCCCACGGCCTTTCCTCTGTGTGTGTGCACATCCCTAATGTCTCTTCCTCTTTTTATAAGCATATGAGTCCTATCCAATTAGGGTCCCACCCTTATGAGTTCATTCAGCCTTAATTACTTCTTCAAAGGCTTTAGCTCCAAACATAGTCACACTGAGGGTTAGGGTTTCAACATATGAATTTTAAGGGAACATCATTCAGTCCACCTCATTATCTATAACATTCTCCATTTTTCTGTATTCTCTCCAGTGCTTGGGTATTGCATCAGTTTCCTGTAATTGCTTTTCAGCAAATTACTAAAAACTTGGTGGCTAAAAACAACAGAAATTTATTGTCTCACAATTCTAGAGGCCAGAAGTCTGAAATCAGTATAACTGGGCCGAAATCAAGCTGTCAGCTCAGCAAGGCTGCACTCTCTCCAGAGGCTCTAGGGGGAAATCTGTCCCTTGCCTTTTTCACTTTTTGGTGGCAGGCAGCATTCCTTGATTTCTGGATCCATCACTCCATCCTCTATAGTCACATTGTCTACTCTTCTGATCAAATTTCCCTTTGCCTCTCTCTTTAAGGGACAATTGTGATTGCATTTAGGGTCCACCCAGATAATCCAGAATAATGCCCCATCTCAAGATCCTTAATTTAATCATATCGGTAAGGTCCCTTTTACTTTTTATAAAATAAGGTGACTTTTATAGGTTCCAGACATTAGAATCTCCTATCTTTGGGGCCATTATTCCACCAACCACAGGAGTATTGTTCATAATATATCATTTGATGTTTTAACAAATGATAATATATCATTTAACAGTTGACCTACAAGAAAAGCCCTTGTTGCACAGGCAGGAGACACAAAGATGTTTTTGCTGGGTGTGTTCAGACAAGATCACACCCTTGATACCATAATCTAGACCCATGGCTCTGTCCTCCCACATGACCTTCGCCTGAGGGGAGGGGCTGGGGACTACAGAGCCAAGGAGTCTCCCTGGGGAGGTGAGGTTTCAGATGATCCAGGGGTTGGAAGAAGTTTCTCCCATGCATTTTATCTCATGGCTGGTTAAAGGGGTGGGCATCCCACTCTCAGAAGCCATTTCACTTTGAATACTTGGTTTACTTCTGGTTAGAAGAGTCTCCAGGAGTGTGGGCTCTGGTAAGAAGGTCCTGTTTTCCCTGGTCTCACACAATCAGGTCTGCTGCTTGTCTATATTTTGCTATCATGACACTTTTACAATTTTTTCTCTCAATTACCTGAGGTACCTGATGAATATTCAACATGTTTATGAAGTCCAGAGTGCCAGATGTGTTGAAAATGGGCAATTTTAATCAACGGTGAACCTACCACTATTTTTTTTTTTTTTATTAAAAAAAGAGAGTGATTACTGAAGCTTCACAAACAGTGCTTTATTTAGTCATAGGAGCCGTGGTCTGGTACTAGGATGGGAGGACTTTATTGGCTGCTAATCTAATATCTAAGATTGTGTTTGTCTGCTTTTCCTTCTTGCCATTTATGGTGAAAAATCTGCCAGAGCATCACAAGTGTTTTGTTTCTTGTTTCTAGTCCCATCCCAATTTCATTTTCATGCAATGGGAGTCAGGTTTGGAAGATAATTATGAATTTCCTTCTACTTTTAACAATGCCCTGCTTACTGTACAAAGTTTTGTCTGAACATTACTGCTTATTCTGAAAAACTCAGTGTGTAGTTTTTAATGTCGTTTCAAGCCTTCTGAAGTTTCAAGTATTTCTGGGGCATTGCTAATGGTTTACCTTAGAATGCAGAAAGAACTTATAAAGGAGATGTCAGGAGAAAATAATAATCTCCTCAGTGCAATCATGTCATTAAGATGCTATTGTTAAGAGTGGGGGATGAGGCAGAGGAAAGACCAGACAGTGACTTAGAAACATGCACATTTGGCATTAAAGCCATTACTGTCTTGAAGCCTTCTGGCCTGTAGGGTGTATGGAAATGTGTCAGTTATGGAGAGTTTTATATTAATCTCCTGTACCATCTAATTTGGTTGATTCAAAATTAGGTGTAATTGCAAGTACTCTTCTGACACTAGGGAGACCAGCCAACAATAACCTTCATTATTTCTTCTGGTGAAGGCCACATTTGCTCTCAGGTAAATCTCTTAGAAAAGCTCATCACTTCACTGCCCATTTTTCTTTGGTCCCAGGCAAAATTATGCATTACATGAACTCACTCTTCATGCTTTTCCTGGTCTCTCTTGCTACCTTGTCCCAGGCCAGTTGCTAGAGACTTGTGCTCCCACAGTGGGCATCTGATAAGTGAGTTCACATTTCATTGTTGGTGGCTTGCAGATGTGTTACTCCTGGAATTATTCTAAGGGGACTCTATGCCTAATATAAAGCCTCATCCAAAAAGGAACCCATCTCCAAGGGTAGATTTTCTAGCCCCGGGGCAGCTGAGTGTAGAAGAAATTGTTTTGAGCAGTACTGTTTTTCTAGAGTCACACAAGTTCTGCCTATTTCACTTGTAGCAACGCTGGCCATGGGTATAAGTATGACATCCTTTGGAGTTTTAATGCACATTTCCTGAGACTTAAAGATGGGAATTTTCTATGGACGCAGTACCTCAAAGGAATTCTTTGGGATTTTCAAGACCCAAAAGTAATGAATCTTTTCACTACAGATGATCCTTGACTTATGGTGGGGGCTACATCCTGATAAGCCCATTGTAAGTTAAAAAATATAAGTAGAAAATGTGTTTTCAATTAAGAACCATCCTATGTTGGAAACCATCTGTATTTTTGTGGATATTTGTGGTGTAAACGTTGGGGACCACGTGCTATGCTGATAATGACCATCTTGTTGAAGTGCCTTGTAGGGTAAGGACTCACCCTGGGAGTAAGCGTGAGTTTCCCTGAGGGGTGGACAGTCCAGACATCACTTCTGGGAATAGGCAGGTCCTGGGAAGTCTGGGCTGAGCCTCAGTTTCTTGAATCTGGACTTCAAGGAGTTTGAGATAACCTCTGGGGCTATGTGTTTCTACTCAATTGAATTGTTTTTTCTACTTTGTAAGCCAGAACTCCTGGCTCTCTTGGGTTCTAATGACCCAGGAGACTCTTCAATGACATTTGGATTCTCCTGTTTCCTGGGGAGCTTTCTTCCTTAATCCTGGGGATACTCAAAGTGTAAGCCAGCCTGGAAAAGAAGTTCCAAGGCTGGAGGATCATGAGGTCAGGAGATCGAGACCATCCTGGCTAACATCGTGAAACCCCACCTCTACTAACAATCAATCAGTCAATCAATCAATCAATCAATCTAGGCGTGGTGGCAGGTGCCTGTAGTCTCAGCTACTAGGGAGGCTGAGGCAGGAGAATGGCATGAACCCAGGAGGCAGAGCTTGCAGTGAATGGAGATGGCACCACTGCTCTCCAGCCTGGGTGACAAAGTGAGACTCCATCTCAAAAAAAAAAAAAAAAAAAAAAAAAAAAAGTTCCTGGGGCTGGGCACAGTGGCTTATGCCTGTAATCCCAGCACTTTGGGAAGCCAAGGTGGGTGGATCATTTGAGGTCAGGAGTTCGAGACCAGCCTGGCCAAGATGGTGAAACCCTGCCTCTACTAAATATAAAAATTAGCCAGGCATGGTGGTGGGCACCTGTAGTCCCAGTCACTCGGGAAGCTGAGGTAGTAGAATCAGTTGAAACCAGGAGGCGGAGGTTGCAGTAAGCTATCGCGCCACTGCACTCCAGCCTGGGTGACACAGTGAGACTCTGTATCAAAGAAAAAGTTCCTTGGGATACTGCTGGTGGAAGAGCTGCCCAGTGTGTTCAGCCCAGGGACTGTAATACCAGCTTGCTTCATCTGGAGTTGTTTCAGGAGACACTTAGTCCCTCTCACTTCCTTCATCTTCCTAAGTGACTTTCCCTGAGCACCTCACATCAGCCTCACTATTGAGGTGTCCCTACTCTGGCCTTCAGGTCTCTGGGCACTATAGACTGGGCATGAGCTTTCACAAAATGTTGGCTAATTTTATACTAATATCTATCCTAGGAACCACCTGTTCAGTAGTCTGATTCCAGAATCTTTTCTTCTTCCACTGGAGTCTTCTCAGGAGTGGGTCCCAATTTTGCAGACCTAGAAGTGGGCATTTTTTATGCCAATCCCTGTTCCTGGACTGTTTTGAATAGAAGCACTACTAGGATGTGAGTGTATCCTTTGGTTTGCTCATAATATTCTTTTCCTTCCAAGAATGCCCCTTCTCTCTAAAATGATCTCAGCAGACCCTCAAGATACCTTTTGGGTCCTTCTCTTCCACAAAACTGCCCCAGGTCTCTCCCTCCCTAGAACTCAACTTCCTTTTTTCCCCCCAATGATCCTTTTGGCAATGAATCACATGCATACTTTGTGACATACTCCAATAATCACTTTATGGTGAGCATAATACCCACTTTACTTAGCTTTGCTCATTTTGATGTATGGCAGACATCTCTGTCTGAGTGATGAGTCTCTGGAATATTAACTCTATTCTGCATGATGGCTTTGGTTTGGGCAGATGTTTTTATCTATCACCCGTGTCGATCTGCTTTCCATGAGGGAAATTTGGCTGACCTTCAGAGGATGGATTACTGACCTCCATTGGGAGCCAATGGAAGTGATATCATTAACGGATTTTTTTTTAACAGCAAAAATGGAAGATAATTAAATGCAGCACAGTAGTTGTAAAACAGATTTCATTGTGTTATACATCACTTCATAAAGTAAGCATAGTTCCCATTCTTCCACGTTTTTTGCAGCATTTTACCATAGAATAATGACTCCCTAACAACTCAGCTGAAAAATATTTAGATCTACTTGCTCTAAGAATAAGGTCAACATTAAACATTCTCAGATGAAAAGCTTGCTGGATGAAATAGTGCACCATCAGAATAAAGCATGCAATATATTTACAGTCAGATGAAACAAGTATGTCCATAAATCTACCAGAAAGACCATCTCCTTCTTTAGGAAATACATGTATTGCTTAGCCAGTACCAATAAGTTAATGTGGTGTGAGTAATTTTGGGTATTCTGGCCTTCCTGAATCTCACAGCCAAACCAACCAGAAGGCTTCCCCTCTGGGTTGATAGTGGCTTATCATTTGGCATCTGGAAACTTCTCTTATTTTGCAGGATATGGCTCTCTAGTGGGTGGGGACACAGGGCAGCACCCAATAACCCTGATTGTATGGCTTACTGACTTGCCTAAGAAAAAATAAGTCAATCATTCAGATTAATCTGGGAGGCTAATTCTAAAATCAGATTTTATGAGAATTGCTAGATTTGGGGCTATGTTAACCTAATTTCCAAAAGAAAAACTCTTACTGGAGAGAAACCATCATCATGTTGGCTCATTCTATTGTGTTTATATATTTCACAGTACAATGATTCAGTCTTGCCAGGTTCCATATTAGGAGGAGGATTAGAACTACATCACTCAGTATTATCTTTTGTCTGTTCTAAAATATTAAGTTAATTTATAGACTTACAGATTTTTTCCATTCCAGGACTTCATTTGCAGGGAGCCTTCAGAAAAAACAGGTCACTTGCAGTAATATAGGACTAAACTGTGATTCTGGAGACCCGGGTTTCTCTTTGCTGTTCAACCAGTGTAGTCTTTTGTGTGTGCTGTTAAGTGATTTCTGGCTCACTGAAATGTGATAATGACTTCATATTTGCGAAGCACTAAGTATCCTGATATTTTGCTCTTTTCAAGCAGATAATTTCAGGCAGAAATAATATAGCTTGTCTTTTGCTAGGTCTCACTAGGGGGAAAAAATCACTCACAAGAGCCTTGCCTACCTCAACAAGAAGGGTCTCTACTTACACAAATGGCTTGGTTTCTTTTCTGGTTATTGGGTCACAGGTGGCTTGCCATTTGCTTTGAGTTTGCAAATAAAGTACATCTTGGGTTTCCTTATCTTTAAACAAGTAAAGATAAATTTGGTGAAAGTGGGAGAAGGTTCACAGGATGAGAACATCAATTCAGCTCATAGCAGGTGTAGGTCTAAAGTGCCTCTTTGCAGGAAAGCAAGCCACCACCAGCTGTCCACCTGCTCTCTGGGGAAGGGACCAGGCATTGGAAAGGCTGCCTTGGGAGAAGTGACTCAACAAAATCATTTATAACCCAGATGTAGCTTTGTTTCCTTTTTCTAATATGGGCATATTTATTGCCATCTCAATTATACCTAATTCAATTAATGGAAGAAAATATACATGAAAGGACTCCCAGAAACTAAAATAGCTAACTATAGGCAAGATGTGTGATTATTTAGACTCTATCAAACAAACCCAGTACTGGCAGGGCTGTTCTCTCCCCAGTACTTACCAGAGAGGGAGCAGAGATAATGCACAGCCACATTCCTCCCCATTTCATGAAATAGTTTCATCTTTACCTTGAGGTCACGCTACAGATGAAGAGTAAAATGAAAGACTGAATACGATCAGTACTAATTAAAATGGGGGGAGGTATTGAAAGAGTCTAAAATTGGCTACAAATAATGAGATACATTGGACTCTTCCTCATTAACAAGATTTAAAATAGGCTGGGAAATTTCTGTTTGGAACTGTGAACTATGATGGGTGTGGTCCAACAGAAAAAGAACACTGGAGAGTCATGGATAATGAAATACAACTGGAAAGTTAAGGAAAGCATGCAATGCCCCAAGACAAGCTTGTCCAACCTGTGGCCTACATGAAGCCCAACACAAATTTTTAAACTTTCTTAAAACAGTCTGAGTTTTTTTTTTTTTTTTTTTTTTTTTTTTTGCAATTTTCTATTTTTATTTTTTTTAAGCTCATCAACTATGGTCAGTGTTAGTATATTTTACATGTAGCCCAAGAAAATTCTTCCAATGTGGTCCAGGGAAGCTAAAACATTGGACACCCCTGCCTAGGGGAACTTGTTTCATCTACTTGGTTGTCCTAATTGCATTTCACCTGCAGTCCAAAGGTTATTTTAGATGATAGAATTGCAATAACCCCAAACCCAAAGAATTGTTGAAGTGGTTGGGAGAGGAGGTCATTTCTGAGATACATTTCAAGGAGAAATACCAGTTTGAGAGAAGGAGCTGGTAGTTAGTTATTGTGTGCAAGTGTTTTTCTTTGATGGGGAAGGAGTGGTTGGCAAAGATCTGTGTATACATTTCCTGCTCCTGTTTCCTTAACCACCATCCTCAGGGCATCTCTGGCACCTTGGGATGGGGTAAGTGCTCTCTACTGCCCTCGCTTTAGCTGCCTTAATCTTGTCTATATGGCACTTTCTGCATGAACAGACATTTGCCTTAGAGGGATGAAACTGGACTTGCAAGAGTTTGCTGTAGAAGGGTTCAAGTCAGGAAGATGCTCAGAAATGAGCACTGAGAGGGTGGCATCAGTGTTGACTTAAAAAAATCTGACCTCACATGTTCATCTTTCCTAAAGTAGAGAGGCTCAGTTTCTAGCCTCTCAAACCATAAGGAAGTAATCAAAATTAGAGCAGATGGAAAGCATCTCTTACCTTAAAGGCTCACATACGTTTCAGAGAAGCAACTTCTCTAGCTAGACTTATTCTTTTATGGTCTTGTTTATTACTATAAACAAGCAAGTTCACTTTATCATTTACTCTTTATTGTGTTGTTTGAAGTACCTATGTAATGCAAGTATGTACTGTACTAAAATACCTATATTTCCAAATAACATTATGTGGTGTAGCCCACAGTCTCTGCAGAAGCATCATGAGTAACCTGTGCCTTTATACTTTACAATTTGTTATTGGTTGCTGTTAAAAGTATGATAACAGATGAAGAAAAAAAAGTAAGTATGAATATACTTTTCCAAACACACACATACACAGCTTACAGTGGAATCTCAATGGAAACAAGTCAAGTGACATCTGATGTAGGATCTATAAAATGTAGACTCTGCAATAAAAAGCCAAAGGCACGTAAAAATATATTTTAACTTTAAAAATAACTTAGTTACAGTAATACTTTGCCTGTGTCTTACCAACATGTAGCTGACAGTCAAAATTTTGCAATATAGATATAGAGGGATATATAAGAACTACAAGAAAATCCCCAAAACCCTAAGTTCAAATGTGAAAACAGAAAAGTTTTAACACTGGAGAATTCGCTATGGTGAGCCCAAGCAATATAGAAAAGAGTCTACAAAAAGGCTTAGGTGTTAAATAAATTGACTTCCTCTTGCTCAGAAAATGTCAGAGTGCTGTAAAGTTCCATAAAAAGTTCCTCAGTGTCACTCGCTCAGCCCTTCATAGCTAGTGCCAATCCTGGCCAAGCCAGATTTCTTGTGTGTCTGCAAACAATGTGTGAGCTGAACATCACCAATGCCTGCTGAAAACGGGCTCTGACTCACTTCCTCTTTTTGCCAAGATAGGTTTTGCTTTGTTGTTTTTTTTCTAAATTGTTTTTGCAAGGAGGGCATACCAGGTAAAAAAATACTTTGTAAGAATATTATTTTAGAAAACCCATCACAAAACTGCAAATACAGCTCCGGAAGCCCTTCTCTTCAACTGTGGTTAGTTTAGTTTTTGTACCTTTTACCCCAAAGGAAAAAAGTTGGCATCCTGTTACTTATTTTTATCCATGACATTCAGCACCTCATCCAAAAGTGAGGGCCCAAGATCAAGCTGCAGGGAGAGGAGGGAACCTGTAAGGTCAGAGAGGGACTCCTCTGACTTAGTCTTTCCCTTGATGAGCTCGCATGGGGTGGGATGGTCAAACATGTCCTCAGCTGGCCAGTCGGGGTACTGTTCAGACAGGCTGGAGGAGTGGCTGTCCCTGCCCTGGCTGGACTGAGATGCAGAACCGCTGGAGCCCCACGAGGTGTCTCCCTGGTGGACTGTCCCATTCTCCAACAGACTGCTTTTCTCCTGAGCTTTTTCCTCCATGACAGGCTCGCAGCTAAGCCTGGGCAGCTTTGCTGGCCCAAAGGACTCCTGTTTGGAATTAAATGTCACCGGTGACAATAAGGGCAGCATAAGAGCTTGGGACCCTCCAATGGTCGGGAGGGAGATGGCATTTTTGAGCACCGGGGAGGGTGTTTCTGTGAACACAGAGTCCGAGGTGCTGTTGGCCCGGAAGAACTCGTTATGCCCAGGGAACTGGCCCAGGTGTGCTTTCTCCTGGTTTCCAGGTAAAAGCTCGTAGTTCCCTTGAAGAAAGGAAATATCTCCAAAGACATCGTGCTGGCCCTCTTTGCCGATGTGGATGGTGTGGCGAAAGTCTCCGAGCGGGGGACTGATCATGTCGGGAGACAGAATGTCCCTCAGTTTAAATTTCTTTCCTTTCTTGTTATTGGCTGCTTTCAGGTAAATTGGGGTCTTGGCTGGCATTTTGGAATTTGAGAATGTCTATTTTGCAAGTGGAAAAAAGGGCCACTTTCTTCACAGATGGTATATGTTTCTGAATAATCCTTTTTGATAGGAACTGTCACATCATTTTTTCAAGTGGCTTCAGAAGTGGCTTTGAAATGAGATGGGGTCAGAGAACCTTCCTGAGGTTACGGCCAAGTGAGGCTTGCTAGAGAGCCAGTTACATCATCCAGTCTTGACCACAACCAGGAGAAACCTGGAGAAGAAACCAAAGCAGGTTATAATCTAAAGACCCATTTGGGTGCCCTAGGGTCTCCCTTTTCACAAGAGCCTGTAAATAATGGCAGGGCCAGTTCCAACTAATGCAAACTTATTGTTTCCCTCCAGTAAGTGGATAAAAATTTTCATCTTAATCTTAAAGAGAAAACAAAACAGGAAAGAGAAAGATCTAAAAACCCCAAATCTATGACACCAGTACTTTTTAGACATAGCCATGAACACATCTTCTGGACATGTCTACAGTTTTAGTCATTTTCCTCTATTCTAAGAATTGCTGTAAGCATAGATCAGTGATTTCAGCTCCTTAAATACAACTGAATTTGTTCTAAAATACATTTTCCTTTTGCTTTGATGTGCATACTAGCAAGACTAATGATATTGCATTGAGTTCCATATGTACATAAGTTAATGCAATAAAATGAATAGTCCTACAAGGAAAGGTGCTGGAATTATTTAATAAGTGACAATAACTTATATGCTACTGTCCTATAAAATATTAGTGGAATACATTCTTACAGATAAGAAAATGGAGATTCAGGATAAGCCCTTCCCCCAGAAAGTTACCTTTTCTCAATAACATATAGCCAAGAAACAAGAGAGCTAGAGTTGGAATCGGGTTGTGGCAAAGTATTGGGCTGTCGAGGATGTCAGGATTTGAAGGCATTCTGAGGTAGGAGGAGATGAACAAAACTGCTTCACCTCAAAGAAATAACATTGTAATTTTCTATTATAGGCTGGGCCTTCACTTGGGAACACCTCTGAAACATTACTGATAAGGCTATATCCTCCCTGCAGTAGGCAGAATTTGAAGGGAGCCGCCATGATCTGCCTCCTGGTGTTAATGCCTTTGTAAGTAGAACCTATGACTGGCTTCTAACCAAGGGAATATGGCAAAGGTGATAGGTCACTCCTGATGAGGTTACATTATAGGAGATTCCATCTGAGCTGACAAGGGAGAAGACTTGCTGGCTGTGGGGAGGTGAGCAGTTACACTGTGTGAGGGCCTATGGAAATGAAATCTGCCAACAATGTTGGGGAGCTTGGAAGTGGATCTTTTCCCCAGTTGAGCCTCTGATGAGACCATCACCCTGGCTCACACTGAATCACAACTCAGTGAGATGCTGGAACTCAGCCCTGCCCAGATTCCTGACCCACAGAACCTGTGAGATGGTAAATGTTGTAAGCCCTCAAGTTTGTGGTCATTTGTTACCCGTGTAGAAAGCTAACACATCCTCCCTGCACATACTAGATGGTAAGATTAGGAGGGCGTGAGCTGTAAGAAGGCATTGGGGATGTAATGTCCTCTTTTGCTGATGAGATGCTCTTATCTTTTGAAAATAATCCTCCACCTCCGATGCTGGCATAGAGAAGCTAAACCCTTTCCCACTGCAGGAACTCCCCAAATGGCTCTACCATGACCTCTTCCCTCAGGAGCTCCTCCCCCTGGATGCAGAGCCTGCAAATAAATATTCCAAGGGCTGGGTGGGTTAGCTTGTGTTTTGAAGGGAGCCACATTTGCTTTGTAGCAGCTGGAGGCTGTCTGCATCTGCCCCATATTTCTTTCCTTTCAGCAAGAGTTTTAAATTCATTTACCAGTGGCAGGTGACAAGAACTGTGCTCCACCACCCACTGACTCAGTAACAGCTAACTCAGTTTGGGAAGCAGCTAGCTCAGCATGTCAGCATGCTGGCCAGCAACCCAGGCCTGAGAAGCCCGAGAACAATGCACGGGAGACAGCCAGCCCCACTCTGGCTTTGGGTGTGGGGAGGAGGCAGAGGAAGTACCAGGAGGTTTGCACTCATGCAGAGCGGGCTGACCATGGAGCTGCCAACAATGACATGATCATGGGTCCTGACACTCGCTCTCATAGTTTTAGCTCTAATTTGGGTCTTGTTGTGGTAACAGAAGTTAATGCTCACGTTCTTCCTGTTAAAATATCAGAACTTCCTTCCTGTATGAGTATACAATACCTAGTCCTGGCCTAGGACCCCTGCTGTTCAGAGGTAGACTTCCTGCCCTCTGGGCAGAGTGTGGCTGACTGCCTGCAGGAGCAGCTGGGTGGCCTGAGGAACAGCTGCCCACAGGAGTGGTGTTCTCAGCACACATGGCTAGGAAGGCAGCTGCCATGGAAAGATACAGTTTGTCCACCACAACTCAAGGGCATGCCAGGACTGCCTGGGGTCAGCTGATGGAGGCAGGGTTATGCAAGGCCAGGTCCCAGGGTAGGGTGCTCAATTATTTAAAAAAAAAAAAATCGATCACTTAAGGCCTGGAGTTTGAGGTCAGCCTGGGCAATGCAGCAAGACCCTGTGTCTATGAAAAAAAGTAGCTGGGCATGGGGGCACCCGCCAGTAGTCCCAGCTACTCAGAAGGCTGAAGCAGGAGGATTGTCTGAGCCCAGGAGTCTGAAACCAGCCTGGGAAACATAATGAGACCTCATCTCAACAAAAACTTTCTTAAAAAATTAGCTGAGCATGGTAACACACACCTGTAGTGTTAGCTACTTGGGAGGCTGAGGTGGGAGGGCTGGGTGAGCCCAGGAATTCAAGTCTGTGGAGAGCTATGATTGTACCACTGCACTACAGCCTAGCAAGGCCCTGTCTCAAAAAAAAAACCCCATGAAAATGTAGCCAGAGTCCCTGCCACTCTGACTGGATCATTCACATCCACCCTTTAAGGATTTGGGACAGTGAGGAGGAAGAGCA
The DNA here is from genome assembly GCF_007565055.1 of Rhinopithecus roxellana. Classification (NCBI taxonomy): domain Eukaryota; kingdom Metazoa; phylum Chordata; class Mammalia; order Primates; family Cercopithecidae; genus Rhinopithecus; species Rhinopithecus roxellana. Next base: position 79,797,967 of record NC_044565.1, read on the forward strand.
AAGGGGGAGGAAATGCATGCTGTTCTCTGAGGGTGCAGAGGAGGAGGGCCCAGTCTGCAGGCTTCCTGGCTGGGCACCTACCAGGGAGCAAGATGCTGGTCAAGCCCCAGCCTTTGGCCAGTCCTTGCCCAGCCACAGGCACTAGCACCAAGGGCCTCAACCAGAGGCTCGCACGTCTTGAAGTTGGGCTTCATGTCAGTGGCATGGAGGCAAAGGTTGGAGGGAAGCAGCAAAAAATAAAAAGGTAAGAAAAGGGTTGGTGGGGAGGCTACCTAAGCTATAGTGAGATTCTGGTGAGTGGGAGATACTCGAGAAGATACCTTCAGAGGCATTTTGCTTTCTTTCTACAAATATTTACATCATATTTACTGCATGATGGGGCATAGGCTTCTAAGACTGTAGAAAAAAATAATTTGAACTGAATTTGTACTATGTGCCAATCCTAAGAGCTCCCAAATACTTTGAAAGTTAAAACAAAGAGTTTTGGGCAAAATGTCAGTTTTACAACTCTAAGTATGTTGACGTTTGTGCTGCTGGGAAAGTATCTGGCAGCTCTGATCTAGTCCCTCTACGGCATCTGTTCTCTTTCCTCCCCAGCTCAGGGGCAAACATGCTTGATCCCAGGAGAGGCAATCCAATGCTGATAATCCAATGCCCATAATTTCTTGAACTGACCACTTCCTCCTCCTCTCCTTTCTGAACATTCTGGGCTAAGTCCATGCAACTTGATCAGTTTTCCCTTCTGCTTCCTGGGTTCACTGCTCTTTCAGAATGTTTGCCAATTACTTATGCAGAAACCTAATGGGATAGTTTCTTCCCTGGCAAGAAGTGGCTGCTCCTGGAGAGGGTATGAGCATCTCCTGGGTACCAGCAGCACTTAATACAAGTCAGTATTTGTTGAGGACTTCTCTATGTACCGAGCATTGTTCCAACCCCTGACATGGACTAGCTGAGGAAACCATGAAGCTGTTACTGTTACTATCCCCATTTTACAAATGGATCACTACTGAAGAACTGATGTCCGGCCACTGCCAAGGCTGCATGGCTACCAAGCACGAAGCCACATGGCTGGGCTCTGAGCTTTGAGGTCTTGATGTGACATTTAATGAGTACTCTTCTGGGAATTCTGTCTGCTCCCAAATTATGAAAGGGGTGCATTCCAAAGCCTGTTTAAAACACAAATGTGTGGCAATGTGCTGGGCTGATGAGGATGGGAAACAGGCCCTGCATACACTGACAGTTGAAGTACGAACAGGTCCAAACTCAGTAGAGGCAGTGGGGCAATATCTATCAAAACTGCAAATCATATGCCCTCTGACCTCAGACGGCACTTACAGGGATTTACTCAACTCAACTTATTTCATATGTAAGAAATAACAAGGCTGTTCAAACCAGCACAGTTTATAACAGTCAAGAGTTGGAAACAACCTAATTGTCCACCTATAGAGGACTGGTTCAATTAAGTGCATCCATACAAATGAATACTATTCAGATCTAACAAAGAATGAAGAAGCGCTTAATGTGCTCATCCGAGAAGAGCTCAAAGATGTACATCATCAAAGGAAAAAAAAAGGAGGAGCAAATGCGTGTATTTATATTTGTACTGGCTTATCTATAAAGTATTTCTGGAAACACACAATAATAGTGACTGCCCACAGAGAGGGGAAGTAGATGGAGGGGGGAACAGGGTGGCAAAGAAATTTTTCACTATCCTTTTATGATTTTGGATTTTCAAATCATGTGAATGAATTGGCTATTTTTTTAAAAATCACAAATGTGTATGCAGGGCTCAGATTAGGCTTTCTTGGAGAGCCAATTTTATACATAGCTGTTAGGTCCTGAAAAGCCTACTATGAGTTACTGATCATAACACAAACATCACGAAAATGTGTCCAAAAGCAGTGTCTGCAATGGCAGTGTGTGGGCATATGAAGACTTCACAAAAGGCCTGAGCCATGTCTCCCCTGAGCTTGGCTATGGAACAGATCACTTTTTCCTTCTGTGAACAGGCTTTCACCAAAGAGGCAGCACGGATCAGTACTTTGTAAAAGGGACGAGATCTCAGAAGAGAAACATTTGTAGTCGGAAGGGAAAGTGAGAAAATCCAACAGGTGGGAGAGGATGCAGGAGAAGCTGCAGGTCAGGGCATGAGCGAGAAGGGAAGTGCAGGCAGGTGGAATCGCCTGGGCCCATGAGGACAGCTTCTTATGCAAGGGTGACTAGTGACACACAGATAACCTTTGATGATGGAATGGGCCTAAATGCCATGACGTGAAATCCTATCCCTCCTCCTTTTTTTCTCTTTTTTGAGACGGATTCTCGCTCTATCGCCTAGTCTGGAGTGCAGTGATGCAATCTTGGCTCACTGCAAGCTCTGCGTCCCAGGTTCACGCCATTCTCCCGCCTCAGCCTCCCGAGTAGCTGGGACTACAGGCACCCGCCACCACGCCCAGCTAATTTTTTGTATCTTTTAGTAGAGACAGGGTTTCACTGTGTTAGCCAGGATGATCTCGATCTCCTGACCTTGTGATCCACCCACCTCAGCCTCCCAAAGTGCTGGGATTACAAGTGTGAGCCACCATGCCCGGCCTCCCTCCTCATCATTTTAAGAAGACACCTGGGTTCCAGGAGACAGCTGGTGAATGACCAACACATCAGAACAGTCAGCATGAGTCAGGGGAACCCCAGGGCTTTGCCTTCTGCCCAGAAGGACGGACCTGCTTGGAGGAAGGGATGTTGGGAAAAGAGAAAAGGAAGAGCTAAACAGGAAGGGCTTACAGGCTGGAAGAGAATTACCAGACTACAACTAGGGAGCGGGTCCTCCTGGGTGTTCCACAACCCAGATGAGAGAATTTTAGCTGTCTGTCTCAGTTAAAACTCTAACACCAGCATTAACCTGTGGGTACTGAGCCATCTGAGGGTGCTGGGCGCACTCACTTGTGTCTGTCTGTCCTCGTCTTGAACCCCTTTCCTGCAACCAAGGGTCAAGTCACTTGGTCATCCAGGCTGGAGTACAGTGGCACAATCACAGCTCACTGCAGTGCCGAACCCCTGGGCTCAAGCTATCCTCCTGCCCCAGCATCCTAAGTAGCTGAGACTACAGGTGCACAACACCATTCCCAGCTAATTAAAAAAAATTTTTTTAAGAACAAGGTCTTGCCATGTTGCCCAGGCTGGTCTTGAACTCCTGGCCTCAAGTGATCCTCCTGCCTCAGCCTTCCGAGTAGCTAGGATTACAGATGAGCCTCACCACGCCTGACTCTCTCGTTTTCTTGCATTTCTCTACACCCACTCTCTTACCTAAATCTTAAAAGACAGACAGAAAGGTTCTTATAGGTAGCCCTTCCTCAAAAACCTTGACCCTGAAATTTGAACTTTCCACAATTATTCCTGGTTTCTTTCTAGTTCCACAAACGTTCTCCTAGTTCTTGGATCATGGTTTGCTTTTTCCCTTCGTAGATGATGTTGGATATAATATTCATCTCAGAAATTAGATTCCTTTAAAAAATGCTCTAGTTCCTGGGGCACTAGAAGAAAAGATTTGCCAACAAGTGTTCAGCTTGCCAGTCAGTCATGTGGCAGGTCAGAACATGTGGCAAGCAGACAGGTGGGCACAATGCTGCTGAGAACGGACATGCTCCCTTACAGGTTTTCTGAGAAATGCAAGGGTTTCAATACACAAAAGGACCTGAGAGGAAGCTATGGCCATGGTTTTGATAAGGAAGAGAGCTAGTTTCTTGTGACTGACTGAAGTGTAAATGACAGTGATAATAATAGAAATAATCACAGCAGTAATAAATAATTCAGTTAAGAGAAAAACTGAAGCGGTGTTTTGCTTCATTTCTTACCATCCTTTTGGCAAACAGAATGATGCTGAAAATACCAAAACAGGGCAGCAGCCAGGAGGAGGAGAAAATCAAGGGGTTATAAAAAATGACAGAAAAATCAGTTCCTAAGTTACTTAAGAGTTGACGCACTGGCAACTTACAGGACTCTGAAAAGAACAAAGGGGTTGGGATATTTTAAAAATTCCATTTATTTTAAAGGAATGTTTGGTTTGCCTACTAATTGTTTTTAGATTCTTAGTGGAGAGAAAGAATAAAAAAAATTTGCATCCTGCAAAACAGGTTGCAGTGTTAATTTAAAACACACACGTATAAAAACAGGGGCAGGTGGGGTGAGGGGTGCTACTGTCCCCAGGGACCTGAGGCTCTGTTCTTTTCTCCTCCTTGCAGGAAGTGAGCCTGCATCCGACTTCCCCTTTCTGGCTTGGTTGTCACATCCTTCAAGGACATTCCAGCTTCTGATCACTTTTCGCTTTGCCTCAGCACAGTCGCATCGATGCAGCCAGCCACGGCACCACTGCACCATCTGAGCCCCATGCCGGAGTATCCAGTGACTCCTCCTGCATGTTGGAACCAAGAGTCCTAGGGGAGGATGACGACTCGGCCAAGTACCCTCCGCCACTTCCCTACCCCCAACCATCTGTGGGCTATGTCTCTCTGCTACCAACCAGAAGATAATTCCACTGTGCCAAGCGCCCAGAACATGACCCTGGGCTCCACATTTAGAAGGGATAAAGGCTACCTGGAACATGTCCCCGCATGTTCAGAGCAGGACAAATGGGAGGAAGTGAAGGAGCTCGGTTGGGACACGTGAGAAGAGATGGAAGGAATAGAGCAGCTTAAAGAAAACTCATAGAAAACTAATCTTAAAGGATCTGAAGGATTCATTTAATTGTAATGAAAAAGAAATTAACTTGTTCTGCGAGGCCCTAGAGCTAAGCAGAAACTACAAGGGAACAGATTTTGGCTCCTCTAAGTAACAACTCAGGTTTCTCAAAAGATGGAATGGGCTGTGGTGGGGAGGGGACAGCAAGTATGGCCATGGGATGAGGCTCTCACAGAGGCGAGGGCGGATACCCTGCACCTCCCCAACAGTGCGTGAAGGGAGGTGTTCACGTTCCCATTTACTCTGAGTTTCCTATATGGGAACATGATCACTGCCAATTTCCTTATGGTCCCAAGTCACTTTCCCATAGAAAAACGCACACAGACTTTCCCTTGAAAAGGCTTTCTGTTTGAACATGGCAGTCTTCTTACTAATTTAGAAATGACCAGCCAATCTTTGGGATCAGAAACACTAAAATATTTCTACAGCATGGGCGCTCACATCAATCCTTTCAGAAACCTCTGTAGGAGTGCTTCTCCGAATAATTTTAAAATCAAAGGGGGAAAAAACCCCATAGTGTTAGATTTTCATTTAAGTTCAATGTTTAATTTCTAAGGCGAAAATCAGTGTAACCAGAAGCACCCAGTAACCAGCATCCTGAAGGGGATGTTTTTCATATTTTCAGTCTGTTTAACTCCACCCATTTGAGAAGATAAGAAGATGCCTTTTCTATTTTTAGATTCTTACCCTCTCCCCATATCATCTAAACTGAGGACATAGCTCTAAGCTTCAGACTATGAAACTCGTAGCTGGCTCCCCAGCTTCTGAGCTCTGTTATGCAAATGAACTTAGCCAGAATGAGCAGGTGGTATTTTACAGACCCATTTAAAGTCTGATACATCTCACCCTCCATGATTTTAAAGGGACTTTTCGTTTGTGATTCAGCTACAGCTTGAATTCATTGTTCTTTTACAACCCTGATTATATACAGACCCACAAATACCATATGTGAGGCTCAGTGCTAATTTGTGTACACGTCTCACTTTTATGGGATCTAATTTGAAAGATCTTTTAGAAGCAAAATTGGAAGACAGAAGGTCCACCTCACATAGTACCAAGTCTGCACTTTTGAACAGAGGCCATTAGGGCCTTTTTTTCCTATAAAAATGAGTTACTGGGGAAGACTCAACGTGGACATTGATCTCTGGCAGTTACAACAAGGCAGGAGGAGGGCAAGTCCTCTCATGCCTGCTTCATTTATCAGGATGCGTTTTGCATGGCACCAGGGCTGGTCAGAAGCACCCAGGCAGGCACTCTAGTTTCACACATGTGAATCTCTGATAAGGCCATTGCTGCGAACTGCTCACGTGCTTCTGTAACTAATGGATCTGACTTGGTCTGTGATGCTGCAAGGACAATATCAATACAGGAAAAGAACTTGACTGAAGTTTTCAGCAATATTCTGCCAGGATATTCATTCTAATCTCTGCTCAAAAGCAAGGAACGTGATTAAGTTGCTCACAAAATAATATTTAAGTCAGCAATTATTCGATGCAGTACTCCAGTTCTGGTAATGGTAATTTCAAATGATCCCAAATAATAAGCTGACAATGTCCAGAAATTCAGATTATGGTCATCTGACCCATACTACCTTGGAGAGCAAAGTTCCTAGCCATTTGCCTTTATGCCACATTCTCAAGTTTAGGCCCCTTGAATATTCTAGTTCTCTGATGGGGTAAAGGGACAAATACAGGACTTCCATGCTATTCTGTCACCCTGCTAGGGCTGTCTACAATAATCCATGTTCCTTGGATGGGCTGAAACATGGCTTTTCTGTATGATACCAGCACTGGCTATATGTGGAATCTGGGGGTCGTCATTCTACTCTCAACCTACTTCCACTGCCAACATCCTTGTGTTATTTGTATACATGTTAGTACAAATATATTTGCTGAATGAGTTCCCTCTAAATAGGCTGAAAGCTCTTCTGTGAGGATGAGCTTATTCATCTTTTTGCCTGCCACAACACATGGCCCACAGGAAACTTTAAATTCACAAGTGTTAAATCCATAATCCCTGCTAGACTTTCCATCATGAGAGCCAGGTTGACTTGCTCCCGGGGGCCAAACCCTAGAGCATGTCTACAGAGGCTCTCTGGAAACTGACAAATCTGAAAGGCTTTGTTCTCTAAAGAATTTACACCTGTAAAGAGTAATAGCTAGCATGAGTGCTTTCTGTGGGCCAGACAGGCATGTAATGCTCAGCACATACCTCTTAGGAAGCAGTGTTAGATGAAGCCTGTGTCTCTGGTCAATCACCCAGAGGAGCTAGGATTCCAGCCACAGCTGCATTCTGTAGCCACTGCTGATTTGATAACTCGAGGACTGCCAACCTGAAGACTATGTATCTTAAGTCTGTCTGACAGCACCAAGAGGAAATGACACACCAAGAGCGCAACACTGAAGAGAGGTGGAGATGATAACCTGACCATGTCAGAAGCCAAGAATGAGTAGAAAGGGTCCTAGACACAGTCCCTCCATCTCGAACTCACTAGGACTTTTCAGTATTTTTGCTCTTGTCAAAAAGAATCTCAAAAGGGATGTGACTTTGTGGTAAACGTCAAAAAATTAGAATTCTTTGGGTGTATACCGAGTTAATGGGTGCAGCACACCAACATGGCACATGTAACAAACCTACACATTGTGTACCTGTACCCTAGAACTTAAAGTATAATAAATAAATAAAGATTAGAATTGTAAAGTAACAAAGACCCCCTGATCCTCGAGGAGAAAAACATCCTGTTCTTAGAAAATCGTGTTAAGTGCTGTTCATTCTTTTCCCAGAGGAAGCCCATTGCATGCAACAGTGAACAATCACAGCTTTCACTGGGACAATAGCTCCGGAGCTTCCTAACTGACACTGCATTTCCCTCCTAACCTGAAACTAAGAACCTTGTGTTCCCTACATGGAAAGCTCTCCCACCTTCTTACCATCAGCCTCTATTCACAACATCCTCTGAGACCTGCTCCAGACTCGTTTCCTTCCTGGAGGAAGTCTACTCCAATGCACCTCACGTAATCCAGCCTTGCTACTGCTTTGCTTAGGGGGTTTCTTAGGGGTTGTGGAGGGCTTGTATTACGTGATTTGTTGTTTTCCTGTTTTGTGGTTTTAATGCCTGCTATTTCCAGGTGGGTGGTGAGCTCAAAAAGAATAAGGTAAGCAAAAGGGCTATAAATGAGTGCTACTGTTGAGAAAACTCCCCTCCTCTTTATGCTGAGTCACTTACAGAGCCTCCTCTTGAGCTGGGGACACAGAAGGCCCTCAAATTTTACTGAATAAGCTCTTCTAGTTTTCTTTCTGACCATCCCTTAAGTCAAGGGTCTACAAGCTACAGGTAGGCCAAATCTGGCCCCCTGCCTGTTTTTATAGATAAAGTTTTATTAGAACACACCTATGCCTATTCATTTATGTACTGTCTACAGCTCAGTGGGGTTCTCAACTGAGGGTGATTTTTGTTCCCTACGCAATATTTGGCAATGTCTGGGAATATTGCTGATTTTCATGACTGGGAGTGGTGTGCTCCTGGCATCTAGTGGGTAGAAGCCAGGAATGCTGCTCAACTTCCTACAGTGCACAGGACAACTCCCCAAAGCAAAGAATTATCTGGCCTCAAATCTCAGTAGTGCTGAAGTTGAGAAATCCCAGTAAAGGTGCTTTTTTTGCTCTATCAGGTCAGAGTTGAGTAGTCTGTGACAGAGACTGTATGTGGCTCTCAAAGCCCAAAATATTAACTGAGCCCTTACAGGAGAAGTTTGAACCCGTCTTAAATGTTGGCATTTTCATAGGGTTGGATGGCTGCTGCCCATCCCCCGCTCCTCAACAATTCCCCTGGCAATCACATACCACCTCTACGGATAACTTCCAAATCAGTACCTTCAACCCACATGCATCTACTTAAGTCCAGACCAGTGCTACTCAAAGTGGGTTCATGCAGTCCATGATGAGATAAATACAGAAGCTGAAAGCAAGATCTTTTTGACATTGCCATAACATCAAACATGTGACCAATAGATTTTTTCTTACTGAACAGGCTATTGACAAGTTTGGGAGCTGTATGCTGTTGAGCTTACATGGGGGTTGTGTGTGGCCCAAGCTCCATATTCCTTGTGCACAGCAGTACTGTACAATGAATTGGAAATGGAAACAAAAAGACAGTGGCCCTTCCCAGAGAGTTTGAGAAGCATTGGCCTTTTCTTTCCCTTATATTCCAGACCTCTCTACTTTGCTTCCCTCAGATAGTCATAAACCTTGTCCCAGATGGGATTTGCCATTTTTCTTCCCCCTGCCTGTCCCAGGCATCTGCTTCCCCCACTATGCTTTCCTGGTAAATGGCAGAAGTCACTCAATTCCAAAACCTAGCTATCATCCCTTCTCCCCGCCTCCCTCGCTACATCAAGTCCTATAGTTCTATCAGTCTGTCTGGACTGTCTCTCCTCATTCATCATCCCTGCTCCATCAGCCTTATTCCTGGCCCCCATGATCTTTCTGCTGCACAAGGACATTTGCCCTTTACCTACCTCCCTGCCTCCCTGGTCCCTCCACCTTATCTTCCAGTCTACACCAGAGTGAGGTACCTAGAATCCTCATGTAACCTTATCACTCTCTGCTTTAAAACCCTTTCAAGGGTTTTAAGGGCAGGCCTGCCCCTACAGCCTGGAGATAAGATAAAATAGCTTGTGAAGCCCACCTCCGCAATCTGGAGGGCCTGCTACACTTGCAGCTGAATCTCCTGCCAGTTCCCCATGGCATCCTGTGTACACCTCAAACCTAGAAACTATCACACTGGATTGTTATCACTACTTATTTAACTCTTCCCCAACCAGGCTATAATCTGGGAGAGAGAACGGAGATCTTGTTCATAGCAGATACTGAAAAGTTGAATGGATAAATAAATGAGAAAGCTTGAAAACCATTGCTGTGCCTCTTCCTCTTCAACCCTGCCCCCTCTGCTGAAAATGCAAGATGGAATCTATGATTCTTACAGAAGAAAACAAACATGTAACAAGAAACTGTCTCCTTTTCGTGTGGCAAAGGCTATCTTTCATTTTTCCATCTGTAAGCCATTTTAACCTTCCTCTATCCATACAGGGTAATAGTTTAACAGTGTATCAGTGCAAGCCAGAGTAATTCTACAGGACCATACAGATCTTTGGCAAATATACAGATAAAAAATATAGATTTTTAAGGCAAATATTTGTGGACATGCTGTTTGAAAGTGATACGACTCCTATCCCTGACTGCAATGTGCAAACAGTGTCTTAGGTAAGACTCAAGGAAAATTAGACAATACAGTCCCCTGAATTCAAACTCACTGATTCTACTTAAATCAAACTTAAGGAAAGAGGCCCTGGAGCAACAATGAACTTGCTCTTTTCTTGTTTCAAAATGAGATGTGTTAAGGGAGAACTTGGCTCATTTGGCCTAAAATGTACAAGGGAGCTTCAAGAAACTATAATGGACAGTCTACAGGAAAGGGTTGTTTGGAAGATCAATATGTAACTGGCACAGATCAGATACGTGGGGAAAAATAAACCTATCAAAACATTTGCCAAACCAAACCAAATGAAACACCGATTGTATGGGCCAAGCAAACAGCTAACTCACTGCTGTTCCTGGCCTTAGAGGGGAAAGAGCTGGGCCAAAACTATGAGCCAGTCCTGTAAGACGCAGAAGCCCTGATACACTGGGTACCAGTTACCTTCATGTAAAATGGAGATAATCATCCCAAACTTTATAATAACCACAGGTTGTCAGAGCTGAGTGTGAAAATCTACAGTGCTATGTAAACACAAGGCAGTATCTTTTCCCCAAATGAGAAACCAGACTGTCTACTGAAATACAGGGTGGAGGGGAAACTATTCGAATTGCCAAAATAAACACTTCTATTTTCTCCTTAAATTTCGCCTGTATCACTCATTAATAAAATGGTTCCTATTGATCCTGTAGACAGTCTCCACAATTGGAAGGGATTCCTACCACCAGCTTGATGAGAGGTTAATTCCCCTGTCCATGGGACATAGGGCTGGGGCTATCTTCTCATTCACATCTACATGCATTGGTTATCTCCAGTTGGGGCTATTCCAGCCTTGGGAACAAATGAGACGTCCCTGAGTTGGGAAAATTACAACTACTACTATACAGGTCAGATAAAAGCGGTGTTTTAATACCAACTTGGGATCTCTTATAGTAGCCCCTGACCTTAAGACATAAATAAATACAAACAATCTAACACTTTTTTCTCCTAAATTCTCTGGTGACCTACTTACTTTACTTTATGGATGATTTTAAGAGGAAAATCCTTTTACTTCCATTTAAAGTTCATTTTAAGTTCATTTGGTTTTACTTTTTAAAGGAAGCTGAGACCAACGGGGGGAATATTACCTTCTCTGATTTATTCAACTTCTATTTTGCCTCTACCTTAAGGTTAAAAAAAAAAAAAATAGAAAAGTAAATGGAATGAACCTCAAAGTGACAAGACCTGGAAGTGATGGGATCTGGAGGGTGTAGGGTTAGGGAGTGGGCACAACTAACACTGTCAAAGGGAAATGGAAGGCCAGAGTGGAGCAGTAATCATTGGAAGGGACTTCATACCATATGGGAGTCCAGATTGCCAGGCCTGATGAGTAAGGAGAGCCTAAGGTCCTGAAATCACTTGTCTCCTTTTGATCATGAAACCATTTATGAAAACCTTTTAAAAAACTATAGGGAGTAGTATGTATTTATGTATATTATATATAGTGTGTGTATACAGTGTGTGTGTGTGTATATATATATATAGTGTGAGTGTATATATACACACACACAGGCAAATGATTTGATTTTCCAAAAGGAAGAGACAATTACTTGGTGACTACTATCACATCTATCTTCAGTAAAGGTCTAGGTTTTGAACACTTAAGAGATATATGCTCAGCCGGCACTGATAAAAAGTTCACTGGCACCTCACTTGCTTATACACATGACATAGTTGCTAGAAGGGTCGATTACTTGTAATCTGCCAATCTTAGCCAAGTCTTAAAGGGATCTTATTGATAGGGCAAGTGACATGGAAGACACAGAAGATGCACTTACCAATCTAAACTGGAGACCCAGAGGGAGCCTCAATGTGCCGATGGCTAACTGGGGTCCAGAATTACCTGGACCAAGAGCTGGGGCTGGATGAAGTCCACAGGAATGAACTGAATGATGATAAATAGAAAGTCCTGCTTTGGGTTAAAATTAATTCAATAATTCCATTTGCGCAGAATGGGGCAGGCTCTGGCTGCTGGTGCTTATAAACTGGATGGCAAGGCTACTGGGAGCTGACAGCACGAGGAGGTGGCTGAAAAACTCATAGCCATCTGAAGGTCTCTGGATAGACCCCACCGGAATTGGTGATGTGTGAGAGAAGAGAAAAAACAAAAGGGCATATTGTTATTTTCCTAAATAGCTGATAAGTAGGGCCAATCGCTCTCCTTTCTAACCAAAGAAATTATGTTATTATCTGCTTATATTTCAGGCTTAAGATTTTCTTTTCCTTGGCCTAAAAAAAAGTAGAGCTGGGCCTAGGAGGAAGATTCATACTCTGTGTCACTTAAACAATTAAGGCCTTGGTTTTATCATGTCAGAATGAGACTGGGGCTGAGATAAGGTCCCTTCCATCTGTCAAATGGTAGGGCTCTGTCATTCTATTTGCAGAAACATCTAGCTTCTAGGAAGTTTCCAAAAAAGAAAAAAAAAAGTAATATTTTTAATGAAAGTAAGACTACCCTTAAAATCAAAATACTTTTTACCAGCGAATACAATTTTCATCATCCTTTCCCATCCTTCCTGGTATTCAATTAAGGGTCTGAGCCATGCTACTGACTCCCTTTGGGAGCTTCAGTTTCCCCATCTATGAAGTGCAAACAGCAATGGTGGGAGTCTTCTTAGGTGACAATGAGCATAAAGTGCTTGGCAAAGCACCTGGCAGGCAATGAGCCCAAATCAATGGAAGGGGTAATGTTTATTATTAATTACTCCAAAAAGCTACAGCTGCATAAGGAAGACGATGAGCTGGAAGCTCATGGTGAGGATTCCTTCTAACCTTACTCCTCTTAGACCTTGGGATCTGGCTGCCTCAACTGATTGTTTTAAATATAGTGTGAAAAACTCCTAAATGTTCTGGGTCCAACAGTTTAATTCCCCACTCTGAGAAAGGAACGGAATTTGAAAGAAGTCCCTGCTTTACTCCCTGCACCGCCCTGAGAGACATCTCTCTGAAGCTCGCTCTCCCAGGCTGGCAAGTAAAGCACCACCATTCCCAGGTGAGCCCACAGCGAATACAAAACAAAGCCCCATCACCAGCATAAACTTTTGCTCAACTTAATAGAAGGCCAAAAATCAACACTCTTTTGGAAGACATTTCATTCTGAAGCTATCTGAGAGCAAGAAAACAGGCTCCAGTTGGTGCTGTGACATGCATAGAGTGAGCCACATGCCTCTTGCTGGTTCAACCCATGAGAAGCCAGCTTTAGAAAGCCCTTCAGTTAGACGCGGTGGCTCACACCTGTAATTCCAGCACCTAGGGAGGCTGAGGTGGGCGGATCACGAGGTCATGAGATCGAGACCATCCTGGCTAACATGGTGAAACCCCGTCTCTACTAAAAAAAATACAAAAAATTAGCCGGGTGTGGTGGCGGGCGCCTGTAGTCTCAGCTACTCAGGAGACTGAGGCAGGAGAATGGCGTGAACCTGGGAGGCAGAGTTTGAAGTGAGCCGAGATCGTGCCACTGCCCTCCAGCGTGGGTGATAGAACGAGACTCCGTCTCAAAAAAAAAAAAAAAAAAAAAAAAGCCTTCTACGTGCCTCCCCAGCCCCTGGCTGGTCCCTCATGTATTCAACAACAAACATCCACGGAGGGCCTACTACGTGCCAGGCACTATTCTAGATTGTAAGGCTGCAGCAATGATGCACTCCACTGTGGAGAGACTGACGCTAATATAACAAATAAATAAATGGCTCACGTTTATTCATTCATTAATGGCTGGCGAGAGGTCTATGCAGCACTAGGAAACACAAGGACCCTTACTCTGTGCTCTAAGTGGACACATGGGTGCCAAGTTGCCTCAGTCACTCCCAGGGCATGAGAAAGCATTGGTGGGAGTTGCCAATGTCTCCGATGAGATATTGAGAAGGTTCTAGCAGGGACTTGACCTACTTCCACAGGGCCCTCAGATGACCTCTATCACCACAACCAAATGACTGGGGATGATTCCCCTTGCATTTGAATGTTTTGTAGCCTGGGAAGGAGTAACTTCACTACAGCAGGACTTAAAAATAAACTAGTGTGATGGTTAATACTGAGCATCAACTAGATGGAAGGATGGGAAGTATTGATCCTGGGTGTGTCTGTGAGGGTGTTGCCAAAGGAGATTAACATTTGAGTCAGTGAACTGGGAGACACAGACCCATCGTCAACCTGGGTGGGCACCATCTAATCAGCTGCCAGCGTGGCTAGGATAAAAGCAGGCAGAGGAACGTGGAAGGACTAGACTTGCTGAGTCTTCTGGCCTTCATCTTTCTCCCATGCTGGATGCTTCCTGTCCTCACACATCAGACTCCAAGTTCTTCAGTTTTTGGCTCTTGGACTTACACCAGTGGTTGGTTGCCAGGAGGCATTCAGGCCTTTGGTCACACACTGAAGGCTGCACTGTTGGCTTCCCTACTTTTGAGGTTTTGGGACTCGGACTAACTTCCTTGCTCCTCAGCTTACAGACAGCCTGTTATGGGATTTCACCTTATGATCACATGAGTCAACACTCCTTAATAAACTCCCCTTGATATATACATCTACCCTATTAGTCCTGTCCCTCTAGAGAACCCTGACTAACACAGCAAGGTAAGTGACAAAGATTTCTGACCTGCCAACAACTTAAAGAGATACGCTGCAGAAAGAATCAGGTAGTATAGCAAGGGCTATACTGCCCACTTTGTCATTAAGCCCACATTCCACTATTGCAGAAAAGATGAATGACAAGATAAATGAGATTCAGTCCCTACCCTGGAGGAGCCAGTAGTCCAGTTAGGCAGCCACTTGTGTCAATCAGGAACATGGATGGAGTTGGAGGCCATTATCCTTAGCAAACTGACACAGGAGCAGAAAACCAAATACCGCACATGCTCACTTGTAAGCGGGAGCTAAATTTGAACAAATGGACACAAAGAGGGGAACGACAGACACTGGGGCCTACTGGCGGGAGAAGAGCGGGAGGAGAGAGAGGATCAGAAAGAATAATGATCAGGTACTGTGCTTAGTACCTGGGTGATGAAATAATCTCTACATCAAAACCCTGTGACATGAATTTAGCTATATAACAAACCTGCACATGTAGCCCCATACCTAAAAGTTGGACCTATTATGGGATTTTACCTTATGATCATGTGAGCCAACACTCCTTAATAAACTCCCCTTTATATATATATGTGATAATCTAAATGTAATAAGTGTTACAATAGGAGAAGGTACAAGACACTACGGAAATGCCTGTGATAGAAGAAAAAAGAGGAACAGAATCACAATTTAGGGCCAGGAGAGGGCCTAGAGAACATCTACACACTTCTCTGGCCTCCCGTCCCATCCCCATCCTTCCCACTCTGCCATTTTTTTTTTCACAGGTGATGGGATGGAGCCTGCCCAAAGAAGGGGAAGGATTTGTTTTGTGACTAACCAGCCAGTCAGCCAAAGGCTTAGAGCCTCATCTCCCACTGTGTTAAAATCAATGTTTTAAGTCTGAACTGACCCTTGGCAAAACAAAAGTTTAAAAAAATAAATACAAAGGTTGAGAAATCAAACACATTCTGAATGGCAAAGCCACATTTCACCAAAAATGCCTCTGCTTATTTTAAAAAATATATGTAGCCTAAATGATTATGATGTATTTGGACAGAAAAGTTCTTTTTCAACTAAACTCATGACAACGATCTATCATTGGCATGATGTGTCTACAAATAGGACCTTCAGGTTGTCACCAGAACATGACGGATTCCCAAATGTGGAAGCTGTCTAAATAGAGGCCTGACTTTGAAGTTCCCTGCCTTCCACGCTTGCTCAGGCTGCTCTGTCAGAGATCTGCATGGGTCTGCTTTTCAATCCAGAGTCTTACATTATTAGTAGCAAGATAGCTATGCTAATAGGTGCCACTGATCCTGGCTCACTGATTCTAGAGTCAGAGATTATCTGAGATCATCTCCTGCCAAATGCCATGTTTTAGGGATGAGAACAAGAAAACCCCAAGAGGTCAAGGCTATACAATTTGGGTCAGAGCTAAGACCAGAATCTGTATTTTTTTAAATCTCTATTCCTACACACACACACACACACACACACACACACCCCTTTTGATTGCCCTCACTTAATTCTCCATTAGTTTTATCAGTGTTCACCAGGATCTCCTGGTACATCCTCATGGCTCTCTTTCTGTAACGCCTGTGGTTCTCTAACTAAAATGTCCCTGGGTTGTTTCGGCTCTGTAGGGCATACTGCGGTTATGTAGCTTCTGTCCTGCATTTCCCAGAGTGTGTTTCCTGCCAGGCTAGTCCCGCAGCTGCTCAGTGGGCAAAACTATTTGAGAAACTCTGGACACTACCTCCCTGTGGAGATCCACTGTATACACTGGCTTTTTAAATATTCTGAAAAGTCCTGCAGAAAGGGACCTTCATCAAACTGGGGTCCCACAGAATACTTTTATGCCATTCATGGCTCGAGGTACACTTTAGGCAGTACCCTGTTATCTAATTGCAGGTGTGTGACCTCTGCAACATGGCTTACCAAAGGGCCGAAGGCTAGGCGGCTAATAATTTTATCCAATATGGAAATAAAACCCAATCCACTGAAAATCCTTTTAAAAAAGTTTTAAATTTGGGATTCTAGAATTCTTTTAATTCATCACTTAGGCAAGTAGTAAGGACTAATTTGGAACTCACCAGCTTTCACACAGTTTACTTGGCTATTTAGAAATAGTAATCTTTTAAATATTAATATCATGCTTTGTATTATAAAACTGTATGGTTAAAATTTGAAAACTGCTTTTCTACCAGAGGTATTGTCAAATTCAGTCCATCATCATGTGACTCTGATGAAACTTGGCACTGAAGTATATCGAGGCCAATGAAAGCTTTTTTTTTTTTTTTTTAAGGAAAGAAATGTACCTGACTATTGCTTTAGAACTACAGGGCTACTTATTCTGGTTTGTGGGGTATTGTTTTGTTTTGTAGCCTTTAAGGGGTTGGGGACAGGAGAAGATTTCAAATGGAATTGGACAGCTCCAAGGCTGTAACCCTTGGCTTTGAGGCTACCTGAGTGACTTCGGGCTGTCCTTTCCAGAACCCTGTTGCAGTCTGAGAAGTCTCTGGAGCTGATCCCCACAGCTAATCACAAACCCAGGGCATCAAAGCAGTGGAGGCCAAGGCAGGCCCTCTGGGTTTTCCGGGGCACCCCTCTAGGTTTCAAAGGTTTCCTTGTTCTGTGTTTCTTATCTAGCAGGGCCCCACGGCATATGCCGAGCTGTAACAGGGCTTGACTTCTGCCATGGACAGAGCCCAGTGCCTTTCTGTTCACCTTACCTGTAGCTCCTCTTCGGCTGAGTTCTTGCAGCAACATCAACAAACATGGACTAAAACGCCCACTGAGTGCCGGGACTGAAGGTCAAGGTAGTGTGGTTCCTGCCTTCAAGGAAGGGATTGTCCAGAAGTGGTTACTGGACTCTGCAACCCCTGGCTCTCCAGAATTTTGAAGCAAGCACACGGTCTACGCTAGAGCTTCACTTCATCCCCAGCCCCCAGAAGTCCTTGTCCCTGGCTGTGTCTTGGCTTGCTTTCTCACCATAGACTCCCACATTTTCACCTAGTAAATCTCTTCGTTTATGGCACAAACTACTTATGTTAACCCTAGCAGTGTTCATGCTAGATCCACTTTCATGCCATATATGTGGGATTGAATCATCTTTAATAATAAAATAATTTACATATTGTTCCCCAAGGCTGACAACTGCTGTCATCTTCAACTGTGAGATACAGGGTGATACGAAATTATTTCCTTGACAGACGCCGAAAGTCATAACAAAAATCAGATTTAACAACTTCTCTGCCCCTCCTCCCTGTTGGTGGGGGTATGGTATTTAGCATAAGGTCAAAAAGACCTGAGTTCAAACCCTGCTTCTGCTATTTAGCTGTGTGACCTTGGCCACATTACTAAACCTTTCTGAGCCTGTGTTCTCATCTGGAAAAGAAGAGCAATATAGTCTGCCTTATCCTTAAAGGATATGTTCCAAGACCCCCAGTGGGTGTCTGAACCTTGGACAATACTGAACCCCATATATACTATGTTTTTTTTTTTCATACATACATACCTGTGATAAAGTTTAATTTGTAAAGTAGGACAGTAAGAGATTAACAATAGAACAATTATAACAATGTAATAAAAATTATATGGATATGGTCTCTTTCTCTCTCTTAAAATGTCCCGTATTCACCTAGTTTCAGACCATGGTTGACTATGGGTAACTGAAACCCCAGAAAGAAAAACCACGGATAAGAGGGGACCACTGTACTGTCTCTCTCAAAGAATAGTTATGAATATTACATGACAGAACCAGTATTAAGTACCTAGGAAAAAAACAAAAGCAACATTGAAACCTCAACCTTTTATTGTGGCTACTCTGGGCCAGGCACTGTTCTGAGTACATAATCTTTTTTGACTCCTTTAATCCTCAGGGAAATAATATTATCCCCATTTTACAAAGGATAAACTGAGGTAAAGGCGAGGTAACTTGCCCAAAGTCACAAGGTGTTAAGCGCCAGAACTAGGACATGTGCCCAGGCAGCCCGACTCGGAGGCTTCAGAAGTTCAAAGTTGTGTTTTTTTTTTTTTTTTTTTTTTTTTTTTCCCATCCCCTTAACCCAAAGAGCTGCTGACTTTCACCTAGGATTAGCCACTCATGCCTGCACATATTGTGCTGTTAAACTGCACATGAATGTTTAGGTTTTTCTTATTGTTACAACTTTGGGTAAGTTATACAACCGGTCTGTCCTCAGTCTCTACACCAGCAAAATGGGGATACGAACGGTTCTTTCATAAGATGATTGCTAGAAACAAATAAGATAATCAAAAGGCTGAGAAGAGTGCTTGACACATAGGACAGGCTCCACTTAGGAAGTGCTTTTAACATCCAAAGTAATGAACAACGCAATATATTAGGAAAATTCTTGGTCTTCTGTGGCTTGGTAAGGCACACAAGATTTTGTGGCTGGCTGAATCTAGTACTTTCAAATGGCTATCCTTGTTCTCTAGCAAACATACTGCATTTAAAAATAGACTGCTCATTCAATCAATAAAAAGAAAAACAGGTTCACAGGATTCTGGTTAGTAAGAAATGAGACTGGATATGGATATACTGAAATGAGGCCTAGATAAAATCAGACTGAAAGCAAGAATCTTAATAATAATAATACAATCAGAGCAGTCTTCCTGGAGGTTTTTAGGTTATGAATTATATTTCACCCACTGGATAAATGTTACAGTTAATGGGCAAAGAATTTGTGAAAAATCTATGGCCTGGTTAAAAAAAAAAAATCTTTGGGTGATACAGGTTAAAGCAATTTTATCCCCAACACTGTTGAATACCAGGAACTTTATATGTAAAAAAGCACAGCTTTCGTGAGCATGTTGGACATAAAACAAAACACCACACTAAAGGAAAGGCTGGAGTGCAGACAGGCCAAATGAACTCATGTGAGCCCTTCTGCAATCATTGTTACGGCTTTGCATTACTCATCTTGCACCACACTTAAATGTACAATAACAAGCAAAAAGTGTGCAACACGTATTACTCTAGCTGCTTTTACTTGTTCCATAGAGATACGCGAAACAATTTCACTGCTCAGATTGAGGGAAAGAGGAGCTCATCTTATTTCAAGCCTGTAGCTGCTGCCACAGCCTCAGCACCACGTTCTAATCATAGACTTCATCATGTAAATCTCTAGCAGATGATACCACTGGAAAACAGAAACTGCCATGGATCCAGAAATGCTTCCAAATTTCTCCTCTAAAGTTCTTATCTGTGAACCCAGAAGCTGATGCTGTCTTATTCAATGGGTGAGGCCCACTGGGAAACCCACATTATTTGGGAGACTTTATGAAGAACTTTCCACCATTCCTTGACTATATAAACGGCCTTTATCATGTATTTCATGATACATGAAAATGCTAAATAATTCACAACTACTCCAACTTATTTCTGAGTGTCTAAATCTATTCTGAAAAGGGTATGCATCACACACCTACCTGTGTAGCTTATTAACTACCAATAAGAACTCACACAAATTGTAGGGGGTATGAAAGAATAGACTTCTGGAACTGTCCAGAAAAGAAGAGAAGGTACATTTTTCCTGGTTTTAAGATGAAAGCTCTTGTGTATGTTAGAACATTACAGGAGTCGTTTCAATTCTCTTAGGGATACCTTTGGGGCATCATCCCTGGTTCCTGGCGAGTCTTTTTTCTCCCTGTGATGTTAAGAGAAAGTCCCTAAGACTGGCTTTGCTATTAAAATACAGACATCTGCTGCTCTCCTGATTTTTATTCTTTTTAAACGAGAGTACTCCCCAGAAACTCTTGGATATTTTGAGAACTAAGATCTGGGAGATGGGGACGGAATCTTTGTCTCCCTAACGCATTCATCAGTTCCCTCCCTAGAGCCCCCCTATGCCCTCAGCACACACCAGCAGCCCACTCCTCTAAAGACGCCAGGGCTGGAAAGATTCATGTTGCAATACCCTCCTGACATTCCTCATTTTAATTCGCTCACTTTTTTTTTTTTTTTTTTTTTTTTTTAACAAAATGTGATTACTTGACTGTCAGCCTGGGCTGCACTCTGGGGCTTTTACTCCTTTCAACACAGCTGCGCTCCCGGCTTTGATGCTGCTGTCCACGCAGCTTGTCCCAGCCACAGCCTGGCTCTCGGTAATGTAACATTCAAGTGCATATTTATTTTTAAACTGACCTCTCCTAGACTGCACAGTATAAAGGAGATCCTGCCAAAAAATATGCTACTTTCTATTTATAAGATGAAACACATGCCTCCCAAAGTCGGAGGGGAATAGAGTATAATAATTCATAACGAAAAAACGATTGGCCAGATCCACTCGTCCTCACATGTCTGATACTTGTCTGTGTCAAGCCACTTAGTTTCAAGGAGAAAGGGAGGAAAACTAAAAACAAAAAATCTTGTAAACGTTTCAGCTGTTCAACCGTCAAAAAACAAAAAAAGTCAATAACCAGATTTCCAGGTTGGCGCCCCACTAACAATGTCCTCCATTAAGAAAGAGGAGGGCACCGGGCAGGCGATGCCACGGCAGAGCTGTGCGATGCACCCATGTGCGGCCCTGGTACCAATCCACGACGCGAGGGGCGCGGTAGCCAAGTGCGGCTTGTTCTCAGGGAAAAATGCTATACGCAACCAGAATGGCTCTGTCAATAGCTCGGAGGGTGCAATGTGGCCCCGCAGCCCCACCCTGAAAAGTGGTGGGCACAAATGGTGGAGCTCTGAGTCCCGGTCATGCCGCCCGCCCCACTCCTGGCTTGCTTTATGTCCCCTTCGGTCCGTTGGACACCAGATGTGAAAGCGATGCCCTCGGTATCCCGGCTCCCTGCTGGTTTCCCAGCCTAACACCAGCGCACGCCGGAAGCGGCCACGGCGCGGGCGGGACAGACTCACAGAAAGGTAGAGAGGAAGGAACCCTGGATTGCCCCGACTCACCGGCCGCCGCTGAGAATCCCAGCCGCTGCCCCGGGCCTCCCGAGGGCGCACGCAGCCCCGGCCGGCGTGCGCAGATCCAGCCAAGTCGGCCGGCGCGGTGCCTGCTCACCGCATTATCCGCTTCGAGAGAGCGTGAAGGCGCCCCAGGCCGGTGGCCAGGTCTCCGGGCTAACCCCGCGCTGCGGCCCCTCGGCCGCGAGAGAAGGTGCGCGCAACTGAGAGCTGGGCTGCCGGACGCGAGGACTGAACCTGCGGAGGGCGGGGCGGCGCGGGGCGGGGCGGGGCCGGCGGCACGGGGACGAACTGGGGCGGGGCGGAGGGCGCGGGCCCCGGGGCCGACCCTCCCGGCCGCTGTACCTGTGCCCTGGCCCGGGGCCAACCGGCAGCCGGGCGCACGCGCGGGGGGGGGGTCACCGTTGGACCCTCGGAGGACAACGGGCGCCCATTGTTACCTCTCCAGCGCTACCCCCCAGTAGGCGACTTCCCTCGGAGAAGATGCCGCTTTCGACTCCCTAAGCACAAAGAAAGGTCGCCGGACGCTCGTTTTAAAGAGGGACCCGGAGGTGCTGCCGCCCGGGTGCACGGGGACAATAGGACTCCGCCCGCACCCCGGACTCCCGCACTAAACCTCGTGCGCCCACCTCTCCGGATCCCAACAGGCCGACCTAGCTGTGCGAAGTTCCGGCGTGGCGGGCGGTGACCGGCAGGGAAGCGAGGCCACCTGAGCGCGCCTCCCCGGTCAGGCCGCAGCTCCCCAGGTCCCTCGCAGCCCGTGCTCTGGTGGGCGCGGAGGGGGAGGGTCGCGTTCTGTCAGTTTCCAGCTCGTTCCCCCTTGGAGCTGCAGCCAAAACCCGGAGAGTGGACTTCGCGCCCTGGAGATGCCGGAGCTCAGGGCTGAGCAACGGGACAAGCGACGAACAGCAGACGCTACAGGTTCTCCTGTCCAGAGGGAGGCGTTTCCTCTCCCTCAGGGTCTTTCAAAAGGATTTGCCTAAAGCTGAAGCAAGCTGGTGGCGGCTGCCCCAGACGCGCGACGAGGCGCAAGTGGCGCAGCTGCCGGCCCGGGAGCGTAAAATTCCGCCCGTGGTGGCACCTGCGCCCGCCGGTCAGCCGGCCACAGCCAGCGCCGCCGCCTGGCGCACTCCTCCCCTTCGCCGGGGCACGAGCGTGAACCGGGTTAATGAATGCTAATTTTCTTAATCGGCCTCCGTCTCTTCGTCCTCCGCGAGTCATCGGCCTGGGGAAGGAGTAGGCGACAGGAAAGGGCGGTTTTTTCCGGCTGGGAGGTCCCAGCCCGCACGATTAGCCTGGGGAGGGGGCTGGGACCCTGGGGAGTCGGATGCTCGGGGCCTGGTCTCTGCCCTGAGACTCAGGTTGGATGGAAATCCTGGCACAACGCGGAGAACCTTCCGGGCACGTTGGCTTTGCCGAGAGGTATCTAGCTTCAGTCGTCACGGTCCTCTAGGTCTGTCTGAAACCCTAGAGGGTGCACCTTAAGCCGATGTTGTAAACCCAGGCTGACTTTAAGGTGAAGTGAAAAGGAAACGGACACAATCTGGAAAGCAAAATACTTGGGTGGGGTGTTAAAAGCCTCAAAGAAAAATAATAGTTGGCAGGTCAAATGGCCATGAGGTTGGAAGTCAAATACGAAACTCGGCTGAAGTGATGTTAGAAGTTTGACAAGCCAAACAGTCCATGAAGATAAGAGACCCAGCATTGTTTCCCTTCTTCAAAAGACAACTCGTCCAAAGTTTCCTTTGGCAGATACCTGGATTCTACTCCAGATTCCTGAGCATTTTACTTGGGTTTCATATTTCAAAATATATGTTCCATTTGTCACTAATGTATATTTTATATATTAATTTATTGAAAAATATTAAATGTTCCTGGCCTACTTAGAAAAAGGTATTTTTATAAATATTTATGCATAGTTTTCATTACATATGGTATTTTATAAGTCCAAATAATATGTGTGTATATATATGTATAAAATACCACATGAAAAATTCCATTTGAACACATAAAGACATTCCTGACACACATGTATGTAATTTTTTTTATGTGGTCTATTGTTAGCTGCTGTTAAAAGTACTTTGTTTCTACATGGCCAAATAAGTTCTTTTACAGTTTGTGCAAATATAGAGTGGCAGGTTGTCTGAAGTGGCAGTTTTGTTCTAAAACCTATTTTTACTTTTCTACATTATCCCTTGCCTTTTAGAGGCTTTCTCTCCCTCTGCCGTTTTTAAATGAGACTTCACTGCTGGACTCTGAACAGTTATCCAGGACCTGCTCATTCAAGGGCCTGGTGGTTTGATTTATCTTGGTTCCGTTGATGCCTCCCCTCCCCACCATTCCCCTCCCCTCCTCACCCTCCCCTCCCCTCCTCACCCTCCCCTCCCCTCCTCACCCTCCCCTCCCTTCCCCTTCCACCCCTGCCTCCCCTCTGTTCCCCTCCCCTCCCCTTCCTTTCTTTTCCTTTTTTTTTTTTTTCCAGGGTCTCAAACTCCTGGCCTTAAGTGATCCTTCTGCCTCAGCCTCCGAAAGTGCTGGGATTACAGGCATGAGCCACCACACCCTGTGCCTTATCTTATTTCTTTGTATTGAACATTTTTAGTGAGTAAATGATGCCCTCATAGAGTGAATTATTATTCTAAATGAATGCATTTCCCGTGCTAACTATAATAGCTTGTAGAGTTGATGGATTTAGGTTTCAATATGTTATGGGACTCTACTACTGGAAGAGAGGAAAGACTTCGCTTCAGAAAGATTTTAGGGGTTTTGAGATTCTGCTGTGAATTTTGGAAAGGTTTAGCCTTAAACTTTTGGTGGTAACCTTAGAAGCCTAGTTGGGACTGCTATCTGTAGAACACCTGTGAGGCCCAACAGTAGACTGTTTTTCTATTAGTCCCTACTTGGGAGAAGCCAAGTAGTAGTGGCGGTGCCCTTGCTGTCCAGAAACCTGTGATCTACCTAAGTGCAGAGAGCACCTTGCCAGTGTACACAAGCAAATGCTGACCACATTCTAGTCTCTTGCTACCATGTACGGTCCCAGGACCAGCAGCACCAAGCCTCACTCCAGGGCTTCCGAATTGGAATCTTCAGGGTAATGAAATGTAGATAGTTTGCATGCAGATTTAATGTTTGAGAAGCACCTTCCGTGAATGCTTGGTGGTTCTCCACCTTTTAAAGCTACAAACTCATTTGAAAATCTCATGGGATTTATGAACACCCTTGGAAAAACATATTGAATGATACACTAATTTTTTCATAGGCAGTTTCAGCGTTCCTGTAAATAATCTATCGATGCCAGGGGAAGTCCTAGGTTAAGACCCCCTAGTCACAAAGAAGTCACAAAGAAGATTGACTCAGCGTCAGCTGGAGGAGTTAAGGGAAGATTCTCACAGGGGGCAGAGCTTAAATTAAACTTGGGGGAATTTGATAGGAAGAGGAGTAAAGAAGAGTATTTCAAGCTGTTGAAATGCAAAGGTAAATGGTCCTGAGAGGGAAAACAGAGAATGTCCATTTTTGTATGTGTTCATGTGAAACTTAATGAGGAGATTGTTTGATAGCAGGCTTTCCTTGCAATTCCTTATCATCACTTGAACATCCAGAAAATGAAACCAGACTGCGGACTCAGTAGTCATTCCACTTTGGGTGTGCAAGAACCCTATGACGTGGGGGTTTCACGTAAGATCTCATTTCCTACTATTTTGCTCACCTCTCACTCTGCTCCAGTCACACTGGCCTTCAGGCTGTTCCAGGCACTCCCGACAACAGAGCCTGGCCCACTCTGTCTGCGTGGGGCAGTTCTTCCGCAAATCAGCAGAAGGCTCATTAAGGTCTTTATTCAAATAAGACTTCAAGGGAGAGGCTTTCTTTCTAAAATAGCAGTCCCTCCCACATTCCCTTTCCCTAAATACAACAGGAAGAACAATTGCTTCACTACTTGCCATTATATTTATTTATAAATTCATTTATGGCCTGTTTCCTTAAATGTACGAACTTTATTTGCTGCTGTATCTCCTGTGCCTAGAATAGGGCCTGGCATACAGTAGGTACTCAATAAATGTTTATTGAATAAATGATCTTTTAACTACCACCAGTAATGAGTGTAAAAGCCGTGTTTACAAACTCTATAGCTACAGAAATCATAATATATGAAACATTCTTGGAATATACCACATGTTTGCTGAGACTGAATTTTCAACCACTTCTCTTTAGTCTAATGAAACAAGAAATACTAAACACATGGAACATTTTAAGTTTGAAAATTCAAACATTTTAAAGTAAGGCTTACAAAAAATGTCTGTATAGTCCATGTATAATGCATAACTATTTTTCTTCTGGCAAAGCTGAAACACACTCGTGTGTACTCAGCTGGGGTTTTCCTCCAAAATGCCACATCCAGACTGAATTCATGTGTGTATGGTCTCGATTATCGCCCTAAGTTAGATTTAAGGAAAATGTAGGAGAAGCTAGAAGGTTAGAACATTTTGAATGATAATTTCCTTAAAACTTGAGTATTCCCCTCCTTGCTACCCAATTAAAATTTCACCAGTCCTGGAAATATGTCAACCTGTGCTAATGAACTTGATTGACTAATTGCCAAGGCTAAGGAATTTTCTAACCAGTGATTTCCTTGTAAAGAAAGAAATTTAGTTCACATCTTGGTTGGGAGATTTCAGCTTTGCCTAATCAAATGCAGCAGGAAATGGTATACTATGAAATATACTACGAGAGGCTATGTTTGCATGGGGACTACGGGCCTAGGATACAGTTCTAAGCAGGTTACACAGTCACTCACCATAACCACCAAATACGTTTTTGGCATTTGTATTAGCTCTTGAACTTGGGCCGGCACCAATTTAATTTGTGCATAAGACCTTCAAATATAGATGCATACTTGATCCTGTTAGTGCAAACCAGTGACTCATAAAGAGCATTACTGTATATTTATATAGCCTTCTATACTTCCAAAAACACTTTTTCATTTCATCTTCATTTTAGGTCGTTTTGTTCTTGCTGGGTAGGTAAGGCATTTATGGTTGATTTACACATTTCTTCTTTCCAGAAGGGATTTGAGGCAACGTAGAAAGGCTTTTGTATAGAATGAGTCATTCCTTTTTCCCCAGCTTTACTGAGGTATAATTGCTTGAGTCATGCCTATTGTACTCTTTGTTATGTGCTCTTTCCCCACATACCTGTATGTCTCCCTCCTTAGCTTTCTTCCCGTGTCTACTTAAATCTGAGCTCCTAGAGGACTGCCTTCCAAGACATCCTAGATAAAGTATCACCCATGGCCTTCTTTATCCCAGTACCCGCTTTATTCTTCTTCATAGCACTTAACACCTGACATGTTGATTGTCTATTTATTTGTTTATTGCCTCCCCGCTCCCCATACCACTAGAATATAAACTCCATGAGGGGTAGCAATATTGCCTATTTTATTCATGGCTGTATCCCAACCCCCTGATCAGTGCTTGGCACACAGTAGGGATTTAATAAATATTTGTTGAATGAATAAATGAATGAAGCCCCAGTGCTTAGGTCAGGCGCCTGGCATGTGATAAATATTTGTTGAATTAAACAAAGCTTTAATGAATGAGCTTGAGAAAGGCCTGTGATTCATTCAAGGTTATGCAGATAGTGATAACTTGCTTTATGTGGATGCGAATCCCCACTAATTCTTTCTCCAAGCCTTCTTCGTTTGTATACCTGGTAGTAAATCCAGTCTGTTGTAATGTCAAAATTTCTTTGTTCATCCCTTCTGGCACCTGACAAAAATTGAACATTATACAGCTTTGATAGTGATTACAGGATGAGCAAGAAAAAATGATTATTTCCGTTAATGCTCTGGGTTAGTGAGAAACAATAAAAAAGAGAGAGGTTGGCCGGGTGCGGTAGCTCATGCCTGTAATCCCAGAACTTTTGGAGGCGGAGGCAGGTAGATCACGAGGTCAGGAGTTCAAGACCAGGCTGGCCAAGATGGTGCAACCCCATCTCTACTGAAACTACAAAAGAGTTAGCCAGGTGCAGTGGCAGTTGCCTATAATCCCAGCTACTCGGGAGGCTGAGGCAGATAATTGCTTGAACCCAGAAGGCGGAGGTTGCAGTGAGCCAAGATCATGCCACTACACTCCACCCCTGGTGACAGAGGGAGCCTTCATCTCAAAAAAAAAAAAAAAAAAAAAAAAGAGGTCTGCAATGATACGCCCCCTCTCACTTCTGCTTCCCTGCATGCATTCACGCACATGGATAGAAGAACACATACTTATATACCACCCCCAACACACACACCTACACCTACCAGTGTGCACAAAGAACAGATCATCTTCTGAGGGTTAATTACAGATCATTTGGACTCCCATAAAGAGAACCAGGAAATGTGCAGTAGAGGACACCCAGGATTGTTCTTGCATTTACTTCCCAAACAATAACCCGCAGGGATATTTGCAAATTGCATCAGACAATTGTCTCTTCCTCCTTTTAGGGCCCCAAGGTGGCTTACACTTGGGGCCAGCATCCTTCCCTGTGGCTCATGTCTCTGATGTGCTGGGCTCTTGAGCATGCCTCTTCAACCTAGTACTGTGGATGCTCTGAAGGCCCCTTGTTGGCCATGCCTGCTTTTCAGAAATGTTCACTTGGTTGTCAACTCTGTAGAAACAATGGTTGTGATGCCTTCTTCAACAAAGATAACAGATAGATAGATGCGGGGCCTTGACAGTACTTGGAGCTCCCTGGCTGCTGACTGAACAGGTTGGAACCAGAGAGGAGGGGAACCATTTCGCACATTTAACACGTATTTATTGGGTGTCTACTTCGTGCCAAGGAATTGGGCCAACAGTGCTGGCACTCTCCTTGGACTGACCTATATTCCTCTTATTTTTCAACCCTGTGGACTAGATGTGGAAACTGTGTTGTCAAAAGCCTCCATCTGAACACTCCAGAGACATCTAGATGCCCCTGACTGTAATCAGGTCACTTGTCTGAGCATCAGGACGTGCACCCATACAAGAGTCAATACTTGGTCATCCTGTGCTTTGCACCTTAGTCTGGAAATGCTGTTAGACTGACACAAGTGAGCATTGAATGCTGAGCTGCTTCTTCCAAGGTAGTCATCTCCTCTGTGTCACTGTATTAAAATCTTTGTGCCTAAGAGTGGTCTAGGACTTCCTTTTTGGTTTGTGAAGTCTTATCTTTAAATTGTTTCTAATTATGGGTTTGCCTAGAAAACAAAGGTAGAATTTTGCATGTTCATTCTATTATATTGTAGCCCTTAGAATCTGCTGCATGGATCTGTTTGCTAGTGAATATGACCTAACACTCTTGTTGTCATTCAACTTATATTTATTGAACACCAGAGTGTAAGGCATTGTGACAGGTACTCTAAAAGGCACAAAGATGAATATGCTTCCTACACCTAAGCAGGTTAAACTTGTACAGATGATAAAACAAGCACCCAACTCACTATAAGACCAGATAATATATAATAAACATTATCAATTCCCTGTTTTCCAAATGCCAAATAGGGACGCATATTCTGATATGTTATCTGACAGTGGGACAATATGTATTGCATTGGGATTATCTGGGATGTGTGCCCACTAATGCTGATATTTCACTATACACTGGTGGTTTTGAAGTTTTCTCCCTTTTGAATGGAATTGTAAGCAAGACCTCAATGCTTATTACAGGTGAATGTGCAGCTGCTCTGGTTGAGCTATAGCGAGTGAGGAGTCCTTCGCTCTTAGTCCCCCTACTCCCATTCTCTCGCCAAGGGGGTTCTTGACACTCCTTCTTGATTCTCATTGGCTCGCTTATGCTGAATATTTGTATCTCCCTAAAGTTCATATGTTGAAATTCTAACCGCTGAGGTGATGGTATTAGGAGGAGAGGCCTTCAGTAGGTGATTAGCTTGGAGCTCTTATGAACAGGATTGGTGCCCCTATAAAAGAGACCCTAGAAAGTTCCCTTGCTGTTTCTGCCAGGTGAGGTCATAGCAACAAGGGTTACCTATGAACCCGGAAGCAGACCCTCATCTGACACCAATCTTGGCCTTGATCTTGGACTTCCCAGCCTCCAGAACTGTGAGAGATAAATATTTGTTCTTTAAGCCACCCAGTTTATGGTGTTTTTGTTGAACTAGCTTAAACAAATAAGACTCCAAGAAACAGCTGAAACCACAGAGAGATGATCAGTAAATAGAATACTTCTGGTTAGAGTAACCAGGATGGCCTGATTAACATGGGGTGATTATTGGACTTTCCATCGTATAGGGCTGGGGCATGTGGTCTGAGTGCACCTATTTGTGGTACAGATCTTTATGACTCAGGTAATGGCCTCCATAGAGGGTGTCAGTGAGGATTCAGGACTTGACTGGTGAGTTTCACAGCCTATGTGGATTTCAGGTAAAGTGGTGAAGGATCTGAGGCTCATTTCCAGCCTCCTGTGGCCTCCTCTTCCTCAGTCCTCTTTCTTCTCTCTGTCCACTATAGGTGGCTTCCTGCCATCCGTTTCTCAGCCTAAAGCCCTGGCTCCTCTGGATATTTGTCTTTTGTCAGCAGCAGTACTCATAGTGGAGGCTAATATTTCTTCTTTAGCAATGGATCCCAGAAGCACACACCCTGGGCACTGCAATGTCGAATGAATAGTGCCATCCCCAAGGATGGAATGCTAGGTTTGCTTCCAAAGAGGGCTGGCTTGGGAGGCATGAACTCCAGAGCCATAGACCAATAAACTAGAACCCTAGTCCTTTAGTGTAGCATTCAGGCTAATCAAAGTTTTATACCATCTTGGAGTAGAGTTAACAAGCTTCACACGTTGCTTGGGAGGGAGGCTGCATACTTTGAGGTTCATGCTGTCCTGAAATCTCCAAATGTTAGGATTATGATGGAGGAATGATGAAGTCTTAGATACCATTCTCTTTTTTAATTGATTTATTATTCCTTGTCAATGACCTAGCTCGCTATAAAGGAAAGCAGGGCTTATAGAAAACCCAAAGATGGAAGCCATACTCATATTTTCAAAAATATGAGGGCTGTGCAGAAAATTCAATTCAATTAAAAACTGTATTTTTGAGGGGTTTCCTTTTAAGTAAACTTTATTTTTTTAAAGCAGTTTTAGAGTCACAGCAAAATTAAGCAGAAAGAACAGAGTTTCCATAATCTTCCCACCACCCCCACATATGCACACCTTCCCCACTATAAAATCCCACAACAGGGTGGTATTTTTGTTACAACTGATGAATCTACATTAACACACCATTATCCCCTAAAGTCCATCATTTCCATTGGGTTTCATTTGTTATGTTGTGCTTTCTATGAATTGTCAAATGTATAATGATATGTATCTACCATTTAGTATCAGAACAATTCTGTTGCCCTGAAAATCCTCTGTGCTCCACTTATTCATTCCTTCTTTCCTTCCCCAATTCCACCCCAGTGGTCCTGGCAATCACTCATTTTTTTTACTGTCTCCATAGTTTTGACTTTTCCAGTATGTCATATAGTTGGAATCATACAGTATGTAGCCTTTCCAAATTGGTTTCTTTTACTTAACAATATGCACTTAAGATTCCTCCATATCTTTTCATGGTTTGATAACTCATTTCTTTTTAGCACTGAATAATATTTCATTGTATGGAGGTACCACAGTGTTTTATTTGTTCACTTGTTGCATATTTGTGAAGTTCTTACTCTGAATGGGGTATTAAACTATATGCCATTGGGAGACATAATAATATAAGACACTATTTATAAAACAAGGCATTGTTCTGTCATTCAAGGAACTTACACTCCTTTGGGCCTTTGTTAAGTGGTGGAGTGGAGAAATGGGGTCTCAAGGAAGGAGAGATTCCAGCTGGCTGAGTTTCATGCTTCCTGAAGGGAAATGCATCTGAGGAGGATTAGGATGGGTAGAATTCCAACACTGCATGGGCTGAATTGTGTGTCCCCCAGCAAATTCATACATTGACGTCCTAACTACCAGTACCTTAAAAGGACTGTATTTGGATATACAGCCTTTAAAGGGGCTTAAGGTTAAATGAGGTCATATAGGTGGACCCTGATCCAATGTGACTGGTGTCCTTACAAGAAGAGGAGATTTGGACACACACATACAGACTCCAGTGGTATGTGTGAGGGGCACAGCGAGAAGATGGTTGTCTGCAAGCCAAGGAGAGAAAACCCACGAGAAGCCAGTGGTGCTGGCATTTTGACCTTGGACTTCCAGCCTCCAGAACTATGAGGAAAGAAATTGCTGCTGTTCAAGCAACCTAGCGAAATACCTAGTGATTATTTCATTTTTTCTTTCTTTTTCCTAATTGCAGACTCATAGCAAATAGTGATATTTTGTTAGGGCAGCCCTAAGAAATGAATAAAATTGTGAAGACAAGAAGGATAGTGATGCAGCAGTGAGAAGGGCATGAAGAATGTTCAGAGGCTGGAACACATGCCTGTGTTCAAGATGGAGCCGGGTTGGCTGGTAGTTCAGGGCTATTTCACCAGGCTGTTGTTGGCCCTGGGGAGGCCGGCAGAGGGGAGTCCATGAGGTTGCTGGGATGGAATGACCCCTAGGATCGCCCTTGTGAGTTCGGTCAGCCTTGGAGGTGGTGGCTTGGTAATAGGAGATGTTTGTATTTTGCATGTTTTCAAGTCAATGAATGCCAGTCTTTAAAATGTCTTGGCTCACTTCTGTTTTATTCCTGATGTCAGTATACAATGGTTTTAGTACAGTAAGTTTGCAACACTAAAGGACATATTTTGTCAGAGAAACCAGCTAAAAATATTTCAAGATGTTTTTCTTCACCAAGTGAGCTCCTTGCCATCCTTGACTTTCCTTCTCCCGTATTCCTGAACCTCAAAGCAAAAGGGTTATTTAAAATAGAGGCGCAGATGTATCTGATCAATTAAAAGAATATCAGTGCTTAATGAGATCTTAGAGGTCAACTAGTCCTGCCCTCTCATTTTACAGCAGAGGAAACAGAGACTAAAGGAAATTAGTGATTTTTCTCAAGATTGTCCAGTTAGTTAGTAGCAGAGGCTCCTACTGTAGACAGGTTGTTTTGCTAAATAATTTTGTTTCTATATTAAAAAGGAGGTTCATCCTTGCAAGGGTTAGGATGGGAAAGTGCTCTGAGTTACATCTGTGGGAGGCTAATGAAATCCAGATGAAGAGCAAGTGCTCTGGTGTCAGGCACCTGGGTTCAGACCCCTGCTCTCCATCAGCTAGCCCTGTGACCTTGGGTCATTACTTAAGCTCACTAAGCCTGAGTTCTTATTTGTAAGAATGGTGGTGGTACGGGGAGGTTATCACAGAACCCACCTTGAGTGTGATGTGAAGATTAAGTGAAACTGAAACAATTATTACCGACGTGACTGACACATTACCAGGCCTCAAAACATATACTCTTATCTGTTCTTCCCACCACACAAGGATACCATATTTGTCTCTGTCCCTGGGCCCTGGCACAATTCCTGTTCCAGTCTATGTGTGACAAAATGTGTTGGATGAATGAAGCATCAGGAGTGGCCTAGAGGGAAGGATAGCACACGACACTGGGAATGAAAAAGGAAGCAAAATACAAGATTATATACAGATAAGGGAGATCTGTAAATATTTAGATTCTCAGGCAAGGGGAAAGATGTGAGAAGTGTTAAAGAGCAATGAAAGTAAAAAATGAATTCTCCACCTCCGGGGGTGGTCACAGGGGGTCAGACAACAGGTGTACTTGACATGCATTGCAAAGCATGAAGTGCAAAACAGGTGTATAGGAGCCATCAGTACCAGAAGCAAACACACCTTACTAAAATTTCCAGAAGACAATGTTGCCTCAAGCATCTGGAGAAGCTTACACTGCTCAGATCTCAGGAACCAGGGAGGTCAAGGGGGAAGAGACTGAGGAGAGTCACAGGCAGCTTCAGCAAAAATAGACCCAACAATAAAAATTATGTAAGAAGTATATTAAGTATGTCTTTTTAGTCTGATTCTTCAACATCTTCGAGTCTAGCTGACATTGAAAGGAACTGCCCCTCCCAGGGTTATGAAATTCCTAGAGATAGCAATTTGCCTGGGAGCCTATCTTTCATATGCAAACCAGCCAATCCAAAGCCCACACCTCTACCACCTCCTTTATCTGGCTCTTATATGCAGACCCACTATCCCACTGTCCTAATCACCCTAGGCCAGGACAGGATACCAGATGACCAGAGACAGCCCCTGTGCCCCAGATCCTGCTGAAATTATTCAAACGACCCAATCCAAAACCTGCTTACTCTGCCTTTCCCTTCTCAATAAAGGCTCTTGTCCATGATCCCCCCTCACTCCTTCTTTCTCTTGACTCACCCTTCTCCATGTGGCCCTACCTAGGGTGCTGTTCCTCCTGTTATTAGGTATCTGTAAGTACAAAAACTTATTCCTTCACGACTGTCTTTTCTGCATGTCTTACCATACCTGACTAAAACAAATCCCAGGTACTCTTATATTAATAAAAAGGAGCCATCAAGGTTTCTAGGATCATCTCCTCTATCTAGATGACAGCCCTCTCTTCTCTTTTTGGGCATGTTTTTCATTTTGGTTTGGAAAGGATAATCTCTTCTGTGTTCTGAGAAGTTACTTTTTGCATTTCTCTCTTCTCTTTCTCATTTATTTTCTGTAAAGCATTATTAGCTCCCACAACTTTGTTTGCTCTCTTATTTGATAATGGAGAACATAAGAGCTAAAGTCAAGTGGAGGAAACAAGTGGTGGTTTCTACATTCCGCTTCTTATAGGACCTGGAAGAGGAGCACCTCTTCTATAGCCTGAGCTATCTCAACACTGTTCTCCATGGCTCATGCTGGTGACTCAGATTTCTTGTTTAGTTTTTAAGTTTTACTCCCCACTCTTGACAAACTTTTAATATTTTTAAAAGCGGCCAAACAACAATGAAGTACTATTATACACCTATAAGAATGGCTAAAATAAAAAAATAACTGACAATACCATTTGCTGGCAAGGATCAACAGAACTTTGTGGAACAACAGGAGTCTCATTCATTGCTGGTGTGAATTTAAAATGGTAACAGCCACTTTGGAAGATAGTTTGGCAGTTTCTTAGAGTTAAACATAGCCTCATGATAGGACCCAGCAATCATGTTCATAAGTATTTACTTAACTGAGTTGAGAACTTATGTCTATACAAAAATCAGCATGAGAATGTTATAGCAGTTTTATTTATAACTGCCAAATCTAGAAGTAAACTTTAGTAGGTGAATGGCTAAATAAACTGTGACACATCTGTACAATGGAATGAGCTGTCAAACCACAGGAAGACGTAGATGAATCTTAAATGCATGTTGCTAAGTGAAAAAAGCCAGTCTTAAAAGGTTACATAAAGTATAGTTCCATTTAAGTGATATCCTGGAAAAGGCAAAACTCTTATGGAGATGGCAAATAGACCAGTGGTTTCCAGAAACCCTTGGTGAAAGGAATTGAATAGGTCAACTACTGGGAATTTTTTAAAGGGTGGAAAAACTATTTTTTTATGATATTGTGATAATGCTAGATGCATGACACTATGCACTTGTCAAAGCCCATAGAACTTTACAGCATACAGAGAGAAACTTAATTACACAAAATTTAAAAAATATTTAGAAGGTTGGAGGATTCCAGAATGAAATGCAAAATATGACAAAATAATCTAACTGTATTAGAAATGCATGAAATAAGCTTACTGAAGGGGATGTGAGAGAAAATGCTTACCTAAGTAAGTTTGGAAATGGATCGAGTCTGTAAGATCAAAGACAAAAAGAACTCTATATAAGCACTCAAACTTATCAAGTTATTTCTATGTGGGTATGGCTTAACAATTAGGAAGTACTATACAGGAC
The DNA here is from genome assembly GCF_007565055.1 of Rhinopithecus roxellana. NCBI lineage: Eukaryota > Metazoa > Chordata > Mammalia > Primates > Cercopithecidae > Rhinopithecus > Rhinopithecus roxellana. The sequence continues at coordinate 79,833,335 of NC_044565.1, forward strand.
ACTGGAACTGAACAACAAAATAAATGAATGAAATAAATTTAACACTTCTCACATCTTTCCACTTGCCTGAGAATCTAAATATTTACAGATCTCCCTTATCTGTATATCATCCTGTATTCTGCTTTCTTTTTCATTCCCAGTGTCATGTGCTATCCTTTTTATTCCTTCTGATGGCAGAAGCCAGGTTCTTCATTGTAGGAGGGGGAGGAAACAAGCAAAGGGGAGAAGGTTAGAATTATCAATGTGCTACTGGGTTGGGATTGAAGACATCAGTATCAACTCATATTTAGCTTAATATAGATACAGATGGTTACAAAGAGGAGGATTTATAGGTATATGTGTATAGACATGGGTTAATTTACACACATATAAGTTATTTCTCTGTCAGCTGAGCCTAGAAGCGGTAACACCTCTGCAACAAGGAGCACGTCTAAATCTTGGTTTCTAATACCATTCTCCAATAAAAGAACCAAGCTCCTTGGAGACATAGACTCTAGGATGGAGCAGGAAATATACAAGAAGAACCTAGAGCATTTTGTAGCTCCTAAAAGTAAGAAAGTGCTCAACCAAATCCAATAATGACAGGGCTATGTTACAGGGACACAGGAGCCAACTGGATGTATTCTCCATGGCCAGGGCTGGAACAGCTTGAGTAACAAAATAAAATAGTATTGAAAGTGCAAAATAAATATCCATGAGACCATACTGATACAAATAAATGTTTGAATAAATAAATCAATGGGGGACAATAGATAAATCTCCTGGGTAGAAGAATTTCAAATAATTTCTGTAGATATTTTGCCATCAAAGAGTGGAGTGTAAATCTCTGCTTCTTAATTGTGTGCTATGAATTGTGACTTCCATCCAGAGTATATTATAAAAATGTGGGGAGGTGCAGTGGGGGAGAAGGGCTGTAATCCTAGCACTTGTGGAAGTCGAGGTGGGAAGATCACTTGAGTCCAGGAGTTCAAGGTTGCAGTGAGCTATGATCACACCACTGCCCTCTAGCCTAGGTGATAGAGTGAGACTCTGACTCTAAAATAATAAATAAACAAATAACTAATAACAATAATATAAAATACAAATAAAAGATGAGAGGAGTAACTTTACAGTGGAGAAAACTAACAAACACTACCCCAGGCAGATGACTAAGGTCAATATCAGCAGTCATAAATCTTGTTGATAGTATGCAGCCTTGATATATGATGAGAACGACATTTTACCTCTGTGGTCTTCATTTCATAAATCCATAACTCCAGCCTAATCACGAGAAAGCCATCATATAACTGCCAATTAGGGGACATTCTACAAAATACATGAGGAGAAATGACAGGAGTACTCCTCAAAACTGTCAAGGTCATAAAAAGCAAGGGAAGTCTTAGCAGTCATGGCAAACAAGGGCCTAAAGAGACACGACAACTAAATTTAATGAGTTATGTTGGATGGGATCCTGGAACAGAAAAAGAATATTAGCTAAAAACTAAGGAAATCTTAATAAATAATAGACTTTAATTAAAAACTATGTATCAATATTGGTTCATTACTTATCACAAATGGACAATATTAATATAAGATATTAATAAGTGAGAATGGGTATAGGATATATGGGAACTCTGCATTATCTTTGTAATTTTTCTGTTAAGTCTAGAAATATTTTAAAATAAAATACTTCTTTTTAAAAAAAAATGCTGGGAAGAGGATATGCCCTTAGTTATTTTGCTGAAAGCTGATTTCTGTCTTTAATCATTCTATAATATATGATTGGAAATTTAACTCTTTAAAAAATATTAATAAAATGATTACATTTTAACTCAGCATAAAGAGCTAAAACATCTTAGATAAATAATAAACAAAGAGCAGAAAGCTGGAAATAAATGATTAAACCAGTAAGAACATGGGTTAGGACTAGATAATTTCTTCTATACTGATGATAAGGGTTGATCATAGCACTGTTGTGGTTTGCATTACTGAAATGAAAACATGAAAGTTCATGGCAAAGACAGACATTACATTCAGCTAGTGTATATTGCAGGATACCTTTCATATACAAAATACTGCTGGTCTTGGAACATGTGTGCAAATAGATGACTTTAGAGAATCCTGGTGACCCTGAACCCTTAGATATCAATAAATAGGTGAGTGGGTAACTTGAAACTTTGGCAAGAAGGTCCTGTTGACTTTGGCCCTGCCACTGATAAGCATGTAGCTCTTGTGGGTGACTGACTCATAAATTCAGATCATTTTCTAATGTCCGGCAGTCTACTTTAGAATCTTCTAGAAATTATATAGACTCTAGTACCCAACATCTCCAAAAAGATGGTCAGCAGGGATGTTATGAAACCTTTAAAGGTTCCTGGTAGGCTGTAAATGTCTTATGGATGTGCAGTATGGCATAATGAGGAATCTCTCTGCAAAGGAGGGAGTGGAAGGGCTTTCTCTTGGTTTAAATACTGACTCTGGCCCCACTCCCCCCACGTAAATTCTGTGTTTCTGCTTATTCAATATATATTTACAGCATAATTGATATGTGCAAGATCTGTGCTAGAAAGTGTGGGCAACACAAACATGAATTAGACACAGGTCTCTCTGATCTTCCTTCAAGGACCTGATGATTGAATAGGGGCAATACAATTTGCATAGATAATGAAAAAAGGTACCGAGTAGTCATTGGATAATAATATTACTGAAGGAGAATTATTCTATTTTTTTCTCCTGCTTAGTGAAACCTATGAGATCACATGAGGCCATTTATTTGTCAATTATATCTTTGGTTGAGGCTCTCATTATATCTCACCTGGTTCCTTTACACCTCCTCCCCAGATCCCATTAGTCACCAAGTCAAATAGATTGGACCACCTCATGTGGCTTCTTATAGCCGTCAGGATAAAATACAAAGTACTCAGCTGACTACAAATATATTCTGTCATGCTCTGGCTGTGCCTACCTCTCTAACCTCATCTTCTACCATCCCTAGTGTCTTACTGCATTTTCACACTGTTAATAAAGACATACCTGAGACCAGGTAATTTATAAAGGAAAGAGGTTTAATTGACTCACAGTTCAGCATGGCTGGGGAGGCCTCAGGAAACTTACAATTATGGTGGAAGGGGAAGCAAACACGTCCTTCACATGGCGGCAGCAAGGAGAAGTGCTAAGCAAAAGAGGGAAAAGCCCCTTATAAAGCCATCAGATCTCGTGAGAACTCACTCACTATCACGAGAACAGCATGAGGTTAATCACTCCCACAATTCAATTACCTCCCACTGGGTTCCTCACATGACACACGGGGATTATGGGAACTACAAGGTAAGATTTGGGTGGGGACAGCCAAACCATATCACATGACATCCCACACTGTCATGTTCTTTCACCTCACTCTGTGCCGTGCTGCCTCCTCTTTTTAGAATGCCCTTCCCCTGCTCTCCATCTGACTATCTGCTACCTCCATATCCTCCAAGTCTCAATAGAAGCATCACTTCATCTGCGAAGTGCTCTGGGGTCGTTTTCACTGGGTGATTTTCCTTCCTTGTCCATGACTCTGTTCCTTTTCATATCTCTTGGGATGTACACTCCAGCCCCTTCCTTCATATATTCTCACTCATCCTTTAAGATTCCCCCTGGTCAGCCCTCCTTTCCTTAGTCAGAGTTAATTATCCTCTGGTCTGGCCAGTCACTAATATTTTGTTTATTCCTCCATTATAGTACTGAGTTGCATCTGACTTGAGATAGTTGCTAGCATGCTTTGTCTGGAGTTTTCACCTGATCACAAACCATTTTAGAATAGGCACTTATCTTCATCTTTTATTTTAGGACAATGCCTGGCACAACACCTGTTGATTAAGTTAATTACCTTTTCTGTGGTTACTTGGGCCTCTAATCAACCAGACATCACAAACCAGACACAGAGACTGACCCAGTTAGCCTCATTTCTGAACATTCTAACAGGCAGGCTATGCCAGTCTGTATAGGACTTAATGAGCCACAAACACCCAAGAAATGGAATTTACAGCATGTTTATTTCTTCTTTCTAGATATATATTCTGCAATCATGACCAAACAGAAGGACTAAATCTGGATCAGAATCTGAAATGTAAAAAGGCTACTTGTCAACCACACCATTGTTTTCTGTTGGAGCTAGCAGAGCAGCCTCGGCTGCACATTCCTGGGACGTGAATAATATCGGTTGTGATTACACTTCAGTATCTCATCCATTACCAGCCCTGTGAACACTGAATATAACCTAATTAGGAAATGTGAAGGGCCCTTTGCTAGGGATGAGTGCTGGGGCAGCAGAGGTCCACATGCCTTCCCGACACAGGGATTCACTGAGTTTCACACACAGGTTTGGATCCTGCAGGGCTCAAGGACAGACTTTACTGGTCTAGTCCACATTCCTTGTATAATCACCAGTAAGCTGAGAATGTGACACCTTGGATTCCATCCTATGTTATGCTCCTCTTTAAATGCATTGCAAAGGAGATATGCCAAGACTGATAAGTCAGTCAATTTCAAATAGGCATTAAAGTATTAATGAAGTGATTAACTCCCTCTAATACATTTTTTTTTTTACTAGTTGCTACTGGCCTTAAATAGGAATTTCAAATTTGTTGTTGACAATTGGCTTCTCATCTTTCACTGAATTCTTCTAAGCTTGTCTTTTCCTACACAGCTCTTAAAATGCTTTCAGAGGACTGCATTCTGTCTTCCAAAGTGCAGAGAGCAGAGCACTAAGGATGTCTGCAGGCTTAATTACAAAGGATGTGATTCTGTTATTCTTATGCCATAACTTTTCTTTGCAGTAAAAGCTGCTGCATTCATTTATTCAATCCTATGTCCCTGCATTCATCTGACACTTGCTGAGCACCTGCTATAGTCAGATTCACCTCATGCCCATGGTGCTCTGGCATCCTGCATTTATAGGGTAACTGGCAGGAGAAAAGAAGAGGCCTGTGGCCATAAGGCAGTGAGATGGAGTCATCCGCTCTGGGAGTTAGCACCCACCACCCACACAGAACCCAGCCAACTGAGCTAACTGATAAGTCAACCTTAATTCTGCTCTAAATTATTTTTTGTCAAACCACCCTCCGCTGAATCAATGTACATTCCTATAACCTGTATCTTGCCCTGGTAATGTGTGAACTTCAATATCATGGTCCAAGGTTTTGCTGCTGGGACATGTGGTCTCAGGATGATCATCAGAATCCTTCACTAGATGCTCTAAACCATCACTAGATGCTCTACAGTTTGCCACTTGTTTCCAAGTGTCCTATGTCCACCTCATTTTATAGAACTGGGCTTCCCTTGAGTTCTCATTCTGGGTATCTAGTCTATTTCCCTGCAATTCTTATTGCTGGGTTCTCTCCTCAGGGAATGGAGCCTGGCTTTGGTATAGATTTCCATGAAGTACTAGGATTCCAGATGGCACCCACTCAATTTTGTTCACCCAGCTCTGACCATGAGTGAACCATTCTGTAACTTCTGCCTTCTAACCTGGTGTTTGCCTGCATTGTATCTGGACATTGCTCAATTGCCTTGGTTGCTGTGCCCCACCTGCTTGTCTGAATTTCTGTTGTTACTCCAGTCCCTGCCTGTCCCTGCAGCTCCACACCCACTCCCACCCCCATTTGTCTTAATGTCAATGCCTTACTGAAAAATCTTGAAATGTGATAGGGAAGATAGTGGTGGCATTGTTATTACTACTATTGCCTTACCGTTTGGAAAACTGAGGCTCAGAGGATTAAGTGACTTGGCCAATTACTTGTCTAATAAAGAGCAGACCCATCTCTAATAGTTTGCTCTTTGCCCAAATCCATGCTGTTTGCTCTGAAAAGTCTTATGAGTAGCTTTGACAATTAGATGCTTGACAAAGGTAAAAAATACACAGGATATAAAGGTTTTATTGTTATTATGAGCAGCATGTGGGCTTTCTCCAGTATGTAGCAATGCATTTCTTCTGTTGCTAACCAGGTCTTTGAAACATAAAAGCTTTTGCTTCATTCTCAGATGAAGCTTGCACGTGGGTGGGAAATTACGACAATGTCTACAGGTGCCAGTGTGAACAAGTCTAAAACTTCATTTGTGGTTATTTAGAATGGGAGCCTCATTTCTAAACAGATAACGCTATAAAAGGTGGTTAGATTCTTGGGCTAGCTCACAAAAGCAGTTTAACTAATAATGCAGCTGGAGTACATTTCTAATTCATAAGATAGCTGAAGTAATGTATATGTTATGCTCTTGCAACATAATAATCAAGGCTCTGATTAATTAAGGAATGTGTATTTGGAGTCCTGGTCTCTGTAGAACTGTCTCCTGACAGCAGGAGTGATTTCACCACTATTGGCTCCAGAGTGCTTAGGGGTTGCTGGGAAATTTTCCTGACGCTTCATAGCCCAGAGAGCTAGTCTGTTAGGTGGGAAGTCAGAAGTTACTCTAAAGAGAAGTAGGAGTTTTTGGGGGGGAAAAAAAAGTGTAGATGAAGAGTAGAAAAAGGGCAAGAGAAGAGGAATACTGGAGAAAAATGGTATAAACAGAGGAGTTGGAGGAAAAGAGAAAGAAAAATTGGTAGAGTCACAGCCAGCTGAGGATGAGAAGTAAACTCTGACAAGGAACTGGGAACTAATAAAGGGACTTAGACAATGTGGAGTTAGCAGATTGGGAATTTAAAATGCAAGAGATAAAAGATGATTTTGGCAGATCTTGAATGACTTTGGATAGAGAAAGATCAGTTTTAGAGAGATGTTTTAAATAAAATGCTATACTAGTAAAGTTTATGGAACTTTAGTCATAAATAATGAGCTGCCAGATTAGCCAGGGATTCTCACTGATGGGGGACAGGGTGCAACCCAGGAAGAGCATGAGACCTGAGGACCCATGGGAGAGAGAGACTTGTAGGGAAGCTAAGTATTCCTCCATGCCCAGCAAAATAGAAAAACGGCAATCCTGCAGAGAAGGAACAGATAGCTTTGGTGATATACGTACCCTATGTCTGTCTTTGCTCTCTTACAGGACTAGGATGGGGAAGAAGTCTTGACTAGAATAAGATTTGGTTTAAAGAAAAGAGAAGCTAAGAATGGCAATTAAGCGAATGGCACTGATGTTTTCAAAGATACCGTAAGGGGCTTCTTTGTTGGTTGGTTTACATAAGGAAAAGCCTGGACAAGGTCTGGAAACAGAAGAATATGAAAAAGCAATTGAAGTCTCTGTGCCAATAATTTTAAAATGGTATCTTCATTGTGACCTCAGACAAATTCTGCAGATAATACTCCTTCAGGTCAATGTTTCTCTCTTTTGTATTTGTAGAGGGATTTTTTACTACACTTGTTCTGGAGACGTGAGTATGTATTGTTTGCCTGAAGGTCCATAGTGGTGTCCCAGATTGAACAACTCAGTCTTTGGGGAGACGCTGTAATGAGCTATGTCTCATGGCTGTCCTAGCAGGGACTGGGCAATTGTGTTTTAGGAGAAGACCAACCCCCTTAAGTAGGGGAATAAAGTTTTCTAGAGGAAGGTAGAAGCTCATAACATGATGGATTTAAGAATATTCTTTCTTGGTCAGGCACGGTGGCTCATGCCTGTAATCCCAGCACTTTGGGAGGCCTAGGCGGATGGATTATGAGGTCAAGAGTTCGAGACTAGCCTGGCCAACATGGTGAAACCCTGTCTCTACTTAAAAATACAAAAAATTAGGTGGGCATGGTGGCAGATTCCCGTAATCCCAGCTACTTGAGAGGCTGAGGCAGGAGAATTGCTTGAACCTGGAAGGCAGAGATCACAGTGAGCCGAGACCTTACCACTGCACTTCAGCCTGGGCAACAGAGCGAGACTCTGTCTCAAAAAAAAAAAAAAAAAAAAAAAAGAAAGAAAGAAAAGAAAAGAAAAGAAAAGAAAAGAATATTCTTTCTCAGCCTGGGCAACATGGAGAAAACCAATCTCTACAGACAATACAAAAAGTATCTGGGTGTGGTGGTGCAAACCTGTAGTCCCAGCTACTTGGGAGGTTGAGGTGGGAGGATTGCTTAACCTGGGAGGTTGAGGCTGCAATAAGTTGAGATCGTGCCACTGCACTTCAGCCTGGGTGACAGAGTGAGACACTTAAAAAAAAAGTTATTTTTATATTTCTGAAGGACAGGAGAGTAAGGCTAGGAGAGGGTGGAACTCTTAAGAGCATCTATGCAAAGGATTTAACTTGCTACTTGATTTTTTTCATAGATCCTGGGAACACAGTCATTTTTAGGGTCATTAGTGATGATTAAGGTTAACTGAATATCAAAATTTTAATATTAAAAATTATAATTACATGTATCTCCAAACCCTTAGTTAAGTCCAACAGCCTTGTGTTATCGATGGACTGGGATGAATGAAGGAATGTGACAATAGAGGGAAGTGTCACCTTTTGCTGAGGTCAGTGTGACAGCAGCAGAGTTCTATGGAGGGGACAGTATCCTGGAGGTCCAGGGGGCGAACTAGCAATGAGGAGCCAGAGGCTCAAGGCAGAGCTGGAAGAAGCAAACTAGAGTGCTGGACTACTTCAAAAGCACATGAATTGGAATACACAAATGAAACAATGGAGACTTTTCTGCCTACTCTTTCATTAATACGTTGGAAAGGCAGACTTCTTAGGATCCCACATAGCTGAGTACATGTTTGTTTGAGGCTGTCACAGGAACTCTATGCGTGGATTCTAGAAAGGTTGGAAATGCATGGAAAAGGTGAGAGCCAGGAAGGACCCATCAGAAGCCAGTGGGGAAGCCAAGCCAGAAAGTCATTCTACCTCATCAGTCACTATAGTGCGGTGGAAAAATGCACATATAAAGATGTAGGATTTTGGCAGGATTAGGAATTGCTTTTTCCATTCCCCATTTACTGATACTATTTATTATGTGTTGCTTCCTGTTAATTAAACTTCTATTAAAATAATCTTGTAGTGAGAGTGTTGGCAAGAGAAATACCTGATCTTTATTTCAGATATTAGTAGGCAAGTTGGGGCTGTTGGCAGAACATTCCAGCAAAAGCAATATTTTATGAAACTAATTATCTAGGGAACTTGTGGAAGGGTTTGCTATAGCAGTGTTACACTTAGATGTGGAATTTTTTAGTAGCTGTGGAGGTCTCAGAGGATTTATTTTTGAGATGATATGGCTGCAGAAGTAGGAGTTAGCAGTTTAGGGTGTGCAAAAGGAAACAGAGCCTGAGATAGTGTTGTTGCTGCAAAATTAAAACAAATCTTTGCCAGTGCTTCCAACCATATCGTAGAGTTAGGCTGGAGATTTGGTGAGGGGAAAGATTGGGAATTTGGCCTTAATTGTATTGCAATTTTGCTGATTCTTCTACTACATAACATTCTACAGATTAACCTAATTCAGGTCTTCATTACCCCTAATTACAATATTATTTTTTGAACAAAATTTACATTTTATTTAGATTGAAATAAAACTATGCAAAATTGATTTTCTTCACTGAAAATGACAGCAATATTTTCCACATTATTTCTAGATAAACTACAAAACACTTATTTTTGTATGTTTTCCAGGTTTTGCTTATAAATCAAGCTGAGGTAGTAGTTACAGTAATGGAAAAAGACAGAAAAACCAGACACATCAACTGTCAGCATCCAAGGCCTCTGATTCTGTCTTAACCATGAAGCAGAAGTAAAAACTAGATAATTTTTGTTTTGTCTTAACTTTATGTGTTACATCCTATTGTCAGCAGTTAACTGAATCTTCTTCAAATATCATTTTCCAGTTTCATCCACATATCCCATCTCTGACTTCAGTTAATTCATTCATTGAGCTTTTGTTTTCGACATTAATTGCTTACTGCTTTATGCCAGTATAATTAGTTGGAAATAAAGAAACACAACATCTTGTATCAGCACATTTCTGTAATGGAAGTTAGCTTACATATGAGTGGTAAATAGAAGAATGATATCAGAATAATGCAAAAGTAATGTTGGTTTCTGTGTTTCCCATATGTTCACATTTTGTGCCACTAATAGGATTGAACATTTTACAATGGCTTTTCACGTCTTTTGCCCATTTCTCATTGAATTTTTTTTAACCATTGGGTTTTGAGAGTCCTTTATATATTCTAGATTCTAGCACTTTTGTCATATATGTGGTTTGCAAATATTTTATCCCTTTGTATACTTTGTCTTTTCATCCTCTCAACAGTCTTTTGCAAAGCAAACATTTTTAATTTTAATGAAGTCTAATTAATCATTTTTTAAATGAATTGTGCATTTGGAGTCAAACCTGAGAACTCTTTTCCTAGCCCTAGATCCCACAGATTTTCTATTTTTTAAACAAAAGTTTTATAGTTTTATATTTGACATTTAAGTCTGTGATCCATTTTGAGTTAATTTTTGTATAGGGTATGAGTTTATGTGAAGCATTAATTTTTTGTCCTTAGATGTCCAGCTGCTCCAGCACCATTTGTTGAAAAGGCTAGCCTTCCTTCATTGATGTGTTTTTGCACCTTTGTCAAAAACCAGTTGGGTGTATTTATGTGAGTCTACTTCTGGGCTCTCTAATCTGTTCCATTGATCTATGTGTCTATTCCTCTGTGAATACCACACAGTCCTGATTACATACCTTGAAACTGGGGAGACTAATTCATCCCATTTTCTTCTTCTTTTTCAAAATTGTTTTAGCTCTTTTACTTACTTTGCTTTTCCATATAATTTTAGAGTAATCTTGCCTACATCTAAAATAAAAACTTGCTGAGATTTTGATAGAAATTGTGTTAAACCTATTTATTAACTTGAGGAGAATTGACCTCTTTACTACATTGCATCTTCCAATCTATGAACACAGTATGTCTCTCCATTTATTTAGATTTTCTTTGATTTCTTTTATTAGCATTTTGTAGTTTCCAGCATACATGTGCTTTACACATTTTGTCATATTTACACCAAAGTATTCCAGTTTTTGAGCAATTGTATATGATACTGTATTTTCAATTTCTGTGTTTCTAGACGTTTCCTTTCTTGGTTCTTTGGCTAAAAGGCGGTTTGGGGGGCCTTTTTTGTCTGTACCCGTGAATGTTTCTAGGATTGCTGGCTTCTTCAGTTTGACATATACGAAGTAAAAAGAAAACCTGGGGAGCTTATCACTTGTTATTCCTTGGGTCTCAGTGTCCTTAGCTAGCTCCATAATTCCCATTTCATTTTTGTGCATAATTTTTGCAAACTTCAGGGTTTTCAGCCGTGTCTATGTTGCATTATGGCAGAAATATCCATATAGTAAACCTGAAACCTGCCCTTCAAGAACTTACGGTTTGGAAGACTTTACATTCCTCCCACATCTAACCTAATATTACATGGTATATTAGCTGAAACAGAGGCAAGCTTCTTGGTTGCTAACTGTCATTGTCCTTAAAGCTTCACTATTTGTATTGCGTTCTAGTGAACTTTTTTCTTTTTCTTTTTCTTTTTTAGATGGAGTCTTGCTCTGTTACCCAGGCTGGAGTGCAGTGGTGCGATCTCGGCTCACTGCAAGCTCCGCCTCTCGGGTTCAGACCATTCTCCCGCCTCAGCTTCCCGAGTAGCTGGGACTGCAGGCGCCCCCCCACCACGCCCGGCTAATTTTTTTTTTTTTTTTTTTTTTTTAGTAGAGACTGGGTTTCACCGTGTTAGCCAGGATGGTCTCGATCTCCTGACCTCGTGATCCGCACGCGTCGGCCTCCCAAAGTGCTGGGATTACATGCGTGAGTCACCGCGCCCGGCCTGAACTTTGTTATTTTTACCAATAAAATACAATTACTACAATGTCTCAGAAGTATTCAAACAAATATGCCCATCCAGGGGAAGAAGGAGGAAAGCATCGATTTGGAGACTCCCTATCACACTCGGCCCTAAAGACTAATTTCAGCTTCATAGATGTATTTTGTGCAGGTCCTGCATACCAACAACCTGCTCTGCTCTGTTTCAGATTCATCATTCAGCCAAGTAAATGGGCCTGCTGGTTTTTTTTTTTTTTTTTTTTTTTCTTCAATAGAGCTTTTATCTTCATTTTTTTTTCCCCTTTCATTTCTTGAAACTGAAATGCTATTTTCCTTCCTGTTAAGTGATTCATGTTCACAAAGTCTTTACATTAAAAACAAACCTCACCTTATCTAGCTGTTTCTGATTAAATTGACCCAGTTCTGACCATTCTTTTTTTCTCCAGGTTCTCTAGAAATTTAGGTATTCGGTTTGTGTTTTAGTAATTTATATTTGCTGAAAGGTTTTCAAAAACTATGTATTACCAAACACTGCACATGTGCATAGTCAGTTTAGATTGTAAATTCCACTGGGACACAGGCAGTCCTAGTTTTGCCTCTTCCCAGATCACCTATATCAGTTATTTTCCACAAGCCAGACACTGTAGTTTACATGTGAGAGTGCTTCTGAGTGAAACTGAATTTGGGGCATTTCAAAAAGTTACAGCATATCTAAACAGCAGAGAGGTCAAGAATGCTAGATGAATAAGATATAAATATTTAGTAGGTATTCTATTGCTGAATGAGTTAAGAGTAAATGAATGCCTGCATACATGAAGACCACTGGGGCTTGGCAAATCCATTTTCAGTGGAAATTATTTTGGTGCATCAAATATTTATTAAGTACCTAATGTGTTCCTCCTGTCACTTTGCTAGACCCACAGATGCAAATATAAAAAATTTAAAAAATGTCAGTCTCTGGCCCCCAGGAAAACAGACACAGGGGGAAATATACACATACTCACATGGATAATACAAGCCAAAAGTAGGATGCTGGGAGCACTCACGGAGATTGCAGAGCTTGGCAGGATAGCTCAGGAAATGATTCCTGGATAGGATGACACCAATCAAAGCTTAGTGTGTAAGAATCAGCCAGTCCAAGAATGGGCTAGAGTGGAGAAGGGCATTTCGGGCCAAAGGAAGGCACAGGAGCATTTTTAGCATGATTACTGCAGTGAAGGACAAGTTGTTTAGTATTATGAAAGTATAAAGTGGGAAGTAGCAATTTGGGAGAGTTAGGACTGGAGGGTAGGTAGAAACAGATCACAGAGGGCCTGTTTTTCCCAAGAAGGGGCTCAGGGAGGCTTGGAAGAGTCATTGGATTACCACAGGCAGAGGAGAGAAGGAGAAAAGGTCATCTCTGTGTTAGAGCAATTCCTTTGGCAGCCAGGTGGAGGATGGATTTCCTGAGTAAATTAAAAGCAGGAAAAGAGTGTGATAATCTAGGCAGGAGATAATTGAGGCCTTGAACTGGGCTGTGATAATAGAAACACAGAGAAGGAATGGATTAGAAGACTATTTAGCAGGAAAAATTGGTGGACTTGGTGGTGATAGAATATGGAAGATGAAAAAGAAAGATGAGTCTAGGTTGACCGCCAGATTCCTGCTTTGGGAGACAGGGTAACTTTTGCATCATTGTGTCATGGAGGTGGAGAAAGAGAATGGATGATGTTGTGAAGGCATCAAGTACAGTTTTGTACTTGTTGAGTTGGAGGTACCTGTGAGGATATTCAAGTCAATGGAGGAATATCTTCAACTGGAAAAGGCTATTTGGGAATGCCATGTCCTTAAGGGCAAACCAGGTTTCAGTTAAGGTCAGGAAGTGAAGGGAGTGTCTGCAAAGAGATTGAAGATGTAGGATGGTTGGGCTGTCATGGAAAGAAAGTTCCAGAGGACACAGTTGATAGCTAGGAGGCAGGGGTGGGGAAAGAATGATTGGACACAGACAGGAGGCTTAGAGTCCCATGAAATCAGTGTATGAGACAGTCAGGGAGCATCAGAAACATCATCATCAAGCAGTCATCTTGGTCTGGTGACTGAAGAAGACATGGTTTTTGTCTTGGTAGGGTCAGCTGGCCTTAAGGATCTTCCATGGAATTTAGGATTTTAGGCAGGACAGAGTCTGAATTTGTCTTTGGGTGGCTCCAGCCAAGGGCGGTTAATATTGGTAGTGACTTTGGAGTCTGTGATAGGGTCTCTAGGCAGCAGTCCAAGACAGCCATCTATGTGATTTTATCTAAAAATATACATCAATCAGAAAGTTAACCAGAAGCTTCACATTTAATTAATCAGAATATTTCAAATTTTCTTCTACACTGGTAATGGAGACAAAGTAAGGAAAAATAGAGAGGTCAAGAAAACAAATAAATGCTGAGAACCACATAAATTAACTCCTGCTTTGTTACTCAGAAATGATTTTGAAGTCATTTGCAGGAGTAAAATGAGTTTCTAGAATAGACACCTTTTCCTTATACAATCCAACTTCTAAAACCCTCTGAAATCTGATTATTTCTACTGAATGCTACCAATACGGATATTGTAGCTGAGCATTTGACTAATTAAGAAGTTCAACAACAGATAAATGCCCTAAAATAGAAAGCCCTTTTATTTTACTGAACAAGTATGTGCTTTTTATTCATCATTACTCCCTAAACAATACAGTATAACAAATATTTACAGAGCATTTAAACTGTATTGAGTATTATAAGTAATCTAGAGATGATTTAAATTATACAGGAGGATGTGCATAGGTTATATGCAAATACTGTGCCATTTAATGAACTAATAATTTTTTCCTTAAGTTATTGGGGTACAGGTAGTATTTGGTTATATGAGTAAGTTCTTTAGTAGTGATTTGTGAGATTTTGGTGCACCTATTGCCTGAGCATTATACACTACACCATATTTGTAGTCTTTTATCCCTTGCCCCCCTCCCACTCTTCCCCTCAAGTCCCCAAAGTCCATTGCATCATTCTTATGTCTTGTGGCATCATAGCTTAACTCCCACATATGAGTGAGAATATATGATGTTTGGTTTTCCATTCCTGAGTTACTTCACTTAGAATAATAGTCTCCAATTTCATCTAGGTCACTGCAAATGCTGTTAATCCATTCCTTTTTATGGCTGCGTAGTATTCCATCATATGTATATATACTACAGTTTCTTTATCCATTGTTGATTGATAGGCATTCGAGTTGGTTCAATGATTTTGCAATTGTGAATTGTGCAGCAATTAACATGTATGTGCAAGTATCTTTTTTGAATAATGACTTCTTTTCCTCTGGGTAGATGCCCAGTAGTGGAATTGCTGGATCAAATGGTAGTTGTACTTTTAGTTCTTTAAGGAATCTCCACACTGTTTTCCATAGCAGCTGTACTAGTTTACATTCCCACCAGCAGTGTAGAAGTGTCCCCTGTTGACCTTATCCATGCCAGCATCTACTGTTTTTTGATTTTTTGATTATGGCCTTTCTTGCAGGAGTGAGGTGGTATCACACTATGGATTTGATTTGCATTTCCCTGATCATTGGTGATGTTGAGCATTTTTTCGTATATTTATTGGCCATTTGTACCTCTTCTTTTGAGAATTGTCTATTCATGTCCTTAGCCCACTTTTTGATGGGATTGTTTGTGTTTTTTTCTTACTGATTGGAGTTTGTTATAGACTCTGGATATTAGTCCTTTGTCAGATGTATAGATGGTGAAGATTTTCTCCCACTCTGTGGGTTGTCTGCTTACTCTGCTGACTATTCCTTTTGCCATGCAAAAGCTCTTTAGTTTAATTAGGTCCTAGCTATTTATCTTTGTTTTTATTGCATTTGCTTTTGGGTTCTTGGTCATGAAATCCTTGCCTAAGTCAATATCTAGAAGGGTTTTTCCAATGTTATCTTCTAGAATTTTTATAGTTTCAGGTCTTATGATTAAGTCCTTGATCCATATTGAGTTGATTTTTGTATGAGGTGAGAGAGGAGGATCCAGTTTCATTCTCCTACATGTGGCTAGCCAATTATCCCAGCACCATTTGTTAAAAAGGGTTCCATTTCCCCACTTTATATTTTTGTTTGCTTTGTTGAAGATCAGTTGGCTGTAAGTATTTGGGTTTATTTCTGGGCTCTCTATTCTGTTCCATTGGTCTATGTGCCCATTTTTGTACCAGTACCATGCTGTTTTGGTGACTATGGCCTCATAGTATAGTTAGAAATCAGGTATTGTGATGCCTCCAGATTTGTTCCTTTTGCTTAGTCTTGCTTTGGCCATGTGGGCTATTTTTTGGTTCCATATGAATTTTAGAATTGTTTTTTCTAATTCTGTGAAGAATGATGGTGGTATTTTGATGGGCATTGCATTGAATTTGTAGATTGCTTTTGGCAGTATGGTCATTTTCACAATATTGATTCTACCCATCCATGGGCATGAGATGTGTTTCCATTTGTTCGTGTCATCTATGATTTATTTCAGCAGTGTTTTGTAGTTTTCCTTGTAGAGGTCTTCCGCCTCCTTGGTTAGGTATATTCCTAGGGTTTTTGTTTGTTTGTTTGTTTGCAGCTATTGTAAATGGGCTGAGTTCTTGATTTGATTCTCCACTTGGTCACTGTTGATGTGTAACGACTGATTTGTGTACATTAATCTTGTATCTGGAAACTTTGCTGAATTCTTTTACCAGTTCTAGGAGCTTTCTGGAGGAGTCCTTAGGGTTTTCAAGGTAAACAATCATAGTGTCAGAAAACAGTGACAGTTTGACTCCCTCTTTACTGATTTGATTTCCCTGTATTTCTTTCTCTTGTCTGACTGTTCTGGCTAGGACTTCCAGTACTATGCTGAAGAGGAGTGGTGAGAGTGGGCATCCTAGTCTTGTTCCAGTTATCAAAGGGAATGCTTTCAACTTTTCCCCATTCAGTATTATGTTGGCTGTGGGTTTGTCATAGATGGACAATAAGGTATGTCCCTTGTATGCCGATTTTACTGAGAGTTTTAATCATAAAGGGATGCTCGATTTCGTCAAATGCTTTTTCTGTATCTATTGAAATGATCATGTGATTTTCATTTTTAATTCTGCTTATGTGGTGTATCACATTTATTGACTTGTGTATGTTAATCCATCCCTGCATCCCTGGCATAAAACACACTTGATGATGGTGGATTATCTTTTTGATATGTTGTTGGATTCGGTTAGCAAATATTTTGTCAAGGATTTTAGCATCTATGCTCATCCAGGATATTAGCCTGTAGTTTCTTTTTTGGTTATGTCCTTTCCTGGTTTTGGTATTAGGGTGATGTTGGCTTCATAGAATGAATTAGGGTTCCTTCTTTCTCTATGTTGTGGAATAGTGTCAAATGGATTGGTAACAATTCTTCTTTGAATGTGTGGTAGAATTCTGCTGTGAATCTGTCTGGTCCTGGAAGTTTTTTTTGTTGGTAATTTTTAAATTACCATTTCAATCTCTCTACGTGTTATTGGTTTGTTCAGGGTATCTAATCCTTCCTGATTTAAGCTAAGGGGGTTGTATTTTTCCAGGAATTTATCTATCTCTTTTAGGTTTTCTAGTTTATGGACATAAAGGTGTTCATGGCAGCCTTGAATGATCTTTTGTATTTCTGTGGTGTTAGTTATAATATCTCCTGTTTCATTTCTAATTGAGCTTAATTAGATTTTCTCTCTTCTTTACTTGGTTAATCTTACAAATGATCTATCAATTTTCTTTCTTTTCAAAGAACAAGCTTTTTGTTTCATTTATCTTTTGTATTTTTGTTGTTGTTGTTGTTGTTTCAATTTCATTTAGTTCTGCTGTGATCTTGATTATTTCCTTTCTTCTGCTGGGTTTGGGTTTGGTTTGTTCTCATTTCTCTAGTTCCTTGATGTGTGACCTTAGATTGTCTGTCTGTGCTCTTTCAGACTTTTTAATGTAGGCATTTAGGGCTATGAACTTTCCACTTAGCACTGCCTTTTCTGTATTCCAGAGGATTTGATAGATTGTGTTACTATTGTTGTTCGGTTCGAATAATTTTTTAATTTCCATCTTGATTTCATTTTTGACCCAATGCTCATTTAGGAGCAGGTTATTCAATTTCCATTATATTTGCATGGTTTTGAAGGTTCCTTTTGCATTGATTTCCAGTTTTATTCCACTGTGGTCTGAGAGAGTGCTTGATATAATTTCAATTTTCTTAAATTTATTGAGGCTGATTTTGTGGTCTATCATATGGTCAATCTTGGAGAAAGTTCCATGACCTGTTGAATAGAATATGTATTCTGCAGTTGTTGGATGGAATGTTCTGTATACATCTGTTAAGTCCATTTGTTCCAGGGTATGGTTTAAATCTATTATTTATTTGTTGACTTTCTGTCTTGATGACCTGTCCAGTGCTGTCAGTGGAGTATTGAAGCCCCCCACTATTATTATGTTACTGTCTATCTCATTTCTTAGGTCTGTTTCCTACTCAACATACCTTCCATGACTTCTGTCTATGAAGAAACTCCAAACTCCTTAACTTGGTGTGTCCATTGTGTTCAAATCATGCTAACTTGGGGGCTAAGATGGTCACATTTTCTTTAATGACCAATTATGATGATACGTTATTGGCAGGCAATCCAGGATGTCCCCAGTTTCTCTGCCCCTTGGAGCCAAGACTATCCTCTCCCAATCTTAGGCCCATTCTTTAAATCCTCGTTGTCTGTCTCTGTCTTTTTACAGGGTATGATTCACAGGGACAATGGCCCAAAAAGATATAGTCTGGCTTTCCCCTGGATTCACAGTTTTATCCCAGGGATGTTTTCCATTGCAATTTAGCTTCAATTTGACCATGAGTCTAACACTTCATGGTAATATTTGATATTTTCTGTCTCTCTCACATCCATTTCTTTAAATCTACATGTAATCATGGGATTCAGAACTGAAAAGAACCTTAGTAATCATTGAGTCAGATTTCCTGGTATTTTAAGTAAAGAGAGAGAAAATTCAAGTGACTTACTTACATGATAGTTACTTGGCAGTAGAGTTAGTATTTATGATTTGTTTTCTTAATTTCTGGTTCAAAATGCTTCCCTGAGACCACCCAGTATCTTATAATTAGGTAACTTAAAAGGAACTTATAGGTAAATAAAAGATCTAGGTTTGCATGCTGGATAATTGTCCCTTCATTTATCTGTCTATTAAGATTTAATTTTCATATATTAGGTGCCTAATGACCAGATACCCCCATATCTGATAGAGGTAAAATGTATCATTTTTGAATGAGATTAAACAAATATAGCCTATATTGGCTACTCTCTCCACTGTCTACCTGTATGACTCTGAGAATGGACTTTAGGGTCAATCTGTGCTAACAATTGCGGGGCTACAGGCTGGGGGGCACTTATGAGTGAGGCTTACTTTTCGGGTGTGTCTCTTCCCCTGGTCAATGTCCACATAAAGCAGGGGCTGTGTTCTATTCATTCTCATATTCCCAAAGCCTCACACAGTACCAGCTCAGAGAAAGGACTTGAGAAGTGTGTGTTGAGCAGAGAGGAATTGTCAAAAGAACATTCCCTTTTCCTCAGACAGAGATGATAGCACAGAAAAGAAGCATAAGAGATGACCAGGGACATACTGAGTTGGTGAGGGGGAGGTCGGAGAGTAAAGAAAGGGGATGTTTCACGTTTTAGTTATCTATTGCGGTATACAAACATTACTTTTAATGGGAAACCACATTACTTTTACACCAATGTAATACCACCAAACTTAGTAGCTCAGGGCAGTAGTAGTTTCACTATCCCGTGGATCTGCTGGGCTCGGCTGAGTAGTCCTTTTGCTACATATTATGTTGGCTGTCGTCACTCACAAGGCTGCACAGCTGGCAGCTCCATCTAAGATGGCCTTCTCCAGGGCCTCTCTGAGCATAGCCTCATACCATTCCATGCTCAAGGCTGAGTTTCTTAAATGAGGCCTGGAACCTAGAGGGCAACGGTAGAACTGTCAGCTCTCTTAAGGCACAGACCCAGATGCCAGGTGGGGTGGCTCACGCCTATAATCCCAGCACTTTGGGAGGCCGAGGCAGGCGGATCACAAGGTCAGGAGATCAAGACGGAGACCATCCTGGCCAACATGGTGAAAGCCTGTCTCTACTAAAAAAAATACAAAAAAATAGTTTGGCGCTGTAGCGGGCACCCGTAGTCCCAGCTACTTGGGAGACTGAGGCAGGAGAGTGTCATGAACCTGGGAAGCGGAGCTTGCAGTGAGCCGAGATCACACCACTGCACACCAGCCTGGGTGACAGAGAGATACTCTGTCTCAAAAAAAAAAAGAAAGAAAGAAAGAAAAAAGAAAGGCATAGGTCCAGAACCGGCAAGGCATCACTTCTGTAACATTCTATTGACCCAAACAAGTCACAAAGCCAGCCCAGCCAAGGGGTGGAAAGATAGACTCTACTTCCTGGTGGAAGGAGTGGCGTGCATGCACAGAAATGGAGGAATTGTTGCAGCCATGTTTTCTGACAAACTGCTACAAGGGAGGAAAAAGTTGTACGTAGTGCCTTGACTAAGGCCCCAGTGGATACGTGTAATGCAGCCACCTAAGAGAATATCTGTCTTTAAGAGAAATGCAACTGTCCAAGACTATTAAGGAAGCAAATATGCTTTATCACCTTATGTTTCTGAATTAAGAAATGCGTTACCCTGAACACGAATTTGTGCCCCCAACAGAGCTTTTCGAGATATTGGCTCTGAGGGTGAGAGTATAATAAAGATACTCGGCTACTGCAACTTTTCTTTAGAGAGAGCTAGGGCTTTAAATGAAAGCAGTACATTTTCCTTGTCTGTAATAATGAGAAACCCTCAGACCACTTATGTAGCATAATTCAGAAGTTACAGGACAGTTTACAATGAAGCATTTTTATGAGCAATCAAATACAGCAGTCAAAAAACTTTTCCTTCTTTCAGTTTCAAAATGCTAAGACTTCCCAGCCACGTTGCGAACAAAGGACAAAAATGAGCGGCAGTATGCAGGGGAAAGAATCAGAAGGCCTGAGTTCCTTTGCAGACTCTGCTGTTCATTAGCTCCAGGCCAGGGCTGGTCACCCAACTGCTCCTGCCTCCATTCCTTCCTTTTTCAAGTAGGGATGGAAAAGTGGGATCTGCCTCACCTGGCCCTGCCTGCTTGGGAGGGTTACCGAGGGTCTGCTATACTATAGTAGGTGTAAACATTTTGAACGCTTCAGGTGGATGTCGTTGTTGTTACTATGTGATTTCAGTAAATGACTAGATACATATGCTAATAAAATATCTCTCAATATCTAAGATCTGTCAATAGCTGTAAATATTGTTGGTATCTTTGTAGAGGCTTTGTTTTTACTGTTAACTTTTAAATTACAAAGTTACACATGAATTAAGCTAATTATATAAAGTTCACATATATATATAAGGCAAGAAATAAAACCTTTTCTACATCTCAACTGTCCCCATCCCTCTCCCTTCTCAGAGGTAACCACAGTTGCACTTGATGTATATTTGCATATTCTTCCAGATCAGTTCTATACTTTTTATGTTGTTGTTGTTGAAGAGATAGGGTCTTGCTCTGTTGCTCAGGCTGGAGTGCAGTGGCATAATCACAGCTCACTGCAGTTTTGACCTCCTGGGCTCAAGCAATCCTCCTACCTCAGCCTCCTGAGTAGCTAGGATTACAGGCTTCACTGCCACAGCCAATTAATTTTTTAAATTATTTTTTTCAGAGGGGATCTTATTATGTTACCTAGGCTGGTCTCGAACTCTGGGGCTCAGGTGATGCTCCTGTGTCAGTTCCCCAAAGTGCCAACAGGCATAAGCCAGTGTGCCCAGCCCAGTTCCATACTTTTAGAATATGTACAAACACAGAAACATACAATTTTTACATAAATGGTATATATTAATATGGATTTTCATAAAAGTTGTAGATAGTTTTTTTCAGAAGTCAATAAAATATTTTGCAAAGAATTTGCCAAATTAAAGTAATGGCTAAAGGCTTTATACCTTAACTGCAGATACTCCTTGCTAATCTCATGCTTATACATTGTTTTCCTCTTGTTTATTACTTATGTGGAATATGTTTTATTTTGTGATATGGAATGCATCTTTGTGAAGGTTCTTTAAAACCTTTCAGAACAAGAATTGAAGCACACACATAAACTTACCATGTGTCAGTGACTTCTGCCTCCCCTTTTCTTCCCTTGATTACTTTGCGTTCTCTGAGGAAAACTTCCAAGCTGACAGCAACAAGCAACTTCTCCCTTCCTCTGCCTTTAATATTTTTCTGGGTCACTCGCAGTTCGCAGAGTGACTTTTACCTCAGATGACCCCTTTCTCATACACACACCCAAATCCACCTTTGAATTCCTCCAATATTCTTGTTTAGTTACCTCAGGGAAATCTCTGCTTTTCAGCCCCTCCCCAGCTTACTCACTTGGCTAAAAAACATGGCCCCCTTTGTCTTGTGCTAGTGATAAATCTGTATGAATAAAATGTCTGTTTGCTAATTTACTTATGCTATCAATACTTCTGGAATGCCTACTGTGTGCCAGGTACCATGGACCACTGGGTTATGTGAGAATGTGTCAAGGGGCCTGGCCCAGTTTAGCGGGTCATGGAAACATTCTCTGAGGAAGTGTGGGCTTGAACTGAGATCTAGGGAGGAAGAGAAGGAGGAGGAGGTAATTAGTTGAATAATGCTTGTGTGTGCATTTGTGTGTGTGTGTGTGTGTGTGTGTGTGTGTGTGTGTGTGTGTGTGTGTCGGGAATAGAGATGAGGGAACATTCCAGACAGGGGCTGAGGATACCCAGTGGTTCTGCAGTGGGGAGAAACCTAGGACTTGTAGGGAACCAAAAGGACATTGTGATCTGACCATAGGGAGCAGCGGGGATGATGGTGAGAAATCAGGTTGAGGAGACAGGCAGGGTCATGTATCACAGACTGTGGAACATAGGTCAGCCGTGTTAAGGGTTTTAGCCTTCAAATGTGAGAATGAAAAGGTATCAAAAGATTTTAAACAGGAGTGTGTGTACCTGCATGTCAGTGTGCGTGCATCTGTGCATATGTGTTTATATGTGTGTGAGAGAGAGCTGATCAGATTTGCATTTTAAAACAAAAATTCTGATAGTGTGGAAATCAAGTTGGAGGAATGCAAATGTGGATGTAGGGAGATCAATTTGAAAAGATTCGAGGAAACATAGACAGTAAATTATGAGGGTTAACGGCCTCTGGTGATCTTAAAACTACCCAGATATGTCCTTTAAAATCTTCAAAACTGCCTACTTATTGACTCATGCTGTGATAATGAAATCCTCTTCAAGCACTTAAGTATTTTAAGATAAAAATGTGAATAACCCATTGCTCAATTTATGATCATTCATATTACAACCAGAGCATTGCCTACTATTTTCAGTATAAACCTCTGGGTGGGGGTCTTGCCATGGTATGTCTTTGCCAGGGAAGGGGGATGGGGAGGGTTCCAGTGAGGCAAGGCAGGGTGCTAGGGGCAGGAGGTCCCTCTCTGAGCTCCTGGAGGCCCTCGGGGTGGCCTTACCTTGGTGTGCTTACCACAGCTTAGGGCAGGAGCCCCAATACTTGATTTATTACCTTCCTGCCCCAGCTGCCCTAGATTTCCCCAATTTTATTTGAAATAACTTACTCATAATACAGATTTTAACATGGTCTTACTTATCAATAAATATGCTTGAGCCATTTTTTTGAGGAGGCAACAACAACAACAAAACCTATGCAATATGACCAAGAATTCCCAGAGCACACGATTTTGCAGTGAAAGAGGCATATGGAAATCAGGAGTGTATTTCATTCTTGTCCTCAACCAAAGGCTTAACAGAGCAATATTGACTATAATAGAGATGAATGAGCTCTTGCAAGCAAGAATCAGCAATTGCCATTTAAGTGTTGTTTTTGAGAAATAATTCTGATCGAATCAACAAATTAAAATATTTTAAGATAAATTCTGCTGAAGAAAACTAAGAATGGTGTTGTCCAGGTAATAGAGTTAAAACAAATCTTCACTAATTTTTGTTTCACAAGATAGTGAAACAAAAATTATTTTATTTAGTTTTTTAACCATGGTTTAATGTATGTATATTTTTCAGCCTCCAATTTTGTTTCCTTTACTGTAGTATTTCTCGACTTTTCTTTCCAGAATGCTTGAATAATTTGTGATGGATTCTATGAAGAAATAGTTTTCAAAAAAAAAAAGGAAAACATTTTAGATTGGTGAATGGTTCTGCTTGGAAATACATCTTCTACTGACGTTGGAGACTGATGAGGAAAAGTAAAAACATTGAGGGAGGTAAAGCAAGAAAAAAAACAATACACTACGGATAAGCAATGAACAATTTTGTTACTGGGGGAAATGCAGAATTTTCTGTTTTCTAGAGATGTGGCCAACTGGGAATAACACCTTCCTTATCTTCCAAGCCACAGATGTGGGCTTTTCCAGTCCTAACTTGGAGAAAAAAAATTAGGTTGAAGACATATATGCAAAATTCATACTCTGGGTTTCTCACCAAAACATGGAACAGAAATAGGAGACAACAAGGTAGAGAGCATTGGCTCTGGAGTCATCAAAACCCACGTTGACTACCCGTTATACAGTGTTTTGTCCTTCAAAATTCCTCAGGCTTCCTTTCCTCATTTGTAAAATGAAATGACTTTGCAGGGCTATGGTGAGAAAATACGTATGTGTGGGAAGATAGTCTATCAATGTAAGTGTATAAATATCTCTATAAAAATCTCTCTATATACAGATAGCAATATTTATCTTCATATCTATATCATATAGTAAGCACTCAATGGCTAGATGCATTGGTTATTATTATTCTCTCGAGGTAAGATT
This sequence comes from Rhinopithecus roxellana, assembly GCF_007565055.1. Taxonomy (NCBI): domain Eukaryota; kingdom Metazoa; phylum Chordata; class Mammalia; order Primates; family Cercopithecidae; genus Rhinopithecus; species Rhinopithecus roxellana. The sequence continues at coordinate 79,857,933 of NC_044565.1, forward strand.
GGCTTAGAGTTGTAGTGGTAGGCTGAGTAATGATCCCCCAAAGATGTTTGCATCCTAAAGCTTGGAACCTGTGAATCTTGCCATATATGACAAGAGGCTCTGCAGATGTGATCAAATTGAAGATCTTGAGATGGAGAGATTATACTGAATAATCTGAGCAGATTCATTGCAAACCCAAGGGTCCTCATAAGCAGGATGCAGGAGTCAGATCAGACAGGAGGAGGTGTGATAACAGAAAAGAGGGACAGAGAGAAAGAGATTTGAGGATGGGGGCTCTGAAGATGGAGGAGGGGGCCATGAACTTGTTGGAGCTTCCCCTACAATGACTTCTCTCTGGAGATTCATCTGCTGAGAGTCACAATCGCAATCTTACAGGAGCTGGAGCTTTGCAGGGAGACCCTGAAGGCACTCAGAGGGAGGCTCCCTAGTGCTGTCTTTGGAGACTTGCAGGCAGGTGCCTTGTCCTCTCTATCACCAGCAAGTAAACTGCAACTGGCCCTGCACCTCCTTTTGAGATGACTTGGGATTTGATGGGAGCTCAGGGAGCCAAGGAAGGCAAAGAGAAGCAGGAGCCCAGCCACACACATTGCAAGTGGTGGATTGCTGGCTGTGGTTTTCCTGGAAGGCTCTTAAATGGCTTTCAGGACATTCTTTGCTGGGGCCCTACATTCTTTGGCAGGGCTATCATGACTTAAGGGGTGTGGCCAGCAAGCCACATCCTCTAGGGTGTTTTGTGGGCTGCTCTGCAGCGTGGCATAGGGACCCTGGCTTGAGAGACCTGCTGCTCTCTAAATCTATTACTCAGGAAGTGTTTGACCTTTTTCTGCTTATTCTGGTATCTCCAGTTTCCCACTTGGAAAAAGACTTTGTCCTAAAGTTTTGGGGAACTGTTATTTAGAGTCATTACACCTGCTAAGATATTTCCCCGAGTCCCAAAGGCCAAAAATAAAAGGCAACGTTCTACCCCAAGCAATGATTCAGCCACTATAGTCAGACAAGTGGTCATTATCCTGGTCTGTAACATCTTGCTCACTCCTCTGTGCTCCCATATACAGTCATAGTCTATAGCTGCATTAAACACTTGTTTTGACATTGTGAAATTGTGCTTTCTCCATCCCTTAGAATCCATGCATTCTTCAGTGCTGGGATCACATCTTGTAGAGTTTGGTATTCCCAGAGATTAGCATGGTATTTGTCATGTAAGTTATTAATAAATGTTTCTTAGATGAGCAAACTTTACCTTCACAGTAATTTGTGTAGCTGCTATCCACCAGATGTAGTTGCTTTTCTAAAAACTGAGGTATAATTTACATACAATCTACCAGAAAGTATTAAGTATTCAGTTCAATTATTTTGACAGTTGAATACATCATGTCAATTGACTACACCAAACAAGAGGCAACCACTGTTCATGTATTTTTTTAACCAGAGATTAATTTTGCCTAGTTTTGGACTTTATAGAATTGGTTCATATATTACACACTTTTTGTGCAGTTTCGTTCACTTAGCATAACTGGAAGTCTCAAGTTTTATTCACACTGTTACATCATCAGTAATTTTTTCTTCTTTCTTTTTTTGAGACAGAGTTTTGTTCTTGTTGCCCAGGCTGGAGTGCAATGGTACAATCTCGGCTCACCGCAACCTCTGCCTCCCGGGTTCAAGTGATTCTCCTGCCTCAGCCTCCTGAGTAGCTGGGATTACAGGCATGCGCCACCATGCCTGGCTAATTTTGTAGTTTTAGTAGAGATGGGGTTTCACTATGTTGGTCAGACTGGTCTTGAACTTCCGACCTCAGGTGATCCGCCCGCCTCGGCCTCCCAAAGTGCTGGGATTACAGGTGTGAGCCACCATGCCCGGCCAGTAGTTTTTTCTTTGTCTTTTTGACTAATATATATCTATTGACTAATACATATCTATTTCTTTTTGACTAATATTCAATTTATGAATATGCCAGAGTATGTTCATCCACCTTCATATTGATTTGGGTTGTTTCCAGTTTGGGCTATTATGGAAAAGCTTCTCTGAGTATTCTTGTGTAGTTCTTTTTGTGGACATATGCTTTCATTTGTTTTGAGAAATATTGAGGGTGGAATTGTGGTTGTAGGATAGACGAAGAAGTTAACTTTATAAAAATCTGACAAACTATTTTCCTAAGTGGTTGTACTATTTGCATTCCTACCAGTGTTTGAGAGTTCCATTTCTCCACATCCACATCACCTTTGGTATTGTCTTACCTCTATATCTGAGCCATTTTAATAGGTGCAAAAGGACATCTCATGTTGGTTTTAATTTGCATATCAGTGATGATTAATGATGTTGAAAACACTTTCATGTGCTTATTGGTTGTTCTTACATAGTAGTACCCACTTGTCCCTGGGGGATTCATTCTAAGAACCCCAGTGGCTGCCTGAAGCCAGGGATATTACTGAACTCTATATGTACTATTTTTTAAAAATCTGATAACTAAGGCAGCTACTGACTAATGGGTGGGTAGCATAGACTGTGGATATGCTGGACAAAGGGATGATTCAGGTTCCTGGTAGAATAGAGCAGGATGGCTCAAGATTTCATCATGCTACTCAGAACAGTGGATGATTTTAAACCATGAATTGTTTATTTCTGACATTTTCTATTTAGTATTTTCTGACTGTGGTTTACTGTAGGTAACTGAAACTGGAAAGTGAAACCAAGGATAAAGGGAGGGACTACTGTATGTCTCTTCTTTTGTGAAATGACAGCTTCAATCTTTTGCCCATTAAAAAAATTAAATTGTCTTATTATTGATTTGAAGGAATTCTTTATATACAATAGATACACGCCCTTGTCAGATATATGTACTGATTTGCGTATTCATTTTCTTAATGGTATCTTTTGGTATGCAGAGATTTTTATTTTAATGAAAACCAGCTATCATTTTTCATAGTTAGTGCTTTTTGTGTTCTGTCTAAAAAAAATTTGCCTACTCCAAGGTTGTAAGTTACGCTTTTATGCTTTCTGCTAGAAACTTTATTGTTCTAGGTTATATTTTGTTCTAAGTTTATCTCAAACTATCTTATTATATGGAGTGTGATAGGAGTCAAGATTTTTGTTTGTTTTTTATATGGCCATCCAGTTGTTCCAGCACCACTTGTTAACAAGTCTTCCTTTCTTCATGAAATCACCTTGTCACATTTAGTTAAAAATCAGTTGATTCTAATTTGATGTGAACCTAAAACTACTCTAATAAAGCATTTAAAAAAATTAACTCTATACACGTGAGTCTATTTCTGGATTCTGTTCTCTTGATGTATTTGCCTGTCTTCATGTCAATACTACAATGCATTGATTAGTCTAACATTCAGTTTTAGAACCAGGTATTATAAATCTTTCAACTTTAATTTTTTCAAGATTGCTTTGGCATTTTCATATCAGTTTTAGGCTCAGCTTATAAATTTCTCTAAAAAGTCCTACTGAAATTTTGATGATTGTATTAAATTCATAAATAAATCTGAGGAAAATAAATATCTTAACAGGATTGCATCTTCTACTTCATAAACATTGAATGTCTCTCCCTTTTGTCTGGGTTTCTTTAATTTCTCACAGCAATGTTTTACAGTTTTTTACATAGAGATATTGTACATTTCTCTTAGCTTTTTCCTAAGTATTTCATATTTTTTGATACTATTGCATATGGTATTTTTTACATGCTGTTTTCCAATTGTGTACTGCTGGTATATAGAAATAGAATTGATTTTTATATATTGACCTAGGTAAATTCATTATTTAGTTTCTTGTAGTTATTTTGTATCCATAGTTTTATATATAAACAATTCTGTCATCTGCAAAGAATGACAGTTTTACTTTTCTCTGTACACGAATTTACTTCTTTCTTTCCTTTATCTGTATGCCTTCTATTTCTTTTTCTCTTCTTATTGCATTGGCTAGAACTGCCAGTTAAATGTAAAGTAGAAAGGATGAAAGTGAAAGTCCTTGCCTTGTTCTTGATATTAAAAGGAAAAACCAGTAAGTATTATATTAGTTGTAGGTTTTAAGAGATCCTTTTTAGCAGTTTGAAGTTCTTTTCTATTTCTAATTTGCTCAAGAGTTTTTATCATGAATGGAGGTTGACTTTGGTCAAAGACTTTTTATGCATCTACTGAGATCATCGTATAGTTTTCCTCTATTCTTTAATTTCATTGACTAATTTTCAGATGTGAAACCAATCTTACATTTCTTTAAAAACCCTCACTTGGTCATGATGTGTATTTTGGCAATATATTAGTAGATTCATTTTGCTAATATTTTGTTAAGGATTTTTCAGCTGTACTCATAAGGAATATTGGTCTGTAATTTTATTTTATTATAATGTCATTGTCAGTATTTGGCATTGGCAGTGTGCTGGCTTCATGAGAATTATTCTCTCTGTCTGTATTTTTGAGAGAACTTGTGTTGAGTTGGTATTATTTCATCCTTAAATAATAGACTTCATTGGTGAAGTCACCTAGATCTCAAGTTTTCTTTATTAAAAAATTTTGATAATAAATTCAATTACTTGAATTGACATAAGAATATTTATGTTGTTGTAGTTCTGTTATGTATTTTGGTAAGTTGTGTTTTTTAAATTATTTTTCTATTTCATCTAAATTGTTTAATTTTTGACTTAAAGTTGTTCAGAATATTTCCTTGCTATCTTTTTCATAACTATAGGGTCTGTAGAAATGCCCCCCCCCCCCTTTTTTTTCATTTCTAATACTGGTAATGGGGATTTTCTGTTTCACTTATCAGTCTTGCCCTGGGTTTCATTAAATCTTTTTTTTTTTTTTTTTTTTTTTTTTTTTTTTTTTTTTTTTTGAGACGGAGTCTTGCTCTGTCGCCCAGGCTGGAGTGCAGTGGCCGGATCTCGGCTTACTGCAAGCTCTGCCTCCCTGGTTTATGCCATTCTCCTGCCTCAGTCTCCCGAGTAGCTGGGACTACAGGTGCCCGCCACCTCGTCTGGCTAGTTTTTTTGTATTTTTTAGTAGAGACGGGGTTAGCCAGGATGGTCTCGATCTCCTGATCTTGTGATCCGCCTGTCTCGGCCTCCCAAAGTGCTGGGATTACAGGCTTGAGCCACCGCGCCCGGCCTCATTAATCTTTTTTAAAACACACTTTTAACATTGTTGATGCTCTCTTTTTGTCAATTTTCTGTTTTATTAATTGACTTTCTTACCATCATTTTTTTCTTATACTTTGGGTTTTAGTTGTTATTTTTCTAGCTTCTTCATGTGAAGGCTTAGATAATTGATTCTATACCTCCCTTTTTTAAAAAATTGAATGCTATACATTTCCCTCTAAGTCCTTCTTTAGCTACATCTCACAAATCTTGATAAGTTGTGTGTTCATTATCATTCAGTTCAGATGATTTCAAATTTCCTTTGTAATTTCTCCTTTGACCATAGGTTAGATATGTAATGTTTAATTTTTAAATATTTGATTTTTTTCAGATATCTTACGGTTATTGATTTCCATATCAATGTCATTATGGTCATAAATGTACTCTGTATGGTTTCAATCTTTTTAATTTTAATGAGTCTTATTTTACGGCTCAACATTTTTTATCTATCTTGGTTAATAGTTCATGCAAAGTTAAAAAGAATGTATATTTTGCTGTTGTTGGGAGTGGTGTTTTGTAAATATTGTTTAGGTCAAATTGGTTCATGGTGTTGATCAAATATTTTTAAATTATACTCTTATACCCTACTTTTTAAATCAGTTGCTCAGAAAGTGATGTTAATATGTTTAACCATGACTGTAGATTTGTCTTTCTCTCTCATTAATTCTACTTGGTTTTGCTTCATATATTTTGAATCTATTTTTTATCTCATCTTTTTCCATTCATTTGTCTTGCTTTTTCTGCTCTCTTTCAGGTGAATCACGTATTTTTCAATATACCATTTAATCTCCTGTATCAACCTTTAAGCTCTACCTTTTTGTAATAACTCTGTGAGATTTTTTGGAGTTATTTTAGATATTATGCTATGCATATTTAAATCATCTTAATCTACCTTCAATCATATACTTCTTCATATCAATGGAAGATATTTCCAATTGAGTACTTTCATTTAGAGTCCCTCCACCATTTACGCTATTTTTAAAAAATATTTTACTTCTATATATGCTATAAATTCCACAATGTTATTTTTGCTTCATTCAATAACCTTTTAAAGAATTACATATGTATCTTCATACATGTCTATTTATACCTATATCTATTTATTGATATGAATATATATCACTTAAAAAGAAAAGGTTATTTTACATTTACCCAGGTATTTACCCTGCCTATTGTTCTTCATTCTTTTAAAAATTTATTTCTTTTTTTTTTTATTTTTTATTTATTTTATTTTATTTATTTATTTATTTTTTTTTTGAGACGGAGTCTCGCTCTGTCGCCCGGGCTGGAGTGCAGTGGCCGGATCTCAGCTCACTGCAAGCTCCGCCTCCCGGGTTTACGTCATTCTCCTGCCTCAGCCTCCCGAGTAGCTGGGACTACAGGCGCCCGCCACCTCACCCGGCTAGTTTTTTGTATTTTTTAGTAGAGACGGGGTTTCACCATGTTAGCCAGGATGGTCTCGATCTTCTGACCTCGTGATCCGCCCGTCTCGGCCTCCCAAAGCGCTGGGATTACAGGCTTGAGCCACCGCGCCCGGCCTAAAAATTTATTTCTTGTACAATAAGTCTTCTAGAGATAAATCCCTCAACTTTTGTCTTTCTGCAAATACCTTTTATTTTACTTGAATTTCTAAAGGATGTTTTTGTAGAATTCTAGGCTGACAATTTTCTCCTTTCAATACTTTAAAAAATGCTATTCCATATTGTTCTAGGTTCCATTTTTTCTCTAAGTCAGCCTTCATCTGTATTGTTTTCCCCCATATGTAATCTGTCTTTTCCCTCTAGGAGGTTTTAAGATTTGGTCTTCATCTTTGGTCTTCAGCAATTTGACTATGATATGCCTAGATTGATTATCTCTGCTCTCACTGCTTTCCTTGCAAACAGCATTTTCTGAGGATGGAAAACGTGGCCCACTCCTTCCAGGAAGGTGGCTAGCAAAACCTATCTGGGTCTGTGACCTTGGGATACTTGCTGGAATGTTTTCAATTTAATGGGCTCCCTGGTGTTATTGCTCTTGCTTGGTTTTTGTTGTTAGCTTTGGAGAAAAGAGCTGGCATTTGTTGGTGAGTGTCTTAGTCCCTTTTTTACTGCCATAACAAAATAGCTCAGACTGGGTAATTTATAGACAGCATCAAGTTATTGCTCATAGTTATGCACTCTGGAAAGTGCAAGACCAAGGTTCAGTGTCTGATGAGTGTCTGGTTTCTGCTTCCAAGATATCTCTGTCCTCCCATGATGGAAGAGCAGAAGAGAAAAGAGGAGCTAGTTAGTTCCCTTGAGCCCTTTTATAAGGGAATTAATTCATTTATGAGGTAATTGATGTTTTATAATACAGATTCAAATATGTAACAGGAAGCCTGTCACATTTCATTTAATCTAAGATGCTGTCGATTGTAAAACCATTATTTTATATACTACTATGAAAGCAAAAAGTTGTCAACTAAACTGACATGTCAACAAATTTCAGATTTAGATGGATACGAGATATTAAAATATGAATAAATGATAGTTTATTACTCCTCCAAGTGTGGTCTCTGGACCAGCATCACCAGTATCACCAGGGAGCTTTTTAGCTATGCAAATTATACAGCCTGTCCACTGTAGACCTACTGAATCAGAAGCTCTGGAGGTAGAACCCAGCAATCTGGTGTAAGAAGCCCTCTGAGTGATTCCGATGCATGATAAAGTTTCAGAACCACTGAAATAGTGCATCTTAACCTCTCTGGAATGTGATATTTCAAAAAACTATTTCATAGATGCAGAAATTTCTGCAAACATTTATTGAAAAGATATTATATACAAGCACCATGCAGGATGCTCGATACAGAGACAGAGTTGAGTAGAATTTAGCCATTGCCAACCAGCAGTTTACAGTCTAGAAGTAGATTGGTAATAAAAACTAAATGATCAAACATGATGTGATGAGTGCTGTGACTGAGGTACCCCCAAAAGATAAGGAAGCTCAGAGGAGGAAGAGGTAACAGCTGAGTTAAATTTGGATGACGACTCCATGGTGGAGGTGAACTTGAAGCTGGGCCTTGAAAGGTATGCAGGATCTTATTTTTTGGAATACAAATAAATGAGAAATAATATTCCACAGAAGTCTGTTTCTCCCCAATGCCCTTCTTCTCATGTGTATTCATGAAAAAGTTAGAAATTAATTAGAAAGCCATATGATCAAGAAATAACTGTGACAATGGTTCTGCAAAGCTTCCTGTTGGGCTCTCTGGAGATATGTTCTCCACCAGCACCCTGGTGTCAATAGATATTCATGTGAGTACTGGAGAAAAAGGCAAGCCTGAGCTATTATCACTGGTAATACCCAAGAAGGAAATGCTGTTGATAAGAAGTGGACAGTGTCCTAGAGCGAACAGTTTTTATGGGAACAGGAAGTGGAGAGAACCAAGAGACTAATTCCTGGTTTTGTGCATTTGGGGTCTAAGCAATGGCAACAGAGGTCTTGTCCAATTTCATCGTCATGGAGGGGCAAGGGGTAATCTCATTTACATTATATCCGCCAATTTTCTGGACACATGAAATTTAGAAGCACAGAACATCTGTGCTTAAAAGATAAGCTTAAAGTAACAAAGCAAAGGAAAATGGCATTTTTTTAAAGACCCCAGCAGCAGCATAATAGCCAATTTGGACTACGGTCCATTCTCTAATTCTTTAAATTGATTTCAGCTGCATAGCACTGTGTCACATGTTTGTGCTGCTCACACCTTTATGTAGGAGAGGTACAGCCTTTGTGTTTGTTGGAAAAGGTAAATATACCCCAAGCAACTGCTTATCCAAGAAGTGTTTCAACTACTTCTCATCAGCAAGAAGAGCAGGACTGTTAATGTGGGAACTGCAAAATGTGTCTGGAGCTAAAGCTGTTCCTAGAGGTTCCAAGAACATCACACACTCAGGCTTGTTTCCAGCTCCTGAATTTTGGAGACAAAAGGAAAGCAAAGCTCTGACAAAAGGGAACAGAGTGATCCTTGCTATGTCTTCTGGATGCTTCCTTTAGCCACAAACACATTTTCTTTTTCATTTTGATTGGACATTAGCCCCCAGCTCTCATCTCCCTCTCCCAAGAAGATGAACTTAAATAATATATTCTTTACCTGACAGGGATGGAATACAAAATACACAGGTCAGGTCTCAGTGACTCTGGACACTTTTGGAAGAGCAACCTCCATCATCCCCTTCTTGATAAATCCTTTTGGCACACCTTTGGGATATGGACAGACTCTCCTACCCACTGTGTCCACCACCTGGGGAAAGGAATCCTTATGTTAGATAGGAGGCCACAATGGACACAAAGAAGTACCCACAGCAAACTAAGCACAGAGCTTTCTCATCTGAAGCAAGATCATGTTTTGAAAAGTCATGGATTCTGTTTTTCTTCTTCTTGTGTCATGCTCAATTTATTCTCCAAAAGCTTCTTTAACATGCCACTTGATGTTTTTGAACTGTATGTGATATACTTTGTGAAGATTACAATTGCAGGCTCTCACATTACTCATTTCTGCCTGTTAAAAATGAAGTGGATAAGAGAATGTAAGATTTCAACATGGTCATACTATTTATATCCAGCGGGAACGTGGAAGCAAGGAGAGATTTGCAATCTTAGTTTTGGATATTCAGGGAAAAGTATACATTTAGAAAATAAAACCTTAGCCAAATTGAGTTCATTGCTTTTTGCAGTGATACTTTGCAATGAAGAACTCAAACGTCTTTAAAGCAAGGCATTATTAACAAGTGTTATTTTAATTAAAAACTAGACTTGGGCCTTGTGAGTCTTCTGTAGGTATCCACAAGGATTGTGGAGGAGGCTTGTATGAATTGGTTGAGAGCCTAGGATTTGTGATCAGACAGGCTTGGGTTTAAATCCCAGCTTTTTCATTTACTTGGGATTTGGAAAATTTTCTTCAGTTCATCTGTGAAATGGAGATAATAATATCTAGCTTGTAGAGCTGTTAGAGTTGTTCTTGAGGTACAAACATATTAATGTTCCTGAACATAGTAACTAGCCATGTGGTACATTCTCACCAAATGGTATTAAAACAAGGTGGCTCATATGTACATCATGGGCTCTACAATCCCTTAAAAACAGAGGACCTTTTTTCCCAATTAGCAGAGAACAGACTCTGAAACCATCCTCCATGGGAGGCTTATGGAAGGGAAATGTGTGGGAGAGGTGAGGTGGAGAGGAAAAAGAGTAGACAGCACAAGGCATTCTCTGAATGCTCCAGCACAGCTGGTCAGAGGAGGTCTTTCTCCGTAATGATGATGTAGGAAGTTGGGGCAAAGCAGGCCACCAGTGCCCCCAGAGGGGCCTTGTCTCACTGTGGTATTCATCAACTGCTCTCTGTCACAAATCCCTGCTCATAGTGAAAGTGTTAAGTGGATGTCTTGTGAAGAAACTCAAGCAAATGATGCCTTTAGGAAAATCAAAAAGCACGTTGAACAGTGGATCACTGTGACCAGGAGGTGAGGGGGTGATGCCATTTGCTTGTAAAGTAACAATGAATACAAACTTTCCAAACCACTCTTCTGTTTTGCATGTGTAAAACTGGCATCTGAGCATGTCATTTGGCACAAAATCACATGGCATTAACATTTTCATATGGATGATGAAAGTATATAAAAAGCAGTTGCAACATGGGAAGTTGATGTTGGCTTTGGCCAGCAGACCATTAATCATTCATTACAAGAGTGACAGCTGTGCTAAGGATGGCGCCTACCTTGCCCTTATTTCCCACTCTCAAAGAGGAGGTCATCATCATGCATTTCTCTGCCCACAGAAGCAGCATTCAGATCAGATGTATCCTTTAAAATCACAAAACTTGCCATGTCCTTGATTCACCTTGTTTTTTAGGACCACAACCAGATCACTGAGATCTCGGAGCCAATGCTTTTTTTTTTTTTTTTTTTTCCTCCAGGCGAAAGCCTGCAGTTGAGGATGTAAGCAAATACACAGAAATAAACTACCACGTGCCTCCTTTGGGAATCTGATTTGGCCTATGAGTATGGGCCCGAAAATAACTAGATGCTTAATTATGCATCTAAACTTAGTCCATGAATTTGCATGTGTAAGTAATCAGGGAAGTATTTGCTTAGAAATGTGTTCCATTTCCTGTGTTTGCTCTAAAATCAAATTACTGAGCAGCAGATAGGATTCTGAAATATCTTTTCTAAATGTGTTCTAGAGTCCCACTACTGTAGCCTGGGATCCACTTAGGCTAGATATCTTTTTGGGGAGGCTACCAATGGCAATCAAGGACAAAAGCCAAAGTAGGTAAAGTGACTTACGATCTGGTTCTCTTCTCCCTCACTCTCTACCCCTACAGAAACCAGGCTCATTCATAATAATTTTGTTCTCATTTTGGTAGCCATAGTAAAAACGTTGAGTAGGTGCATAGGAGGGGCATTATAAAGGATCAGGAACCAAACCTGGTAGAATACTACCTGCTTCCAGTTCATTCATTCACTCGCTCACTCAAATATCTTCAAGTGCCTGTTGTATACCGGATTGGAAATACAAAGATGAAAAAAACATAGCCTCTGTTTTAAAGAAGGTAATAGCCTAAAGGGGGCTTTATACAGATGATGACAATACATTGTGATAGGCACTATTAGTATAGGTGGGAAAGACTGAATGATTGCCTAGTAAGTAGTACTATTACATATCCACCCTTTCCGTGGCTTCATAGTGGATGGAATGTACTTCCCTGCCCTTGGTGCTGGTGTTGGCCATGTGGCTTCCTTGAGCAGTGGGATACAAGCAGAGGCTTGAAATGGGCCTGCTAGGTTGGGCTTAAGTCCTTTTTTTTTTTTTGCAACAAAGTCTCACTCTGTCACCCAGGCTGTAGTGCAGTGGTGCAATCTTGGCTCACTGCAACCTCCGCCTCCCTGGGGTTCAAGCAATTCTTGTGCCTTGGCCTCCAGAGTAGATGGGATTACAGATGTGCACCACCACGTGCAGCTTATTTTTGTAATTTTAGTAGGAATGGGGTTTCACCACGTTGGATAGGATGGTCTAGAACTCCTGACCTCAAGTGATCCACCTTCCTCAGCCTCCCAAAGTACTGAGATTACAGGCATGAGCCACTGTGCCCTACCAAGTCCTTGAGCTTATGCATCTCTACCGGTGGAGCAAGGGCTATCCCACCCAACCTGCAGATGGATGAATGATAAATAATGCTTCTAGTTGTATCACACTGAGATTTCATGATTGTTTATTTGTACAGCAAGAGTTGACTGATACACTAAGACTACTGTAGGCAAATCTATGAGGGGCTCCAAACTCAGGCTTGAAGGTCTTGAGGAGGCTCCTGAGAAATGCTAATGACTAAACTGAGACCTAAAGGATAAGTGGTCTCCATGTGCATGTGCAGGTTTGGAGATGGCTGGTTAGAGAGTGTAGAAAGAAGGGCAGACGGAATGGAGGTAAGAGAAAACCTGGCTTGTCCTCTGAGCTATAAGTAAGTAGTGCAGCTTGGCTGGAGCAGGTAGAAAAGTCAACCTTACATAGGGCCATCAACCTGAAGAAAGAGAAAGCCTGGAATCTGCCATTGTATTCAAGGTTGCTCTCACTGGACACTGGCCCCTGACTGGTGTAGCATCACTGAGAATTTCTTTGACAGGAGCTTCTTACAGATAAAAGTTACTCAAAAGAAAGTTTTGTGCTATTTTGACTTGTATTCATTTCTTATTACCTATGTTGAAAGTCGGGATCAAGTTGACAAGGATCTGGTCAAAGACTAAAATCCAGTGTATAATACATATAATTCTCGAAAATGGTATACATGAGACTATACTATGGTGTTTACGGTATCTGAACTCTATTTTGGGGTAACACCTTCATATTATGGCTTTTTCTTAAGCCATATATTTTTTGTTTCCAGGATCCATATTCCAAAATCATAGAATTTTATAATGGATAAGGGCTTTAGGTCTTCTAGTGCAACCTTCACAGATGGCACCAGAGAGGAGAAGTGAGCAGCTAGAAGTCATGCAGCAAATTCTTGACAGGGCTGGAATGGCGAAGTATTTCATTTGAGTCTGCTCCCTTCCCTCCTTCCCTTCCCCTCTCTTCCTTTCCACTATGCTGGATGTTATCTAGAATATTTTTGGTTTTGTTTCTTTTCATGCTAGAAGACATCATTTTTCCTACCAGAGTAGAGCCATAATTGAGCCAAGCACCTGCCTCTTATGGAAAGGCACTGTCCACTGAGGGCCCAGCCTAACATACCTACATACCACCACTACCACCCCCACCACCAGCCCTGTCTCTCTTCTCTTTCCCACTGAACCAGTATTCTAAATAGTATTAAATATTTTTCTCTTCTTTTATTTTCTTTTGGTAAAAAGGGGCCTTAAATATAATAACCCCTATTGATTTGAAAGGAAGGGTATTTTAACTGGGTTCTAAGGACCCATCCAATTTCTTTAAATGAAGAATAATGCATTTAGCTGCCCAGGATTTGTCATTTTCTTTGACTAATGCAATGTTAGAGAAACATTATAGACTTAGCAGGATTAAATCACCTCACATATGTGTTTCTGTACTGTACCTGAAACCTACATCATATTAAATGGTAATAATAAGAACCATTTCCACCTATAACTCATACTGAAAATTGACTTGGTCATGACTCACAAGCACACTATTAACACATAGTTAAGTATACATGCTTTTTCCTTTTTTTTCTTTTTTTGTTTGGAACAATTTTAACTTCATGTGACATATACTTTTCTAAAATTTGACCGACACCTTGACTACATACTCCTTTAATGAGATTTATAAACTCAAAATTCAGAAGGTTCCTTTTATTCTGACATATATAACATTGTCAAGATCACCTTAAAAGCCCAATGATTTTACTACATACCATTGAGTCAATAATTAAACAGAGAAACCATTTAATTATTTGCCAAGATTTTTACCTGTAAAAGTGTCTCAGAGTTAGAAGCTATCCAGATGAAATAACTGGGAAATTAAAATTAATGACCAGAAAAATGACTAGCTTTGCCTTTGGCATTTCTCTTGGATAACAGTTGGCTTTGAGGCAGTTTGTAATCTGGGTTCTATTCCCTGCTTTGCCACGGTTAGACATGTGACCTCAGGCAAATCACATAAGTCTCTGTGGTCTTCAGCCTCCTCATTCATCAAATTAGAGGGTTGAACCAAGTAAGAATTTCTGCCTCTTTCTATGTCTAGCACTTTAAGTTATTATCCAGAGAGTGGCTGGTTGTCATTTATTCTCCAGATTCACCTAGATGAGAACCATTATGAAGGAGGCTGAAGTTGCAGCAAGGAGTGTACAGGTTGAATTTGAATAGCTTTACCATAAAGAGAAATATTAAATGCAGGACTGGATTATGCTGTTAATCTGACTGCTCTTAGGAGTCCTTAAAAATAAATCAATAATATATATGGCCTGCCTTTATAGATGTTTTTTGCATATAGACCTACCTGGGCCTAGCATCAATTAAAAAGAAAGGCAGACTCTCCTAGAAACAGGGGCCAATTTTACCATAAGTGACTATTTTGTTCAGTATCTTTTTAGGACTCTTAGATTGCTAGTAACCACAGCCAGCTTAAGTGAGTTTCAGCAACAGTGGTTTTAAGGACAGAGGCATTTTATGAAACCTAAGAACAGAAATGCAGCTGGACCTCAGGAGAGGTCTGCAGCTAGGAGGAGAAAAGTTGTCAGGAGCCTTGGTGGGGCCTTCTCTCTTTCTTCTTACTGCTACTTCTCTCTGATTGTTGCTTATATTATTTCCCCTCTGCAGAATATGCGACTGCAGGTAGAAGATCCCCCTTTCCCAACCACCACCCAACACACACACACCCTGCTCCAGATGACTAAAGTTTGCCTTATCTTCATGTAAGGAAACAGCCTGCATTAATTGGAAGGTTTTCAATCCAAATGCCAAATTCCTAAAAGAGATAATCTGGTGGCTCTGATTGGCTCAGTATGGTCAAGGGTTTATCCCTGGTTCAACCAACTGCAGCAGGGGAGGTAGGGTCCTCTGTTGCAGAGTGGGTTATTGAGCAATAACTCTTCATTGCACACCTCCAGGGGGCACTACTCATACTTTGTTGTGTACGCATTATGCCCAGTGGAGTTGTGCAATGGGAGGTCCTACTGTTGTCTGGAGATAGTTCTCAGGTAAGGGGGACTATTGTCAGCTATAGCCAAAAGGCATTTACTATATCTAGCTAACTAATTGTAGTTGCTAGAAAGTCAACCCTTTCCTCAATACAACTCCCTTCCACTTAACAAACCTTAGCAGCCATGTTTCCTCCACTCAGGGCCTGAAATTCCGCCAACCTGTAAGACCTACAACCTGTGAGACCTACAATCTGTCTCCTTCTTTACAGTTCTGTATCTTTGTGTCTGAGATGAGCATCTAGTGATAGAAGAAGTAGTGGATCTTCCATGTTTCCCTTCCTGAAAGTCACTCTGATGGCTCTCAAGGCATCTGTATGAGACTTCTTCCCTCTTCCTCTTCATTTAGAGGGGAAGATTCCAAGTGAGTGATCTACTGAGGGGCTGTTTTCTAGAATTTTAGGATTTTCTTGGCTCCATCATCATAAGCAGCCCCAAACTCAGCCTCCACTGAGAAGAGACAGTTTTCACTGCAAAAATGAGCCACATGTGTCCTCTCCAAAACACACAGCTCTGCTGGATGTGAACCAGCATTACACACTTTTAATTTATTTTCTTTGATTCAGAACTTTTTCATGCAGATTTATGAACAGTAGATGTGGAGATCAATTTAGCCCTAATTCTGCCTTATTTTACTTGGCCATTCTGGGGACCAAGTCTTGACTCAAGTGGCTACAGTTAAGATTGCAAATCTTTGAAAAGCTGAGCTGCTTTTGTTTGGTGCTTGGCATCTAGTGCATGTAAAATGGCTTGGATCTGATATTTCCTTTCCCTCTAAAGTAAGAACACATCTCTTGAAAAGGTTTGATACACTCCTGCCAAAGAAGGAAGCAGGAAACTCAAGCCAGCTTGGAGTTTCATGAGCCATGGAAAACTGGCTAAATTCACCATGAAAATAATTTGGAAACATGAAGAGAGTACAGAGCGGCCTCTTTCTAGCCCAGTTCTTCATTCCAGTCTCAGGAATACTATGCATTAATGCATATTTGCTGAAATATGACAATGTAAATGTTATTAATCCATAAGACCCTAGATCAGAATTGTGATCATCTGAACAAATATCATGAAGTTGAACTTTGAAAAATAATGTTTGTAGTGGAATTAATGATACAAACAAATGGCCGGAGACTGAACTCTTAAGTGATCAACAAGGTAACTTGCATATGATGAATGTGCACATTTTGAATGTGGAGATGGATACATAGCAGATTCTTAGAAGTTGAAAGAGGGAGCTTGGGATTCAATCTTCTCAGCCCCTCGGGCTCCCCACAGAAGGCCATCTGAAAGCCAAAATGCTGTGTTTACGTAAACTAAGTCTAAAGCGTCAAAAAAAAAAAAAAAAAAAAAAAAAGCAATTACATTTAGAGCATTCCATAATATGGAATTTCATTAATTCGAACCGTTGTCCCACCCCTTAGTCTGAATGAGTGAGACTTACTTGTACATAAAATAAAGGGAAGAAGTTTTAGTCTCAGCCTCCAAAACCAGTTCACTCTGGTGCTTTCAAGCCCCTAAAAGTTTCCACATGTGCACAAGTAGCAGACCTTTGCAAAATTCAGAACTGTTAGTATAGATTCAGAGAATCAGCTATGGTTCTTAGTTTCCTTCAGTCATTCCTACATTCTTCCCGCTTTCCAAAGGTTCTTTTATTTTTCTAGTACGTGTATTTTAAGTGGGTTTCTATTTGTTTGAGTTTCTGTTTTTAAAGGTTAAATTTGGAAGGTCTCATACACAAGCATTAATAAAAGTGATGGAGAAAAGATTTAATGGCATGCAACATGAGAGTGTTAATTAGCATGAGAATGCTTGCTACGTGCCAAGAAAGCTGTGCTCAATGCCAGTGATACAAAGATAAATATGGTCCCAGAAAAAAGACACATAAGATTGTAGAAGATTGTAATAAAAAAAAACAAAAAACAAAAAACAAAAAAAAAGAGAAGATTTTAGTACTGGGGAGCATGAAGATGGAAGTTGAGGAAGGTTCAGTGGGGAAGTAACAATTGAGCTGCGTTCTCGAGATTGGGTAGGAGTTGTTTAGGGTGGGAGGATCAGAAAGGTAGTCCCATTAAGGGATGTCAAAACCCTGGTGTATCAGAGGCTCATCAAGAGACTCTGAGAGCTTGGAGCAGAAGTTACCAGGAGAAACAGCAGATGTGGCTTTCCATGGAGGAGGGCCTTCTATGCCATTATAAGGAATTAGGGTTTTATCTTGTATCCAGTGGCTTGTAGGTTTGATTGTTCAGTTTTGATCAACATGCTTCCTTTTCAATGAAAAATTCAAGCCTCAAGTGTAAAAGAGATGGATGCAGAGCAGATTCTTAGAAGTTGAAAGAGAGAGCTTGGGATTCAATCTTCTCAGCCCCTCCGGTTCCCCACAGAAGGCCATCTGAAAGTCAAACTAGAAGGAAATGGGGACCGCACTGTAAGCAAAGAAGTGGTCCAGTGCTGTGTGTTTCTGTTTCTGAAAGGTCAACACTTTGTTAACAAACTGTCAGCACTGTGGAGTTGGGAACAGAGACAGACAGGAAGCAGGGAGACCCACTGGGGCCTGATGCTAGGGCCTGAAGAAAGCATCTCACCGTGGGCACGGGCAGGAGGTGTTTCTAAAGCTGGTTGATTGACTGGGGAGAAGGGAAGCGTACACTGGAGATGATCCCAAGTTTTCTTTCAGATGCTGGGAGGAAGGCAGTGAGTGATATGGTAGCTTCCAAATTCATTTGACAACAAGAATGTAGCTATTAGATTCTGAGTACTTTCATTCTAATGCAAGACTCCGCAACCAAGTTTGAAATGTGCTGAATTCTCATGAAGAAAGGAGATGCCATGATTAGAGAAGTCGTTTTTAAGATCTTTCCTGTTTTTGGATTTGGGAAGTTTTCTCAGAGGCAAGTTTGGTATTGAATGAGACTTAACAGTTGTTTTAACTATATCCCTGGACCCTCAGTTTCATTCCTGATGTTTAATCAGTAATGAGTGGGAGACAAAAACTCTAATACTGTCACCCAAATTTGAACTACCTCTTTTTGCTGCAAATGTTTCTTGAGGCATACATAAAAAGTATAAATTACCATCCTTTAAAAAAAATCTGAAAAACTTCAAAATACAGCTTATTACATGGAAGATGTGTTGGCAGTTTGGGTCTTACAGCCTCCAAAATAAAGACCTCTGATGGAAAACATTTACTTAATTTTTGTCGGTGAACTCTTGGAATTCATATTCACAAGGGAATAAGACCATTTGATTTCCAGAAACAAAGGTGTGGCTACTCTTGTCTCCCGCTTCTCATGAAGTGCACCCTTTGAGTTAGACCAAGAAAAAGAGGAGCATGAAGCAGCTTTGTTTCTTCCTTAGAAGGAGCAAGTTTGAAGCCATAAAGACTCTGTTTTGGCACTCAGGAACTAACTTCTAGCTCTTTTCTAGCTAGCTGGAGTGAGCGCCAGCACTGGGGTATCCTAGTGTGAACAAGAATGCTATTTTGGTCTGTTGTAAAGCATTGTGGAATGCAAATTTTAGACCATTTCATCACATCCACCAGCAACCACAAAACAAACGTTATTTCAGAATGAAGACTATGGATGTAGAAATACTAAGAGCTAAATAAAAAGATTATAGAGACATTTTTATAGTTTAATGAATATGCTCACTACCAAAGCTTTGCTTTAAAAAAAATAAAACCAAATACTTATACACAGTGTTGGGTGTTTGTATAGTCTGATGAAGGCCAGGTGTAGAGGAGGCATTGAAGAATTCCACTGCTTCTCTCATCGAACCAAAGTGGGAGGGGAAGCACAGAACAGTATATTATGAGTAATACCAAACCATCTTTCCTAAAAGAAAGTAAAAATAAGGATCCTGTTTATCCAGAATAAGTCACCTAGAGAATTCAGTAATTTCAAGATAATTAGATTCCTTCCAGAGAGCTGAATGCAGGTTTCACTTTTCTCTGGAGAATACGGCCATTTTTCAGAGACAATTAAAATGCTTTTAAGTGTGGCAACACAGTCCCTGGAGAGGAAGGGGGCTTCATAACATGACCCAAGTGGCAGCTGATGCTGCTCCTCTGACCCAGAATATCCTGTGTGTGTGCAGACACTTAATCTTTGTGTCTTTCACTGGACTTTGAGTAGGAAATTTTAGTCAAGACTCTCTAGAGTACTTTCTATTCATGAAATTAAATGCTTGTAGGATTCTATGATTTATATGAGGCATTAAACTTTACTTCTATTCACAGTCCCATTAGTTTTAATGAGTTAAGGACTTTGCTTTACTTAAAGTAAACAAATAGAAATACTCCAATGGCAAAGAATATCGAACTAAATTCCCCTGGTCCTTGTGTATTCCTCCCATCTGGTACCCTACTGCTTGAAATATCATGATTGAAGATTTATTCCTTTAGCTTAAATATTGTCCTCTCTAATTTTAATCTAAATCTGGATTAATTTTAATTTTAATCTGGGAGGAAAGGCATATTAAATCTCTTGTGTGAACTAGTTAATCCTTTTAAAAAATTAGAAAGTCTGGAAAAAAAACAAGAATTGCTAAGGATGTAGAGCAGTAGCAACTCCTATACAACAACAACTATTTTTTAAACAGTTTGGGGCCAAGCGCAGTGACTCTCGCTTGTAATCCCAGTACTTTGGGAGGCCTAGGTGGGAGGATCACTTGAGCCCAGGAGTTTGAGAACAACCTGGGAAATATAGCGAGACCCCATCTCTACAAAAAAAAAAGGAAACAAAAAGAAAAATTAGCCTGCTGTGATAGAGAGCACCTGTAGTCCCTGCTACTGGGGAGGCTGAGGTAGAAGGATCACTGGAGCCCAGGAGTTTAAGGTTGCAGTGAGTTCTGGCTATGCCACTGTACTTCGACCTAGGTGACAGAGGTAGAACTTGTTTCAAAAAAACAAACAATTTGAGAAATTCCAATTCTGGCCTAGATGGAGTAATAGGGACTGAAATTACCTGCCTGAAACAACCTAAGGAAAATCTGATAAATTAGATGAAATTATATTTTTCAAGACAAGGAACATCACATAATGAAGGACAGAGATCCCTGAGGGCTGAGAAACAAACAAGGTAAGCCTTACAATTATTCTAGCAATTGCCTTGAAAGAGTTTCCAGGTATATTAGTCCATTTTCACACTACTATAAAGAATACCTGAGACTGTATAATTTATAATCAAAAGAGGTATAATTGACTCAGTTCTGCATGGTTGGGAAGGGCTCAGGAAACTTATAATCATGGCAAAAGGCAAAGGGGAAGCAGGGCACATCTTACATGGTGGCAGGAGAGACAGCATGCAGGGAGAAGTCCCAGACACTTATCAAACAACCAGATCTCCTGAGAACCCACTCACTATCACGAGAACAGCATGGGGGAAACCACCCCCATGATCCAATCACCTCCCACCAGTTCCCTCCCTCGAAATGTGGGGATTACAATTCAAATTACAATTCGAGATGAGATTTGGGCGGGGACACAGGCAAACCGTATCACCAGGCAACATCCCAGGGAGGGGTAGCCCAGGAAGACCCCAATAGACTACCTGAATTGAGGAGATAGAGTTGGTAGTCTGGGGAGACTTGAGCTGATAGGGCAGGGTCTTGGAGAGGAGAGAGCTGCACAGGGCGAGAACCATGGAGATCTCTAGAGGGGCCCTTTCAACTCAGCAGAGTACTGACCAGCACCTGTGTGTGGAGAGACTACTCAAAGCCAGCTGGGGAAAAAACTATCTGAAACGATTAGAAGGAACGTACTCATACTCACACCAGGCTGGTAGTAATGCCTGTTTCTAGCAGTCAGACTGGAAATCTTCACAATTCACAGGATACTGAGTAGATTATTCAGAAGGATCTTCCCTCCACAGTGGGGAGCAATTATCTCTAGACTACATTTTTCTGGCCCTGCCTAGCAAATCTTTAAAGCAAGACTTGAAAGGATCAAACTGTTTTTAAACAACTCAACTGTGTCCCAGAACAAAGCCTAGGAATATTTATGGGGAATACAAAAATATCCAGCACCAAACAAGATAAACTCACAGTGTCTGGCATCCAATCAAAGTATACTAGTCATGCAAAGAAGAGAGGAAAATACAAGAGGAGGAGAAACAGACACCACCTTTTGATGTGAAGAGTGTCGAAGAATTTGAGAACATGTTTAAAACCACTGCACACCCATCAGTGACAACATTGCTAGTAAGGCAGAACTTAATATGACACATGATTCATCAGATTATATACCAAAACCCAATTATTTCTTTCCTATGGATTCTAAACTTTGTTATTCCTTTCATTCAGGGAGGAAAGTGATTTGTATTCTTGTGGCTGATTGCAGAGATGGCCACACATCTTGCAGCCCTGTCCGTCTACCCTAATAATGGGGAATCTTCATTTCCATGTTAGATTGTGGACCCAGCATGGTTTTTATTTTGGATTGTCTTGTTCGGCAGTTGTAATTGTACAAGTATGTTAGGGCCCATCTTGTTGACCCTGGTAGCACGATTTAGGCTTACAACCATTCCAAATGCTATTTTAGGTCTTTGGGTTTAAAGACAACAGAAACCAGGCCCCCGTTCTTAGGAGCTCAGCATCCTTCTCTGCAACCATGGCAGGTTCCCAGTTGTTTTAAACTGTACCTGGGATTTTGATATTATTCAGGTATAGTGAGACCAAAATATCAGGAGACAATGGCCATTAAAAAGATAGTTTGTAACTTACAGCTCCCAAGAACGGCATGCCATGTCACAGTGGTCCACACGGGGAAGCACCAGGGTTGGTCAGGAGGCAGAAGGAGCCAGGAGAAAATGTAGGCAAAGCCTTGCTTGTGGTTTTCATGGAAAGAAAACCAGCCAGACTGGAAATCTTCACAATTCACAGGGTCCTGGGTAGATTATTCAGAAATCTTAACTCCACAGTGGGGAGTATAATTATCTCTAGACTACATTTTTTTCTGGCCCTGCCTAACAAATCTTTAAAGCAAGACTTTAAAGAATGGAAAGAATGAATGAAGCAAGGTACGCAGCTGAGCAGGCTTAGGGGGTTTGAATAACCTCTGCAAGCTCTGGCCTATCAGAGTGGCTCGTTGTTGTTGTGTCGTCCCTGGCCCTGGGATGCTTAAGGCAGAGGAAATATTGCCCTCTTGGAATGTAAGAGCCAGGTAAAGGGGCAGGTATGAGTATAGACTCAGGATTGGTCAGTTTGCATATCAAAGACATGCTCCAAGGCAAATGGTTACCGTTTCTAGGAATGAGTTAATCCTGGGAGGGTCAGTCTCTCCCTGGTCAGTTGAACCCCAAATGTCAGAGCATCACAAATATGGAAAATAAGAAAATATAGTTAAAAACAGTTACTTCGCTAATACGAGCCTCAGTGAGGTCACCTGTGGATTCAGGCCTGTTTGGTGCATTTGGTGAATTACAAGATGCAGTGTCTCAGAGCTCTGCTTATATGGAAGAGTGAAAGGACCACCTGAGATTAAAAAGGTCGAAAAGTAAAGACAGCTGTGGTCTACCACCTTGTTTAAGAAAAGTATGGGCCTGTTAGAAGGGAGCAGTAATTTGAAACAAAGATTGAATCCAGCCTAGTCTCCAGCCTGGCCCCTAGAGCTATTGGGAAAGCTGGAAATAAAGTTAAATCTGGCCTAGTCTCCAGCCTGGCCCTACAGCAACTGGGAAAGCTGTTTCTCCATGAACTCCCATAAGATACAAAGAAGCTGAGGCATCAGTATCACCGATGGCAGCCACTGCAGAGGAGTTTGCAGGTCCCACCACCTCAGCTCGGCCACCAGCACGTCATCTGGGCTTTGCACTGACATTGCAATGACAGCAGACAACAGCAATGATGCCCTTGCTAAGCAGAAGCAGCTGAGGTGATGGCATTAATGGGCACCAAGGGAGAGAACTGATGCTTTTCTTCCTCAGCAATGACCAGAGGCATTGCCACAGCAAAAGGAGAAAAAAAAGGACACTACTGTGATACTTCCAATTCTGGCCAAGATGGAGTAATAGGGACTGAAATTACCTGCCTGAAGCAACCTAAGAAAAATCTGATAAATTAGATGAAATTATATTTTTCAAGACAGGGAACATCAGGTAATGAAGGACAGAGATCCCTGAGGGATGAGAAACAAGGTGAGCCTTACAATTATTCTAGCAATTGCCTTGAAAGAGTTTCCAGGTGTATTAGTCCATTTTCACCCTGCTATAAAGAATACCTGAGACTGAATAATTTATAATCAAAAAGAGGTTTAATTGACTCAGTTCTGCATGGCTTGGAAGACCTCAGGAAACTTACAATCATGGCAGAACGCAAAGGGGAAGCAGATCACCTCTTATATGGCGGCAGGAGAGAGAGCGTGCAGGGAGGAAAAAAATAAAAAAAAGGACACTACTGTGAGAACTTGTTCTCAGAGTTCAGGTGAGACATCTGGGACACCCAGAATTCTTTTCAGAGAATCTGAGGGCAGGTAGACTTCACCCAGAGTAGATGGTGGCAAAGCCAGGGCAGCCCTGTCCCACAGCTGGTATCATTACCCTGTTCTCACATCCATGTCTGGGAAGCCTGAGCACCTACTTGGTTCTCCATCTAGAGCCCCAGGATATATCCTTGAGATTTGCTATTTTCCACTCAGGAATTTATCTGGGGGTTATCATTTTGATGAAAATCTTTAAAAAGGTTGGATCTCTACTCACCATCTGGATGACCACATCATCATGAAATACCACTACATAATTCAGTGTTTGCATTTGTAGTTCTGTTTTCTGTTTATGCTTGCATCAAATAAAGGATGAAGATATAGCATATTGCTTGAATGTAGATTTTGCAGTAGAAAAAGGAGTGGGAGAATTGAGCTAGTCAATGCCCGTGATGATAGAGGCATGCTGAACCAGCACTGAGCTGTGAGTAGTGTATTCATGTATGTGGTGAACAGATACATTACCCAGACCGCCTTGTTGTTCAGACCAGCTTGCAGTGAGGAGGAAATACACGATGGAAAATGTTCTGTTTCTGATTCACACCACAATTCCTCTAATGTAGCTTCATCTTTGAATATGTAAGGCAGCCTTGTAAGGTCAACAAATGGCAAATCAAGAAAATTGGCATTTGAGGCTTGCTTACTGACAGAACTTTTTAAAATTGAATTTGAAGTCTGCTTATCCTGAACTAGAAAACAAAACTTTTGAATTTTGCAATTTTTTAATAGTATTCTTGTCCTAATAAATACTCACCACAGTAGCTTTCTGAGGTCAAAATTCAAGAACAGAATTACATGTAGAACTGGAGCCAAGCCTCCTACTTCTGCTCCTAAACCTCATTTTGGTCATTTTGCTTATCAAAATAACATCATCAGTGCCATTAACTTGCTATTATTAATTAAATAGTGTGCTTTTGTAAGTCTGTATTAACTTTGAATTGTTTTGGTTCTATGGTTGTATATGAAATTAAGGACTTTATACCTAGATTTATAGTTGTATACATTTCAGTAATATTATAATAAAATATAACATTGAGAATCTTTAAGAATTTTTCCTTTTTATAAAATGTCTATTTGCTTCTTAATTTTAAGAAATCCTTGATTAGCAAAATGAAGCACCACATATTCCACTACATACTGACCTAGATTTCTGCTATTGTTCAACAGCGTAAATGACTTCAACACAATTGAAATTTATCCCCAGACTTCTTTAACCGGTAATCAAATCTTTTATTTTTTTCTTTTGTGACAGAGTATTGCTCTGTCGCCCAGGTTGGAGTGCAGCAGCATGATTTCAGCTCACTGCAACTGCCTCCTGGGTTCAAGTGAATCTCCTGCCTCAGCCTCCCGAGTAGCTGGGATTACAGGTGTGCACCACCATGCCTGGCCAATTTTTTTGTATTTTTAGTAGAGATGGGTTTTTGTTATGTTGGCCAGGCTGGTCAATTAAATCTAATATTCAGACTACCAAATCCAAGCCTCTTTCTCAAATGAGGCACGCGTTATTTTACTGGGCACCTGTGTGTTGTAAGTTCTGGGATGCCTGGAGCTGGCGTGTCCTTGTTAGTTATTGCCCCCAGCCACAGGTGTTCCCAGAGCCCTGGTGGATCCCATTATGAGGACTGGCCTGTTTTTCAAATGTCCAAAGCACAGTTAAGACAAGGCCCTGGAGTTTAACTGAAAAAACAAGGATAGTCCAAGAACAACGAAGAGTAACTGATATGTTTTGGCTCTGCATCCCTACCCAAATCTCATGTCGTACTGTGATTCCCAGTGTTGGAAGAGGGGCCTAGTGGGAGGTGATTGGATCATGGGGGTGGTTTCTAATGGTTTGGCACCATCCGCCTAGTGCTGTCCTGTGATAGAGTTCTCATGAGATCTGGTTGTTTAAGTGTGTGGCACCTTCCTCCCCCGTCTCCCCCTCCATCATGTAGATGTGCCTGCTTCCCCTTTGCCTTCTGCCATGATTCTAAGTTTCCTGAAGCCTCCCCAGAAGCAGAAGCTGTGAGTAGATTATAGCCTGCAGAACTGTGAGTAGATTAAACCTCTTTTCTTTCGAAATTACCCAGTCTCAGGTATATCTTTACAGCAGTGTGAGAACAGACTAACACAGTAACATAGTTAATACCACCAGAGATTTCATTTAGGGCTTGCAGACCAATTCCTGACCTCTGAACTCCTACTCCACTACCCCAGCTCTCTGTCTTGTCCCCAGAAGCCCAGCCCAGCCCCCACTGAACCTCTCCAGGCCTCTCCCCACCTCACAGGCCTGATCTCCAGCTTTCTTCCTATCACAGAATGACCCACAGTAGAAACGTCCATCTCCTCCCAGGAAACTCCTGCCGCTACCCAGATGGTGAGCTCTGCCCTCCAAATGCTGGCTTATCCAGTCTTAAATCACACTTCATGTGCTATCCCAAACACACGGCTCCCATCCATATTAAGGGGCAAAAAAATGGCTCTAATTCTGCAAGGATATAGTCATCTTAAAAATACATTCCATTTATATTACAAAACAGAATTTAAAAGGTCTGCAGCATCTATATCTGGGTTTATAATAGCTTCAATTTTCTCCAAGAAAAATAAAAGCATGTGTTTTAGCTTTGTGAAATTAAAGTGCCCTTTCTGGTCCTTTCCACCCAAATATAGAGCATCTGCTTTAAAGGTGAATTACATTATATCTAAAATTTCTAAAACAATGGCAACAATAATAATAATGAAAAACAAAGTCTCAGCTCTTTTGGAAATTACAGTAAATAAGGAAAAGTTTTTTTAAATGCAAAAATAATATCAAACGTTCAAAATCTATTTGTATTTTGTGACAATAAAATATAGCAGTGGAATCTATGAACCCTGATTCCAGGTCTAGAATCAGACTAGCTGGAATTTAAGATCCTGGCTTTCCTGTTGGCTAGCTGGGCAAATGACCTGAACTCACTGTGTTTTCCTATCCTCATCTGTAAAATGGGGTTGATAGTACCTCCCTCAGAGGGTTACTATGAAGATTTAAATATACAAGGGCTTAAAATATTGCCCACTGTATAATAAGTAGTCAGTACATGTGAACTGTGATGATCACAATGATGATAATAATTAAGACAGTGATGACGGTAGTGGTGGCAATGGTGGTGATGATGGCTGGGTATCTGAAGGAAGTTAAAAAAAATCCCAGAAAGAGTTCCAATTTGTGCTTCTCATCATCATTGGTAATGAACAAGAAAAGTGGACATTGTCTCTTACTCTTCTTCAGTGCCCTTTTATCTCCAATGTGGCTTGTGCCATTTAATGTACAATGAGGGACTCAGACGAGGCTATGGTTGAGCCAATTGAATCTTTCGGACCCTTCTTTCTTCTGTGGTGACAGTCACATTATCAGGAACTCTAGCGAGCACAGTTCTTTATGGTTCTTTGTGCAAGATTAGCAGGGCAGAGCAGTGTCAAGCTCAAGGTACAAGAGAAGTCTGAGGAGGACCATCTGGCTGGGAGACTCCAGGGGGCGGTAAGTGAGAGGGACTGTGAGGTGAGGGAGCCAGAGGGAAGGGTCTTCAGATCTTAAGGTGAGCAGCTGAAGAACTTCTCCTTGAGCTCCCAGAAGATAAATCCTCCTGCTATGGCTCCCCCAAACTCCCTGGCTGTATGGGATAGGGTGGAAGTCCAGGCTCTGGGGTCTGGTCTTGGCTGCGTCTTCAGAGGGCTGTGAAGCTGTTAATCTTCTATTCATCTCTCTGGACACTGCTGTGGGAGGTGGAGATGAGATTTCCATTCTTGATCTCAGTCCCTTCTGCTTCCACTCCCCACCTTACCTCTAGGGATCTTTTCTGCTGTCAGCTCTCAGAAGCAGGAAAGGAATCCCCAAATGAGAACTTCTCCTTGGGTCCCCAGTGATGTCATAGCTCAGTGGACAAAAAGATGTTCATGACAGGGTCACTAACCTGGTTACTCATTCAGTCAACAATATTTAACGATATTTCATTAAGAAAGTTTGAAGTGGTGAACATCATGAGAGTCCCCAAAAGTGCAAACTTAAATGATCCTAAAGCATGTAACTATATTCATTTATAATTATGAAAACAGAATACTGTGGCCAAAAATGCTCTAGAGTTTTGAAGTAAAATATGCTATCTAAGCATTTCTGAGTGCTTGAAATGTATTCTTTATGTTAAAGAAATACGAATTAAATATAAATGATAGTTTTATGACAGTAGAGCAAATAGCTGTGTTTTAAGAAGGAATGAATGACCAACATTTATTATTATTATTAATTTAATGTTTGCATGCTGGCTTGCATATTTTTAAACCAAATTATTTAGTATAAACATATTAGGCAGTTTATATTTACTGTATTTACTGTTTGCTTTATCAACTGGTAGAAGGTCTTGAGTTCGCCTACGTTACTCTCAAAACGCCTTCAGGTAATTGTTCTCAAACAAGAGTTGACAATTTGCATTTTCTTGATTAGTAATGGTGAGTATTTTTTCTTTTTTCTTTTTTTCATTTTTCTTTTCTTTTCTTTTCTTTTCTTTTTTTTTTTTTTTTTTGAGATGGAGTCTCTCTCTGTCACCCAGACTGGAGTGCAGTGGCACAATCTCGGCTCACTGCAACCTCTGTCTCCCGGGTTTAAGTGATTCTCCTGCCTCAGCCTCCTGAGTAGCTGGGATTACAGCTGCACACCACCGTGACTGGCTACTGTTTTTGTATTTTTAGTAGAGACAGGGTTTCACCATGTTGGTCAGGCTGGTCTTGAACTCCTGACCTCGTGATCTACCCGCCTTGGCCTCCCAAAGTGCTGGGAATACAGGCGTGAGCCACCACGCCCAGCCATGGTGAGTATTTTTTCTAAGTGACATAAGCCAGGCACAGAAAGACAAATATCATATCTTTCATTAATATGTGGGAGCTAAAGAAATTCATCTCATAGAAGTAGAAAGTAAAATATAGGAGGCTGGGAGGGGTAGTAGGGAAAAGGGACAGGGAGAGGTTGATTAACAAATACAAAAATATAGTTAGACAGGAGGACTAACTTCTAGTATTCCATAGCATAGCAGGGTGACTCTAATTAATAATTTATTGTGTATTTCAAAATAGCTGGAAGAGAGGATTTGGAATGTTCCCAATACAAAGAAATAATAAGTGTTTGAGCTGATAGACATGCCAGTTACCCTGATTTGATCATTACACATTGTATGCATGTACTGAAATATTACATATGCCCTATAAATACGTACAATTATTATGTGTCAATTAAGAAAGAAAAAAAGGCTTATCTCCCAGTGATCACAGGGATGAGGAAAGAAAAACAAAATTAAATTTAAAAAAAAAAGAGAGAATAAAGACTATGAAATTAACTTCTCAGCTCACATCTGTTGCATGATCATGAGATAGAAAACCACCTTCCCATCAGTGTTTTGGAGCGCCCCCAAGGCCCCCCCATAACGTTCACAGGCCACCTCTCCCACCTTTCAGATACCCCACCTGCCAGCCTTCAGGATTTCCCCCAAGCTCTGCAGGTTCTCATTGAAACACTCATATACTTTATTATTTACTGGAACAAAAGGAAAATATGAGACTGGCCTCACCATTGGCTTTCCTTTTCCTCTTCCCTCTCCTCCCTACCTTCTGGGTTGTGGCAGCTGTAATTGGGTTAAGCTTTGTGTAATTCCGAAGCTATGCTCATAGAAAAAAATATTGAAATTCTGTAGCGCAGCTACTAATGACCCAAGGAAAACTGGAAGCTGCTATAGACTTCTTTTTTCTTTTTCTAGTTTCTGGAACTAGGGGCTGATTCTTTTGAGATGCACAATTTAGTTGGAGCCAATTGATGAAGGAGTCAGTTCTTATTTTAGGAAACTGCCTTCAAGCTCAATTAGAAATCTTGAGACCTAGTATGAAATTTCCATTTTCACATAGCATACTATAAAAAATTGTCTGTTTTTAAAAATGAACTTATGTAAGGATAGTCAATCTGTTCAGCTTATGGCTTTCTTTTTTTCTAACTTCAAAACAAAGGTGTTTTAATTCCCATAGAAAAGTATTAACAAACAATGATGACTAACTTTATTTGTATAATTAGCCTTTTGTAGTTGCAAAATGTCTTCATATGCTTTTTTTTTTTTTTTTTTTTTAACTTGGTCCCATGACAGTTCTTTTAAGGTCACTGGGACCTGGACTCCCATTTCTATTTGACGCCTGAGGAAACTGACCATCCAAAGCAAAGTATGCTGCCCGAGATCATGTGGCTGTTAAGTGGTGGGTCTGGGATAGAGCTCATCTTTCAACCAAGAAGAATTACCCTTAATGGAGTAGAATTTGCAGTGATCTGGTACTTTATGAACATACGAAGTTAATAAAGTCTCAGAAATTTGAGGATGCAGTGGGAACTCACCTTTGGATGGGGGTGGAAATGGGCTCAGACCTCCACGAATAGGTGGCTGTTTACAAACTCAGACCCATAATGCTTCCTCCCCTGAAGAGGTTTCCTTTCCTGTTTCTACTGGGCTATACTGGGAAACGACTGGCTCAGCCTTCCTCCTTTAGTTTTTAAAATCTGTATATGACAATCTTAGGGAGCAAAAAATATTTCAGGTGATGTGGTGGCTCATTCCTGTAATCCCAGCACTTTGGGAGGCCCAGGTGGGCAGATCACTTGAGGTCAGGAGTTCAAGACCAGCCTGGCCAACATAGTGAAACCCTATCTCTACTAAAAGTACAAAAATTAGCCAGGTGTGGTGGCACATGCCTGTAATCCCAGCTACTTAGGAGGTTGAGTCAGGAGAATCATTTGAACTTGGGAGGCAGAGGCTGCAGTGAGCCAAGATCATACCACTGCACTCCAACCTGGATGACAGAGACTCCATCTCAAAAAAAAAAAAAAAAAAAAAAAAAAGGCAGCTTCAGGCCAAAGGCTGGGATAGGTTGTTTGCCAGACAAACAATAATGACAAATAACCTAGAAAAAGAAAAGTATGTTGATATCTCTTGTTCATGATGTCAGGGCAAGAACACAAGCCTTAGGGGCCGACACCCTGGCTTGCCCCCGGCTCTGCTGGTATTTGCAGAACAAACTCAGGCAACTCACTTTGCTGTGACAATCCTGTTTCCTCACCTGTAAAATAGGGCTGTACCTTCCTAATCTATTGTATTCTTATGACTATTAAATGAGATTTCATGGGAAATAATACTGATAAGCAGAGTTGCTTAATTGATGCAGTTTCTCCTCCCTGTACTTCACAGACATGGCTCTTGAATATCTCTCATTGCCTTCAAAAGCCAAATACACAGTTACTCACTGCTGAAATGATGAGGTCCCTGTGTTCTGCCCACCTTGTCTGAGGACATGTGCAGTGTTTCCTTCCTCTGATAGGCGGCCTCACCAGCCTATCAGTGCAGGGGCACCTTTTCCTGGGGTGCACAAAGCTGGAGATTAGCCAACCTTCAAAAATAGTTATTGAATAAAAGAACAGAGTTGGCCTGAGTGTTAATTCATAACCCAGGACCCCCTCAAGTAGGCTCTGTAATATGATGATTTTATTTATATTTCATTGAAGGCTAACAAAGAATATGAGTGTCATTTAAGCCTAATCCAACTTAGAGGTCACTATTTCCTACTCATCCTCAGCTGCAAGTTTAGAGACCATATTGGGTGGCAGCAGAAGAGCAGTTTCAACCTGGGCCTTGGTGAAACGCTGAAGAAGGAATTAGAGTCAAGAAGGTTGTCTTCTTTAAGCTTTAAAGAGGCAGGAAACAATGGCCCTGCTCAGAGAAAAGATGGCTGTATTTAATACATCCAGGGCTTCCTTCCTACTGACCCAATTTTTCAAGGATGTATCAATGCTTGATACTCTCAATAACACTGTCAGCTTTTCATCCCATCAACTACTTGCACATTCAACAAATAACTATTCAGCACCTCTTATATGCCAGGCAACTGTGCTAAGTGTTGGTATGCAGTGCCCAGCACTTAAAGAAAGGCACTTCAAAGTCTTTATATTCAACTATTCAGTCTGTACTTGAATAGCTTTATTAAATCATTTTTCAGTCTCCAAAAATTAATGGTGCATCATTAAAAACCTCCAACAAAGACCTATCACTTTGGTGAAGAAGAGGCAGATCTCTCTTTCTGGTTGCTCTGAAATGAGAAAGTCTTTCTTGTATAGAGCCCATGTAGGCCTCTGGTCCTAGCTCCACCCCTCTGGAGCCATACAGAATGGGTTTAATCCCTTTCCATTTGCTATTCTTTCAAAACTGTGAAGACAGCTATCGCTTCTCCCTGAGGCTTTGTTTCTCAAAGCCAGCATTCCCAAATCTTTCTGCAGTACCACACACATCATGGTCCCTTCTGTATTCTCATCACAGTCCTTCTAATCCCCAAGAATGGTGGACAAAGAGGAAGGAACGACTGTCTGCTCTGAAAACCAGGCATGAAGATAATACTCTGAAATTTCTGGCAACCACATGAAGGAGAATGGGCACAGCCAGGGTCTGAAGATATCTAACATATATCAAATGCAGAATTTGGAGCAAATTAACCGGATATTAACTGCCAGGAGATGGAATAAAAATAGGAGCATTTAGACAGACCTTCAGGAAAGTTTCCCACCATGAGCCTGGACTGTGCCAAACCCCAAGCATTTGGAAAATAGCTCGAGATGTTCAGCAAGTCCCAAATGCAAGCATTTGGGGATGGTTTGTGCTGTCTTAATTGTCCTTGTTTCCACTAGAGTAGCTTGTCAAGGCACTCATTTGCTGAATTTCTTCCAGATAAAGACTGGTTTCTGATTCAACACAGTTAGAGCCTCTCCCTCCCTCTTTTTTTTTTCCCTCTTTCTTTCCCCTTTTCTTTGTTGTTGGCCAAAGTTCTTCCCAGGAGACCACAGATTTCTCTCAATGAGGACTGTTTTCATTATCAGGTACGATGAGCATATTGAGGAAGTTGATTTATATTCATTTTGAAGTTTCTCTTTAAGAGAAGAAAAGTGATCATCTCTCCTCTTAAAGTAGCTGGCACTTGTGCTGCAAATGTATTAAACGTTTCCAGATTAAATTCCAGCAGAGTACAGTCTATCTTTATACCGGGATAATGGACTACAGTGTTTAGACAGACCCCTGCTTTCTGGTACAGAAGAAAAGGTTCAGGTATAATGCACAGAGACTAAAGGCTGCAGCATTCCAAAGAGAAATGCTGAGAACTGACTGATATACCAGAGTCATCCAGAATGATCTGGAGACTAAGGTGAGGAGGCTGCCCTGAGCTGAAGTAGCACTCACCTTCCCAGGATCAAAAGGCAATATGCAGGAAAAAAGAGTGGACATTCAGTTTGGCCACGCCATACTCTCAGGACATTTGGTGTGAACATACTAGTGGCAGAACACCAAGCCCAGTGGCAATGCTTCCACATGACACAATCCCTACAAGAAGAGAAAAGTTCTAGGGATACAGTTGGGAGACAGTGGGGAGGTCAATGATGGAAGACTGGTCTTTTCTTTTGACAAATTAAAGGTTGTTTTTAAGCAGAAAGAGGACAGCTCCAGATTTGCCAGAGCTCATTATGCTTATTGCTCACTCATGAAGAAACTTAAAACCATCTTGTCCTTCAGCCTAATCATATTCACAGGCTAACTCAATCACAGGGCGGTCTATCAGACACTGTGGGCTGTCTACCCAATATCCCTTCTTGTATCATCCTGATAAGATAACGCTGATTTTGTTAGGGGTGGGTATAATTGACTTAATTGTATCAGTTTCCATGCTATACTTTTCAGCATTCCATGCAACAAGGACTAGCTTTGGAGTACAGTTTTAGCTAAGGAGGTATAAACAGAAGTCTGTAGGGATTTCCAGTAAAGTTTTCTTTTTTCAGGTGAGAGTTGAAACCATCTTGCTCCCTTTTTTATCTTCCTGTTTTAAACATGAGTGTGAGACTAGAATTCAGCAGCCATTTTGTGACAGCGAGGATGACAGTCATGCACTGAGATGGGGGAACAGAAAAATGGTAGGAGCCTGAGACTTGATGTGTCTCCAGCAGCAGACCTAGACTACCTCCTTCTGCATCCACCGGTCCCCTCACCCACCCCCCCCCCCCCCCCCCCCCCCCGCCCGCCACACATATACACATACTTTTCCACCTCAGGAAATGTAACCGCCATCTTCCCCAAAGCTTTAGGAGTCATCCTTGATTTTCCTCTTTCTCTTACCATCCCCTCTACTCTTGTATGTTCCATCTATTACCAAATTCTATCAATTCTACCAGCAAAATAGATCTGAGATTCATCTCTTTTTCATGTCTGCCGCTGCTTCTGTAGTGAACTCTTTCACACCTGGAATGTTGCAAGAGTCTCTTACTGAGTCTCTCCACAAGGGCTCGGCTTCCTGCAATTCACCTCTACATAGCAACAGGAGTGCTTTCCCAAAACAGGCCTGATGGCATCACTCCTCACTCCCACTTAACACCCTTCTGGCTTTCCACTGCATTGAGTTCCTCATGAGAGCCCTGAGGCCCTGCGTGACCTGGCTCCTGGACACCTCTCCAACTTCTCTCACCACTCTTGCCTCTCTTCCAGTGGCTCAAAACCACTCATTCTCACCCAAAATGTTCTTGCCTTCAGTTCAGCTCTATTTCATCCTTCAGGTCTTAGCTTAAGTGTCATGAAAATCTTCCCGACCACTGTGTCTACAGGAAATTACCCTGCTGTTGCTCTTAATCCTGACCCACTCCCTTCTTAACACTTTTACAACTTGCAATGATTGAATTGGCTTGCTTACCTGTAGTTATTTGGTTTCGGACAACAGACTCCACTAAGACAGGGCCCAAATCTTTTTTGTGATTTTTTTATTCCTAGTGCCTAGTCTACTGCCTGGGACATAGTTAGAGCTCAGCAAATATTTGTGAAATGAATGGTGGATTGATTGTATTTGGATATGATATGATGCAGTGTATGCAATTTTTCACTTGATAGAAGTATATGGAAATTTCTATTACAATGTTTATTTTAAGCTACTGTTTAGAAATCATATATAACATATACTTTCAAGCTCATTTATTTTTACTTTCTCACTTTTCAATTGATGCTTATGTCAGAAAACATAATTTGAGTCATGAATGCATATTAAAACATAGATTGAACTTTATTTTATGGCATCAAAATACTTTCCTGACCCTGAAATATTCTTTTTTCATAATATTCTTATAAAATACTTTCTGACCATGAAATATTATTTTTTATATAATTCTTACAAAAACTAGATTCCCTTAATATTTCTGTTTCTAAATGGAAAGATCAGAAAGACTTTTTCAGATTGGAATGCAAATTCCAAATTTCTTTGGAATGACACATGGGTGTTGTGAATAAACTTATTCCTGGGTAACAGCATGGTCTGTGGAATTAGAAAATCTGGATTCAGGCCGGGCGCGGTGGCTCGTGCCTGTAATCCCAGCACTTCGGGAGGCTGAGGCGGGTGGATCACAAGGTCAGGAGATCAAGACCATCCTGGCTAACACGGTGAAGCCCCATCTCTACTAAAAATTAAAAAAAAAAAAAAATTAGCCAGGCATGGTGGTGGGTGCCTGTGGTACCAGCTACTCAGGAGACTGAGGCAGGAGAATGGCAAGAACCTGGGAGGCGGAACTTGCAGTAAGCCGAGATCGCGCCACTGCACTCCAGCCTGGGTGACAGAGGGAGACTCCGTCTCAAAAAAAAAAAAAAAAAAAACCAAAAAAAAACCTGGATTCATATCCAGTTTTTGACAGTCATTTACTATCTGTGTTACATAGAGCAAACTGTGTGCCTTATTTGTGCCTTAATTTTCTCAACAGCACTATCAGGGCATAGCAGAAACATCCATCACAGCGTTGCTGTAATGTTTCAATGAGAAAATGCCTTGTAAACATGTGTCAAAGTACCTAGAATATAGCGAACACCGCCTAATTTTAGATATTGTATGAGTTTCCTAGAGCTGCCTTAATAAAGTACCACAGATTGGAGGCTCGAACAACAGAATTTAATTTTCTCACAGTTTGGAGACCAGAGGACTCAACCTAGGTGCCGACAGGCTTGGTTTCTCCTGAGGCCTCTTTCCTTGGCTTGTAGATGGCTGCCTGCTCCCTGTGTCTTCACATGGTTCTCCCTTCCTTCCCTCTGTACTTGTTGTGCCTAAATTTCCTTTTTTTTTTTTTTTTTTTTCTTTTTGAGACATGGTCTCACTTTGTTGCCCAGGCTGCAGTGTAGTGA
The DNA here is from genome assembly GCF_007565055.1 of Rhinopithecus roxellana. Lineage (NCBI taxonomy): Eukaryota > Metazoa > Chordata > Mammalia > Primates > Cercopithecidae > Rhinopithecus > Rhinopithecus roxellana. Next base: position 79,893,923 of record NC_044565.1, read on the forward strand.
TGCAATCACGGCTCACTGCAGCCTTTACCTCCCAGGCTCAAGTGATCCTCCCATCTCAGCCTCTCAAGTAGTTGTGACTGCAGGCATCCATCCCCATGCCTGGGTAATTTTGTTTATGTTTATGTTTTTGTTTGTTTGTTTTGGTTTGGTTTTTAGAGACGAGTTTTGTCATGTTGCCCTGGCTGGTCTTGAACTCCTGGGCTTAAGTGATCCTCCTGCCTCGGCCTCCCAAAGTGCTGGGACTATAGGTGTGAGTCACTGTGCCCAGCTTGCATTTCTTCTTTTAAGGACACCAGTCCTATTGGATCAGGACCCACCTAATAACTTCATTTCAGTTTAATTACCTCTTTAAAAACCCTATCTTCAAATACAATCACATCTTGAGGTACTAGGGGTTAGGACTTCAGCATATTACTTTTAGGGGACACAATTCAGCCCTTAACATTGTTGATATCATTCCCCAAGATCATGTGTAGAGTTTCTTTCTTCAACACTGGTTTTTGAAATCCTGCAGACTTTTTAATGAGAATTTGAAGAGATGAACATCATCACATCTGGTAACTAGCATTTCGAGGGAAACTTGCAGGGTGCTTGTCTCTTTTACGCTTGTTATTGGCTTGTTTTTAAAGTGAGTGTTCCTTATACTTCCTGGTTTTAGCAAATAATTTACTAAGGTCTACTTAAGTTGTGTGAGACTAAGAATAAACACAATTGTAAACTGGGTATGATGGTCAGAACCACCCTGGAAGTGAACGGTGAGCTGAGCTGAGTGTGGGTGAAGGTGAAGCCGTAGCCGTCCTTCCCCAATGCTCACCAGCCTGCACCCTCCAGGGCTTCTCAACCTCTGTGTAGACACTCTGACCCATTCCAATAAGAGAGAAAGTACTTGAAAAGTTATATTGCCAATTTTTAGAAAGTAAAAGTGGAAACAGATCTTCAGACCTACCTTTAATGGTACAGGCACACTGAAACCCCAACACCAAACTCTGAGGTTTTACTCTCCACCATTGAGAGATGCTAATCTAAGCTAAAACTTCTCTCCAGCAACAGAATAACTCTTTGTAATATATACTTGAAAGTTAAGCATAGACAGTGTATTGAAATTCCTGGGCTTGAATCTTGCCATTTATTAGCTATTTGGTTGGTACAAAAGTAATTGTGGTTTTTGGCATTAAAAGTAATGGAAATTGGGGCAAAAGCAGGTAATTAGAAGTAATATGTGATGGTAAGCATGTCATTTACCCTCTCTGAGTCTCAGTTTCCTATACCATAAAATTGGGAAAACAATATATATTTCTCTCCTATCTCCCTGAACTCTTATGAGGAGGAAGAGGTATAATAAAGCACTTAGAAAACTATAATCAACCAAAATCAATGCAACAGTCAATACAAATCAATACTGATAGTGAACACTTAGATGGTCCTTACTCTGCTAGGTGCCATTCTAAGAATTTCATATGCATGGGTTCATTTGATCTTCAAAACAACTCTATGAAGTAGGTACTGTCATTAGCCCTCATATGGCTGTTGAATTAGATACACAAATTTTAAGTTGGCTTTTAAATTCCTGTATGCTTGGGTTTCTCACACTTCATTGTACATATGAGTCCCCTGGGAATCTTGTTGAAAAATGCAAAGTCTTATTTAGTAGATCTGGGGAGGGGCTAGAGATCTTGCATTTCTAACATGTTCTCAAGTTATCAGATTTAAAGATGAGTTGTATGCATTTTTCTTTTGCACACACAAAAAGCAAGTATTCTAAATTTGCTGGTTCTGTGTTAAATGACTGTCAGTAACATGCTTATTAGTGATGTGTGTGGTATGGGAGGGGTATTTGTATGTATGTATTTAAACAATCTAACATTGAGTATTTCAGCACATGAAAATGTGCTCAACATCACTAGCCATCAGGGAAATGCAAATCAAAGCCACAGTGAGATACTACTTGATACCCATTAGGATGGCTATAGTAAAAGAAAATAAAACAAGTGTTGGTGAGGATGTGGAGAAACTGGAACTCTCATACATCGCTGGGAAGATATAAAATGATGTAGCCACTGTGGAAAACAAATTGGACATTCCTTAGTAAGTTAAACACAGACTTGCCATATGATCCAGCAATTCCACTTGTAGATATACACTCAAGAGAATTGAAAACATGTTGAGATTGGCCGGGCGTGGTGGCTCAAGCCTGTAATCCCAGCACTTTGGGAGGCCGAGACGGGTGGATCACGAGGTCAGGAAATCGAGACCATCCTGGCTAACACGGTGAAACCCCGTCTCTACTAAAAAATACAAAAAAAATCTAGCCGGGCGAGGTGGCGGGCGCCTGTAGTCCCAGCTACTCGGGAGGCTGAGGCAGGAGAATGGCGTAAACCCGGGAGGCGGAGCTTGCAGTGAGCTGAGATCTGGCCACTGCACTCCAGCTCGGGCGACAGAGCGAGACTCCATCTCAAAAAAAAAAAAAAAAAAAAAGAAAAGAAAACATATTCACACAAAACCTTATACATGAATATTCCTAATATCTATATTGCAAATGCCAAAAGATGGAAACAACTCAAATATCCATCAATTGATAAATAAACAAAATTGACATATCCCTACAATGGAAAATTATTTAGCCATAAGAGAATGAAATACTGATACATGCTACAACATACATGAACACTGAAAACATTATGCCATGTGAAAGAAGCCAGATACAATAGGCCACATATTGTATGATTCCATCTATATAAAATATCAACAACAATAGGCAAACTCATAAAAACAAAAGAGGCTGGGCACGGTGGCTCATGCGTGTTTTTATTTTTGAAAAGTACAGGTGTTTCTGACCAACTATTCCTTAATCCAAGGTCACAACTTACTCCTATATTTTCTCCTAAGAATTTTATAGTTTTAGCTCCCACTTTTAAGTCTGATTCACTTTGAGTTAAGTTTTGTATATGCGGTGAGATAGGAGCCCAACTTTACATTTTTGCACATGGATTACCAGTTGTCCCAGCCCATTTGTTGAGAAGACTATTGTTTCCACATTGACTTGTCTTGGTACCCTTATTACGATGATTAAATTGTTTGTGTCACTTGGCTAGGCTATGGTACCCAGTCATTTGTGAAGGTATTTTGTAGATGTGATTAACATCTACAGTTGATTGACTTTAAGAAAAAGAGATTACCCTGCATAATGTGAGTCATCCTCATCCAATCAGTGAAGGCCTTCAGAGCAAAAATGGAGGTCTCCCTGAGAAGAAGGAATTTTGCCTCAAGACAGTTACGCAGAAGTTCTGTCTGTATTTTGCCTGCTGGCCTACCCTACAATTTTTACACTCAAAACTGCAATATCAACTTTTGCCTACTTTGCTTGCCTTTTCTTTCTTTTCTTGCCTAATTGCCCTGACCAGAACTTCCCATACAATGTCAAATATAAGTGGCAAGAGTAGACATCCCTGTCTTGTTCCTTATCTTAGAGAAAAAGCTTTTAATCTTTTTCCATTACATATAATTTAGTTGTGTTTCTTTTTGTAGATTCTCTTCATCAGTTTGAGGAATTTCCATCCTATTCCTAATGTTTTTAGTGTTTTTATAATGAAAGGGTGTTGGATTTTGTCAAATGCCCTTTCCACATCTATTGAAATAGTCATGTGGTTTTTGTCCTCATTTTACTGACTTAGTGTATAAAAGAGGTTGATTTTTATATGTTGAGCCACTCTTGAGTTCCTGGGATAAATTCCACTTGGTCATGGTATATAATTCTTTTTATATTTGCTAGAAACACACACACATACACCCTAAAAACCACTGTATTAAAAGCATTTAGCAATAAAACAACCAACCAAATAAAAAAGAAACAAAAATAAAGTCCCTGAGATAACTTTGTAAATTGAAGATGTTTTTGTAATTTTAAGAAATTATTATGTTTGGAATGTTGTCAGATACAGTACATCTGAATTGAACAAAAATGACTAGGTCATTCTGATGAATCAAACTTTATTAGACAAGCAGGATTCAATATGGCTTATAGAACATCTTTGAATTTCTGCCATAATTTCAAATATTACATTCTTTTCCACATTACCTGCACTTCCATTTGCTGCCTCCAAATCCCTGGGGGGTAGGGGCTATTAGGGATAGTGCAGAGTTGGTGGGCATGGCATATACTCTGGATTACCCTAAAAATGCAGCATTTTAGGGAAGGTAAGTCCAGCAAGTAGAGGCAAACGCGAGCCAGGCATTATGTGTGTCTTGTTAACTCAGCTGTTAATCATGCGGGCTTGTAGGCCATGGGGTCAGAAATCCCTTAAATCACTCAATTTTTGGCCTTAAACCCAGCTGCTTCAGCACAGAAATCATTGCTCATTTTCACTTTGGATTACCAGTTGCTTATTAGTTTCCACAACTGTCTTAGATGTGCAATTGTATACTTGTGGCATTTTTGGTAAGGAGTTCCATTTATTTAGAGTAGAATAGCTAAATGTACAGAGAAATGGAGGGTTGTTATAGAACCTTGGTCAAGTGTGAAGGACTTCAAGGTGCGTGTAAAATTCACTTAATCTGTATCCTTTAAATGTGTATCAAAGGAGATGACTTCTCAACACTTCCATCTTTTCTCACTGTCCCCATTAGCATTACAGGTCTCTCTGCCAAGAAGTCTTCCTTACCTCTGACTAGCCTTTTTCTCTTGTTCTGTCATCAGTGAAGATAGAGAACAGCTGCTCTATTTTATGGCCTCACTGTTACTTTAATTTATATCTGCTGTAAACAGGATTGCTTAAAACTTAATAGAACATTTCAGTTGGGCATGTAGAAAGGACCCTCTGTCTTGCCCCAGTCATTCCCAATACATGTAGTTTATTGCCTTAATTTATGATTTTGTGTCTGTTGTTGTTGCCTTTTTTTGGTAAATAGCGTGATTTTATTTTTATGACCATATTCTTCCTAGGAATTCTCTGGGCACATGGTGTTTCAAAATCTTGCTAATTTAAAGACCCATTTCACAGACTGAGAGATGATCTTGATAAGATAATAAAAGGAAAGTTTAAGTAATACCTTGTGGTCTCAAAGTTGGCAAAGACTCAAGCATTGCTATTGCAGCTCCTCAGAGGTGATGTGGCTGGAGCTCATAGATAAAGGCTCTGTAGCTAGATCTGTGTATCTAACATTACTGCTGGTATTTTACACAGTGAGAAATATCTAAGGGGAAAATCCTGGCATGAAGTGGAGTGCCTCTTTCCCTTTAGATGCCTTTCTACTTTGGCCAAAGAATGGAGAAGTCTTTTGTAAGGGCAGACTGGTAGCTTCTACCCACTGATGGCACTGACCTGTGACCCAGAGAGCAAGGATAAAAAATGTATAAATAGGCATATGATTTCTCAGAGAATGTTGCTTAAAGCTTAAGTCATGGGGCTAAACTTTTTCCTGCCCTGTGGATTTATGACCTCATATGTGGATGGGAGAAATGCAACAGCAGATCACCACTGGGTGAACCGGCAACCTCTGCTGTGGGCTGCAATTTCTTACCCTCTCAAGGAAGCAAATAGGTTACTCCCTTGTGAAATCATGTTTTCACTCCATCCCATTGCCTCCTTTGTGGGCTTAGAGGAATTCCTTCACTGATACAGATAACCCCAAAGCTGACCAGGATTGTTTTCAGGGATTTTACAAATAGGAGAGAAGAGCTCAGAGGTAGGGATTTCAGTTTCCATTGTTAATTCAACATCCTTTCTTCCTGGAAGTGGAATCAATGACATATTCTCTAGCAGAATCAACTCTTGTTTTTAAATAGCAGGTGATAAGGATCTAGGGACCATTCTAAGGGATTTCTCTTTTCCGTGATCAAATTCTTTAGAAACCATGAATTCTTCTGACAGTCTGTTATTTCACAAAGGGACTTTCTAAAAATTGGCCTACACTGGTAGTAGATTTGTACTATTGTCAAAAACTACCCCCATGTGCTGTGCTTAACTGTTTGGGTCCTAATCCAAGCTCTACCACTTAACCTCCCTAGGCCTCAGAATAACAATATCTACCTACATGCACCTGAATCTCTTAGAACAATGCTCAGCAGACAGTGAGTGCTTAAACTAACCTTGGCCATGATGACAATGGTGGTGGTGGTGGAGATGATGTCCTAGGTGCTTGACTAGTCTCTTTAGATATAAGCGAATCCTCACAAGTATCCATTTCCCTTTTACAGATGAAAGAGAAAGTCTCAGAGAGAATAAATAATCAGCCCAAGGCCATAAAGTTAATAGGTGGCGGGGCAGGCATTCAAGCTTGGGTCTTTCTAATCCTGCCTGAAGCTCTTTATTGCACCACCAGGTTACTGGCCCAGACATCAGCAATATGCATTAGGAAAGTTCTTTATGATTTAGAATCATTTCACAAACATTACTTGTCATTGTTTAGCCTTTCCGTGGATCTATAGGTTTTGATTACCAGCATCACAATGAATAAATGAGAACATGGGTTCAGATAGGATGAAGCTGGCTTGAGTTTACCCACCTAACAAGTGTGGACAGGGACCTGGCTCAGCCTAGGTTACTCCGCCTATGGAATGAATGCTTTCTGTAATCCAACATGGCTTTCAGTGCCCAATCTGAATTCCTTTCCTTGTCCATCAAGACTGCCATCTGTTCCCTCAATGCATGCTTCAGTTTTTCATTTAAACTCCGGTCAGGAGTCCCTTCTCAGCTGGTCAGCTCACCAGGTGTTCTACTTGGATCCTCTGCCCTTGCTGTGCTGCTTTGCACATGGTCTTGACAAGTTTTTCTTCACAACTGACCTTCGAGGAAGATCCTGTGACTGACCTAGGTCACGGGGCTGGGATATGACACAGCTGGATGCAGAGACCCTCCAAGCACTTCCTTACACTGTTGTGTGCTCAGAATCACTGCCTCCTTAGCCCTGATGAAAGAACCTTTAGAAGGCCTGCTCAGTGGCTCTGAGGTCTCTACCGGAGAAAAGACCATTTCTGAGATAACAAGTATCTGACTGAAGTAGCAGTGGTTCTTAACAAGAGCTCCTTGAAGTGGTCTTCAAAGTAAGCCAGTAAGCAGACACAGCTATTGGTGAGAACAGGTATAATGCATAATTATCTCAGTTCTGAAGAAAACAGGTGGTTTGCATGACTAGCTTAGAAACAAGTGGACTGGGTTGTATTTGAATGTTGAAATTACAAAGTCAAGAGACTGTACCCTATATCATAGAAGGGCAGTAACTTTTTATTGAGGGTAGTTATCAAATCTTTATTGAGTACCATCTAAATGTTATAAACTCTGCACTGGGCACCATGGATACAGTAGTGAATAAGACGGACAAAATCCCTGTCCTTGTGAAGCTACATCCTACTAGAAGAGCTAGACTAAAAATAAATGCATAATATTATATTTGGGAGTAGTAAATACTATTCTCCAGAAAAATAAAATGTGGTAAGGAGATAGAGATTGAGTGTGTGTCAGGAGTATGCATCATGGTGACTGTTTTTGATACAAAATGGAAGTATCTCTGGGGAGGTGATTTTAAAGGTAAGAAGGAGCTGACAATGAGGAGATCTGGGGGGAAAATATTCTGGATTGCAGACTTAGAAAGAGGAAGTCTCCTGAGCAGAAAGGAACTGGGCATGTTCGTTAAATAGCAAGAAGTCATTCTATATGTTAAGTGTCCTTAAGAAAGTAGTGTAATTTCTCTGACTCTCATTTTCCTTACCTACATAAAACTCAGATGTCAACTGTGGCCTCTTTTGCTCTCAAATTAGAGGAAGTATTGCACTAATGCATCTCCCCAGCCATCACCCTCACTACAATCCTGTAGCCAATAAAAGTTTGGTTGGGCGAGGTGACTCATGCCTGTAATCCCAGCACTTTGAGAGGCCCAAGTGGGCAGATCACCTGACATCAGGAGTTCGAGACCAGCCTGGACAACATGGTGAAGCCCTGTCTCTACTGAAAATACAAAAATTAGCCGGGCGTGGTGATGCGTACCTGTAATCCCAGCTGCGTGGGTGGCTGAGGCAGGATAATTTTTTGAACCCAGGAGGCAGGTGGAGGTTGCAGTGAGCTGAGATCGCACCACTGCACTCTAGCCTGGACAACAGGGTGAGACTCAGTCTCAAGAAAAATAAAAAATAAAAATAAAAAAATAAAAAATAAAAAAACTCCAAAGCCCCTGCCTCTCAAAGATTTCCCAGTTCCCGATCCCATATAGTTTTGTCTCTTGAGGCTTTGACTGCAATGGGAAACCCAGACCCTTTCATAAGAACCACAGAAACCCCCACCTAGGAATTGTGTGCATAGCAGATGAGCTGAAGATTTGGGGCTGAAGAGAGCCCTGAGGGGAGAACAGCCAACCTGTACAGGAGCTATAGGGCTGACAGCTCCCATACAGCAGTGCTAGGAATTCTCTGGCTCTTTCTCAGGGCTAGCCTCTAACTTTCTGGCTCCCTCTCCTCTTCTTTTATTTCTCTCACCTTTTCCTTCCAATAACAAAACAACAACTTTTTTCTCTCTTCTCCTGCCCCCATCTCTTTTGACATCACAAAATCTCAACTAACCCCAAATATCTTTCAAAGTATTTTCTTGAACAAATACAATGGCATCTCTCAACATGATTCTGGAGCCAGTTTTAGTAAAAAGTAATTTTTCACATCTCTGCATTTAAATTGCAGGCAATTATATTGGCTTTTTGAGGTCATTGGAAGGATGACACAAGATGATACATGGACTAGCTTTAGTGGCATTACAGGCATACAGTAAATATTTGATTAACAGAGGGGAGGATAAGTGTGGTGACCATTGTGGCAGTGGTTGTTATCAACCCACTACTTGTTTGAGGCCAGACGACTTTGGAGTTTAACTTAGAGGAGCTAAAGAGACGAAGAACTAAGAAAGTTCTTGCCACAAAGAGGGAAGCAGAATATTGCGGGTACACTGAAGGGCAGAATGAAACAAAACAAACAGAAAACTCTAGAGATTGGAGGTAGGTCAAAGAGAACGGAGAAGAAAAGTGATAGATGCAAAGCTATGCAACAAAAATGTAAATAAGCTTTATAAAACTTCAGACCTAAGTCCTAAACCTGGTGGGTGAATGGCACTTACCATCTCTCCTACGCTGTGGAATACGAATTTGCAGAAAGCAGTTGAAAGAGCACAAAATGACTTCTGGTTAAGGATCATGGTATACAGGCATTAATTCTCACCCTCCCCTTCTTCAAAAATCTCAAAAAGAACTAAAAACAGAAAAATATTTTAGTTGCCAATGAAATAAGGATATGACTGCAATCTTAAACCACAAACTATGTAGCAAACCTGCCAAATGCTGTGAAATCTGGACCAAAATGAGGAAGAACACTAAAAACTAACAATATATCCTCAGACCTTGGGCAAGAGGGACATTTCCCCAAAAGAAAGTGAGATTACCCTGAAATGCCATCCAGTGATTCTTCAAGGGAGGTAAGATCCAGGGGCACCAGGGCCATGGCAGAAGAGGACTCTCCCTTTAGACTCAACTTGATACCACAGAACATGGCAGGCAGAAAAGCAGAGGAACCAGAGTGGTACCTGATTTTTATCCAATATTCATTCTCTTGCTGTGGGAATGACCAAGGCAGAGAAAGTGGAGGAAAATCGCATTTTCCAAATTACCAAGCTTTTCAATGACAAAAATTGAGTGGTGATATACAGTTCCAGAATAAGGAAAATAACAGATTTGGTGAGAGGCTGTAGGAGGCAATATACTGTGTTCAAGCTTACTAACAACCCCCACTACTCCCCTTCCTTTGTGGATGATTTTTCAGCAAGAATACAAGATGAATGACAATCTGAAAGAACCATCCCACAGACATGCTTTGAAATGAGAGAGAAAATAAAGAAGAAAGGAATGTAGGATGAAGATAAAGAACTACAAAAGAAATCATCTAAGAAAATGAAGAGTTCAGACAGAGTTCTCTATAATCTCAAAGAAATTATAGGAGAAAAGTGTAAATAAAAAATATTACAGAAAAAAAGCCATACTACAGCCAGGTGCGGTGGTCATGCCTGTAATCCCAGCACTTTGGGAGGCCAAGGTGGGTGGATCATGAGATCTGGAGTTCGAGACCATCCTGGCCAATATGGTGAAACCCCATCTCTACTAAAAATACAAAAAATGAGCTGGGCTTGGTGGCATGCACTTGTAGTCCCAGCTACTCAAGAAGCTGAGGCAGGTGAATTGCTTGAACCTGGGAGGCAGAGGTTGCAGTGAGCCCAGATGGTGCCACTGCACTCCAGCCTGGCAAGAGAGCAAGACTCCATCTCAAAAAAAAAAAAAAAAAAGCCATACTACAAGCAACCAAAATTAGAATAAACCTAACTTAAAACAGACGGGACTTGTATTAATTCATTAATTCATTCAACTAGTAATTAGTAAATACCCCCTCCATGCCCAGAGTGCTTCTTGATGCTGGGAGCTTAGCAGCGTCTAACGTGGGCAACATCTCTGCTTTCATGGAGCTTACAACCTAGGGTGGATGGGGGATAGTAAAAAGTAAAGAATACATTTTGATAGTGCTATAAATAAAGTAAAACAGAATGACATAATAGAGTATGAAAGTTACTGGGTGACCATGGAAGTCTCTCTCACTGCAGGACATTTTATCTGAAGCCTGTATAACATCATGAATGATTCAGACCTGCAAATATCTGGGGAGACATTCTATGCACATATTATTATAAAAAAGAAAGATTATAAGGAAAAAGACATGAATGATAGGTAAGGAATATTCAACAAATACATAATTGGTGTTTGCAAAGAAGAAATGAACAAAAGAAACAGAAAAAATGTTTAAAACATAGGAAAACCAATCCCCAGAACAAATGCGTAAGTCTGCAGATTGAGAGAATAATGCTCTAATGAAAACTTATTTGAATGATCAACACCAGTACTTAAAAATAATACGGGCAACCAGCCCTGAATCTAGTCTGGTCTCATGGCTTGCTTTGACTGATTTCATGAGGTGAAAATTATTTCGTGGCAGCCCTGAGTTTACAGCCCGAAGAGGCCTTGCATACTTTCACTCCCTTTCTCACAGCCCTGCTGCCATCATGTGAACAAGCCTGGGCCATCCTGCTGGAGTATGAGAGATCACAGGGCCAAGTCACCCCCACTTTCCCTGCCAAGAGATAATCAACTACCACACGAGTGAGGTGATTCTAGGCCAGCCAGGTTCCAGTTGACGCATGTCCTAACTCATTCACCCAAGATCAGCGAAGCCATATCAGCAGGACCATCCCTACAGACATGCAGGTCTGCAGCAATGATTAATGGTGTTTATTTTCAGCCACAGTGTTTTGGGGGTGATTTATAAGTCAACAAAAGCTAAATATGATGAATGTCTAAATGTTTTTCATAATCTTTTTCTTGACTTTAGAGAGATAAGTTAGAAAATAATGTCTTTTGTGAAGAAATGTTTACCTGAAATCCAGCGTATCCAATTACATTTCAGTTTCTTTTTCTTCTGTTAAAGGAAACTTACATTTAATACCTTTTATTTAAAATCACATTTCGTATGTCTAATTTCTACTTTTACTATAAAAATGGATTCTATTTCATCAAAATTCTAACTTTTTATTTTTTAAACCGTATGGATGTATAAAGAGATGTGCAGGACAATTTTTATCCAGTGTTAATAGTTGCTCTTTCATTGGCAGCAAGAGTTTGTATAATTTTTCTGTTGCTCTTTGTAATTTTCTGTATGGCTTGAATTTATTGTAATGAGTATGTACCAACTTTGTAAAAACAGTTGAGTCATTCTTTTAAAAGAGCTCGACAGGCAGAAAGGAAGTGCTCAGAAAAGGCTGGGAATATGTTGAAAGGGTGTAAGAGCAACATGGGATCCTGGATTGGCTCCTGTGTCAGAAAATGGACATTAGTGGAAAAACTTGCAAAATGTGAATAGAGTCTTTGATTATTAGTATTGGGTTAACGTTAAAGCAGACTTGATCATTGTACTGTGGTTGGTCATGAAAGATGTTCATAATAGAAGTTGAGCGAAGGGTGAAAGGGAACTCTCTAGACTATTTTGGGAACTAAGTCTAAAATTATTTCAAAATATAGTTGAAAAGGGATAAGACTGTGCTTAATTGTATAAATAAAAAGTCCCACTTTGATCTATCAAAAATCAACAGTATTTGATCTTACTTTTGAAATGGAAAACCTATCATTCTTTGTGAAATAAAGGGGGAATAGTTAAAAGATAGTCAGTAACTAATGAACATAGTAAATAAAAATTGCTATTAGGTATTAGCTGACTTTGATTCATAGTTTGAGTTCCAGGATATTCTGGGAAAGAAATTTGCTGATGTAAATGTATAATGGCAGCAACATACTATCACTGCTGTTATTAATATTTTGATAATGTTTGGTCTGTCAAGGACCAAAGCAATTCTGTATTCTATACAAGCAGTTTGTATACATTTTACATGTCTAAAGTAATTATTAATATATTTTCAGTTTAATTTAAAGATTGTTATTTGACCAGAGGAATAATTAAGGAATCAGAACAGTGGATTACGTCTCCACGTTAGCAAAATGTGACAGATACATAATCTGTACTGGAAGTGATTTAAGCCTGGTATTTGTGATGCATCAAAGGAAAGCCCATTTGGTCTAGGTTGAAATAGTTTCCTTAGATGAGGAGTACTCTACTTTTTATCAGTTATATTATTCTTCACATCCATTTTGGTTCCAGAACTGAATGACATCCATGCCACACCATGTATCAAAACACTCTATAATACATTTTTAAAAACCTCTAATACACTCTGATTGTTTCATAAAGGAGTTATCTTTTAAAAGAGCAGACCAGGTTCATGGCAGGGAAGTTCTCTGGTGCATTCTGAAGCAAATAGAAAGAAAACAACAAAAATCTTAGAAACTTGTAACTGACAAAAATCAACTGCATTTGTTTTAGTTTGGAAACAGCACCAGTTTCTTTCTTCTAAAAGAGCAAGAATTCACAGCAAGAATATTATTTTTGTTTACAAGAGTTGTGTCTGAACCCTCTAAAATACGACTGTCAAGTCAAATGTCAAGAATGTTAATTAGCGAAAGGAAGGGGAGGAGTCGACAGGAGGCAGGCCTTCAGCACCAGCTCACTCTGTAAACAGAGCTGTGTCTTGAATTCCACAGCAATGGCATGGAGGCATTCTTTGAAAAGAGGAGATAATAGATGATGAAGTATCTAGCAAAGAAGATATGAAAAGCTGCTGTCCAAACACTGTTTATCAAACAAATATACTCTGATTGTAAACTGCCAAAAACTGAGTTTCAGTTTGTTTAGCTCACCAATGTGTGAGTGTGAGTATTCACTATTTGCATTTTATTTCAGTTCTTCTCACTGAGGTCGTTCCTTATTTGAATTAATTCATGCCCTCTGTTCAGAGGATCTCTCCAAAGTAGATTACAAGATTCAGAGATTTTTTTTTAAGTACATTGATAACTTCTCCAATTCTAAATATTCTACTGTTTAACCATTGGCCCATTATCCCAGGCATAAAACAGGGAAGAAAGATACACCCGTGTTAAAACCAACAGGCTTTTTTTTTTTTTTTCATACTTTATGTTCTAGGGTACATGTGCACAATGTGCCAGTTTGTTACATATGTATACATGTGCCATGTTGGTGTGCTGCACCCATTAACTCATCATTTACATTAGGTATATCTCCTAATGCTATCCCTCCCCCTTTCCCCCTACCCCACAACAGGCCCCAGTGTGTGATGTTCCCCTTGCTGTGTCCAAATGATCTCATTGTTCAATTCCCACCTATGAGTGAGAACATGCAGTGTTTGGTTTTCTGTTCTTGCGATAGTTTGCTGAGAATGATGGTTTCCAGCTGCATCCATGTCCCTACAAAGGACATGAACTCATCCTTTCTTATGGCTGCATAGTATTCCATGGTGTATATGTGCCACATTTTCTTAATCCAGTCTGTCATTGATGGACATTTGGGTTGGTTCCAAGTCTTTGCTATTGTGAATAGTGCCACAATGAACATACGTGTGCATGTGTCTTTATAGCAGCATGATTTATAATCCTTTGGGTATATACCCAGTAATGGGATGGCTGGGTCAAATGGTATTTCTAGTTCTAGATCCTTGAGGAATCGCCACACTGTCTTCCACAATGGTTGAACTAGTTTACAGTCCCACCAACAGTGTAAAAGTGTTCCTATTTCTCCACATCCTCTCCAGCACCTGTTGTTTCCTGACATTTTAATGATCGCCATTCTAACTGGGATGAGATGGTATCTCATTGTGGTTTTGATTTGCATTTCTCTGATGGCGAGTGATGATGAGCATTTTTTCATGTGTCTGTTGGCTGTATGAATGTCTTCTTTTGAGAAGTGTCTGTTCATATCCTTTGCCCACTTTTTGATGGGGTTGTTTGTTTTTTTCTTGTAAATTTGTTTGAGTTCTTTGTAGGTTCTAGATATTAGCCGTTTGTCAGATGAGTAGATTGCAAAAATTTTCTCCCATTCCCAACAGGCTTTTTATTTCCTCAAATGATCCTGTGTCTTACCTTATTTAGATATCATATGGTATATGTAAATAGATGTGGATAGGTTTGACAATTATTTTATTTTTCTTTTAGACCTAGAGTTTAACCAAAACCATCTCTTCCATGCAGCATCACCCCAAATTCAACAGAGTGGGACTTGGCAGACAAGTTTTAATTATAGATCCTGCATCTATCTTGTGTCCATCAATATCATGGTTAACTTGGAAGTTAAAGAGGCATTTTGCAATATCACAGGTCACTTCTCAACTCATTTAAAATTAATCCCAGTTAAAATAAAAAATAACACAAATCAAACAGGGCGTTTGTCATGTTAATTTTGTAGTTGCACTGTCAGAATTATATATCAGCTTTGCCTAAGGAGTAAAATGAAACACACCCAAATGTAGTATTTTTAGGAAAAAATGTCTGGAAATGAGGGCATACGTTACTATGAATTTTTGTTAAAGATAAGCAAAACTCTCTCATGTGCTAAAATTTATTGAGTGGACAAAAATCTCCTCCACAGATGCAATTATTCACATACTCATTAGTCAAATATTTAGTGTGTGCCTTGAGGATACACCATAAATCAACCTCTTCTCTGTTCCTCTTCCCCAGTCTCCAAAATCTACCTCCTACCTCCAACCCCAGACTCACATGGAATTGCAAATAGCTTGATTGGATAAGCATGAACATCAGAGAAAACTCTCTGATACATTTTTGATACTTGCTGGTAAAAGTATGTTGGGTGTTTTTCTTTCTACCTAAGGATGTTCCATCCATCATGGAGGGAAAATGGGGCTGCGAGAAGCCTGCCTCAGCTGGCAGGGTCATATCCACTCACAGATGTTGAGGAGTCTCCATGACAATGAGGACTTGAGGTGGGGAAGAAGAGACCCAGATGTCTGCTTTGCCTTCTATTCAAAAGCCAAGTGTCTGATTTTTCAAGTCTAGGGCTTTAAAACAAAAATCTCATTTGCGACATGCAGTCAGCAGGGGAGGTGCAAAGCTCAGGACCTACGCCAAGGGGTTAGCAGCACTGGAGCCTCTGAAACTACAGTGCCACCTGACTGTGTGTTCAGAAGACATCCCTCCCCTCAGCAGGGCCAGGCTGACCACCAGACCAGCTCCAGAACCTGTTATTTGTACACCGTATTTGAAATGGAACTCAGAAATGGTACACTGGGTGAAAGTCAGGATGTTCATAGAATTTATTATCCAGACTGGACATTTTTTGAAAGAGAGCACTACTAATAATCACACCAGGTCAACAGGCATGAGTGGAGCATGCCCCAGAAAGACTCGGACACACGGCCATACCTGTATTTTTCTATTTAGCAATTTGCAATTACTGCACACTTGAAGCATGTGTAGCTTCCCTGAGGCTCCACCTCCAGGGTTATACTGCCTGGAAATGTATTTTGGGGCAAAACAAACTTGTTGAAGAAAATTTCCTCACAAATGTGTAGCAATAACTCTAGGGGAAGTCACATTCCCACTTGTCTTGCCCACTGTGGTTAGAGGAGATTCTAGAATTAGAAAAGAAACCAAAAAATGAAAGACCTGCTCTAAGGGCTTAATTTTGCCCTTCAGGAAACAAACATACAGAGTGGCCCGTGGGTTCTTTAAAAATGTTCTCCATCAATCTTCCACCTCCTGTTTCTTCAACTGCCTCTATCTTATTTGACTTTTTGAAAAAAGTAGTTTTATCTCTGGTCTAGAAACTTTGGTAGAGTTTGTCAATATCAGGAAGTCCATTAAGTGAGATCGCAAATTATCCTTGCCAGAGCATGGCTGGCTGTCCAGCAGACAGCATTTTATGTTTTTGTCTTTCTTTATTTGAAATATCTTTGATGTATCATCTCAGACAAAAGATGTAGTCGCTCAACAGCTCAGGGAAGAAGGCCTGAGCTTGCCACAGGAGGAGACAGGGCTAGGGCTGGGGAGTTGGGGGGAGTGTAAATAAAGTAGAGGCCTGGGCAGAGCTACAAGAAATATTTAGCATTCCTGGCTTCCCACAAAGGGTAGGTCAAGGAGAGGGAATGAGCAGTTGGGATGGAGCGTATACCACAACTATTCTTTTTCGGGCCTAATCCAGTCCACTGTAACACATAAACGTCCCCAGTGGGCAGACCCCGAGTTTATTGTGCTGTGTGGCAAATGCTAAGTAATTACACACGATGCCTGTCTATATGCAGGACGGGGTCAAACTCTGTGGCAAAGACACAGATGCTGGTTTCGTGTCTGTGTGATAAATTCACTTTTGCTAACAATCGTCAAAGCCACGTTCATAACACTATCTGTTTAAGGGATTGAGCACTACAAGTCTGCTTCCACAGGCCCCCGTCAAAACAAAGTCCACTGCTTTACAGTGTGCCCACAGGCAGTCTGTGTCAAAAACTTGATGTCAGCTTTTTGGAGTGGGATCTTGGAAGAGGAGCCATGCTCACTGTTATTTGCCTGGTTAGTGAATTGAAGATGGAGCTCTCTTTTCTTGAAACTCTCGGTGGTGGGAAAAAGAAACGCACCTTAGCATCCAAAATAAAGACAACCACACACACACACCAAAACAGAAACAGCCATTTTGTTTTAAAAAGATCTGGTCATTGACAGACTTTCTTTCTGTCCTGCCACTCTGGTCCTCTCGGGTTAATTCATCTCCTGCTGCAGGATCTATAAAATACTATATTGAGACGACTTCACTAGGTTTCCAGCAGTGGGATTTTCCAGCTACTGGAAATACCCAAGGCCAGTGTAAGCTCATTTGTTTTTCTTAATTTGAGCCTTAATTGCAGAGCCTACTTGTTGCTGGATGCTAATCCCCTCAAGCACTTCTGAGGCAAACACCCTAGGAGAGGATGTGGACAGAAGTACCCATGGAAAATGGGACAGCGTGACAGAGGCATCAGCAGGTGGACAAACGTCACATGTACCTCCTCTGCATCATGTGGATGAGCAGGTTCCAGGTGATAAAACTGAGAAGGAGCCTCCGGTTGCAGGGCCCTAGCAATGTAATGCTGTTCAGAAAGTTCTTAATACAGAAGTGCCTGTATTAGTCAGTGTTCTCCAGAGAAAAGGAACTACTGAGAGAGAGAGAGATTATAAGGAATTGGCTCACACAATTATGGAGGCTGGCAAAGCCCAAGATTTGTAGGGTGTGTTGACAAGCTGGAGACCCAGGAAAACCAATGGTGTAGTTACAGTGTGAAGGCTGACAGGTTTGAGGTACAGGAAGAGCTGATATTCCACTTCAGGTCCAAAGGCGGCAAAAAACCAATTTTTCCCTTTAGTTCAAAGGTCATCGGGCAGAATAGTTTCTATCTTATTTAGAGAAGGGTCAGCCTTTTTGCTCTATTTGGACCTTTGTCTGATTGGATGGGATCCACCTACATATGGTGGGCAATCTGCTTTACTCAGTCTACTGATTCAAATGTCAAATATCATCCAAAAATATCCTCACATAAACATCCAGTATAATGCTTGACAAAATGTTTAGGTACCATGTGACCCAGGCAAGTGGACACATAAAATTAATCATGGCAACACCTGGTCATGAAATGATAAAACCAAGCTTCAAATCAAGTTCTGTCTGACTCCAAAACGCGTATCCTTTCTACTGCTGTAGTTACCAATTTTGTTCTCAGGAAACTTAATTGTTCTTAAGGAGGTAAGAGCTATAAACATAAAAACTCTACATAAGAAAGGTATGTGAGACTGGGCGTGGTGGCTCACATCTGTAATCCCAGCACTTTGGGAGGCCAAGGTGGGTGGATCACCTGAGGTCAGGAGTTTGAAACCAGCCTGGCCAACATGAAAAAACCCCATCTCTACTAAAAATACAAAAACAAGCCGGGCATGGTGGCAAGAGCCTGTAATCCCAGCTACTCAGAAGGCTAAGGCAGGAGAATCACTTGAACTCAGAAGGCGGAGGTTGTAGTGAGCCAAGATCATGCCATTGCACTCCAGCCTGGGTGACAAGAACAAGACTTCGTCTCAAAAAAATAAAAAAGTACGTGAAATAGTATGTTTCATTATGATAAATTGTCAGTCATATTAATCAGATATTGGCCCATCTGCTGTAAAGTGTGAACCATGAGTATACCCAAGTTTTATTCCCAGTGGTGTAAATGTCCTTTTTTTCATGATTTCTTGAGTAGGATACCAAGTTTAACACACACTGGAGTGCCTTTCAACTCCACAGGGAGGCTGGAACTCAGAGGGGTCTGGACCTTCCAGGCAAGTCCCTGGCTCTGCTCAGGAGGTCTAGCCATCTGCTGATGCCATGTGATACAGTTTGGCTGTGTCCCCACCCAAATTTCATCTTGAATTGACCTGCTAGCAAGTAATTGAATCATGGGGGCGGGCTTTTCCCATGCTACTCTCGTGAAAGTGAATAAGTCTCATGAGATCTGATGGTTTTATAAAGGGCGGTTCCCTCCACATGCTCTCTTGCCTGCTGCCATGTAAGATGTGCCTTTGCTCCTCCTTCACCTTCCCTCATGATTGTGAGGCCTCCCCAGCCATGTGGCACTATAAGTCTGTTAAACCTCTTTCCTTTATGAAGTACCTAGTTTCAGGTATGTCTTTATTAGTAGCATGAGAATGGACTCATACATCATGCTACATACTTGGTGACAGCAGTGATGAAGACAGTGCCCAGAATTGCCTTCCCATGACAGCTAGCAAGGGCCATGATGCTTTGCAATTTACTGTCAGCCCACAATTGACTTCCGTTCCATAGACACTCACGGGTGCCTGCTATAATACATAAAAAGCACAATATTGAAACAGGCTGGGGCCAAAGGGAGACAAAGACCCAGTCTCTGCCTTCCGAGTGCTTGTAATAGGAGGGAATAAGAAACATGGCTGTGTAAGAGAAATGCCAGATGATAGATACATGCAATATACTCTGGCAGTTCCCAAGGGGAGTGATATCACTGCACCCAGTGGGGAGCTGAGAAGAAAAGACATTTGACGTAGGCCTGGGAGTATGTGTAGGAGTCCAGCAGACAGGGGTAGGGAGGGAAAAACAGGAGCAAATGCACAAAAGAGGAGAATCAGAAGATTTGTTTAAACAGCAATGACTCATGCAGTTTGTCTGAATTGCAGAATATATGAGAGGGAGTAGCAGGAATGAGATTTCTTTTCTGGGCTTGCACTTCTCCCTAAACTCCAGTCATCTGTAAGCTTCATCTCTTTTGGCTCATCCTCCTGAGCAGGAGCAGACACCCCCAGGGAACAGGCAGCACTTGCCCAGCAGTCAGTCTGCTGAACTGCTCTCCTGTGTGTGTGCATGTGAGGACCCATGATGCAGGGGCCACAGTGTCCTCCTCACCCAGGAACTCAGCCTGGTTTATGAGAAGGAACCTCGCTGGCCTGGGCAGCTGTTCTGATTCACTTACTGAACTCCTGCTGTCTCTGTCCTACCCCGCCACCCAGGCCAGCCTCTCTGTCCTGAAGCTGAGACCTTCTGAACAGAAGGCTGGGTCAGCTCTGCTTGCAGTCAGAGGACACTGAGGAGGCCACCACTTACAGGGGCCTGTGTCCTCTCAGGTCCCCAGTGCTCCTAGGGTGGGCAGCCAGCACTGCTTTCCATCTGATTCCAAGCAATGGCTAAGGCTGGTGGCTACCTATCAATTAAGCTGTAAGATGTTTGCCCTTGGGATGTGGTTTGAGTGTCAGTCTGAGGTTTAAAACAAAACAAAACAAATTCTGTTTCACTGCATCTTTAATTGTTGACTTCTGGAGAAGTATCTCCTAAAGATGTGCTAGGCACAGTCACCCGTGGGCCAAACTCCATGAACAGAAGCGGGCATGTTAGAATCCTGCGTCAGCTCTTCCTTCATCTCACTGCCTGGAAAGGTGTCTGATTTCACCCCTGGCCCCAACTTCTCAGCTCTGATGCCTGCTGTTCATCAAAACTGACTGGAGGGTTGCTAGAAATGCAGAGGCTGGGGCTCACCCTAGACTTGATGAATCCTAGTCCTCAGACTAAGGACATAGGCCTGTGGGCTTTTATTTTTTATATATCTCCCCAGGTGATTATTATACACAGCCAGGGTAGAAAACCCCTGCCTTAGGCAAATGCCTTATAAATTTTTTTGTGTGTTCACATTCTCTATTCATTGCCTCCTAGAATTTCAAGCGTTAGGAAGAATCTTGGAAATCAACTAGTCTAGCACTTTCTAAACTCATGGTAGTGAGAACCAGCATAGGAGCTGGGGATATAGTGGGCAGTCCTTCCCAGGCTTATATGACCCGGAACCATCTGCACTTAGAGTAGAGATTAGCATCCCACTGCTGGAGGGACACAGGTGGGAAGCGCTGGCCTAGCTCACGCCTGCATGATGATATAGGCTCTGGACCTCCCGCTTCATTCCCCTCTGCCTGTGCTGCTTCTGCCTGATCCTACACCCCCAGATTGGGGTAGCGATGACACGTGTAAACACATGAGATACTGGTGGAAAAACCATGTTCTAGAAGTGTGTGAAATGATGCATGCAGTGGCCCAGGTGACTTGGCCTTTTTCTCAGTATTGCTTTGAGACGGTGCCATCGTAGAGTATCTTAGAATCAGTGAAGAAAGGAGGCCTTTTTTTCAAGGATTTTTTTAAGAAATAAGGGATTCTAGATCTTGGGACTTGGAAATCAAGAATCCTCAACTTCCACCCCAGCTTGAACACAGGTTCTTTGTTGCATTCTGAGGGAGCTTAGAACAGGAATCAACCTCCGACCCCAGGGGCTGTCAAGGCTGAGTTCCTAGCAACGCTCAGCCAGGGGTAGATGCTGGTAGCAGGTGGGAGGATGGGCAGCCGGCACGTGGGAGACAAGAGTAGGGAGAAAGAGGAGGCTGGGAGGGGTGTGGACAGAATGAGACTGACTTGGCCCCTCCCTGCCCAGAGTTCAGGCTGCATGTGGCCCACCTGGCACCTGACACTCCATATAGCATCAATTAAATGGACTCTTCAGCTAATGATCTAAGGACTATAGAGTTACCTGCTTTACACTCTCAGGAAATCTACCCTGGTGCCTTGTTCAGACAGATTGTTCATTATTGTATGAATAATGATGGACTAAAAATGACACAGCAGGGAACTTCATCTTCAAAGGAAAACTGCTCTTACCGACTTTCCTAAGGAAATCTGCCCAGTTCTAGGAGGAAGAGCTCTCTGGCAAGTTGGGGCTGGCCCCCATTTCTCATCAGTTCAGTCAGAGATACAGAGCGGGTCCAGGAGTCCTCCCCCCGGCCTCCCCAACACACACACACTTAATCCATTTATTTTCAGATCCTTGCCCAGAAATCTCCAGGAACCCTGACCAGACCTTGCATCCCCACGTCCAAAAATTTTGCAGCAAGAAAAGCCATTCTAACTTGAAGCTTTTAATAGCAAATAAACAAAGTGATCCAGGCTCCAAATGGTCCGAGCAAGGCCACCCCGCATAGGGTTGTGAATATCACAATAGGTGATTGTTTTAAAGTGTTTTAATGAGTCTCAAAACATCCTACATAATATCAGCCTCCACTTCGGTCCTCTTGACAGGCTCCAGTAAATAACATGAGTTGACAGGAATAAAACAGCTTGCTCAGGAGTAATTGAGTGGAATTAGAATGAACAGACAAGAAAGAAAAATTGGCGCTTCAGTCACAAGGAACTTTTTGTTAGGAGCGCTCTGGGGGATTTGGTGGGATGTGGTCCCGCTGACTAATCACCAGTATAGAAAGTTTACAATCTCTCCACCATGCCAACATCTTTAATAACTTGAAAAGCACAAGAGGTGGCTGTTAATTTCAAAGACAGTTATATGAAGCTTTTATTGAGTGTGGCGCAGAGTATATAGTTAGCAGCCTGCAAGATAATGAACCCTTTAAATAAGGCTTTCAAAAAAACAGTTTTATTTTTGCTTGAGCCAAAAGAACAGCGATTTTCTTCTGGTTATTTTAAGGCAGAAAAATGCATATGAAGTACAATCTCTCCATTGCACACACAACCAGCCACTTTTGTCATCAAAGACATCTGTCCTTGATGCCACAGAACCGTGACTATTCGTGGAATAAGGGTTGATATTGTCATGACACTCCTTTCCCAGGGAAAGAGCAGATGGGCAAGGAAGGAGTTAAATGCGGTGGCACCACCCTCATTTTCTTGTGGACAGTGGGGCTTCTCTCCTCACCCTTGGCTGATGATGCTATGAAGAGGTAGAGCCCTCTCGTGCACGTAATGTCATGATGTGGCGAAACCAGAGATGAGACCAGTGTGTTTCTGAGATACAGAGAAAGAGAAACAACCAGGACAAGGGCAGGACTTCACATGATTCTGCAGGAGGTATTCTGTGGGCCAGAGACCATGTGTGAGGGTCAAAGTGGGTACAGATGGGCTTTCTGCTCTGGGGCCTTCTAATCATGGCCTGTTCCTACCTCTTCATGCAGCATTCCAGGAACAGATGAAATGGGCTGTTGATGGGCCTGGAACTTCTGAGCTATGGTGACAGGGATGAGTCCTCCCCATAGCCCCCCAGGCAGTCATCTATGATTCTGACCTATGAAATACTTCATGCATCTATCATTCTCCCTCTCTTCCTCCACCTCCTTCCTTCTCCCCAGTGTATATATATGTATAAGTGTGTGGAGAGATTGAGAGAGAGAGAGATTTGTCTTGCCCATCTTCAAAGCCATCAATCGTTTACCATCCTGTCATTGTTGTGTTAGGTGTTGGTTAAGTGCTGCACTAAGAGCTAAGGATACAAATGTAAGAAAGTCAGACATGACCCCCTCCGACCTCCAAGCATCTAGGCCAGCCCCAGCTGGGCCCCGCCAGCAGCAGGCAGGTGCCACCCCAGCAGGGAAGCTGCCTTCACCCCTCATCCCCTCGAATATGCTGTGACTCACAACAGTGGCTTCAGCTGTGGGTCCCTCCTGGGCTGAGGCTCAATGGGACCAAATCCTACTGGCCAAGGAGTCAAAACAAAATAACAACAACAAAAACAAAAACAGGTCTTTTCTGAGCCAGTCCTGTGAGGAAAGAGAACAATGTAAACAGAGAGATTCCTTAAAGAAAAACGATTTATTTCCTGCCTCAGTCCTGGCAACAAACATTGTCTTTCTCATTACCTAATTCATTCTTGTTAGCAGCATATGTTCTGGCTTCACTCTGATTTTTTTTTTTTAAAGACACATCTCTGCCCTTCGTATAATATGGGAAGTTTAAGCGGTTTCCGGGGATCGGTCCTGCAAGATATACCAAGTTTTACCTCTTTCTAGGTGTCAGTGCTTGATAGCCCAGGAAAATCCCTTCTAGAAGTTTTCAGAATCTGGTAAGCCCTGGGCAGAAACTCATAGCCTCACTTGTCTCTGGCAGTCAGGAACGTGCTGGGAGCTGCATCGTCTGTGGGAGTCTGGAATGCCTAGGAAGGCGAGTTGCAGCCTACACTGAGTTGGATATGATCTCAGATTCCTGCTGGCCTCAAATATACAGAGATCCCAGAGGGTCTCCCTGTTTTAAGGAAAGAGAGAGCTACTTCTGCAGTTATCAGGAAGCAAAATTATCTTTGAGTCAAATTCCTCTTCCAAAGGCCTTAGCCAAAAAAAAAAAAAAAAAAAAAGGAAATTTTTAATGTACTTTTGAAGTTGTTATACTCTTTAATGTTTAGTAATTCCTAGTCCTGGCAGGGTCTTGAAAGCTCCTGGAGGATGTATTTGAATGCAGATTGTTGCTTCCTACTTCTGACCCTCCACCCCAGAGAATGTCTTGAGTGGGGCCCAGGAATCTAAATGTTTAACAGCTTCTCAGTGATTCTTCTGTTTTCATCCAGTGCCCTTCGAAAGGAATAATGTTGATGCTCTCCCTCTGGGGCTACCAATGGGGCAGGAACATTAAAGAGGCCCAAGACTGGATGGAATGCCCTTCTTATCTTTCTAAGAAATGGTGATCTGGGGGCTTTGATATAGCAGGGGAGCAGGAATGCGGGGTCTGGGAAGCTCTCAAGCCAGGACCAAACACCCCTTTCTTAAGCATGCCAGCCTGCTGACTCACATCCTCGGGAGCTTGGTCAGTGGGCTCCCAGCAGTCCCCGGAGATGTGGTCAGTAGAAGGAGTATAGGAAATGCCAGTGTGTGACAAATACCATCGCTGGAGAATGACTGGTAAGCTTTTGGGGAGGTGCCCTGGGGGCCAGGCTGAGCAGCTGGCAGGGGCAGGAGGTGGGTGTCTCTGAAGTCAGCCTGAGGTTCCATAAAGCCACGTCCTTTTGCCCTCACTTCAGACCCGTCTCACTTGTCACTGTGGCCCTTGCCAGGTGTGCAGGTGCTTGCTGCCCAAGACTCCTTTAGCTACCCCATGCTCACATGAGCCTGTATAGAGACATCCTTTTGGGTTGGAATGAATCCCTCCCTCAGAGAGCCTGGGGGCATTTCTGACTATTTCAGAGCTTCTAGAATATAATCTCCTCTGCAAGCATTTGACTATGGATCCTCTGGGCAGAAGAGACTTGCTTCTCCATGCAGGACCTACTTGTCTACAAGGAAAGAAATAGCTCCTGATCTAGTGCCCAGGGTTTGTTATTTTTAACAGCAAAAATATAGAGAAGTTACTATTCAGAGCTTCTCTTCTGGCCAACACAGGCTATGGATGAGTGGAATGGAAAGGCTGCCACGTGTACATCACCACCTGCGTGGATTCTAGTCATGGTTCAGATCTGCCTCGGCCTCCGGGAAAATGGCTCTATGCAACCAGTATACAGGCAGCTAGGGACATGCTGGGTCAGTCTATCAACAACTATTTACTGAGCTCCTGTCATTACCAGGCACACTTGAGAACTTTTTGTTTTGTGAATTAATCTTTAAAAAAGCCAGAGACATATGGGCTATATTGCAGCCCTATGACTGACTGTGACCACATCCAAACCCCCCTCTCACCTCTGGCATTTATCAGAATCTGTACAGTGAATCTGGCCATAGCATTTTCTGCAGAATTCAGAAGATGTCTGGTTTCATACAACTCCTCTCCACCCCTTCGTTTCTGTGAAGTTCCATCTTTAAGGTGGACTGACCAGGATGATGTCAGGAGGCTGCAACACCACTAGCCTTATCTTTTAATATTAATCCTAGCAGATGAGGTATGGATGTGTGGAAGCCCCTTTTCTTCTGAACCTAAGCAACAGCTGTAGGAACCATTTAGCCAGGAGGATCGTCAGACCACAGATGACCCCTTTGGGACCCCTGAGAGTCAGGGCAGCACTCATCACTTCGTTCTTTATGTCCTCAACACATCCTAGGCTGAGCAAAGGTTCTGAATGAAGAAATGCTGAGGTTGCTTGGACTTAGCCGGAGCTGTAGAGGAGACACTTCTTCCTTTCTCATCCTTACAAGGGCTCCTTGCTCTGGCCTCACAGCGGCAGCACTAGAGGATCTGTCCAGAGCAAGGGCCTACTCTTCCTCCCTTGCTCCTGGTCTCTTCCCACAGAGCCTCCAGGCTGGAGTGGTGATGGGTGGTTCAAACTTCTCCTGTTACCATCTCCGTCTGAGTCAGGGCTGCAGACTCTCCCTTGGGAAGCATGGCTGGAATTTCATACTTCCTTCAGTCATTCATGGAGTATGAATTGAGTTGCTACTGGGTACCAGCCAATCTCACTGGGCCTGCCTGGTGGTCTGCCAATCCAGATACTGAATACTTACTATGGTGAAGGTGCTATCAAGGTGAGGCCACGCAGGCCTGGTCAAGACTTGGGACATCAAATGGCAGGGCAAAGGTGAGGGAAGGCAGCCCTTGGTGCAAGAAGTGATATCCAGCAAACCCAAAGGGCAGCAGTGGGGTCTGGGGAGAAACTTAACACTGAAGAGGTCCCTAGGATCTATGGTCATAGCAACTAGGAAAATTGGTTTGCAACCCCTTTTCTACATGCTCAGCACCACCTTAGGGCCAAGCTCTTCTGGATTTGAAGGGCTGGTACCAGACTCAGACAATTTTCCTGGCAGGGGCCACATAGAGATCCATTTGCTTAGAATGTTGTAGTTTATTCTTTGAGGTTAGTAGAGAGATCGTAGGAACCATAACACTTGGTCCTTGCCCTCGAGGTTTTTCTGTCTGTGGAAGTACTGTGGGTATTCTTCCCAAAAATACAACGGTGAGTTCAGGGTCAAGAGGAGCCAGGAATCTCAGATCCTCTCCCTCTGAAAAATGGGGCTGAAGGATCCCTGTTCTTCCTCCCTGCACAGTGAGGAACTATGCCCTCACCCTGCACCATTTCACCCTGGCTCAGGGCTAGAACGTCCTCATCACAACATGCAGGTCTATCCCTGGTTTAAAGGAGGAAGAGATTAAATGAGGCCTATTGGATTTCCTAAGTATTGCCTCCTCCCATTTCTTAGAGTCCTGTAGACAAGGCTTTTCTCATATAACAGGTTTTATATTTTTTTCTTTTAAATCACGGGGTTGTTTATAAGACAGATTAAGCATAAACTCAAATGCTAAATCATCTGATACTCAACAGTCTGATACCAAATATCTGAAGTAAAAAGCCTGTGACCTGATGATGGCATTCAAGTGATAAATCACTCTGATCAGAAAAGGATGCAAGAAAAGCAGCTGAAAGTCTCTCTCTCCGGCCACGTGGCTTTGATCTCTGGGAAAGTGGATATTAGTGCAGACAGCAGTTCATAGGTCTTGATTAGTCCATTCAAACCAGTGACTATGATTTCTCTGTAGATATAAGCACAAAAAAAGTCAATAAACGTTGGGCTGAACTTTAAACAACTGTCTTTTCAGAGAAAACCCAGTTGCATACAAGGAAGATTACTACACTAGCCTGAAGACAAATGTCTACAAATATTGTACACTCAAGTGCAGGGAGGAGTTTTGTTCAAGGCAGCACAGAAAACAAATTACTCTGGTCTTAAATAAGATCCTTTGAACGGGCAGCAGCAAATCAGTACAAATTAGGACAAATGCATTCTTGACTGAGAGAATTTCCTTATTCTGCCTGAAAAATGTCACCAACCAGACTATAGACAGCTATCTCCCAAAAACTGGGGCCTCCAGTTACATGGTGGTGGAGTCAATTTGGTGGAAGTTCAAACCCCTAAACCAGCTCCTTCATTCAAATTCCTAGGTACTGGTCTTATATTTCTGGGCAGGCAATTGAAATTTGGCCATGGTTTTATTTTGCATCTTTTGGCCAGCAAATGTAAATGCAGCACCCATAAAGTACTGAGTCCCAGAGCCTGTGGCAGGGCCAGGAGAGACTGGATGTAGTTGGGAACAAGAATGGCCGCAGATCTCAGTTTTCCTGGGACGGTCCTTAGGACTATGGTTCTAGAGTCCTTTCCAGCTTGCATTTGCCACTCTCTACAGTTTCTCAGTTTGGAATGATGAATTACAGCCACTCTAAAGGAGATCATTTCCCTAGCCCCAGGCATTGTTTCAAGGAATGGATGTACATGGAGGCTTTTCATTTTAGATCAAGAAAAAGTCCTGTGCTTAGGCAGGTGGGGTTGAGTCTAGAGAGAGAGGAAAGGCGCCCACCCAGCCTTGGATCTTTTCTTCTCACAGGCACCTCAGACTGAGCCCTGGAATGGGTGAGTCAGAGGCTGAACAGGCCCCACTGATGAGGAATCTTGTGAGATCTGGCGGAGAGGGGCAGACTTCCCATTTCTGTGCTGAACACAGAGGCAGCATCTGCTAGAGACCAGGGAGGTGCAGGGCCCCAGTGGCAGGGAAGCAGGTTCTATCATAGGACTCCAGTTCCCACCCTCTCAGGGCTTGGCCAGAGATGCACACTGACCTTACCAGTAATACAGGTATTTTGGTAAAACCTGACTCAAATACTGTCATCATCTTCCAGTCCAGACTCCACTCCACTCCTGGACAGCAGCTAGTACTTTGTGTTTGACCCTGCTTTTCTAGAGCCTTCCTTTGGGGTACTTCTGTCTCCTACCAGACTACAAGCTCCCCCAGGGCAGGGAATTCATCTTTGCCTTGCCCACAGAGCCTGGCCACACTCATTAGGTTCATTAGAGGGTACCCAAGCAATATTGGTTGAATTAATGAATGAAACATAATGAAATACAATGCATCTAATTCTTCAGTTTGGCAGCAGCTGGCAAAGCTTAAAAGCTGAAGTTATCAAGGAATGGGCTAACTCATAAAACACTTCAGCCCTCTTTGCCCCTTTTTGGTCGAGGAAACACCGGCGATCAGAGTAGCTCTTTGTGTGTGTTAATGACTAGAGTCTAAACATGCACTTCTCTTTTTATCCATGATTTTTTCATGCAGTGAAGCTATATGAAGGTAAGATGACTGAGAGAGGGTTTAACTTACTGGAAAAGATTTAGACATGTGTTGAATGACTGATTTCAAGGTCCAACTCTGCATCCTTTTTCAAGAAACCTCTTGGTGAGAGAGCAATGAATAGTGGCCCTTGGCTACCGTGTTGGGTCTGCACAGCTTTCAGGGGAAGTGGTCACTCTTTATTGACATGCATTTTCCTTATTTAACCACATGTTCCATGCACAGATGGTATTTATCTTCAGAAGATGACTCACACCCTTGTCAGCATACCTTTCTATATTAAATATCCCTATCACGTACAAACTGGACCTCAGAGTGGGCTGGGTGGTATTAGAACAATCTCTTCCCCCTTTTTAGAAACTGTGAAAATTTTTGAATTGACTCACAAAATCCACTTCCCAATGAACTAAGACTTTGTAGGATTTTCCTATTTAAGATCTGGGTTTAAACCCAGCCACATAACTGGCTATGTGGTCTTAAAATTACTGTCTCTGTGCCTCGGTTTAATTACGTATAAAGTGAGAGCAATTTCCCTGATCTTATAGAGTCACTGAGATGATTAAATGAGGTAGTGGCACTGAGAAAGTTTGAAGCAAATATTTTTTGAATAAATAAATGACTAAAACAATAATATGAATGTTAAAAATCATCAACCAATTTAGTGTGTATGATGAGGCTTATTATTTACTGAGTGATCCCTACGCATAAAGAATAGTTCTAAGTTCTTAAACACATATCACCTTGTAGCTAAGGAATTAGAATGTAAGCCTACATCTTGTGGGTGGGCAC
Source organism: Rhinopithecus roxellana (assembly GCF_007565055.1). Lineage (NCBI taxonomy): Eukaryota > Metazoa > Chordata > Mammalia > Primates > Cercopithecidae > Rhinopithecus > Rhinopithecus roxellana. The sequence continues at coordinate 79,923,525 of NC_044565.1, forward strand.
CTAAGACCACACTCTTAACTTCTACCTGCACTGCCTCTTCTTATTTGTAATCAATGTGATAAACTCCTTTTGGCACTAAATACTGCCCTGGAAACAGTGGTCAGCTTTTTAAACTGTGGCTGCCTTTACTCTAATGTAACTGAGGTCCTTAGAGTTTTGTAACTTACTGAGAGAAATTAAAAAAACAAACAAACAAACCCTTATAACATCTTGGTTTCTGCACTAAGTAATCAATGATAAATTTGGGGATCAGGTATCTAGCTTCTGCTACCTGTTATTCTGAACTGAGAATGCATCAGACTCAGGGCTCAGATATAGCTTCATTGAGAGTAGAAATGGGAATGAGTTTCTAGTTAGTGAAAACTGGAGCATACGATGACTTGACTCTACAAGTTGGGCAAATAGCAGTCCTCTCCTGTTTCTGGTAAGGGTTTCATTTTTCTTGGGCACAGTATTTTCCTGGGTTCTGATAGCCTCTACTGACTTTGAACTCATCCTCTGTCATTGTAAAAGAGTATACAAGCATTTGCTCAGAACTGTGCTAGACTCTGTGTGATTAATTCAAGATAGCTCTATCAAAATAAGAGCTATCACTTATTATGAGGCTGCGATGCTCTAGAGACTATGCTAAGCACTTCATGTTTTTTTATAGTCAGGGTAGGCTAGTTTATGCTGTGGCAACAAACAACTCCCAAATCTTAGTAGCTAATGATAAGCTTACTTCTCAGTCTCATTAAATGTTCAGTGCAGGTTGGCTGGGGGCTCCACTCCACCTTGCTTCACACAGTGTCCTGGAATTACAGAGTTTCCACCATCAAATATGTTACCGGTTGCCCAGAGTCTCACCTCTAGAATCCTTGCATACAATGTCAAGAAGTCTCCTTGAACTTTTGTAACTTTGCCATCTTGTGCTCTTAAAGAAAACACTAATTGTATGTTTTGAAATCCAGAAAAGGAAAAGAGTGAGGGATGTTAAGATCAGTCACTCCAGCCCTGGCTTAAGCCTCCTCTGGCACAGGCCCCAAGGGTGAGCTTGCTTCTGTGGATTTCCAGCCGGGAAGCACCACCCCGGTTTATTTTCAGAGGTAGAAACTGAAGCAACAATTATCTCCCATCATAGCAAATTAAAAGCCCAGGCTCACCCATCCCAGGAGTGGGGCGAGCACAGGACCATAATGACAGGCCAAGGTTAGTGCATTTCCTTTAAAGGCATGAGCCACTCATGAAACACACAAAATAAACAGAGACATAAAAGTCCATGGAAAAGGCCCACAAGTGAGAGCAAGCGTTTGTGCCAAGATCAGAGAGTGTATTTTGATTTTTGAGGAGACTGAGGATTGTAGCAGCAAAAAATGCTTGGCGGATGAGTTGTGGTCTGTGTTTAGGATAATGTGAAAGCTATTATGTACAACGCTGCAGAGGGTCAGGGCCGAGTGGCCCTATCTGTCACACACGTACGTTTCTATGGCCTTAGAGCCTGGTCTACTTCCACCCATTCTTATCAGAATCTCCATTCCTGCCCAGACACCTGCTCGACAGAGCAGTGTGGCCCTGCTGGCCAGAGCTTTTGCTTGGAATGTCTCTCATCTCTCTCTCTCTCTCTCTTTTTTTTTTTTTTTTTTTTTTTTGAGATGGAGTCTCACTCTTTCGCCCAGGCTGGAGTGCAGTGGTGTGATCTCTCACTCTGTTGCCCAGGCTGGAGTGCAGTGGTGTGATCTCTCACTCTGTTGCCCAGGCTGGAGTGCAGTGGTGCGATCTCTCACTCTGTTGCCCAGGCTGGAGTGCAGTGGCGTGATCTCAACTCATTGCAACCTCCGCCTCCCAGGTTCAAGCGATTCTCCTACCTCAGCCTCCCAAGTAGCTGGAATTACAAGCGTCCGCCACCACACCCGGCTACTTTTGTATTTTTTGTAGAGGTGGGGTTTCCCCATGTTGGCCAGGCTGGTCTCAAACTCCTGATCTCAGGTGATCCATCTGCCTTGGCCTTTCAAAGTGCTGGGATTACAGGCATGAGCCACTGTGCCCCTCTCTTATGTACTATGCCAGCATCATTGCCAGGAACTTAGCCAAAACTCACCTCTTTCAGGAAGTCCTCCAGGACTAATGCTTCCGGGCTCTAGGATCCTCCTGTTGCAGGTTGTTTATATAGCTGTCTCTGCTACTTAATGTCAGTGAAGATGTGTGGTTGTGTCAGTTTTTTGGGGAGTTCTTCTGAGCTTTGTTATAAGATCTTCAGGAGTATAGATTTTTATTTTTCCTTATATTTATGCTACACATGTTTAACTTCCAAAAAACATTTTCCCACGCACCACCTAATTTTATCTTCAGTATCACCTGGTGAGGTGGGTAGGGATTCCATATGAAAGATGGGAACTTATATAGCAAGATGGCTAGGAGTACGGGCTTTGGCTTGGGCAGGTTTCTAATCTCTCTAAGCCCCAGTTCTCTCACGTGTAAAACAGGGATAAAAATAGTTTCTGCCCATAGGTTATTTTAAGGATTAAATGAGATAATACAGGTAACATGCTTACCTCACACAGTAAAATTGTTGTTGTTTTAATGATGGTGGAACTCAGGCTCAGAGAAGTAAATACACAAGAGGTGGCTCAGTGTGGTGTGAAAAGCAAAGGGCTTGGAGGCAACAGATTCTGATGGTATCTGACATGTGGTGACTTTGGAAAACCACTTTGCCTCTCTGGACCTCAGTTTCTTACTCTTTTAAATAGGAAAAAAATACATCATATGTCACATATGTGTTGGGGAGTTTGAGAGGATTCATTCAAAAGTACTTTTGAAAGCATAATGTAAATTGTGGCATGCCTCAGAAATGTTAATTTAATTAACCTGCTTAAATTCATGCAACAGGTCCGTGCTGGAGCCAGATTTCCTTATCCCTGGTATCCTTTCCAGCAGGCTGAGTCCCCTCGGAGCCTCTAAAATGATGCTGGCTTGCTGACGGGGCACATAGGTGGGCTGCGTACCACGCTTCAAGCACTTAGCATTGAGCCGTGGTGGGTCCAGCTGGCAGTCTCACCCTCTCTCCTCCCCACACTCACGGACATTGAAGTTGTGTGGAGAAAGCAGAGCTCAGAAACCAGAGCCACTTCAGCTCTCCCTGACTCCTTCACCTCATCTCTGCTGTTGACAAAGAGAACAAGAGGGGCAGTGAGAGAGATTTAACTATTATGTTGGTGCAGAAGTAATCATGCATTACATTAAAAGTAATGGCAAAACCCGCGATTACTTTCTCACCAACCTAATAAAATGGATCCTAGTGCATTAGGGATGGTGGCACTGGGACTGAACCTAAGAAGGAAGGGAGGACTCTTAGAATCTACACAGCAACCTGCATCCCAAAGCATGTGGATTTTATTAGTGTTTTCCCATTGGCCCATGGACTAACTTCTCAGAAACCAGCTTCTTTTTTTGATCTTCAGGGAGAACGTGGTTTGGTTTTCACTGCACGAAGTCACTTTGGCCTTCTCCCCTGTCTGTGGGCAAGTTCAGGGTAGAAACTACCAGATACTCTGAGAACTACACCATGGCCTTCCCTGCTCAGAGAAGAACAATCTGCTTCTGACGTTTCACTTTGGTTGTAAAGGACTTCAGGGATCATCTCAGCCTCTTCAGACCAAAATTCCTCTGAAATGCTTAAATTGGCCCAGACAGGGTCAGGTCTGGAATAATCAGTTCAGCTTATGCTGAAATACCTTATTTCCATCCTGCCTGTTTCCGTATCCACTTTTCTGAGCATTATTTCCTCCAGAACCATTTAGAGATCTCTGAGGAGCTGATTAGATGATGATGAGGTGAGCATGCTCTTACCACATGGCCGCGAGGATTGATAGAGATCAAGGACTGAGAGGTTTGGCCCCAAGCTTGACTGAGGATATCAGGGATATTCCCAAGACCCTCTATCAGACACAGATGGTCTGACCCTTTATTGATCATAAGGATGAGGTGGAAGTTAATGAGACTCTCAGCTTGGAACTCCCTGGATGTAAGATTATAGCATATCTGTTTATCCAAAGAATTACATGTATCAGAGCAGTAGGTCTTCACAAATTTATTAGGTTCATAACAATCAACCATAGTTACAGGAGAAAGATGCTGTGAACTCCCTTCTTACCCCTGTTCAGTATCTGCACAATCTTAGCCTCTAAATGTATTCCTTCTGTCTCACCTTAATCATTTATTGATTATCTATTTCCTCACAACAGTCTACCTCAAAATTTAGTGGCCTACAATAGCAACCATGTAAACCATGTATTTGCTTATGCTTCTATAATTTGGACGAGGTTCAGCTGGGCAGTTCCTCTGCCAGTCTCACCTGAGGTCATGTACACTGCAGTCAGTTGGCAGGTGAAGGGGTGGGGAGTTGGAGAAAGACTAACTGGTCCCAGCCAGCCTCCATCACATGTCTCAGGCCTCAGTGGAGATGGCTGGAACTACTGAGAGGAGTAGGATACTCTCCCCATGTGATCACTCATCCTCAAGGAGACCAGTCTGGGCTTTCTTAAGCTTGGAAGTCACAGGGCATCAAGAAGGTGAAAGCAGACACTGAGGGCTCAATGTCACTTCTGCCACATTCCACTGATCAAAGCATATCATAGTGCCAGCCCAAATTCAAGGGGCAGAGGAAATAGACTCTGCCTTTTATTGGATGACAAATTAACATTGCAAAGAAGCATGTATCTAGGAATGGAAGAAATTTCTGGGGCCATCCTCATAATATATCACAGTCACTAAAGCTACATATTTATAAATTATTCCTTTCACCCTTTAGAAATGGCTTGTTCCTTATTGGCAAGGGCAGATGGAGACTCCAATTGGGATGACTCATCTAAGTGGGGCTATAGAATGAACATTTATGGGATGTCAACTGTGTAAGCATTGTACATATATAATCCTATTTAATTCTCAAAACAACTTCATGATAGGTCTTATCTCCATTTTATTACTAAGAAAGCTGATATTCAGGGTGAGTTATTGAATTACTGAATGTCAATCAGTTATAATGGAGGGAGTTGAGGCTTTCTCCACCTGTAAAATGGGAATCATAGTACTTACCACCAGCAGAGTTGGGAGGATGAAATGAAGTGCTGTTTGTGGAAGTGGCTGGTAAACCCCAAAGCACTGTACAAATGTTAATTTTCATTTTCATTGAGCCAAGCAGACATTTTGTGGGGAGGAGGGTTGTCTAGGAAGGCGCCAGAGTCATCTGAGCCAGACACCAACTGTTGTGTGTCTCTCAGCTGCTATTTACTTTGGCTTCAGCCCAAATCCTTCACACAATGTCTTTGGCGGTCACAGACAAGAAAGAGCCCTGTGGGCCAGGCTGGCAAGCCAGGACATGCTACAGGTGAAGACAGACACGCTTCCAATGGAAAAAGGAAGAGACTGAAACAAAGCTCTAACTGCCTTGCTGCTATCCTCAACTACCCTAGCTGCAAAGTTTTTTATTATTTCACTCAAGGTCACATACACAACCTTGAATTGCTCTGAACCTACTTTCTCCCAACTCTTCTTTTCACTAATTCTCATCCCAATTCTTTCCAAACCTCATTCTCTCATTATCCCATCTACATCTTCAGTCTATATACCCAATGTTTCCTCCCCCTCCCTGTCTTATTTGGATTCTATAAGACCTAATTCTGTGACAGACCTTATTCTTACAGGGACCAGGAGGGAGGGTCAACCTTTTGCAAAGTCAGTCTGCACCAGTCTTCTCTTTATACATCTACTATCTACCCAAACTAAGATCTCTTCCTCCTTTGAGGTTTAGGCTGCTCAGATACACCATGTTCTTTTTGCCTGCCTTGTTGCTGTCATCTATTGACCTCCCATCAGTCACCACCATCCTTCTTTGGGAGTTCTGGCATTTCACTCATAGCCTACCTACCATCACCAAGGACAACTTCAACACTCATCGAACATCCTAGACTCAGAATTCCTCAACTTTTGCAACCCCATTATGCTTCATCCATGACGGCTGAATACTATCCATCCACTGGCAAAAAAAGACTGCCTTGCAGATTGACTAGTTCAACTCACAGAAACTGTTCACAAAAAAAATGCCTGATGCAGGTGACAAAAGAAAAGTCAAATTTGGAGTCAGGAAATCTGGTTTTGGAGTCTTATCTCAACTCCTTACCAAGTAATGAAAATTAAATACGGTACAGCTTCTCTAAACCTGAGTTTTCTCATACTTAAAAATGAGGAATAATAGTTTCTATAACACCAGGACATAGTAAAAACCAAATGGGATCAAGAGTGGAAAAAAATTATAAACTGCAGGATACTCAACAAATATCACTATAACCCCTGGAAAGAAAATGTGTATGACTGTATAAATTATATGAATCAAATTTTCTGTTAAGCCAAAAATGAAGAGACAACACAAATTGTGAATTCTGGTTCAGATGGTGGATTGAATGCATTCTTCTACTTTCACTCCATCCCAAACTCCTGGATATTTTAAATCAAGGGTGAGAAGAATGAGAAAAGAGACAATTATAGCAATGTGTTGGAAGCATGTGGTAAATAACAACAAACTTGAGAAAACTACATCCTTGGGCAGCTTTGGGAAAGCAGAGAGGGAAGTGGATTTACACTACAAAATTTCCAAAACAATCAGCTGCGAGAACACTGGAATCCAGGAGTTCACCTTACAGGTAGAAGATTGGACATACCTTCTCTGGGAAACCTGACTAGCTCAAGAGGAAACATCTTAAGATATTGACATTGAGAGTTCCAGCCAGATCACCCTATAAAGAAACTCATATTCAACAAGACCCACCCATGTTTTGAAGCCTTTAATCAGTTTTTTAATGCCTCAAATATGTAAACATAACCAAAGACCATCAGACATATGAGGAAAGCTTCTAATGTGAGCAATAGAAATATTACTGATTTTTGTATGTTGATTTGTTTCTTGTAACTTTACTGGGTTCATTTATTCTAACTTTTTTTTGGGGGGATGACATTTTTAGGGTTTCCTAGAAACAAAATCATGTCATCTGTGAGAAGAGACAATTTAACTTTTTCCTAATTTGGATGCCTTTTATTTTTCTTGCCTAATTGCTTTGGTGAGGATTTCCAATATTATGTTGAATAGAAATGGTGAGAGTGGGCATCCTTGTCTTGTTCTGGATCTTAGAGGAAAAATGTTTAACTTTGCACTAGTATGATGTTAGCTGTGGGCTTGTTATATATGGCATTTATTGTGTTGAAGTACATTACCTAGTTTGTTGAGTTTGTACCACGAAAAGATGTTAAATTTTGTCAAATGCTTTTTGTGCATCTACTGAGATAATTATATGTTTTCTTCCTTCATTCTGTTAATGCAGTATATTACAATTATTGATTTGCATATGTCAAACTATCTTTGCATCCCAAGGATAAATCCCACTTGATTATGGTGAATGGTCTTTTTAATGTGCTGCTGAATTTGGTTTGCTCATATTTTGTGGAAGAGTTTTGCATCTTTGTTCATTAGGCATATAGGCCTGTAATCTTCTTTCCTTGCTGTGTCATCATCTGACTTTGGTGTCAGGGTAATGTTGGCTTGTAAAATGAGTTCAGAAGAATTCCCTCCTCTTCGATTGTTTTGGAAGAGCTTGAGAAAACTGGTATTAATTCTTCTTTAAATGTTTGGTAGAATTTAGCCTTGAAGCAATCCCTGAGTTTTTCTTTGATGGAATATTTTTATTTCTGGTTCAATCTCCTTACTCACTATTGATCTGTTCAGATTTTCTATTTCTTCATGATTCAGTCTTAGTACGATATATGTCTCCAGGAATTTACCCATTTCTTCTAGGTTGTCTAATTTGCTGCTATGTAATTATTCATAGTAATCCCTTATAATTCTTTGTATTTCTGTGGTATCATTTGTAATGTTCCCTCTTTCACTTCTAATTTTACTTATTTTTCTTTGTTAATCTAGCTAAAGTTTTGTCAATTTTGTTTATGTTTTCGAAAACCAATTATTCACTTTGTTTATCTATTGTTTTCTAGTCTCTATTTCATTTATTTCTGCTCTGATCTTTGTTAATTCCTTTGTTCTTCTAATTTTGGGTTTAATTTTTACTTTTTTCTTCTTTATTGAGGTATGACATTAAGTCATTTATTTGAGATCCTTCTTCTTTTTTAATGTAGGCATATATTGCTGTAAACTTTCCTCTTAGAAACTGCTTTTGCTGCATCCTGTAACCCTCGGTATATTGTGTTTCCATCTTCATTTGTCTCAAGATATTTTTAAATTTTCCTTTTCATTTCTCCATTGGTTGATTGTTCAGGAGCATGTCATTTAATTTCCACATATTTGTGAATTGTCCAGAATTCCTCCTGTTGTTAACTTCTATCATACCATTGTGGTTAGAAAAGATACTTGATATTATTTCTATCTTCTTAAATTTGTTGAGACTTGTTTTGTGGCCTAACATATGATCTATCCGGGAGAATGTTTCATGTGCACTGAAGAAGAATGTATATTCTGCTTCTGTTGGATGGAAACAAACAAAAAGTAAATAAATCAATTTAGAGGAAGTGAAGATTTTGTAAGAGAAAAGAGTATATGTACAATCATGTGCTGTATAACTACGTTTGGGTCAGTAACAGGCTGCCTATGTCATGATGGTCCCATAGGATTATAATCCTTATGTATTTTTTACTGTAACTTTTCTATGTATAAACATGTTTAAATATGCAAATACCATTATGTTACCATTGCCTACAGTACTCAGTACAATAATATGCTGTACAGATTTGTAGCCTAGGTGGCAATAGGCTATACATATAGCCTAGGTGTATAGTAATCTATACTATCTAGGTTTGTGTAAGTACACTCTACAATGTTTTCACAACAATGAAATCACCTACATTTCTCAGATATATCCCTGTTGTTAAGTGACACATGACTGTATATGTATATTCCAGTCCTATATCAATATCTTTAGGGAAAAGATATTGCAATCATGAAACAACATCAGGATGTTTTATTAAAAAGAAACAGTCATAAAGAAAAAAAGAGCTCTTAGAAATGAAAAATATGAGAATCAAACTAAAAAACTCTACAGAGGGATTGAAAGATAAAATTAAAGAAATCTTTCAGCAAATAGAGCAAAAAGATAAGGAGATGGAAAATAGAAGAAAAAAAGAAAAAATAGATTAGTTTAAGATGTCCAATATGCAAACAATAGGTGACACAGATAAAGGGAATAGATAAAATCAGGGAAGAAAATCAACACAGAAATTATTTAAGAAAACTTTCCAGAATTGAAAGACATGAGCTACCATATTGAAAGAACTACCAAGTGCCCAACCCAATGAATAAAAACATACCCATATCAATGTAAATTATTATGAAATTTTAGAATGCTGGGGACAAAGATAAGATACAACAGGATTTCAGAGGGAAAATACACTTACAAAGAAACAGGAATTAGAATTGTATCATACTTTGCAGTTGCAATGTTGGAAGTTAGAACAACGGAGCAATGCCTTCAAAATTCTGAGCTAAAACAATCTACGACCTGAAATTCTAACTCAGACAAACCATGAGTAAAATGGGATAGAATAAGAACATTTTCAGACATGCATGATTTCAAAAAATGTACTTTCTATCAATCCATTCTTAAGAAGTTTCTGTAGGGTGTGCTCCATCATAACAGGGGATTAAGCCAAAAAGAAACCGACATGAGGTACAGGAAAGGGAAGATCCAACACAGGATAAAGGCCAAAGATATGCCCAGGATGATATGGAAGGGTGAGCCAGGACAGCAGCTATAATACCAGACCATATAGGAACAGGCCAGAAGGCTCCAGGAGATTCTCTGAGATGAAATTGACTGACCATCAATATGTTTGAACATATTGGCAGGAGATTTGGACAATTGGTGAAGAGTTTGAAGTTACTTTAATGTAAGTATATCAAAATCAAGCAAAAAGACCAAAAATAATTATTAAGTCTAGGGAAAATAAAAGGTTGTTCAGGAAAGGAAAAATGTTTACAACATGGCTCAGCTGTGGAAACCATTTATATAGTTATAAAAATGTAACCACTGAATATTGATTTAACCAAAATTATAACTGCAATGGAAGGATGGGGAAACTGAAAAGTGTGTGGTGGTTGGTGAGGAGGGGGGATGAAAGAGAACTAAATTCTCTGTCTTCCATCATGGTAGGAAATAAATAAATAATGCCTAAAAATGAAAACTCCAAAAGTAGCAATACAAACATGTATGGACAGTCATTTCAGCTGAAAATCATTGCTTCTGGGAAAGGGAAAGTGAAGGTGGGGAAGCTGATAATTTTTGTGACAAACCTGGTGAAATCGTTTAATTTAATAAAATACACATGAGTAACTTTGACATACAAATTTTTTAAAACTTAAATAGTGTAGATGATCCTCCCTGCCATTCCACTTATAAGGCTGTTTATGCCCAAGGGTAACAGTGAGACCAGGGAAACAGCTCTGCTTACCACCCAACCCCCACCTTCATTGCTTCAGTTCCTACAAGTCTTTCGTGTCAGGATTGTCAAAGGTGATGTTGACAACACCTGATTTTGCCCTACATGCTGACTTTAGAACCTAATGCTTGATTAAGAGATGCCTACTCTGTATGAGAAGGGCTTCCTGCCTTCAAATAGAGGTTATTCTATAACAACCTCTCTAGTTCCTTCCAACTCCCAGACAGGGCATAAAAATATGCAAAACCAACTCAAGTTATACAGACTCCTGCCCAAGGTCCTATGGGGTTGATGAATGACTGATGTGACTGGAGCCAAGGAGAGGTCAGGGAAGGCACTATGGAGGAAGCTGTCAGCTCTGTCAACATATTCTGCCCTTAAAACTGTGCACCAGAGTGGGAGGAGGGAAAGGATCAGGAAAAATAATAAGTACTAGGCTTAATATCTGGGTGATGAAATAATCTGTGCAACAAACCCTGATGACACAAGTTTACCTGTGTAGCAAAGCTGCACATGTACCCCTGAACTTAAAAGTTAAAAAAAGAAAAATAAAAACTGAGTAGTATTTAAAAAAAATTAAAAACTGCACCAGCCATCTTATTGCTGCATTAACTTAAAGCATGTCTGAATTGAGGCTTCTTAAAGATTTCCTTTTTCTCCACGTAGTTGAGCACGCAAAGTCACAGCTGAAGAAAATGATGTTTTCAACACCCAGGATTGAGGCATTGTATTAGGCTGTTCTGGTGTTGCTATAAAGAAATATCTGAGGCTGGGTAATTTATAAAGAAAAAAGGTTTACTTGGCTCACACTTCTGCAGGCTGTACAAGCACGGCTCCAGCAATCACCTCCATCTATGGCCTCAGGAAGCTTACAATCATGGGGAAGGGAAGGGAAGCCAGCATGTCACATGGTGAGAGTAGGAGCAAGAGAGGGGAGGTGCCACACTTTTAAACAACCAGATCTTGTGTGAACTACCAGAGCAAGAACTCACTCACCAAGGGGATAGCTTCTAAGCCATTCTTGAGAGATCTACCCCCATGATCCAAACACCTCCCACCAGGCTCCACCTCCAACATTGAAAATCACATTTCAGCCTGAGATTTGGAGGGCACAAACATCCAAACCATATCAGGCATTCTATAATAAAAGAAGTCTATGTCTGCTGTCCAGCTGAAATGCCTCATAATAAGGAGAAGGGTTCCAACAGTCATCAAAGATGCCAAATTGCAAGCAGCAAGTAGATAAGTAATAGGACTCAGGTTGTTTGGTTTTCTTGGCTATATCTTTCATTCGACTTCCACCTGTCTCACTGTTGGCTACCAGTGGGACTACCAGAAATCACAGGAGTGCATCATCCCTGGCAAGGCAGAAGCAAAAAGAGATGAAGGGGACATAAGACTTGAAGCAGTAGTTGGTTCTTTGGCAAAACAAGAATCTTGTGATAACTTCATTCCAAGCATTAACATATCTTGTGCCAAAAAATGCAAAATGCCAAAGTGAAAGAAAAGCACTAGACTTCTTACGGGTCTCATCCAAGAGCCCTCTTAAACCTCATTCAAATGCAGTTGTTTCCCTTATTAACTCCAAATGTGTTCAGTTTTCCTCCCTGCCCATGGAAGAGTGCTCAGGTTTCTTTCAGGCTGTGATCCAAGCTTGCAAAGAGCCAATGTCGGGGGTGCTGACTTAGAATACCCCATTCTCTGGTCTAGCCACCCCCATGAGATGGCATTTTTGCATGAACAACATGAGGATCCAATGGCTTTCTTCGGGGGGCATTTCAGAAAGGCTACAGTTGCTGTAGGAGGCACTGTGCATTCAAGTTAATAAAATCTCTCCATCATGCCTTAAGGAAGATAATATATCTGCCCGAAGTATTGTGTAGTTGTGTTAGTACAGCTTCTCTGGGAAACAGACTCTGGGGGTGGAGATAGGAGTGTAAGAAATTTATTGGGAAGTGAAGTCTGTGAAAGATAAATGGAGAGAGAGTAGCTTGGGGCAGAGAAAGTCTTGAGACTGTGATGAATATCTGATACCTGAAATACAAGGGAAGAGGAAGCAAAATGGGGCAATGAAAACCTCAGCTCAACCCAAGGGAAACTCTGGAACACAGATTGTCACTAGAAGAGTTCCACACTGGGCAGAAATGGACACACCCTAGTGCCCCCATCAAGCTCAGTCATTGCCTGGGAGCTGCAGCAGAGCATGGAATCAGTTCCAATGCCCAGGATGCAATCTGAAGGCACTGCCGATGGAGGCTGTCCACTAACTGCACTTTGTACAGCTGAGCATCAAATTCTTTTTTCTTTTAATATAGAAATGGGGTCTCGCTATGTTGCCTAGGCTGGTCTCAAACTCCTGGGTTCAAGCGATCATCAGCAACTGTTTATTAATGTTTTATTATGTATCAGGCTCTATGCTTGATCTATACCCACAAAGAGTTCACAGTTTAAAAATCAAGTAATTAAAACAATACATGATAAGAACTAACAGAAATGCATGTGAATTATTGCAGAAGTTCAGGGGAAGGAACAAGAAAAATATGAAATGATTTAAGTATTTGTTTAACCCTTGAATAAGGGCCCTGTCAATCTACTTCATATCACACCAACTCTAGTATGTGTGTTGCTCAACTGAGCTTCCAAAGTGGGTTGGTAGAGTTAGGCAGCTGATTATTAGTAACCTTCTCTGGAGCAGAAAGTTGAAAAGGAGGTCAAGGTCTCAGTTGCTAAATTTAGACCACACTGGGATTCAAACCAGTCCATTTTTAGAAAATGAAGCACCTACCCCACGTCAACCAAACTGGACTTCAACTCCAAGTGGAGAATGTCAGGCAGATTTCAGCTATGGAAATGGAAAGGTTATGAGCTCCTAGATAATTTTGCTACTCAAAAGGCTAGGAGATGGCTTTTTCCCATTGGGATTGCTTTTGGTAGCATAGACTTGATGCCCAGGAGTGTAAATGATGATCAGAGAGTTCAGGTGTTCAACCAACCCCTGATGTGCATGGCTCTAGGGTAAGGATCTATGGCAGGTATTAGGGAATGGAGTGGGGTGCAAAACATGTTCCCTACCATATTAAGGAGCAGAGAGTAGCAGGTTTTGAAAATTCTGCTAGCTCCCATGGAGCTCTCCTTGGTTCTATGACTGTCTTCAGTCTTTTCTGATATATCTGATCATGACAACCTCAGACTGTTTGAGTCTGCATCTTGCCTGGGCCTTGACTATTACTCTGAGCTCTACTGCCCCCAGACTGCCTAACTGTTCAGTTTCTAGCTTGTTACTGCTATGACCCTCACTGGCTTAAGACTGTATTGCCTTAAGATTACCTGAAGCCATTTTGCCCAAGTGACCTAAGGGGTGGAATTCCCATTGTCCTCACAGGCATAGAATGGGATCAGGTCGAGTCCTCATACCATCCATATTAATGTGTAATTATCTGCAATGGCTCAGAAATCAGTGTCATTCTCTGAAGACCTGTCATGCATGTCTTGAGATGTTTTTATAATCACAGGGAAAGTAGGTCCATCCTATGTAAGTTAATACAAAACCAACTTCCAAGTGCACAGTGACTTAGAGTCTTAATGCAGAAAAAAATATTCAAAAATGTATTATCGTTCATTGTCAAAGCTTACCCTTTGTTTCCCTGTTCTGAAGAGGGGTGATAGGAATTCTGTTTTGTTTTCTTTATTCTTCTCCTTTTTAGCCCATGGTTTTTATATTTTAGTTACAAATCATCCCATTGGTAAAAGAGGCTCTATTATGAACCACATGCTTCATCAAAAGTAAACCTCACATTCTTTTCTAATTGTTGCACCCTGACAGGGCAGGGAAGATAGTTTTGTTTTTATAGTGAAGTCACAGACATAAATCTCCCAGGGATTAAGGCCCTTGCAGCAATCCAGCATGCTCACATCATCATGAGGGGTGCTTCAGGTTCATTTCTTTCTGGGAAGGAGAGAGAGACAGACACAGAGAGAGAGAGAGAGAGAGAGAGAGAGAGAGAGAAAGGATGGGGTGGGGAGATATTTCTTTTAGAAAAGTCAAATTCTGGAGAAGAGCAGAGCATTTGTCAGCCCCCAGCTCAATGTTGACCACTCTACTGGGGGCCATAAGTTACAGGTCTTAACCTAACCTTGCATCTAAACCAGGCAAACTTCTTCAATTTTCTTTTCTTTTGTTCTCCTTAGAATCTAATCATGGTATTTCCTCCTTCTCCCTCTCCCTGTCTCCTCTGCTTAATTTTTTGGTGGTTTGTTTTAACTTGCAGTCCACAGTGATAGGGGAGAAAGAGCACTGATCTTGGAGTTAGAAAGAAGCAGGTTCAAATCCTTTTTCCTCTGCTTTCTAGCTCTGTACTCTTTGGTGCTTGTTCTGAGCCTGTTTCCACAGCTGTTGCAGAGGAATCGTAATTTTACAAGATTATTGGGGGAACCAAATGACATAACATAAATTGGTGTCTGACACAGAGGCCCTGAATAAAATCCACCAGTTTCCACTGCCCTGACTGAATGGTCTCCTGAAACAGGACTCACGACCAGCAGTCCACTCCAAGAGCTGACCTCCCCAAAGCTAGGATAGCTGATTTGGAAACAGAAGTCAGCTGCCATGATCAGCTATGAAGGTCCAAGCTTAAGATGAAAACTCCTCAGCTTGACTGCAAAAATCAGCAGCCATGTACCTCTCAATTGAATCCAAGCTAAAGGCTTCTGCAGAAATGAAAGAATCCATTTGTTCTTCCCTTGCTCCTCTCCCTGTATTTGAAGGGCCTGACATTGTCCCAGGGAAATCAAATTAGAAAAATCAGTTTACATGAGTGATTAGTTTTATCAAAATATTTTCCTTTAGCCTACTGAACCACCATACTCTCTCTATCCCTATCCTCTCTCCCTCTATGCTTCAGCCTCTTCACTTCCTGCCAAAATCATTGTTGCTAAAAACAATCACGTTTAAAATGGCCTAAAGGATTGTTAAATGAGATGAACTGGTTGCATCATTCAAATGAAGACTAGAAATCCCAAGAACAGCCTTTGCAGGGATGAATCATGTGGAAACTCCTCAGCCTGTGGTTCCAGGGCTCCCACATTTGGCCCTCACTCAGTTTCCATTTTCAGCTTTAGCTGGGTTCTAGCGTGAACCTCATCCCAAGGAGGTTGGCCTCCCCAGCTCTCCCTCCCTGCCCTTACTCCTCCCTCTCAGCCCCAGTTGGAGTTTCTCCTCTTTGACTTTCCCCATAGGATTCCCACCCACCCCTCCAGGCCCATCGCAAGCTCTCTCCATTGCCCTGCCTTCCTGTAGGCTTGCGGCACATACAAGCTTCAGATTCAGAGGGGTTTAGGTTCAAATCCCCTCTCTGCCACTTGTGAATAAAACTTTGAGCAACTCACTCACACTTTCCTTGCCTCAGATTGCACATCTGCAAAGTGGGGATAACAACACCTCACTGTGTTGCTGGAAAGATTAAATGAGAGACCGTAGAGCACAGAGGCTGCAAGTAGTAATCAATAAATAAGGGCCATTATTATTATCCTCTCAAAATATCCACCACACCTCTAACTTATTTGTCAACTAATGTCAGTGCTCTACCACTTGACCATAGTATATTTCGTTCATGACCAACTGTGGAGATTTTGTGAAAACTTTTATCTTGGAAGAATTTCTCATGGAGGAATATGTAAACCTTATGGGAAAAATTGGATTAGGAAAACTGAGTTCATCCATAAGTCTATAAAATTCATGGTAAATAAGATTATATTCATTAAAGTAAGTCAGTAAAGGCAGAACATTAAACAATGAGACTATAGTAATGTTTTATGCATATGAGGTTAGTGATGACTGATTTCCATTCACCGTTTCTTGCTTACCAGAAACTTTTCTGGGGCTCTCTGGCTATGCGGTGTTAAAATGATGTCTATATATTCAGTTTGTTCTGTAACAGATAGATAATGCCTACTTGAAGAGGCACCCTGTCTGTGCCTGTTTCTTCACCCAAACATGTCATGCATTTTTCACTTGATGATTTGGAGCTATTGATTCCAGAGCTGCCTTCCAATTATTCTTTCCCCAGTCTGTTTTACACCATCTCAGCACCCTTGAAGAAACTGACCCATGCCTGCCTATTGACCATGGGGGATCAGAATTATCCTTCCTCCCTTCCATCTTTCTTTTCTCTGCTTCCCCAAAGAGCACCCAGCGTTTGGAGAAAGAGTGAAGTCAGTTTTCACTGAAGGGCTTCAGTCTTGTTTTCAAAGCTTACCCACCCAAGGAGAGGAAATCAAGCATTGTGGACCCAGTCTAGCTCCTCTTTCCTTTACAATGCACACAAAAGGTGAGACCTCACTGCCCAGGCCTTCTGAGGGTGTTCCTTGTGGACATGCCCTTTCTTCTTCACCCACTCTTCTTTTTCTTCCCCTCCTTCTACCCTCTTTTTCCCCCATGTCCCCCTTTGCCATTTTAATACCTCTCCTTTCCCCATTTTTTCCCAGGGAACATTTTTCTTCCTACAAAAATAATTTGACTCCAGGCCCTAAGATTCTTCTAGTGATTGGGTAGCTTTGGCTGTGTCAGGCATTCCAGGATGCCTCTGGCTTTCTTCCCCAGTGACTGCAGACTCCTGGGACGGGGGAGAGAAGAGGGGTCTAGTCTTCTCAATGGGGAAAAGGTGAAGGAACTTCTACTCTGAACTGCGATTTACTCTCCCAAATTCCTGAAATTAAACACACCTCACCTTAGGGATTTGTTTCTCTTCAAAGACTCCCAATTGAGCTCAATTTATTGTACTTCTAGTAACATAACATAGCTCATTCTCCTGAGAACCTACAGCCCTGACATTGTGCCATTATAAAGATTTCTTTTAAAAGGTGAATATACGGCCGGGCCCGGTGGCTCATGCCTGTAATCCCAGCACTTTGGGAAGCAGAGGCAGGCAGATCACGAGGTCAGGAGTTTGAGATCAGCCTGACCAATATGGTGAAACCCCATCTCTACTAAAAATACAAAAAAAATTAGCCGGGCGTGGTGGCGTGCGCCTGTAATCCCAGCTACCCAGGGGGCTGAGGCAGGAGAATCGCTTGAACCTGGGAGGTGGAGGTTGCAGTGAGCTGAGATAGTGCCATCGCACTCCAGCCTGGGTGACAGGGTGAGACTCCATCTCAAAAAAACAAAGGTGAACATACAAGGTGCCATGCTTAGATTGCTTCTCCCTAGATGCTAGGTTTTTAAAAATATTTTTTCTATATTTTTTATATTTTCTATATATTTTTTCTATAACTACAGAGGTGTGGAAAGGTGGCAAGCAGGAAAAAAGCCTCGGTTTACCCTGCTATGCTTACAACCCTAACAAACCTAACTACTACATTCCCTATTAGAAGCTAAATCTTGGAACTGCTCAAAAGAAACATGGAAATGAAAGTGAATTCATATAGGCCAAGACATCTCATTAGGGAAGAAAAAAGGCTATTATAATAATCTCTAATTTATTTATCTAACAGAGAACACTCTACTATATTTTGATACTTGGCTATTGAATATAATGCTGTCCTATTCCATATATATATATATATTTCCCAAATATCTATGAGTGTGTGTGTGTGTGTATCTCCATATAAAATTGTTCTATATTTATATTCCTTTTGCTCCTAGATGACAAAGTTCTTATGGGCAGAGACCACATCATACATTTCTTTTGTACCCCCATTGGCCACTTCCTCTCAAAAAAGTATATTTTGAGAGCTGATTCTGCACCAGTGGATTTGAGAGGTGTCTCTGAGCTCTGTTATCCTGACAATAGCTGCTTGAACCAGGGGTCAGCACCCAGCCCCCAAACAGCCATCTATCTATAGGTTGGCCAGCATCACAGAAAAGTTGGTTTCATGAGACAGCTTTGCTGTCTGGGTGGTGATGGATCAAAAGATCACCTTGTTTCTTAAAGAAAGTTTAAACAATAGATATAGGATCTTGTCATTAAGTGTTTTCTGATATGAAAATACTCCCTTGGGTAATTGGTGGTAGTAGGGGAAAGAGAAATTGACTCATAAAAACGGACTCACACATCTGAAAGAATAGCCACTAATGTTGCTGAGTTACTGACCTTTCTGCCCAATGACCAAAACTAACATTGTTTGCTAAAGGATGTTCTAGTGGCCACAAGGCTTAGCAGGGCAGCTGCTGGGACAGTTTTGCCAATTCCTGTCTTTCTCATGTGTCATTTTGTTGAACATCCTTTGTTGGAGTTGATTGGAATGTTTCTGTTTCTTGCATTCCGAAGGAACTAACTGATAGGGTGCCCAGTGCTAGGAGATACAGAAGAGCTTGTGGTCTCTATTCAAAGAGACAGATTTATGAGTGGAAATGTCATTAAGTGGAGTGTTTTAATTTTCTGTGGCTGCTGTAGCAAATTACCACAAACTTGGTGACTTAAACCAGTGCAAATTTATTCTCTTACAGTTCTGGAGGTCAGAAATCTCAGAGCAGTTTCTCTGGGCTAAAGTCAAAGTATTAGGGCTGATTTACTCTGAAGATTCTAGAGGGGAATCCATTTCCTTGCCTTTTCTAGCCTCTGAAGGAAGGTTGCCTGCTTTCCTTGGCCTGTGACCTTTTCCCTGCATCACTCCAACCTTTTGTTTCCATCATCACATCTCCTACTTCTGTGTGGCATGGGCTTCTCCTGTGTTCCTCTTATAAGGACCACTGTGATGACATTGGGCCCACCAAAATAATCCAGAAGAGTCTTCCCAGGTCAATCAATGTCCTTAACTTGGTTGCATCTACACAGCCCCCTTTGGCACATCAAGTAACACTGACAGGTTCTGAGGATAAGAACATGGACATCTTGGGGGATATTACTCAGCTTATTTCAGGAGCACATCCTGTGAATGATATAAACAGAGGGCTGTGGAGTCTCTACGAGGGGCAACTGTACCAGGGGAGAGAAGGTCAAATACATAAAAATGTTCTCAACAAAGCCTCTTTTAATCATAAAAAAGTTTTCCTCTCCCCCTACCCTCTAGTATGTCTATCATTTCAGGATTCCAAGAGAGATACCAGTGTAAAGATTTGCCAAATACATCACTCAGCATTCCACATCCCATCCTGATCAAAGTTAATGAACTTGCCCCTTTCTCAAAATAGAACTTGGAAAATTGTCCCACTAAGTCCACTTCCCCCAAACAAGGGAGTGCAATGATGTAGAACAGGAGTCATAAATGGGAGCAAGATTGCTTTGCTAAGAGATGACAGGAGTTTGAGATGGGCAGAGACACAAGGTGGTGTTTCTTCAACAAACTCCCGGGTTTGTGGGTTCCTGACTATGAGTGAAGGACTGTGATTTGAATCAGAGCTGGGGTGTGTATCTGAAGAAAATGGTGAGGCATTTATCACTTAGATTTGGGGGAAGAGTTTAAAATACAATAACTAGATAGTCATTAAAAATTATTCCAGACACCCAAAACTTGACATGGGGGAGTTCTATTAGGAAAAAGGTTTTATTTACTGGAAAATGGGGAGGTTAATTAAGAAGTAAGTAGGATGTTCAGAGGAGGTGGTGATGTTGTCCTTGTCATTAAATGTTTTCTGATATGAAAATACTCCCTTGGTACTTATGAAGAAGACTGATTTTCATTAGACATTCACTTATTCATTATAAAATAAAAGCATGTGTGTAAGTGTGTGTGCATGCACGTGTATTTCCAACCAAAAGTCAGGAGTGTGGACTATATTATGTAGAACCCAGGGATTCAGAGGCCTGATTATGAAAGGATAGTTACATGGATAGATTAATGATGGATGGATGGAAGAAGCATTGATCATCTGTCATGACTGGTGCCTCTAGCTCTAAAATGTCTGACTTTGAATCCAGAGGAAGAAGTGGGTTCACTGGGTTAGGAGAGTAACCTGTAAAACTTTTGCCAAAAACATTTGCAGTCACTTTTGGTTTATCTCTGCTGGGTGGATTTAGTTTTCCTGAAGCCATTTGCGGCAGGGCCATCTGTGACTTATGCTTAGGGCAGTGGAATGTGGCTTTTTCTTCCCTTTCACCAAGGAGCTCTCAAGCTGCCTCTTTGCTTCCTTCTCTACCTATCTACATGGATTTTAAGCTTATCTGGATACTTGTTGTGAATACTCATGAGGGCCAATTTCACCGCATTGCTCCACAAAAGAGTTCCTGGATTTCATTTTCTGGAATAATTTAGCAGACTTCAGGATGAATCAAAAGAAGCTAGTCCCTGAAAAATGTCTACCAACCTCTTAGTTTAATCACCACTTACGCTTTAAGGGTATGTTGTAACACAGCTGGCATAGACAGCCTCTCTCCTGCTCTCCTGGCTCTATGGGCTTTCCTTCGGCCCAGCCCACCTGTCCAGGTTTACCTCCTGCCCCATTCCCACTTTGCAGCCTACACTGAAGCCAAATCAAACTATTCACATTTGCCCCTGTGCTCTGGACTATGTCAAGTACCCTGTGACTTTACTCATGTAGCTGAAGGGTTCTTTCCTCTTCCTCCACGTCTCCCCATGTTCCCTTCTCTTTCCCCATGAATCTTTAAAGACTCTCAAATCCAAAATATTCTGCTCTAAAAAAGTTTTCATTGACTCTTTTCCTCTACCTCCACCCACTACCAAGTACTCTCTCCTATACATACTTCTATTAGAACAATGATAAAACTGAAAATAAATTCACAAGAAGGAAAAAAATCTCAAGCCAATTAGCAAGTGACTAGAGTCTGAGGGAAGTCCACAGTGGAGATGAGTAAGAGGCCTTGTAATGCAGAAGAGCCAAACAGGGATTAAGGGATAATGCTGTAAAAAGGCAAAATAAATAACCAGGGCAGGCTCTGTTGAATCTTACAGAGACGGCCTTCTAGGTTAAACATTTTCGAAGTACAGACATGCAATGCTTAACAAGGAGGATATGTTCTGAGAAATGCATTGTTAGATGATTTAATCATTGTGTAAACACCATAGAGGATACTTAAACATGTATTGAATGTACTGAATACTGTAGGCAGTTGTAATGCAATGATAAGCATTCATGTATCTAAACATGGAAGAGTACAGTAAAAATACAGTATTTTTTACTGGGACAAACTTCCAATATACAGTCTGTTGACTAAAATGGTGTTATGTGGCTAATGAATGCCCACTTAACTGGAAAATACAAATATTCCAGGACTGAAAAAACTGTGTCTCTGAGAACCTCTCTCCCTCCTCTACCATATATAGATTCTCAGGGATGTACTCAGAGCTTTGGCTAAGGAAAGGGGTGCTTACCAGGGCAGTCACATGCATCCTGGACATCAAAGGGATGACATTGGTCACAACCAGTTCCCTTGTTCCCAAAGATTCCAGAAGGACATTGGCATTGTGGCAAAAACAGCTGCAATGCCAATGCTCCCACCAGGCATGTCAAGTTGATTTAGAATTAGGCTGAGGAAAGGGGACACTTCAGCCTAGTCCAGGAGACCATGGGGTGTTATTTCCTGGCTTGTTCTTAATTTCTCAGCTGAAGGTAGTGCAATCTCCTGGAATAGACACTGATTACTTGTGGTGACCTAATATCTGTGAACCCCCTCCTTATCTTTTTCTTTTGTGTAACAGCTTTATTGAGATTTAATTCACATACCCTACAATTCACCCATATAAAGTGTACAATGCAATGGCTTTTAGTATATTCACAAAATTTTGCAACCATTACCTCAATCAATATTTTCATTAACCCAAAAAGAAACCTTGGCCCATTAGTCATCATCTCCCAAATCTCCCACCACTGTCCAGTCCTAGGCAAATAATGTGGTTTGGCTGTGTCCCCGCCCAAATCTCATCTTGAATTCCAACATGTTGTGGGAGGGACCCGGTGGGAGGTGATTGAATCATGGGGGCAGATCTTTCCCATGCTGTTCTCATGATAGTGAATAAGTCTCATGAGATCTGATGGTTTTAAAAAATGGGAGTTTCTCCACACAAGCTCTCTCTTTTTGCCTACTGCCATCCATGTAAGATGTGACTTGCTCCTCCTTGCCTTCTGCCATGATTGTGAGGCCTCCCTAGCCATGTGGCACTGAGTCCAATTAAACTCTTTCTTTTGTAAATTGCCCAGTCTCAGGTATGTCTTTGTCAGGAGTGTGAAAATGGACTAATACAGCAACCATCTGTTAATTAATCTTCTGTCTCTATATCTTTTCCTATTATGGATTGTTAAAGGCTGAATTGTGTCCTCCTGATATTCATATGTTGTGGTTCTAACTCACAGTTCTTCAGAATGTGACAGTATTTGAAGACAGGGTCTTGAAAGAGGTAATTAAGTAATAGTGAGGTCACCAAAGTGGGCTCTAATCCAATGCAACTCATTCCTTAAAAGAACAGATTAGGCACAGGCACAGAGAGAGGACCATGTAAAGACATAGGGAGAAGATGGCCATCCCTAAGGCAAGAAGAGCAGCTTCAGAATGAAACCACCCCTGCTGATACCTTGATCTCAAATTTCTAGCTTCCAGAACTGTGAGAAAATCCATGTCTGTTGTTTAAGCCATCAAGTCTATGGTACTTTGTTGTGGCAGCCCTAGAAAATGAATACATTTCATATAAATGAAATCATACAATATCTGGTCCATTGTGATGGGCTTCTTTTACCTACCATAATGTTTTCCAGGTTCACCTATATTGTAGCATATATCAGTACTTCATTCCTTTTATGACCAAATAATCTTCCTTTGTATAGATATACACATTTTGTCGATCCATTAGTTAGCTGAGGGACATTTGGATTGTTTACATTTTTTGGCTATTTTGAATAATGTTGCTATGAATATTGACGTAAAAGGTTTTGTGTGGACTTACATTTTCAATTCTCTTGACTATATATCTAGGAGTGCAATTGCTGGCTGACAGGTAACTCTATGATTCACCTTTTGCAGAACTGCCAGATTGTTGTCCAAAGTGGCTGTATCATATTACATTTCCAGCAATTCATGAGAGTTCCACTTTTTCCACATCTTCACCAACACTTGCTGTTATCTGGCTTCTTTATTATAGCCATCTTAGTGCATTCATAATAGTATCTCAATGCAGTTTTGATTTGCATTTCCCTAATGGCTAATGATGTTAAGCATCTTTCAGGTGTTGTTGGCCATTTGTATATCTTTTTTTGGAGAAATGTATATTTTGATCTTTTCTTACTTTTAATTCAGTTACTTTTCTTTTCATTATTGAGTTGTAAGATTCCTCTACAGGCAAGAAATGTAAGTACCTTATCATATATATGATTTTCAAAGCTTTTCTTCCATTCTGGGAGTTGTCTTCATTTTCTTGATGGTGTTCTTTGAAACATAAATGGTTTTAATTTTAATGATATATCCTCTATCTTTTAGTAACATCCCATATGATAAGTTGCAACTGCCCAAGGTAGAAGCTAGAAATCTTCCATACCAAAACTCCTTTGTAGCTAGGATAACCTAGATTCCACCAATCAGATCTATCCATGATAGTCTTAGATTTTGGAAATGAGCAACCCAAGGAATTGGCTGCATGGAGAGGAATTGATATAATGATGGAGCCCTCTAGATCTTCAAGATCAGAATTGGGAGAAGCTGTTGGTATCCATCCTGGTTTCCTCATTGGTACAAAGCAATAGTGGCAAAGGAAAATTTGCTCAAGAAGCTCCTGTGGTGTTTCCAGGAATTGTTCCTGAATGGCTCAGAGCCTACTGTCTGCCCCTCCTTGATTTTCTGTAATCTACCTAATATTCTTGAATAAACCCCCTTCCTGATTAAACTAATCAGAATGGATTCTGTTGTTGGCAACTCAGAACCTTGACCATTAAATACACAGTCTTATCAGAATAAGGGAATTCCAGGACTTCAGGAACTATAGACCTTGCTACTTCAGCAAAAGTAAACTTTATGTCCTTTAAAAAGTGACCTAACCCTTATATGTTATCAAGTAGGCCCCATTTTCCTACAATTGTACTTTTAAAAACTTTTCACAAGGTACTTAAGAAAAATATAATCCTTAATATAAATTCAAAATAACCTGGCAAAGACTTTCAAACTGCATAGTTTTCCTTGATGGTAGGTGATATGGTTTGGCTGTGTCCCCACCCAAATCTCATCTTGAATTCCCATGTGTTGTGGGAGGGACCCGGTGGGAGGTAATTGAATCACAGAGGGCAGGTCTTTCCTGTGCTATTCTCCTGATAGTGAATAAGTCTCACGAGATCTGATGATTATATAAGGGGGAGTTTCTCCTGCACAAGCTCTTTTTGCCTGCTGGCATCTATGTAAGATGTGGCTTGCTCTTCCTTGTCTTCTGCCATGATTGTGAGGCCTCCCCAGCCCCATGAAACTGTGAGTCCAATTAAACCTCTTGTAAATTGCCCAGTCTCAGGTAGGTCTCTAATCAGCAGCATGAAAACGGACTAACACAGTAGATTTCCAGGAGTGAAGTGAATCTGCTTGCTTTATCCACACACTTAACTTACTTCATGATCAGTGCTCTGAATTTGCAGGTGGTTGCACAGATGAGCCCAGATGTTGAAACAGAACACAGGTGCTAGCCACATAGAAATTAGCTATGAGCATTGGTCTTACTGGTTTTGTGCTTAAGTTGCTCCACAATAACCAACAAATGAGAACGACCTTTCCTCTGAAGGAGAATGAACAACAAATTGGGGAAAAGGAAAGATTATCATGCTTCCTTAAGATCTGCTAAACCAGGCCGGGCGCGGTGGCTCAAGCCTGTAATCCCAGCACTTTGGGAGGCCGAGACGGGCAGATCACTAGGTCAGGAGATCGAGACCATCCTGGCTAACACGGTGAAACCCCATCTCTACTAAAAAATACAAAAAACTAGCCGGGCGAGGTGGCGGACGCCTGTAGTCCCAGCTACTCGGGAGGCTGAGGCAGGAGAATGGCGTAAACCCAGGAGGCAGAGCTTGCAGTGAGCTGAGATCTGGCCACTGCACTCCAGCCTGGGTGACAGAACGAGACTCCGTCTCAAACAAACAAACAAAAAAGAGTTGCTAAACCAATAGCAACTAGAATTAAGAATGAGAGATACTCTCTCCTTGATTCAGGGCCCCATCTGGATTCCTAAGCCAGTTCTACATGCAAAGTTCTGAGAGTCACTTACAGTGAATTCATGACTTCTTAAAAGTTTATTTCAGCCTAGCTATACTATTCCAAATTTACCTGATATTTTTCCAATACTGTATTGAATTGATTAATTGGACTTACATAAGGGAAGCCACATTATTGGGCAACGGCATGTTCAAAAAAGCAAGACATTAAGGAGCTTAAGAAATATTTTTGCAAACTCAAGGCCACCAATGCTTATTCCAAACTTTAAATCTTTAGAGATCAAAAGTCCTGCTAGAGGATAAAGCATACCAAAGTCATAGAGAAACGTTAGTTTTGGCAAGATGAGCAAAGAGAAGTGGAAAGAAAGGAAGCAAACAAAATACAAAGAGGAAATTCTACCTTGACTCTCTTCACAGAATTTTTATTTAAAAACAGCAAACAATCAGTCAGCTGTCTTTTCATATCATAAAAAAAAAAAAAAAACTAAAAGAAAGATACTGGAAATGAGCGACCCCTGCAGGCTCTGCTCTTTCAGCATGTGAAACTCTGAGGTTAAAAGGTTTTATGGAATTTAATCCCTTTGGAAATTAAGAGAAGGGCCAAAGTCATGTTATCAACCTCAGGAGTTGGCTGGTTGGTTGTCTCATTCTAGATAAGAAATCCACTCTCCCTTCATATATATGGATATTCCATTAGGTCACACCCCATCCCTAGAATATAACAATTCAATCCAGTGGCCTTTAATAAAGGTACCAAGTCCAACACTCCAACAACAGAGTTAAGAAGTCATTCAGCTATGTTTGTCTAACAGAAATAGCAGAAATACAGTTCAAATCCTTTCCAAAAGTCGTCAATTTAGTTGACTTTAAAAAATGAAACCCTATTGGTCTATAGAACAATAATGCTATTTGCAAAGTTTAATCCAGTATAAGAACATTTCTTCCTTCCCTAAGACGTAAGTGCTCAGCAATGATAAACACATGGGGATAGAGTAGAAACCTCCCCCTTTTCATGCCTCTCCACTTCAAATTTACTGGTCTCAGAACTAGTAAACTCAAATCCACAGTGAGAATTCTTTTCTCTAGCAGAACTCATGTGAGTAGGGTGAATAATGGAAATTATGTTTCATAGTAAAAGCTCCACAAATCAGCCCTGTACAGCCAGTGTAAGCCCAACTGCAACATTTGGCCTGCACTCAAAGAAGAACAAAATACAACTGCAGCCCATACTTGGGTACACCTGAATTTATGGCTCATTTCTCTGCTTGCTCCATGCTCCATGGGACAGATCTGAGTAAGTTTCATTTTCATTGAAAGAAACCCAACTCCAGGCCACAAAAATCAATAAGAGCCCTGTACTCAGTTTGGCTGCAAAGCTAGAAAACAAGGTGAGAAATGATCCCTATGTTAATAAAAGGAAATAGAACACATATACATACACTCACCCACATACAGGCGATTGAACTCACTTCCAGATGGGCTGCCAGAGGAAGCTTATTGTAACCAAGCTGGCAGAGGGCACAGAAAGTGATTAGTTGTCAGAAACATAACAATGAGGCTCTCTCTCCCCACCCAAAAATATGAAGAAAGATCAGCAACATTAATGGGAGTAAGATCTGATTGTATCACTAAGGGCAGCAATTTCTATCTTTTGCTGAGGTCTGAGTGACTTGGTAAGTCATTAAAAAAAAAAATATATATATATATATATTAGACTTAGACTTAGGGGGTACAAGTGCCATTTTATTATGTGGATATATTGCATGGTGGTGAAGTCTGGACTTTTAGCATAACCAACATCTAAATAGTGTATACTGTACCTATTAAGTAATTTCTCATCCCTCACCCCCTCCCATGCTCTCACCCTTCCGAATCTCCAGTATCTATTATTCTACTCTCTATGTCCACGTGTACACATTATTTGGATCCCACTTATAAATGAAAATATGTGGTATTTGTCGTTCTGTGTCTTAATTGTTTCACTTAGGACTTAGGATAATGGCCTCCAGTTCCATCCACATTGTTGCAAAAGACATGATTTCATTTTTTTTTTATGGCTGAGTAGTATTCCATAGTGTGTGTGTATATATATATCTATCACATTTTCTACATCCAATCATCCATTGATGGACACTTAGGTTGATTCTATCTCTTTGTTATTGTGAATAGTGCTGTGGTAAACATGCAAGTGCAGGTGTTTTTTGGATATAATGATTTCTTTTCCTTTGGGTAGATACCCAGTACTGGGACTGCTAGATTGAATGTTTCTTCGAGAAATATCCATATTGTTTTCCATGGAAGTTGTACTAATTTACATTTTCCCCAAACAGGGTAGCACAAGGGAGAGGTTAAGAAAGGAGTATTAAAATTTTAACGTGTTATCAGTGAAGGGAGAACCCCTGTCCTAAGGACTCAAATCCGGGTTCTTTCTCTGGAGAGTATCTCAGAAGTCTTCTAGCAAATCTAGGTAGTATATGTGTAAGTGCATGTGGGGCAGGGTGTGTGGATGTTTACCGTGAATATCCCAGGGAGTTAAGCCTGCCATGGAGGAATACTTCACTCTCGGAAAACAAGCACAAACTGATCCTCACTTTATATCCAATTTGCCTTGTGGATTCTCAATGTTAATAGAGTAATCTCTATTCACGTGGGCAAAGAAAAACCTTGTTCTGGGTACTGTATAAATATTCTTATAAAGAGAATTTCCAGGAGCCCAGACTAATCCTTCATATCTGTCCCCATAGATTTAAGCAAATAAGTCTTCATCCACAAGCCGATATCTCACAGGAGCAGTTCTGAGCAGAGCTGACTTCTGGTTTCCCTCCTCTGGAAAACTCTAGGAATCCACAGAGGGTCATATTGACCTTCTGCAGTCCCCAGAAAGCTGCTGAGGATGACTTTTCAGTCTGAAGTGTGAAGGCAGAGAAAGTAGGAGCAGAGCTCTTACCACAATAGGCACAGTATTAAACTCTCAACATTTATCATCTTCATAAGTGTTGAAGAAAATTCAATTATTTTTCATATTTTGTAGATGAGAAAACAGACGCTAAGAGGGCAGTGGCCTGCCCAAGCCTGGGTAGCGTAGGCATCTGCTGCTGAGCCCCTGTTCTTAAACACACAGTTCTCTGCCTTAGGAAGGGTTTCCATGGACAACCTTGTTCTTTGCAATTCTTGTGCTAGATAACTGACATCTCTAAAATGACCAATTCCATACAGCAAAAACTTTAGCAAGATGTGTGATGTAGCTTGCTCAGAACTGGCAAGGCCTTTCTTTCTTCATGCTATTCCTGACATATATATTCCCAACACACATGTTCCTGTCAATATACTCCTGATACATATAATGTAGCAGAATTATTTTTCCTGCCTAACTGACCACCTGCTACCCGAAGGTTGTTTATACGGACATCTACTTCTACCTCTGCGACACGGTGGTAACAGCACAGACTTTCAAGGTGGTTCTGAGTGTGAATCCTGGCCACTGACGTATTATCTTGAGTTCAAGATGTAATAGGACCAAGGCCCAGCCAGCACTGGGGCACAGGGCATGAGAGTGCAGTTCAGGTCTGTGAGGCTGCAGACAAAACAGTGCATCCTAGTGCAGAGCTGGCTCACCCTGAGGTGTGACTGTGTGAAAACTAGAAGCCACAAGCCAATCATTGTAGGCCAGGCCATGGAGGATGTGATGTCCTCTAAGCTGAACCTGTGGAGTGTCATGGTCCCCTGAATACTGCTGTGAAAGCATCCTGCACCACCAGCACCTGGGATCACTGCCAGAGAAGAGGCCTCTTCCCCCATGCTCTTCAGCAGCAGTTCCAGCATGGAGCTTTGCCTCCCATTCCCCCTACCTCCCACGGGCATCATCCCTTTATTGCCCATGCCCACGAGGTGAATTACTCCAGAACCTCCTCTACTCTCACCATCCTGTGCTGGGGCTGAGTGAGGGAATTAGAAGTGCTTTAATGAAAAGAGACCTGGATGCAATTCTGGTTCTGAAGAATTCCAACACTGGGGCAAGATGGTGTGCTTGTACCTAAGGGTGCTGGAGAACCAGGGAACTGGACTCTGCCTGCTTCTGTGCCTTGGGCTCAGCCTTCCCCAGGGCACCGTGTACTCAGCCATCGGTACCCATCTATTGTGATGAGTGTTCTGAGATCAGCCTGCACTGGACATTTGCAAGCATCTGGATCCCTGGACTGCTAATAGAAAGAGGTTGGTCTTTTGAAGAAGGTTCCATTTGACTTCTGGACTCCTGGCTATTTTCAGAAAGTGTGTTTTCTGGAACTTCATTCTAGGGATTGAAGGAAACAGACTACCTCAGTTTTAAAACCTGCTTAATTAACATGCTCTAAATCTGGAAATGATTCAAATGTTTGTCAGTTGGTGACTGGATAAACAAACTGTGGGATATCCATACAATGAGATACTTACCAATATAAAGGAATGAACTATTTTTATTATACGTAATAGCACGAACAAATCTCAAAATAACGGTGAGTGAAGAAGTCAGATGAAAAAGGGGCCATGCTGCATGATTCCATTCATATAAAAATTTAGAAAATACAGCCTATAGTGACAGAAAGCATGTGAGTGGTTGTCTGAGGTTGAGGGTATGGGTCAGGGAGAGGTGAGAGGGAAGGATCAAAAAGGGGCATCAGGAAACCTTTGGGGTGATTGATATGTTCATTTTTGATTGTGGTGATGGTTTAATTGGTATATACATATTTAAAATCAAATTGTACATATTGAACATATGTAATCTATTGTACATCAATAACATGTCAATAAACCTGCAAAAAATATGCAATATATACAAGATCCTTAGCAGTGTGCCTGGCATGCAGTCTGTGCTTGGTAAATAGGAGCTATGTTGCCATTTTCACACTTGGCTTCACTGTCACCTACTTTAATGAGAACAGGAGCTAAAGACATGGAGACCCCAATCCTACGATGTGTCTCAAATGGACTCTGCCCAAAAGCTGAGCGAAGCTCTGTGTGCATCAGAACTAGAGCCAGTATGGAAAGAGATTCAGAAATTGGTTTAGGAACATCTTCCAACCAAAGTGACACTTTCTAAAAAAACATGTTATAATATCAGTGTTATAGGAGGAAAAAACCTTCTTGAAGTGTATTTCTGATAATGCCTATAATTCTGAAAGCACATTTTGGCCTGCTTTCTTACCTTGTCTAGACTGAAGAATTGTTTCAATTTAGTATCAATCAGCCCCTTGATTCTAAAATGCCATCGCCCAGGTATAGACAGCTCACCGCATGGCATGAGGACTCTTCCTCGTGCATTTCTGCAACCCCGGGCTCTAGGTTTGGTTGAGTACTGCAATCAAGCTTCCCCCACAGTCTGAGTTCATCTCTGCTGAGTTCAACAAACATTCATTCCAAGGAATATCCACTCTCCTTCATAAACATTGAAAATTTCAGAATCTCCCCTGGCCATCCTGTCATTGTTCATATGTGAATTAGGTGATTGCTTCTTTGGAGGGTTTGAGAGACTCCAGGAAGACCACCTTGATATGACAAAATTCCCACTGTACCCCCAGTGATTCCTTTTTCAATTAAATATTAACTTTAAAAAACACAAGCATGCCTTGGGTAAAGGAGGTAAATAGTGAGTAAATAGTTTATTTCTAGAGAGGAAAAAAGGGAGAATAATAATATTGGATCAAAGGATAAAACATCAACAACGGGGCATTTTCCTGAAAGATAAGTCTCACCAACTTTACCATTTGGGGGCCAGTGCCTCCCACTTCCTCTCGAAGACCTGGCATTGGTAGCCTTTGCATTTGTGTCAGCAAAACCCAGGGAGGGTGTTTCAGCCTGCTCTGAGGATCAGGCACCCAACACTCTTAAAAAATCTGTTGACAATGCCCTGTATAGAAAGGGAAATTTCAGCTGCTATTTTAATTAGGTGAAAGCCAATTTGAGACTTCACTAATTTGACACTTTCTGATTTTCTTGGCCCCTGAATTTAGTCTCTTGGTTAATGGACAAACTATGTTTGGTTGGTTGGTTTGGTTTTTTGTGGTTTTGTTACTTTTCTGAGCCTCTATCTATCTGCCTTCTAATCACACAAGAGCTGTAATGTTTAATGTAGTTTCATATAGAAGTATCATAAAACTGATCAGAGAAGGTATACTTATAAAAACTGAAACCTGAAACAGTGAGGAGGCCAGTGCCTGGGTTCATGGGGTCAGGCCAGAGAGATGGGAGTCCACTGGCTTCTTGGCCTCTGACGGCAATGTTGCTTTTTCTTCTAGGCCAGGCGCCTGACTCAGGGACTTCACCTACAACTGCATGTCACACTTGGAATCAGTGCCTATTTAGACTCCAGGAAGTCTTAGATGAGGATGAGGGATTGACCTGTCTACAGGAGAGGCCATACCACATACACCTCTGTTCGGGGCTTCTGGTGATTCAGGAGGCCAGAGATGTAGGGGTTTGTACCCACCTCAGAAATAATACAGGAGAAGGCCAGAGGTCAGGGAAAAGCGTGTACACAGAAGCAGCCCGAAATCCCATGTTAGTCAGGTGATTGATGGCTGACCCTGGGCAAAAGGGCGAAGCCAGCAAAATGCAACTTTTATTCTACAAACATTCATTTAGCAACTATTGTACACCAAGCGCTATAATAATCTGTGGAAAAATATTGGCGAATAGGAAACAAGAACTTACTGTTCAGTGGGAGACAGAGACTTAACTCAAATATCAGACTCTAAGCAAGTGGTCTCCCTGCCATAAGAGCCCCCCTTCTCCCTGTGATCAGACCTCTGAGCAGATTTTTGTTCTTTAAGGATAGCGTCCTGTTTCTCCCAAATGCATTTTTCTCTGGCATCCCTATTCCTGCAGTACTTTAAAATACTCAGTTTCTCCCTTTCCGTCCCTGGTCGACTGTTACTTGCCTGTCTCAGACTCCCTGACCCCTCCCTCACTCCTAATGTTAAGGCCTGAGGGTCAATCATATGATGCAGTTAGTATCCAACTTATGGATTAAAACGAGCAAGCAGAGAAAAGCATCAGCCTTCCAGAGTTACTCTCTGCTTAAGGCAGAAAGAGCAGTAAATAATGGGGAAAACAAATTAGCTCTAGTGCTGGAACAATAAACTTGGTGTTACCTTTAAGTCAAAACTCAAGAGTATCAGATGAAGAGAGGTGGAGTTATCCTCTTGTAGTACAGTGGCCTGTTATCTTTTTAATGACTATATACAAGCCAACATCCAATTTCTCTTATTACAGTTAGGGTTCTTGTAGCTGTTTATGTTATTATGGAGTAGAAAAATATATTGGCTTATTTTTCTGACTGTTTTCCTTAAAGCAGAATGCTTTTTTTAATTTTATTTTTTGCTTTAGTTGTAAAGAAGAGGGAATACATGATAAAGTAACTGGTTTAATTTCTCTTTCATTGTACACTGCTTCTGAACATCTAATTGTTTTCAGTTGTCTAAATAAAATGCCTCTAAAACAAATAAACAAAAATCTCCATTTACTGGGGAAAAGAAATCTATTGATTGATCACTCACCAATCCCATGTTACTTTTTTTCAAAGACATTTGCTTTTTAAGAAGGTCACCAAGAGAACAGCACCTTATCCCAGAGTCATACCTCTCGGGTAGCAGAATTTCTGTCACAGGGAGAAAATGGAAAAAATATATACATTTTAAAAATAGTGACAGTATTTTAATATCCCTTTCTATGGATGTAATATCACTTAATTTCATAACAATCACCTGAAGTAGCTAATGATACCACATAGATAAGGATATAAAACTCAGAAAATTCTGGTGTTTTACACAAGATCACACAGCCAAAAATAACAAAGTGAGACATGGACCAGATTCTCTGTTTCCCAAGCAGGGGTCTTTCCACTGTACCACACACGCTTCCCTTGGCCACCCCTTCTTTCACGTCTTCAGGTTATCCGCTGGCTTGAATTAGGGTGGACGTGGACTCCGATGGAATAGCAATTTTTTATGGGACTTTCCTTAATTCAAACAGATACCTTGGGAATTACTTTTAGTTTTCCTAGGTGATCTGCCAAAAGTATTTCTCCTTCTATTTCCCTCTGAACCTAGCTAACTTAAGCTCCCATCTAAAATTTTGAGGTGTCAGAGAGGAAGGGGATAGAGGCTTATGGAAACAGGTCGATGCCCCCAGAGTTCTTGGGCATTGTTTATGGATTGGTCTGTCCTCTCACCTTCCACCAACAGAAGAATCAGCCTCTGTTGTTAAGAACCTCCCTACCACCCCTCTGGTGGCCTTGGCCCAGCCCTGGCCATAAAAAGGGATTTCATATCATTAGCGACTTCCCCTTCACAGTTCATTAGCATGAAATGTCTTGGCAGCTGAAATGACAAAGGGGACTCCCTCCTCACCAGTGATTTCATGGGAAGAGACAGAAAATATTGCATCCTAAAAGCAGTCATCAGGCAGCTGTATCTGCTGCAGCAATCGGGCAGCTGTATCTGCTGCTTTTGTTTGTGGCTGTGACTCAATAGCAAGTTGAGATGCTGGAAAATGCTTGTAGCAGTCATCATCTGGCAACCAGATGGCAAGCTGGATTTAACTCTACATGGTAGATCTAGTGGATAAACTAGTTGAGTCTGGAAACCTAACTTTGTTCACATTACTAGAAGGCTCTGCTACCAAGGCTAAGCTGGACATGTGGGGTAAGCTGAGGCACTCCAGATGGTCCCAAGGAGTTGTGATGTGTGTGCACATGTATAGACACACATATAAATATATACACACATGTATACATGTACACACACAGTCATCCCCGGTATACGAGGGGTATTGGTTCCAGACACCAGTGTATACCAAAATCCCCACATGCTCAAGTCCCACAGTAGGCCCTACAGAACTGTGTATATGAAAAGTCGGCCCTCCCTATACCCAGGTTTTGCATCCCTCAATCTGCATTTGCTTGAAAAAAATCCACCTATAAGTGGACTTGCATAGCTCAAACCTGTGTGTGTAGTTCAACAGTTAACTGTATACTTATATACATATAAAAATGTATAAATGCATTTACTTTTTACTCAATATTTGTTGTCTCCCTCTCAAAGAAAATGGAAGATATAGTTGTGTTAGCCCCCTGAGCAAGTTGCAGTTGAGGTCAGACCATGACGTTCAAATATCTTTTCTAGAATAACTGAATATGGTTTCATGAGTTACAGCCAGAAAAAACAGAAGTTGAGAACAATAGTCCCCAAGGCTATTTCAAATGTGCACTTCTTTAAAGGACAAAAAGAATGAGTGACACTGTTAACCGAGTCTCGCCATTGATACCAAAGATGACACTCATAGCTCATGCTATATGTTTGAAAATACCAGCATTATCCACACTAAACTTGCAGATTTTCCTTCTGCCTTGGTCCTCTTGGTTTAACTATCATAAATACGCAGAGTTCACTCCAGCCTCACCTCTGCTTACTTACCAAGTAGAAATTGAAGGATAGAGGTGAAGGTGGTTTAGTATAGAATTTATTTCTGCCATTTGCCCAGGACAGTGCATCAAATACTCCCTAGGATGGACCACAATGAGCCATGATTCTGGTATTCACACTGTTGTATAATTTTCTCTCCTTGGTTATATGCTGAAGTTGACTTGCTTCTAATAAATGTGAAAAAATGATGAGATGTCACTTCAAGATTAGATCACAAAAAGATTGTGACTTCCATCTTCGGTGCACATTTGGGTGATATGGGTGCACATTTTCTTGCTCACTCTCTTTTGTTCTGTCTCTTACTCTCGCTTTCTCACTCCTGCTTTCTTTGTTCTCTCTTTCTGTGGGAAGTCAGCTACCCTGTTGTGATTTAGCCCAGTGAAGAAGGACCTGTCAATAATTGCATAAGTGAAATTGGAAACAGATTCCCTCCCTTTTTCTCACTCTCTCTGGCCTTCAGATGAGACCACAGCCCTGGCCAATAGTTTGCCTGCAACCTCAGTAGAGACCTTGACCCAGGAGCGCCCAGTTAAATTGTGCCTAGCATTTTGATCCATAGAAATCATGAGATAAATGCTTGTTGACTGATGCCACCAAGTTTGAGAATCCTTTGTTAAGCAACAGTAAATAACCAGTGCAAGCATCAGTGGAAGATAAAGTGATTTCCCCAGTAACCATTGAAAGAATGAGCCAGGTAGTTACAGGACTCAGTGACCAGTATACTCACTTTATAAATGAATCTGGGTTTTGAAGAGGTGTTTTTCTAACCTGAAGTAGTGGAATCACCACATGTAACTCCGTGCGTGTAGGGACCTCATCAAACACATCTCTACCACTGGTTGGAATGGTTTAAAGATGGTCCTGCCCAGGGTACTATTTAAAATTCAGAGGGCAGGGCTCCACCCTGACTTGCTAAAATAGAATCTCTTGGGGCAGGACCTGGATCTGCATTTTGAGAAAATCACCCTGGTAATGTTGCTGTTTAGTTCAATTTGAAAACTACCAGAAAAAATAACCTCTCCAAGTCATCTTGTATATTGAATTTTATTATTCTTTCTGTGTTAAAGGGGGTTATAAATATAGTGCAGGTAACACATTTTGGAAACTGAGTCCTAGCAGTGGGCTTAGCATACTTGGGTGTTGTAAATGTGGGTGTGGTTTCAGCAACTTGCAGAACTGGGGAAATTGAGCAATACCCCAAAACTTACTTGAATTCCTGAATCTAATCAAAGTAGTAATGGATTTTAGCATAATTCCATGAATGACTTGTTTTCTAATAAAACGAACAACAATGTATTACTCAAACTGAATATTTTCTGAGACATCATGGTATGGGGAAGAAGACATTGGGATTAGTGTCAGAAGAACTGTGTTTAGGTGCTGGCTCCTCTGCTTGGCACGTATTTGACCTTGAACAAGTAACTAAGTTCTATTTCTTCCAGTCTAGTTTGAATGGATTTACACATATGTTTTTATATTACCATGATCATACTATTACGTAAGTTTTTATCCTGCTTTTTTCACTTAACAGTACATACTGAATGTTTTCTCATGTCATTAAAAGTTTTCAAAAATATAATTTTAGGGGCTCCATAATATTCCATTGTGTAGGAGTATCATAACCACTTCCTGTGGTTAAATATTTGTTATATCCAAGTTCTTACCATTATAAAAAACATTGTGAGAAACATATTTGCGTACAAAATTTGTCTACATTTCTTAGAAGGAAATCTCAGAAATAAAATTACTGCATCTAAATGTATGAATAATTTTCCTGAGACACACTGCAAATTGCTCTTCAGAGAGGCTTAACCAACATGTACTTTTATCAGCAGAAAGAGAATTTTCATTTCAATGTCAGCATAACCTTGCCAGCATAAAGCATTATTTTTTAAACGTTGTTAATTTTATGATTTATATATCCTTGCTAGTTTGATGGTCAAAATATGTCTTCTTGTTTTAATGTGTACTTTTTATCATGCTATTCACATTAAGTACTTTTCCGACATTTAGAACTGAGACTCCTCATTGGTAAAATGAGAAAAACAACCCTACTCATAGGGATATTGGAAAAATTTATGAAATGGTTATTTTGAATACTTCTTATGAATGCAATTATATGGTATATTCAAATATAAAACTCTTATGATCTCAATTTAGTTGATAGCTATTTATATAAAGACAAATCAATCTCTCATGGGACATGGAGTTGAGGGTAAATCCCCTCCAGCTCCTTCATCCCATGCATTTCCGTGTCATGTAATTAGAGTTCAGTAGCATTAAGAGCTGTAATGAAGGGAACTCAAATAAGTGACAAATGGACCCAGAAGCCTGCATAGTTATCTCCATATTGTTACTCTCAGTAATGGTAGGTGTTGGGGGTGGGATGACTTGGTCAATTTTATGTTACTTTGGGGCTCCAGTTACTTAACAGCAACTTTCCATAGCCACTTCCTTCCTCTTTACCAGCCAGGTCCCTGAGTCATTGCTCAACTGTAGGTCCCAGCAGCAGTTAGCTCTCTTGAAGCAAGAACCAAGATATTGCCCCTTTCTGAATACCCTAGGAACTTGTCTGCCTCATGTAGAAACTGCTTGATTTCAATAGAATGAGAGTATGCACCAAGAGAAAGCTAGAATTCCCAGAATCCTTCTTCCTTTCCTTTCCTTTCCTTTCCTTTCCTTTCCTTTCCTTTCCTTTCCTTTCCTTTCCTTTCCTTTCCTTTCCTTTCCTTTCCTTCTTTTCTCTTCTCTCCTCTCCTCTCCTCTCCTCTCCTCTCCTCTCCTCTCCTTTTCTTTTCTTTTTTGACAGGGTCTTGCTGTCGCCCGGGCTGGAGTGCAGTGGTATGATCCTGCCTCATTGCAACCTCTGCCTCCCAGGCTCAAGCTATTCTCCCATGCCTCAGCCTCCGAAGTAACTGGAACTAGAGGCACATGCCACCATTCCTGGCTAATTTTTGTATTTTGGGGGAAAGACAGGGTTTCTCCAGGTTACCCAGGCTGGTCTCGAACTCCTGGGCTCAAGTGATCTGTCTGCCTCGGCCTCCCAAAATGCTGAGATTACAGCCATGAGCCTCCATGGCTGGCCCAAAATTTCTATATTAACTGAATGACTTATATATTATTGTTCATTTAACTTAATTCTCTCACTTATTTGAAAAGAAAAATTAAGAAATAAAAACAAAATTATGATAAAGGCCTGAAAACACAGGGAGAATTTTTCAACAAATTCAATGTAAAACATTCAAGATGTTAAATAATATATGGTTTTCAAAAGAAAAATATGGTGGATTTAAATATAATCAATGTTCAGTCTGACTATAACTTTGCTATTAGAGACCTGGAATTAAGCCTTCCTTTTTCCCAGGAACTCTGTCCTCTGTGCCTGGAGGCTGCGACGAAGTGGAAGTTGCAAGGGGAGACTCTGTTCTTTCTTATTTATAATTAAAAAATAAAAAGGGGGATTTGGGAACTACTTGTACTAGTGCCTATAAACCCACAGTAAGGAATTTTGCCCTAGTAGCTTTAAACAGACTATCCTTTTTTCTTCAAATTTATGGAGCAACTTTAAAGGCATTTTGTGTACATAATTATGCAGTCTGTGTTTTAATTCATTGGGAGTTCTGGCTGAGTATGGACTGCAAAGTTAGACATTTTGGGTTCAATTTTCTTTGGTATATCTGTCCCAGATATTACTTTATTTTATTTATACAACCTCATGATGTGTCTATAAACTTGCTTTTTTATCATCATCATTCTGAAATCTCATGCAATAAATAGTGGTTGTGGGGCGGGGGGAAAGAAAATAGCCTCTTAACCTTTTTCAATAAGAGAGATGTCATTTTGTCCAGAAGGGCAGCTCATCTATTACTGTCTCCTTTCTGATGATGACCAGAATTATACAATGAGGCAACTGCAGCCCCCTAGAAGTGACAGTGTCTACAATGCTCAGGAAGCATTTGCCAGAGAAGCCTGTATCCATCATCCCACCTACAACTTGGGTTTATAAAATTGGAGCTCTGGTCAGGTGACCCTGGGTTTACCACAGTACAATGTTCCCCCAGCTCATGGTTGGTTTGGAATGACCATGACCACTGAAAACTGAGGGTACCCCAGATGAATCACAGTGGAGAAAAAGGCAACAAGGGATTCACCAGTTTGGAAATGGCCATTTCTAATCTTAATGTTCCATATATGGCAACACCAAATCCTTTGGAATGGGATGAACACAGATAAGGCCTGTGCGTTCCACCTAAGCATTCTTCCTGCTGCAAGCTCTCTGGCCAGTGGTAGGGCATGCAGCATTGCTCTCTCCCACTTTATTATTTTAAATGCTATTCATATTAAGGAATAATAATAACTAATGTTTATGGGAGCTTGTTAAATGCTAGACAGTGAGGCATGTTGAGGATTAAATGAGATGATGTCCAATGCCTCATTGAGGTAAGTGTTGTCACAATCTCACTTGTGAGGCTAGTAGACTGGATCTCAGAGGTCAGATAACTTTCCCAGGCACTGGTCTAGGAATGGGCTCAGCTGGAATTCAGACACAGGCAGGCAGACCCCAGGGTCCCTGCTCCTCCCCACTGTGACTGCTGTTAAGTGGTACAGACCTGTATTCTGGGCACAGGCATTAAATGGTCACAAGACTATGCTCAGTCTGTCTCACTTTTTATCAGGGAGTGAAGGAAAAGGTATCCAATCTATATAGGGAGATGCCCTGCAGATAGCAAGGCCAGCACTTCATGTCCAATCTTTCAGAGCTTTGTCAGATGTTGATTTTCCCTTTCTAATGCTGTGACTGGGATGAAAAGGCAAAACAAAAATAATTAAAAATATAGTTATTTCTTTCCCTACTTGGCCCAAAGGAAAGGTTTCATGGGAAGTTGAAAAACAGATGGTCCAGGGCAAAAATCAACAAGTTTGACATCCAGGATTAAAAACCAGATGGTGCTAAACAATCTTTAGAAGCCTCTAGAGGGGTTCAAAGAAATTGCCCAAAACTCCATGTATCTTTCCATGAAGGCAAGTAGACTTAGTCATACATGATCTCATGCTCTGTGGCCAGGTTCTCCTTCACCCAAAATTGTTCCCTGGGATGGGATCAAGCTAAGCACTTTGCGAAAGGAATGGGACCTTTTAGGCCACCAAGAACAGAGAATCCTAACATCTTATGGCTTTAATCAATGCAGTTGTTTCACTGAGTTGACCGATCAGATTAAGCACCTGCCTCTAATCTTCTCAGGGAGGTCAAGGCTCATAGACAGCCCAGCATCTGAGGAAAATAAATGTTGTTTTTAGTATGTATGCTGTAAGTCCCAGCACATAAACCTCCAGAAGTCACACTTCTCCAACACCAGTCAGATGTAGAGGCATCTGAATAATGGCTCTTGTAGGGAACCCTGTTCCTGCTTCCTGTTCTTCAGCTGCTTGGAAAACATTGCTGGAACACTGGGATCCACTGAGGGAGATTCTTCCTGAAGTGTCCTGTGTCCCAGACTGTGACTTTTCTAACCAGCATGGACACAGTTGAAATCTAAGCTCCGCTGCATCTGCTGCTGCCATGATAGAAACACTGGCATAGCACATGCTAGATAGCAGGCCCTGGTCTAAACCAGTCATCTATGCCAAAGCATTTTATCATCACAGTGAGCCTGGGGGGAGGGTATTCCTTTGAGGGGACTGATTGGTGGAGGTTAAGTAAGTTGGCCAAGGTCACTCAGGTGGTAAAGGGTGTATTAGTTTCCTGTGGCTGCCATAACAGAGTACCACAAACTGGGTGGCTTAAAACAACAGAAGGTTCTCATAGTTCCATAGCCCAGATGTCCAACACCAAGGCATCAGCAGGGCTGCGCTCCCTCCAAAAGCCCCAGGGAAGTGTCCTTCCTTGCCTCTTCCAGATTCTGCTGGCACCAGGCATTCTTTGGCCTGTGGCAGCCTCACTTTGGCACTGCCTCCATCTTTACTTAGTCTCTTCTGGGTCTGCATCTTCTTCTGTCTCCTATAAGGAGACACTTGTCATTGGATATAGGACCCACCCTGATAATCCAGGATGTTCTCATCTCTGAGAGCCTCAATGTAATTACATCTGCAAAGACCCTTTTGCCTAATAAAGTCACATTCACAGGTACTAGGGATTAGGAGATACACATATCTTTTGGGGACCACCATTCAGTTCACTACAGCTGAGCAGCTGGGATTTGACTCAAGCAGTCCAGCTCCAGCATGTGGCCTCCGACCATCACGCCACGCTCTCTGATGTGGTTACTTTTCACAGGTGTCAGCAAAATGCCTGCTCAGTGATCTGAAATTTTTTCACAAATCATCACAGAGCTGAAATGCTCATTTTTCTGTGCTGCTACTCTGTCCATGTTCCAGAGAGGCAGCACATTAAGTCTGCACCACATCACGCATACCCTGACAGATGGAGAGAACATCGGCAAATCAGGTTGCTTTGTAAAGAAAACAGAATCCAACTTTGCAAATGTTAAAAGCTTGTATATTTTCAAAATTTCAAGCAAAAGTAGAAAACCTTATTACCTCAGATCACAGTTGACAAAACCACCATTGACAAAGAATTATCCTGCATGCAATGAAAACCTGATTTAAGGCAGTGATTGTCCAAAACATGGGTGTTAGGTCACTACCCAGACATCAGCAGAGTTGAGGGTTCTACCCTAGTTCTTTTTTGATGAGGGAAAACATTATTTTTAAATGAAGCCTGCCACTTCAGTGTAGAAAACATAAAGCTGTGGACAATCACCATTGTCATTTAAAGGGTGAGCTGTATTTCTTCTGAAGTAAAGTGATGAGTCCAGGCAGCACCCTCACTCTATCAGATATGATTTGAAACAGCTGAAAAACCTCTGACAATAAGATTTTAGGACAGAAATGCTGCCAGGGCTCAAAGTACAGTTCAGAAGAATAAAAAGAAAGTAAACAATGCCAAAGGCCAGACGGACAAAAGGAAAATTCTTACTTCGCTTGTTCTCATGAAATACCACAGAAAAATAATCTGTTAGGCAGCTCTTCTGGAGTCCAAGTTCTTGTGCCGTGCTCATCTCTTCTTTCTGTTAAAGCTCGGTGCTTTGCAAGCTGTTGTTAAATTGCTTACAGGGATGGATGGGGCCAAAATGGTTTTCAGTCTAAAGACTGTCACTGGAGAGTCTCAAGGCAGATTCTGAAGGCCTTGAACCACCTGAGCCTGGCCAGATGGATTCTTCCTTTCACTGTTGTGACCATTACTTTGGTG
Source organism: Rhinopithecus roxellana (assembly GCF_007565055.1). Lineage (NCBI taxonomy): Eukaryota > Metazoa > Chordata > Mammalia > Primates > Cercopithecidae > Rhinopithecus > Rhinopithecus roxellana. The sequence goes on from NC_044565.1 coordinate 79,965,769, forward strand.
TCAGAACCCTATGGGAGAACTGAGTCCAAGACCAGAATCCTCGTGCCTTTCACAACTTCAATTAGCCAAGAGCATGGCACGGAGCAGAGGTGTTGGTGAGAGAAAACAACACACAGGTGAAAAGCCTCTGGATTAGGCATTTCAAACAAGAGGCACTCATTTTGCCCAACACCCAGGGTTGTCCAATAAACAAGCCAGAAACTCAACCAGGTGATGACAGAACAAGGAATGGATGAGTGACAAACTGGGCTGTTGATTCTGTTGTAACTGAGGCTTGACTGTATTAACAAGCATGCAGTGATTAAACAGACCAGCACCAGAATTTTACCAGCTACCTTGAAGCCTGCTGACTGACACTGTCCCTGGAGCCCCTGTTATAATGAGGTCCTTCTGATAACTTACTCCCTTGGAGAGAGTCCAAGAGAGACACGTGCCCTGTGGAATTCTGCACTGTAACCAGCCATGCTTCAGAGAGATTCCAGAATAATGATGGTATTGCTTATTTAGGTTGAAGGTTATCTGCTCCTCCTCCTCCAGATCCCTGCCAGTCAAGGGAAGGGCATCTCATTGGTGTCAGATGACAAGGGTCTTGTTCCCTTTACTGGAATAAGCTTTTCATGTCATACAGACTCTGGAAGTCCCGAAAAGCCATCTCTCTTGGCCTTTACTTAAAGAAAGAAAGTATCATAACCTGCCACAGCAGTGGGGACAGCTGGAGCCGGGGGTTACTATTCGCCCTTGTTACTATTCTTGGAGGCTTTTAGGGAAATATCCAAAAAGCTCTTTATGGCTCTTGCAATTAATTCTGAAATTCTGGTTGTCACTTGTGGGTAGAAACATATGGTTTACAAATGGGTTGATGATTATTATTTCAAGGAAAAACTAAAACATTATAATGAGAGTTATAACATAATGGTGGGATAGTATAAATAAGGAGAGAATTTGTAGTGTTTTCTTGTTCGTTTTGTTACATGAATAGACAGCTAGGGGGAAATGGCATTCTATGGGGGAACCGATGGGATTTTTTTAAGATTTATTTATTTACACACCTCTTTTTTCCCATCTAAGTTATAAACTAATTCAGAGATGGACAAAGAATAAGGTAAAGGAAGGTCAAAATATTACCTTGGGCAGGGCGCAGTGGCTCACACCTGTAATCCCAGCACTTTGGGAGGCCAAGGCAGGAAGACCACTTGAGTGCAGGAGTTCAAAATGGCAACATAAGAAGACTGTCTCTCCAAAAAAGAAAAATAAAAAGAAAAGAAAAGGATGTGAGGTGGCACATATCTGTAGTCCCAGCTACATGGGAGGCTAGGGTGGGAGGATCACCTAAGCCCAGGAGGTCAAGCCTGCAGTGAACTGTGGTCACACAACTACACCACAGCCTGGGTGACAGAGTAAGACCCTTCCTCAGGAAAAAAAAAAAAATTAAAAAAAAATTACCTCAGTTCGTGAGAACAGCAAAAATGTGTGGCATGACTAGCTCCATTCCCTGGAATTAGGAAATATCACCACACTTATGGTCAATCTTACAAAACTTAAGCCTTCCCACTGAGGGAGGGGCCCATAGTAGAAGCTGGCTTCTAATGAAAAGGGAGGGAGGGAGGGAGGGCGGGCCTGGGCTTCCTGTGCAGATTCATTTCCCTTGGTCACCAGCAGGTCACTCACCCCACCTCCATGGGCATTAGCCATGAGGCAAGAAGTAAGTGGAGTTTAGAAAAAAATCCTTGTTTCTGGAAACCAGAGAGGAGGGAGACAAGGTTCACTCAATGAGTAGGAACTTCAATGGTTAAATGTATCTTCCTGCAACAAACATCCATGTAATTATTTGAGGCCAGAACGAATTCTTCATGGTGTTTCTTTAGGTGATTCCTCCAAGGGAGGCCTGTGGTATGCGGGGGATTTTCACCAAGACCAGCGTTCTCAGGAGTCTAGAGGCTTATCCACCCTTAGAGGATTGGAAGATTTAGATCTGATTCCACAAGCTGCTAGTCCAGTCTTCTAAGGCTCAAATCTGCTAGGGATCCATACCATGAAGGCAGTCCTTCACCTGAGTGCTTTGGAGTCTGACACTTTTCATTATGGACATCAGTGATTCACACCCTGATTGTACTTAGAATCACCCAGAGGGAGCTTTTAAAAAGTATTGGTGCCCAGGCCCCTCCTCAAACCAAGAAAACTGAGGACTGTGTGGGCGAGCCTGGACATGGATGGCTTCACAAAGCTCTCCAGATGAGTCTAACGTGCACCCCGGCTTGAGAAGCATGGAATGGCAGTTACAGAAGCCCAGGTTGGCAGCTGTCTCAGGCAGGCAATGTAGAATGGCAGTTAAAACTGTTAGCTCTGGAGAAGAATCCTGATCCCACTCCTTACTGCATGTTGGTTAAGTTACTTAACATTCTTAGTCTCCCCAGGGTGACCAAGTCCATCCGTAAAAGGAAATCCACTCCAGTAAGTGAGTTGAAGCCTTGGTCTTCAGCATTTATGATGGTCAACCCGAGAAGGTTCCTTTTCTTTGATCTCACCCTTTGTGTCTGTTGCAAATGGCAATGAGCCAGAACTCTGCCATGCAGATGCTTGGGTTATGCCCATGCCAGAGAGTCCAGTGTGACTCAGGCTCAATCAAAACAGAAAATACCATCCTAAAGTCAGGGGCTGGATTTCCCCTGCCAAAATATTCAACTCCCATGGTATAATTTTTTTTTTTTTTTTGCTTATTCAATTCATATTTTGAATTCATATTATGAATTAGTTGAGTTTTTAGATATGCTTAGTTGTTGGTCCATGTCACAGCTATCTAGCCTGTAAGGACCATTTCTTCTTGCTCTTATCTTGAGAAAATCACACACTGCTGCTTAGTTAATAAATAGTTCTTGATTATGGAAATAATTATGGCCTTGGAAGAATTCTGTTTATATAAGCAAGAACTCTTAGGTCTTAATCTTACAACTGAAAGGGATCATAGAGACCCAGGTCTTCAAGTGGAAGGGAAACTTGCCTAGGGCCACACAGGCACTCAGAGGCAGGCCCAGATTTGACTGTTCTCTCTCCAAGTCCATTTTTCTTCCGTCTTTATCATGTTGCCTCCCTATACAACCCTCTAAACTACTGCTCTCTCTTTTCTAAATCCATTTTATTCTGATTTCTTTTTCTGCCACAAATGTTCCAAATTTATGAAGAAAGAAAATGGAGAAAATATTTGAGTATACATTTCTGGTTTCCATGCTTAGATTGCTTCGGAGGATTAGTTTTATTGTTCCAGCTTGTTTCTCTATCAGTTTAAAGGGCAAAACAATTTCCACACTCCTGAAGCAGCAACAGGTCAGTCCTCTGCCATCCTCCCCCATGGCCAGGCAGAGCCAACTGCAGTCCATGGGTGCCTTCCACCACCTTCTTCCCTGGGATGGAGCCAGACAGACCTGCAGAGGGACGACCACTCAGCTTGGGCAGCCAAGGCAATACCTGTCATCGCTGTAATGGGCTTGAAGCCCAGTGTCTTCACTGCCAGCCTTGATGGCTTTAGGTGTGAAAACTCTCCTGACAAAGGAGGCTCTCACAGGCTCCAGTCATGGGAGCCCTACTGCCAGGATTTCAGGAAACTAGGGTGAAATGGGCAGAACAAGAGTTTGTCCAACGACTGAACAGGACAGGAGGTTCCCACTGCTTGGAAATCTATCTGTGTGTTCCAGAGACGTGCAGAACAAAGACCTGGTTATTTTGGCAAGAACAGGAAGGTTTAGATTATCCTTTTCCACCCCGTGAAAGTGGCCACCTAAGATGTGAGTGTTGAAGGAACATCTGTTTTAACACTAACAGAGCCTCCGTGAGGGTCTCACCATGGTCTTCACTTCGCAGACATAGCACAAGCAATAAGAGAGCTGCAGCTGTTGGATGCATACATAGTTAAAGACTTTGCCTCTCCTTTTTATCTCAGTGTTTCCAACATGACAGTGAGCACCAAGTGTTCTCCAATGGGCTCTGTTCCTTTCTGCTCCCACCAGCAGCTCTGAAGTTTCATGTAAGACCACATGTTGCCTCCTTAAGGTGATTTTTGGAGAGGACATTTGGGAAATGACAAAATCAAAATATCCAGCATGAGCCTTTGCACATCTTTCATGCATTGGGTGCCCGAGATGACAGAATTGGATCTGGAGGTATATGCTATGTGTAGAACAGCTTTCCCCATCTGGAGTCCAGGTGTGCAGGTTCACCCCTGAGTCCCAGACATAGGTATCAGTGAGTAGTGAGAGTAAGACAAATCCATCTCACCTACCCTTGTTCCATAAAAATGATTTTACCCCTTGAGGTACAAGGTCAAGAACAAATTGTATTCGTAGATCAAGTTTCACAACAATTGAGCATTTGAACACGCTAAGAAAGATGGGATTTTGTAACTCATTGTTGAAAGGCAATGTGGCATAATGGTTAAGGGTTTGCATTCCTGAAATTAGAGAGACTAATTCTGAAATTAGAAATTTGTTCTCTCTGTGACCTTAGGAAAATAATGCAATTTGTCCTAACTTCAGTTTCTTCATCTATAAAATAAAGATCATTATAATTCCTACCTAGAAGTAATGGTGTAGTGATTAAGAAGGAGACCACTTGTGAAAAACATAAAATACAAGGCCACTCATGTCATGAAAATGCAATTCACTGGATACTATCGTTATTATCAATTTTAGAGGCACAGACTTCCTTCTAAATAAAACTCCTTTCCAAACACTTACATCTACAGCCACTCATTCTATCTTCTCCCACTGTTAGAATGTCCTTAAGACAAAATCTCACTACCCTTGTTTTCTGGTCCTTTAATTTGTACCTACTTTTTGAAACCACATGGAAAAATTCAAATCCCTTTTTGTAAAGGCAGTGACTGGGCCACTGTTTTGCACAGCTCAAAGGGACACAGTTCACACTATAATCTGTGTCAGTGGCACCCCCTGGTGTTCACCCCACTGGAGAGGTGAATAGGGAGGATAGAGGGGTAGAAGTGCTGTAGACAGGCTGGACATATTCTTTTCCATGAAAATCCCTGGTGAAGTAAGGATCACACCAGTGTACTACCTTCCCCAAACAAAACAGCTACAACTCTACCAACACTTCTTCATAGGACATGATCTCACATCAGAGCCCATTGTGCTTTGACCACGTTTTCTGAAAGTGAGGTGCTCAGAGCTAAGCCAACATTTTGGGTGAAACATGACCAGGGCCCAGGAGAGCAGAATTCAACCTCCTTCATTTTTCTACATACCATAATTAGGATGCTACTGTGATACAAGGTAATCTTAATACTGAATTCCTAGAGCAATTATGTTCTGAGCAACAGGCTTGGTTTTTAATCATACGTTGTCCTATAATATCACTTCACTTGTCACGAATTGTTACTCATTGCACTTTATATAAGTGAACTATATATGTATGTGTGTGTGTGTGTATGTGCCTGTGTGTTTCTTCACACTGTCTATGTTGGGAGTTCCCTGAAATATACGTTTTTCGACATTTTAATGACTCCTGTTAAATCTAGCACATTTCTGGGACCATAAAAATGAATCTAATTTGAATATTTAAGGAGAACCAAAGCAAAGGGACAGCATCTATTAAAATTTAAAATGGCCACTGTGGCAATGGAATCAATCTCTTCTGTGCACACAGTGGATAAAGCATGCTGGAAGAAATGGTGGTAAGTTCTTATTTGGTGAATGAATCATAATTCCCCAAAGGACAAGCATGATGCTTATGGCAGCCCTTAGTAATAATTCTTCATGTGTGGTTTTCTTGCTCATATTTTCTATGTATGCAGTGATTTCCAGCTACACCCTGTGGAGCCCGTGGGGTTCTGAAGGGATGCTCCCAGGATGTGTGGGGGGAGCAGGAAGAGCAAGAGTGGAGGGCTGGGCTCCTGTCAGCCCTCAGTTTCCCCTAGAGCTGTCAGCCTTTCCCTGTTGTATGTACTGGCCCTCCCTGTAATATTTCCTTTGTGAATAAAAAGTTTAGACACCATAAGTTAAGCTGTGCTCTGGTCACATCAGACTGGCAGGGAGTATGATCACTTTCATGTTTTGTCTCAGAAAATGGATTTCTAGGTGAAGTATATTTAAAAAGAGGGTCACCAGGCACCGTGGCTCACGCCTGTAATCCTGGCACTTGCGAGGCCAAGGCAGGCAGATTATCTGAGGTCAGGAGTTTGAGTCCAGCCTGGTCAACATGGTGAAACCCCATCTCTACTAAAAATACAAAAATTAACTGGGCGTGGTGGCGCATGCCTGTACTCCCAGCTACTTGGGAGGCTGAGGCACCAGAATTGCTTGAACCCGGGAGGCGGAGGTTGCAGTGAGCTGAGATCGTGCCATTGCACTCCATCCAGCCTGGGTGACAAAACAAGACTCTGTCTCAAAAAAAAAAAAAAAAAAAAAAAGGTTAATTTCCACATTTGGCCCAAATGTGGTCAGAACTTCAACAGCCATGGATTAAAGAGAAATCGACCACACCATCATCACCATCACCCTCTCTATCCCTGTCAAGCCCTAAATACACACAGTGGAAATGGAATTCAGAGCTAGAGTAAACCCAGGGTCTTGATGGACACCTTCAAAGCAGCACTGCAGGTCTGTGATTTCCTTCAGATTTGGGGAGAGTCCCTTGAGAACCCCTACCCTCATCTTCTGTTTCGATGGCAGAAAAAAGGGCACTGTCTGTCTTTGTTTTGTGTTGCTATAACAGAATACCACAGTCTGGGTAATTTATAAAGAAAATTTATTTCCCACAGCTTCAGAGGCTGGGAAGTCCAATATCAAGGTGCCGGCACCTGGCAAAGGCCTTTTTGTGGTGTCATAATCTGGCAGAGGGCATCATATGGTGAGAGAGAAGGAGTGTGCCAGCCCAAGTCTCTCTTCCTCTTCTTATAAAGCCACTAATCCCATCATGGGCCCCCCACTCACATGACCTCATCTAACCCTAATCACCTCCCACAAAGGCCCCACCTCCAAGTACCAGCAACATAATTTGGAGATTATGTTGACTGTTTCCTTTCTCCACCTCTCTGCTTGATTCTCAGAGTCCCATGTGACTGGAGAGACAAGGATGGGGCACTCTGGCATCCACCTTGACCAGTATGTTGTAGTTGTGCTGGACAGACCTCCTTTTAGAATCACACTTTTCATAAGGATTGTGGCTGAAATCAAACTTCTCATAATTTTTTTTTTTTTTTAAGAGACAGAGTCTTGCTCTGTCACCACGATCTCGGCTCACTGCAACCTCTGCTTCCCAGGTTCAAGCAATTCTCCTGACTCAGCCTCCCAAGCAACTAGGACTACAGGCACACACCGCCATGCCTGGCTAATTTTTTGTTTTGTTTTGAGACGAGGTCTGTTACCCAGGCTGGAGTGGAGTGGAGTAGAGCGTCGCGATCTCAGCTCACTGCAACCTCCGCCTCCCATGTTCAAGGGATTCTCCTGCCTCAGTCTCCTGAGTAACTGAGATCACACGTGTGCACCACCACACCCATGCCTAATTTTTGTATTTTTGGTAGAGATGGGGTTTCACTGTGTTGCCCAGGCTGGTCTCAAACTCCTGAGCTCAGGCAATCCAACCACCTCGGCCTCCCAAAGTGCTAGAATTACAGGCATGAGCCACCGCACCTGGCCACTTCTCATCATTTTTATGTGCAATAAATATTTAGAAATAACTTCCCTTAATTCCGTGGATTCATTGTTTCTTTATCTGCAAAATGAAGTTAATAATATCTTTCATAGAAGGCATTTGTGGTAATTAAAGGAAGAAGAATGACAAAATAATTTGGAGAAATCTGGAATAAAGTGGGAAAGAGATAGTAGTGAAAATCTGTTGGCAGTTGGCTAAGATGGTGACCCAAACCCTAGAGCACTAGGAAGGAGAAGGATGAAGACCACCACAAGTGAAGCAAATGTCATTGATCTAGAAAAAGGAATACTGTTAGGATGTTATCACTCCCCTCACACTGTGGAGTCCCAGGAAAAAAATCTTAACTATGTTCAGCATAAGAAATTAACTAAAACATAACGGACTATTTCCATTTTTCTTTACTTTCAGTGCTGTAAATAAAATCAACTTGTGGCCAGTAAATATGTACAAACTTCCTTCCTACTCTGTGTTAGCAGTACTTAGTACGCCAAAAGTGAGAAGCTTTTCATATTGGAAGATTCTATCCAATATGATATTTCCATTACATTTAAGAGAACTCACATGCATTTTCTCCTATATGTGGTGCCTTTTTTTTTTTTTTTTTTGAGACGGAGTCTTGCTCTGTCGCCCAGGCTGGAGTGCAATGTCACGATCTCAGCTCACTGCAAGCTCTGCCTCCTGAGTTCACGCCATTCTCCTGCCTCAGCTTCTGGAGTAGCTGGAACTACAGGCGCCCGCCACCATGCCCAAATAATTTTTTGTATTTTTAGTAGAGATGAAGTTTCACCGTGTTAACCAGGATGGTCTCGATCTCCTGATGTCGTGATCCACCCGTCTCTGCCTCCCAAAGTGCTGGGATTACAGGCATGAGCCACCACACCCAGCCTGTGGTGCTATTAAATACAGAGTTGAATTAAAATACAATGACCTACAAGTTACTTGGGCCTTTTTATTTCTCTGCAACTAATCCCTGCAACTAATTCTCATAAGTAACCATCCTACTGGGACACAGGATTGTGGGAGGATTGGGGAAGGGAAATCTTTCATTGATAAAGGTCTCTGGATTCAAAACAGTGTCTTGAAGTTTAACTTGATTCTTTAGGGTAACCTAAGTATCTTTGGGAAAATGTTTAATCATTTAGATTCTCCTCCCAACCAAGATGGCATCTGGCTGAAGAGAGAAACTCATGCATCCTCACAGTGACAGGGAACAGAGTTTACCAGTTGGGTTTCTGACCCAATGTGGTCAGCAAAGTCTGTACCCTGGGCACATGTCTGAAACACGTGGCCAAAGTTCATGGTCAATAAAACTCATGGTCTGTTCTTTGCTGCCTTTAGCTGCTGGTCACTTCAAATGATCTGGTCTGGTTGTTGGTGGCATCTAATTGCTGGCTCTACCATGCAGAATGTTCACTGGTCTTTGGACAACTAGCTAGACAGGCCACCGCAGAGTTTCCTGGTATACAAAGGCATGACCTTCTCCTTCCCTAATACCTAGGTAGGGTCTACTTCATAACCATTGTTGGGGGCTCTTTTTCTCCATGGAGCAGCTGTCCCTGGGGCTGGTAGAATCTTGTCTAGGCCCCAGGAAACCTAGGAATTGCCACACTAACCTCATTTTTGAAGAAAATCTATGCCCTATCCCAGATCATTATGCTACCACCTTGCCTTTGCCAATTACTACCTAAAAGATGTCAATGCAGGAATTCTTCAAAGAGACTTAACATTTTTACTGTCTCTTCTCAGGGAAACCTCTCTGCTTTAGATTCCTTTAATAGTATCTTACATCTTAGAATCCTTTCTGGAGTTTCAATTCTTCTTCCTGTCTACATAACTCCCTTTTCCTTCCTGAAGCAGCATTTACTTTTTTCCTGCTCTAAGGTCATAATGGTAGCAAGAAATCATCAAAGAAAAACACAGCAGGAAGTATTTTAAAATTATTCTTTTTACACATAATTTAACTATTTAATCTCTGTGATAGCTTGCAGGGTTCTTTTGCAGAAGAAGAAACTGAGGTTCAAAGAGGTTATATCACTTCCCTATGTGATTTAACTAAGATCAACAACAAATCTGGTGTTCCACTATAGCAAACCACCTCCCAAGAACCTGGCAGGGGACAGACACTGCTGAGCTGTTTTCCATTCACAAGGAACTGCTTTTCTGCCTGGATACCCCCAGTACATAGATCTGATTTGCCTTTCATGCTCCATATCCTCTCCTTTCCCCTACAAATGCAATGCAGGAGAGGAGAGTTACATGGCCTTTTAAGGTGTTTGGTCAGGAAGTCACTTAATAAAGAATTAACACATCATCACTGCAAAGTGGTTTCTGCACGAAAACAAAGGAGATGCTCATTTGTCACCACTCCCTTCTGAGCCAGCTAGAGACAATCACAAGGTGATGAGTTTGCAATAAACAGCAGAAGGTGAGCACTGAGGCTTTTTCAAACAAGTCCAAATATTTGGCTGGAGCCCAAAACACATTATTCTTTGTCCATCAGGATTCTCTCCTACACAGTTTTCCAGAGAAGGATGAAATTCCTTAGGTCATGTTATAAACATTCATCTTCTAAATCACGCCCCTAATAGAAAGAACAGAAGACAGAGCATGTGCTGTAAGTCATTCGCCTGCTGAATGTGCTCTGCACAGGGTGATGTAACATGTGGGGTCAGCCTCTGCGTCAAAGACCAAATATACAAGTGTAACAAGATGGGGGGAACAAGACAGACTCCACATGGCCAGCCTGGGGGACGGCGGGTGTTCCCCTGAGGAGGGGAGTCTTGGAAAAGGCTTCTTGGGGAGGAGCTGAGGAAACACGGATTCACTAGGCTTTGCAGTGGTCTAGGACAGAGACGGGAATAAACACATGAGCGTGAGGTAGTGCTTGGGTGCCAGGGAGGAGGGGATAGCTAGGGGAGGAGGCGGAGTCAAGCAATTTCTTGGCCAGTCTAGAAGATGGATACAGTTAGTCTAGAAGCAGTCCAAAACTAAGGCCTCCAATTATTTCTGGGTTCCCAAAATCTTCCTCTCTCATCATCCCCTTATTTTGCTCTGCACCCAAAGGAATAAAGTTTTTACTGTACTGGCAAAGCAGGCAGCACAACTAGTTTCTGTCCCCATCTCTCATCAGTCTTCCTCTCCAGCTGATAAATCCTTCAGCTTTCGTAGTCCTGTCAACGAACCAAGCAATATATACATTGACTTAGACCTGCATTTCCCAGCACCCTTGCAGGAACTGGCCCTAGATGACCCTTCCTGAATAACTGATAAGTTGTAATTGGCCTCACTTTCGTTAGCCCCACAGCCCCCTTCCCTAAGTTCATAGCCTCTCTTATCTATGCTGCTTAATTCAAGCATCCCAACCCTGTGAGGCAGCCCTAGTAGAACACTGGGCAAGGAATCTGAAGGCCTAGGTTCAAGTATTGGTTCTGCTTCTAATTAGCTGGGTGGCCAAGAGTATTTACAATAATGATAAGAATATCTACCAAAAATCAGCAATTAGTAGATAAGGTCCTCTGCTAAGCAGTTAAGTAAGAGTTACCATATTAGAAAATGATTATTATCATTTCCAAATTATCTAGTAACTGGAAGCATTGGTACCTCATTAACTTTTTTTCCCCATGGTTATTAAATTTGAAAATAAAACAACAGTAATAAACCCATAAAACTGAAAGGCTGATCCTGATTCCCAGGATGAAAGTGAGGAGAAAGAAGGTTTTGTGGCATCTCCTTCAGTGGAATCCAAGTTGGAAAATAGGTGGGTGCAATGGAAAAAGGAAGATGGTTAAATCCCTAGGATGTTCAGGGACAGGAAGGAAGGAAGCAGGATGCTTTCCTGGGCAGTAAGTGTCCATCCATGTCTTGAGCAAAGGTTGCTCACCTCGGCACTGCTAAATAATCAGTGTTCTGCACTCTCAAGTCTCAACCCTGGTACTCATCCCCTAGGTAACCACGAGAAGCTACCTTGCCTTGATGAGTTTCATGTCCTGCTTTGTAAGATTGGCAATGGTCAGTTACCAAACTCAGAGGATACAACCAGGGTTCAGGCTCCTTCTCCCTGACAAACGAGCTGTCTGTGACCTTGGGTGAAACACTGAATAGGGTCTGAGTTCACTGTCTCACCTGAAATGGAAATACTGATGCCTGCCCTACCTTCTAGAGCGTCACAAGTGTCCGTGTGATGATGCTGGGACCAGTCTTTGTGAACCATGAAACATGTTTATGAAGTGAAGGGGTTGATAGGTGATGCACAGGTCCTTCCAGCTAAGAAATATTTGGATTTGACAGTGTAATAGAGTGACCTTAGTTACAGGAGGATGGCCTTGCAGAGTATCCAGCAGCTCCAGGGCTTCTCATGGCTGCTTTCCATTCCCTGTAGCTGTAGATGGAGGGAAGGCTCTGAGGGTTGCTCATTTAACAGGCATCATTATCTTATTTCTCAGCTAATCAGAATCTGGCCAAAGAATAAAATATTTCTCTTTTAATCTGGCAGTCATTTTCTTCTTCATTCTAAAGTCACTGAACAAGGTCAAGTTCAGGGAACTGAATTCCTCAGGAAAGGATTCCCTGATCATCTGGGAGACATTAGTTCATAGTTATGATGGGTGTGTTGAGGCCCCCATGGCATTCTCTCTCATAGTGTTTTAGTAAATTAAACCAAAGCTGGATTGTGTTGACCCAGGCATTAACCATGACTGTTTTCTATGGCGTGTTTCAGGTACGCTTTGTGAGTTTTATGATCCCAGCTCTCCTTCTTTCTTATGAGATGGGTGGAGTGGTGATAGGCATTGTTTTTCAGTTATTGATTTAAATTAATAACAGATCATCCTGTCCAAGCACTGGATTGTGTACACAGGTGAACAGGCTATTCATCTTTAGGCGTTTAAATCCTGACTGCTTTTGCATATTGGTATAGACAGACGATCAAGCTGCAAAAATACGAGGATCATCTCCCAATGAGCCCTCTCATACAGCTTCTAAAAGGTTAACAAAATAAAAAAGAATCCAGCTTCTATACTGATTAGAATCTATATTCTGATTTTTTTTAAAGTCACAAATGTTAGGGAATGAATTGAATTCTATCTTTAGAGTAATCAAACTCGTTAGCCTCTTTGGAGAGCCTTGACTCCACTACTATTATTAATTGTTTATTCTGTAATCAGTCACTTCACTTCTCTGAACTTCAGCTCAGCTTCTTCATCTAAAGATAAGGGTAGGGTGTAAAACTATACTACATCATTTTTTTTAAATGTAGTTATTTTAATTCTATGATGTAAGGTCTTTTCTCCTCTACTATCTTTGAACTATGGGCAAGAAGTACCTTTTATTTCATATTACCATTACCATAGTGCCTTGGACATGGTAAATGTTTGACGTATATTTATTGGATGGAATGGAACACAGTTAATTGTAACCACTTACAATTCCTCATTAGGTTGATTTCCCAATGGCAGACCCATTGAACATCCCCATTTTATGAGGTAGGAACTGGGAAGGAGGGTGAGCTCACCCCAGGGAGGTGAGCCCACAGGCCCGTGGGCACAGTCTTGGGTGGTGGACCTAGACTAGAATCCAGCTCATTTACATCTCAGTTCAGTTTTTTTTTTTTTTTTTTTTTTCCCCCACCAAATACAATAGCCCCTTGCATCTTGTTTGCGCTTACTTAGGGGGCAGAAAAGTAAATGATGCAAAAAACATACATCATTTTAACCACACCTGGAATTATCAGAGTCCCAAATCAATGACTCTTGAATTGTTTTTACATTTTCAAATAATTGAGCATAAACACTATCTTGAAATTCAGAGAAACCTTTGTGTCCTTAGGGTGTGAGAATACAGGAAGGGGAGTGATAATCATAGGGAGTGGGTGCATCTTATATAGGGTGGTCTGTGATGGTGTCTTGGAGGGAGTGACATTTAAGTGAAGACTTAAAGAAGGAGGAGAGTCATCAATGAAGGTATCTTGGAAAGAACATTCAGGCAGTGAGAACATAGTAGGCAAAGGCAAAGGCACAGTGTACTCAGGCCATTGTGCCTGGGGTGGAGTAAGGAAAGAGTGAGAGGCGAGCTCAGAGACTCAACATCCCCATTATATGCCAGGAAATACAGAACCTTGGTAAAGACTTAATATTTTACATAAATGAGATGCAAGTCATGGTGGGTAAGAGCAAAAGAGGCAAGTGATCTGATTTACATTTTAGAAGGATGGCTTCTACGGAGAATAAGTGGTGGGGGAGTGAGTGTGCAGGGCAGACCAGTTATAAGGTCAGACAAAGGAAAATGGCAATTTTGACTGGGTGAGTATACCAGAAGTGGTAAGAAGCAATCATATTTAGGATATATTTGCCAACCAATAGAATTTGCCAACAAACTGGAAGTGGGTTGAAAGGTGGGAGGAAATCCAAGATGACTCCAAGATTTGTGACCTAAACAATGAATAGAAAGGAGTCTTTGCTAAATGAGATGGGGAGGGCAGAAGAAGAGGGAAACTGAGTGTGGAGCTGCGAATGAGACAAGCGTTAGTATTTGGAAATGTAAGTTTTGTTTTTGGTTTTTTGGGTTGGTTGTTTGTTTGAGACAGGGTTTCACTCTGTTGCCCAGGCTAGAGTGCAGTGGTGTGAACACCGCTCACTGCAACCTCTGCCTCCCAGACCCAGGTAATTCCTTCCACCTCAGCCTCCCAAATACCTGGGACTACAGGTGTGTGCCTAATTGGTTTTTGTTTGTTTGTTTGTTTGTTTGTTTTTGTAGAGACAGTGTTTTGCCATGTTGTCCAGGCTGGCCTCAAACGCCAGGGCTCAAGCAATTCTCCTGCCTCAGCTTCCCAAAGTTTTGGGATTACAGGCGTAAGCCATCACACTGGGTTGGAAATGTAAGGTTTGACATTTATATTAGACATTCAAAGTGGAGAAATCAAGTGGGCAACTGAATGAAGTCTGGAGTTCAAGAGAAAGATCAGTTTGGATTCATGAATTTGAAAATTCTTATTGGAGAGACGGTGTTTAAAGAGAGAGAGAACTGGCTGGAGACATATCTGAGTTGATGAGAGAAGGGATCCAGTGGCCCTGTGGAGAGGTTGGCCCCAGGCAAAAGCCCAGTCAATTCATTTTAACTAGAGGGCAGGCCAAGTAGGGAAGTGTAGATATAGTTGGTAGAGCCTGTGAAAGTGTTCTTCTGTTAACTTCTATTTCTCAGTGAGTTGAAGAGAAAGGTCATCAGCTGAGAGAGAGGAGGATGAATAAAAGATTGGGAGGCTGAGGACAGAGAAGAGTTGTGAACTAATTGCTAAGGAGAATGATGGCCTAAAGAAATGAATTAGGACCTCTGGACACCTTGCACACTGCCTGGCTCGGAGTCAGGCTCAATAAATCTTCCCTGGATGAACAATGGCCCAAGAGCCTAAGGAAGGGGCCAAATTGAGGATTCAAATCTTAATATAGTGCACGACTCAGCCTGTCAGATTTGGATCCATATTCAGTCATACATATTTGGCCAATTTCCTGAAGTTCCATTGAAGGAAACTATAAAAATTGTAATTTAAGCATCTTTCCTGGCAACCCCAAAGAGGGGCCCCAACCTTTGCCAAATGATAGAATTACAGACTTTCTCCTTGGAAAGCTCTCTTCTTAAATAGACATCTTTTTTTACTGTTGCATTTAATCTCCCAGTATAGTACTGTTCTCTTTATTTGTACCTTTTTTATTCCTTATAGGTTTTTAAACATGTTTCCCAGCATCCATCATTTTAGCAGCCCCTCTTCCCTTTTTCCACACAAAAATTCTTCCTTATATGTCCCTTAGGAATATCTCATTAATTTCATGTGTTTACAAACTTTTTACTCTCCTACAAAGGTCCTTCCCTCTACCCCCAGAGAAGTATCTAGTCAGGGAAATAAAATATGTGAACTAAAGGCCAGCATTCTTTTCTGCTCATTCGTCTACATTTGCAAGGTCTCCTGAGCCTTTAGCTGCCTTTTAAATAGATGATTCACCTGCTTGTGGAGAATTTCAATAATTTTTTGGTAATAGTTCTTGGTTTTCAGCCAGAAGTAGCCTATGGAAGGATATCTTTCTAAATTTTTGAGACTCGCAAACTTTGACCAGAGAATAATTTTCTAGAGATCTAATGCCAGGCTCTGCTTCTCCTTTTCCTTTTCATTTTTTTTTTCTTTTTCTTTTTAAGAACGTTTCTCAGGCCCTTTTGATTGAAACTAATCCTTCTGTGAAGTAGGAAAACTATCTTTAGAATTTACTCAAGTCTAAGATTTAATTTTTTGGAAAAGATCTATGATATAGGCAACATTTGGAAGCTATGCTTCTTTAGATAGATTGAAATACGTAAGTAGGGGATTTTAATTTTTTATTTTACTTTTGAAACATGCCAGAAAAACAGAAATATACAGAGAATAATAAAACAGGCACCATTGCTTCTTTTACTCCACGTCTTTTTTTCTGGAGTATATCCTTTAGTGGGTGTTTCAACAATACTCTATTTAATGTCTCTTAGTTTCTCCCCGAAATGTCTATATTTTACCCTCACTCTTGAATAATTTAATTGGCCGTATATTTCTAGTATGATTTTTTTCTAGTATTTCTAATATGATTTTTATTTCTTGTTCAGCACATTGATGTATTAGTCCATTGTCATCTGGTCTGTATGGTGGCTGTGAAGAAGTCTATGATAAGTCTACATATTCCTTTTATAGATAAATTGTCTCTTATCTTGGGTTGCTTTTAAATTCTCCTCTTTCTTATTAGTGGTCTGCATTCCCACTCTAAAGCATCTAGGTGTTAATTTAGCTTTATTTTTCCTCTTTGGGACTTGTGCTTCTTGTCTCAGGGCTCAAGTCATCAATTATGAAAATTCTCAGTCATTAGGGTTTGTTTTGTTTTTTTAGAGACAGGATCTCACTGTGTTGCTCAGACTAGAGTGAAGTGGTGCCATCATAGTTCCTGTGCCTTCCAACTCCTGTCACTATGTTGCCCAAGCTAGTCTTAAACTCCTGGCCTCAAGCAATCCTTCTGCCTTGGTCTCCCAAAGTGCTGGGATTACAGGCATGACCCACCATGCCTGGCCTCATTAGTCTTTTAAATCTTAACTTTCCCCCATTCCTTTTCCTTTTCCTTTTCCTATTCTGAAACTCCTATTAGGCATAGGTTAGCCATCTTAATTTTTCCACCATGCTTTTAATGTCTATTTATTAGTTTCAGTCTCTATCTCTATGATAATTCTGGATAACTCTTTAGATAGATCTTCTAATTTGCTGATTCCTTCTTCATTTTTATCTTCTCTATCGTTTTATTGAGTCATTGAGTTCTTAATACTAATTGATTTCTTATTGTACTTCTAGAAATTATATTTTCATTTTATTGTTACTTTCTTATGCTTCGATTATACCCTTAATGATTTACATACACATAATTTAGAGTCTCTAGTCAGTTGTTCCATTATCTCAAGTATTTGCACCTCCAATCCTCCCATTAGCTGGGTCTACTTATTTTCACTTATGTTGGATTTTTCTAAACTTTCTCTGTTTTATAACTTTGACCATCAGTTCATCCTCAGTGGGGTTCGTTTTCATGCAAGAATCCCCTGCAGCTATGGGAGCATCCATCCATGGATTTTTCATTTGTTCCTACAGGCATCCCGTGGACATCACTGGCTCTGGCTTTGAGGTTCCTGGGGTAACATATATTTGAACCACTAATTTGAGAGAAGCTTAGGCCTGGGATTTGCATTTTGCAGGATGCTTTGATTCACTCATAGCTAGATGAGTTTCCCTATGATCATCTGGGCCACTGGCAAATGTTTTCTGTTTTTTGGTTTTGTTTTGTTTTTTTTTTTGTTTTGAGACAGAGTCTTGCTCTGTCACCCAGATTGGAGTGCAGTGGCGCAATATCAGCTCACTGCAACCTCCACCTCCGTGGTTCAAACGATTTCCCTGCCTCAGCCTCCTAAGTAGCTGGGATTACAGGCACACACCACCACGCCCAGCTAACTTTTTTGTATTTTTAGTAGAGACGGTGCTTCACCGTGTTGGCCAGACTGGTCTCAAATTCCTGAGCTCAGGCAATCCGCCCACCTCGGCCTCCCAAAGTGCTGGGATTACAGGCATGAGCCACCACGCCCAGAAGGCAAAATGTTTTCTAGTCTAACCTTTCAGTGGTGTCCTTTGAGAGTCCAGGCTTTACGTAGCCATCTCAGCACCTTTTGTAGACCCACAATCTTGTCTCTGTCCCTCCACAGCCATTAAAATCCAAGCCAGGAAAGTATCTGACCAATTCCTGACACCTCCCCACACTGGCTGCAATATCAACACAGAAGCTTGCTTTCCTAGTTTGAATTTTCTTTTTACTTTTGGCACCCAGGTATTTCCCATTCTTTCCTGAAAATTGAAGCAGAAATAAAAGAACTTCTACAATGTTCCATTTCATATCTACTCACCTGCCACAACTGTGCGCTATCTTTCCTCTCATTACTATGGATGAACCATCTGTGCCTGTAGGGCCATTCCCTCCACTTGTACACCAGCTCCCATTCCCTCTCACATGTTTACGGACACCACTCTTGTACTTCTCTCTCTCTCTCCCTGTCTCTCTCTCTCTCTCACTTTCTCCTCTCTCTGTCTCTCTCTGCTCTCCCTATCTCTCTCTCTCTTTCTCCTCTCCCTGTCTCTCTCTCTTTTTCCTCTCCCTCTCTCTTTCTACTCTCTCTGTCTCTCTCTGCTCTCCCTATCTCTCTCTCTCTTTCTCCTCTCTCTGTCTCTCTCTCTTTCTCCTCTCCCTCTCTCTTTCTCCTCTCTCTGTCTCTCTCTCTCCTCTCCCTCTCTCTTCTCCTCTGTCTCTCTCTTTCTCCTCTCTGCTCTCCCTCTCTCTCTCTCTCTTTCTCCTCTCTGCTCTCCCTCTCTCTCTCTCTCTTTCTCCTCTCTCTGCCTTTCTCTCTCTTTTCTCCTCTCTCTCTGCTCTCCCTGTCTCTCTCTCTTTCTCCTCTCTCTGTCTCTCTCTCTTTCTCCTCTCCCTCTCTCTTTCTCCTCTCTCTGTCTGCCTCTCTCTTTCTCCTCTCCCTGTCTCTCTCTCTTTCTCCTCTGTCTCTCTCTCTTTCTCCTCTCCCTGTCTCTCTCTCTCTCTCTCCTGCACTAATTTTCCTGTTCTTCTTGGATTACGCCTATCAGCATGCTGGTATTTCTATTATCTTTTTTTCTTAAAAAAAAAAAAAAAAAAAGACGGAAAAGAAAAAAAAAGAAACCTCAATTTATCTTTCCACCCATCTACTGCCCCACTTCTCTTGTTACAAAAATTTCTCAAAGTTTTTGCCTTTAATTCCACTCCTTCATTCCTCTTTTACACCCATTCCAATCAAACCTTTGTCCTCCCCATTCCACCAAAAGTACTCTCTTCAAGGTCACCAATGACCTCCACATTGCTAATTCAATTCTCGGTCATTATCTTACTTGACCTAGTAGCATAATGTGAGGTAATAGACAATTCCCTTCCCCTGGAAATCCTTTAATCTTGCTACGTTTAGGACTCTACATTTTGTTTGTTTTCCTTCTTTCATATCAGCCACTTCCCAGTCTCATTTGCTATTTGTTCCTTTTCTCCCCAAACTCTGGAGTACCTCAGAGCTTAGTCCTCGGATGTCTTCTCTTTTCTAGCCCTATTCAGTTTACTGATGATCCCATCCAGTCTGAAGTGTTTAAATGCCCTTTGTAGGTTAACAACTCCCAAATGTATACCTGTAGCTTGTATCTCACTCCTGAGTTTCAAATTTATATATCAAACTGTCCACACAACATCTCCAGTGGGCTGTGTAGATTTTTCAAATGTATCTTGTCCAAAAACGACATCCTGCTATTTCCTGTCAAACATGCTCTTCCCCATCTTAGTTAATGGCAGCTCCATCCTTCTGATAGTTCAGGCAAAAACCTTGGAGTCACTGTTGACTTCTTCCCCTCCCCTTCGATCTGAAAATAAAGCTCTGGAATCAGGGCAGTTGTTCCACTCAAATTAATAAAATGATATGAACAAAGAACAAAGGGAGCCTATGTTCTGTTAGGAAGGGGTAAGAGAATAAATAAGTGTGACATGAAAGTGAACATGCCAAATGGGAAGCACAAAATGCTCTATGGGTTGAAAGGCAGGAGAGCTAATGCCTAGAGATAGAGATTCTGATGGGAATCTAGAAGGCACAGGCTTCTGAGGTGTTCCTGAAGGTTGTGTATGATTGGATTACCTAAGATGGGGGTGAGTGGGAATTCTAGGCAGAAGGAGCAACTGAGCAAGACCCACATCTTCACAGTTAGCTCTGCCTTCCCCTAGAGTAGGACTCTTTCTGCCTATCCTGGCAATATGTCTCCTGGGAGCCTTTCATAATCCCTGGACCCCAAGTCCACCCCATCTTACCTGCCAACACAGATCAAATCGCAGTTGCTCTGTTTCACCAACATTAACCTCCAAATTGTCTCTCACAGGCTTCCTGCTCTCAATTCATGTTACCCCCATCCCAGTCCACACTTCCTCTCCTATGTTGTGTCTCATTGCCTCTCTCTTGGCCTTTGGGCTGCCTCCTCCTCTGTCCATTCTGTTCACTGCAGCCAGACTGATGGTAACAGTGATGATGACTCCTTCGAACAACAATGTAAGAGCCTATTCTGCACCACACCTTGCTCTCAAGGAGGCTTGTAATCAAGAAAAAAAAAAACAAAAAGCACTTGGAAATATCTACAGGATACAGATGTTTATATAATGCTTAACAGAATACAATGGGCACAGGATAAAAAATGATAAATTCTACCAGGGAGGGTGGGAGCAATTATAGAAATCACTCAAAATCTATGTGTGCCTCCTCATCATCTACAGAATGAAAATCTTCCATAACATGCCCCTTACGACCTGTTCTGCTTTATTACCCCCCAGCGCGCTTCATGTACTCCACCTTCTAACCACATTGCTCTGTTTGCACATGGGTCCTGAGCATTCCCTCTCCATGCTTTTGCTCTTGCTGCTCCATCTGCTTGCAATACAAGTGCCCCACCTTGCATATGTAAATGCTCCTCAGCATGTAAAACAGCATAGTGCCCTGCACATAACAAACACTAAATAGTGTCAGTCATCTTCATCATTATCATCATCATTATTCTGGAAATATTAGTTCAATTCTCACATCTCTTAATTTTTAAAGTCATGGTCTTGCTTGTGTTGCAGACATACAATCTTATTTCCTTGCCTTTGAGGGCAGGGAGTGAGTCACATAAGATTATCTTCCTCTTTGGTAATACAAAAGTACCTGGCTACACACTACTATTAGCCACGTACTTTATAATTGCCAAAGGGAAAGATAATAGTGAATAGTGTGGAAAATGCTATTTATTTTGTCTGTTTTATTTCCATTCATTTCCCACTTATAAAATGAAATAGTCAGAAATTACTCTTTTCACTTGTTGAGTTAAATGGCCATAAATTAAAGACCCAATCTAATTCAAATAGGATGGAGTGAGCCTCTGAACTTCCTCAGAGAATGCCTTAAAATACAAAACAATTGAGTGAGTCCAACCTCCAGTCACAGCTGATTCAAGATACCCTTACTCCGATAACACAACTTATGCCCAACAGTTTACTGATTTAGTCAGAGGCAGTCACCCAGGGCTTAAATAGCCTGTAAAAAGAAGTTGTAAGGAATCTGAGTAAGTCAGTTGGATGTGGTTAATAGAGAAGAGGGTGTTCTGGATGGGGAGATATTGAATGACAAGTGTGAGAAGGATAATCTTCTGAGTGGAAAGAGAACAGGACACTCACTTTTGTTGGTGGCAACCCTTTCTCCTTCTTTCCCAACATCTAATATGGCTCCTCCCCATGTCTGCTCTCAGAATCCAAACCTTATGCTTGGCTCTGCTTTATGAACAGTGTGATGTTTGAGTTCTGTGTGTTGGATACAGTCAGGTCAACACAGCTTCAAGTCCTGGCAGCTTCATTCCTTCTTCAGTCTTGAACAGATCTCTGCTCTTACTGCAAGCCCACACTTCATAGGCATACGAAAATAATATACACACTGGAGCCATCTACCATGAGTAGAAGTAGGATGTGGCCAAGCTTTCATTCCCTTGAGGAAGTGATTAGTACAGGTTCCCCAGGCAAAACTCACGGTATTGGTTTCAGAAATTTAGATATTTTAACTTCAGATCCTTCAGACCCAACCCATTTGGTTTCTTCTGCCTAATTTTTGTGCAAAGACTTAAAAAATATCCACCCACCTTACCCCTATTCCCACACTCCTTTGTACTCTTTTTCTTGACTCGGGAATTAAATTTTTTTTCAAAGCATGCTCCACTCTAAAATATGGTACACAGTGGAGACGGCACTACGTAGAGAAAAGGACATGGGCTTTTGGGCTACATAGCCTGGATTTAAATCCTGGCTTTGCCACCTACTCTCTAGAATATAAGAATGTGAGATACAGATTGGGGAGCGCCTTCTCCTCACCAATCCAACCCAATGCAAGGATGGACAGATTGCTCATAGCTAAGAACAGAAGGTGCCACACCCTGCCACAGAGTTTCTAACAGGGAGTGAACCAACAGCACCTTTACGATGACTTCTGTCTCATCTTTATTAAGGAGATGAGAGAAAAGAATAGAAAGTTCTCTTCCTATGCAATCAGTGACTCCTGACTTGCACCCCTGCCACTACCACCACCACCACTTCCCTCACCCTCCCATCTTAGTCAGGTACTGGCTTAGCTTAGCACTAAACCACTGAACTGACAGATAGCCTGCTGATGCAAGGGTATGGGAGAAAGTGGAGCAGAAAGGGTGAGTGGGAGGTTGAGGGGTTGGGAAAGACAGCCTGGCTTCTTACCACTCAATGTAGAAACAAAGATAGAAACTTTCTCCATGTAGGTCAATCAAGAAGATAGTGTAGAAAGTAGCTGAGAGCTAGGCCATCATGATATGGTCACTGCAAAACCCATCCATCAAGGATGCTGAAAAGAGACGGTGGTGGAATGGACTGAGGGGTGGACTTCACATGTGCAGTGAGGGTGGAGAGGTGCTTCAATGAGTTCCCTCCTTCACCACTACCAGCCAAAGAATCAATCCACGAACCCAGAGGAAAGCCCACCTATGGAACCAAGAGGTAGCACATCTTCTGTGGGTTGAGCAACAGAAGAGGAGACTGAGCCACAACAATCTGCCCACCACTGACAAAGAGGCAAACACACAGGTAACTCCTTTCTCTATCACCCGCCCCAGGCACCAACATCAGTGCTGCTAGGCCTAAGACATAGATAGGATGGAGAGAGATGAGACCAAAACTGTAACAATCAGACAAGACTACAAATCACTGAGTCACGCTAAATGTATTTGATGCACTGAGATACCTTTATTTACTTTATTTTATTTTATTATTAATTAATTAATTAATTTATTGAGAGAGAGTCTCACTCTGTCACCCAGGCTGGAGTGCAGTGGCATAATCTCAGCTCACTGCAACCTCCACCTCCTGGGTTCAAGCGATTCTCCTGCCTCAGCATCCCAAGTAGCTGGGATTACAGGCACCTGCCACCATGTCCAGCTAATTTTTGTATTTTTAGTAGAGATGGGGTTCTACCATGTTGGTCAGGCTTGTCAGGGGTTCCCTGATCTAAGGTGATCCACCCCCCTCAGCCTCCCAAAGTACTGGGATTACAGGCGTAAGCCACCGCGCCTGAGACACTGTTAAATCTCAGTTTTACATTTTCTCCCCTCCAGCTAGTGTGTCTAAGGTAGACACTGGTCAAAAAATGTTGATATTCATTATCTGGAAGTATAAAAGCAGCCAGTGCTTGTCTTTTCCTGATGTGGCACATTTCTCAACCAAGCCTGTTATACTCTCTGTACAACCCTGGCCAAATTCTTTAACCTCCTGAACTGCCTTCCTATTCTGAAGATCAACCCATCTCACAGCATTGCAGGTTAAGAAAGTTCCTGCACAAAACCCTTAAATGTTAGTTCCCTGGCACCGAGAAGTAGGTGGGAAGTTGGCTCAGCCAGAGAAGTAGTAAATTATCTGTTCTACCCTTTTGTAGACATTAACTACATGGCTAGAGAAAGAGAACATGCCCTCTTGTTCTTTTTCCTCCTACACATCTCAGCTGAAATGTCACTTTCTCAGGGAGGTCTGTCTTGGCCACCCTACCCAAAGAAGGTGGTGTCCTGTTTTATTCTTTAGCACATTTCCTGTTATTTCCTCTGCAGTCCTAATCAGGATGTGAGCTTAGTAATTAACTTACTTGTGAAGTTGTTCCTTATCCCTGCGCTGCCCCCTGTTATATTACCCGAGGTCAGGCCCCTCTCTGTTCTCTCCCTCTTGTATTTCCAGTGCCTTTAAATTTGTACCTCTTAAATATGTTAAATCTTCTTCCTGAAGGTTCCAGGGCCTTGAATATGCATGTTCTTTTCCCTTATTTAAAGAATCTGAAATAAATTATCTACTTAGTTTGGTCCTTCCTGTGGTTGTTTGCTTGCTTTGGCAGAGTGAAAGTGAAATGTATTTTGATTTTTTTTTTTAACTTTACAGAAGCCATTAATATAAACCACAGAAGTGGTGAGTTTCAATACCTGAAGTTCTGTGAATAATTACTGGGTGGAGCTATTCACACAGGCAATTTTCTGCTTTCCCCATGAGATAAAACCCCAAAAATGTGTTACTATAGCAGCCTGTTCCTTACTGAGACAAAAGCAAAGCAACCTATGAATTAATGTCAGCCATTCCCCTGTAGTGTGTATCCTCCCCGTTCTTAGTCTCAATGTGCTGGGAGACACACCAAATGTTGGGTTAGTGAAATGTTTGACACCTACACATGTGGAATAAAACGTGCATGTACACAAACTATAATTTAGCAGTATCAGTAGTAACTGCTGAACTGAAAAAAAAAAAAAAAAAGAAATTGCATTTAAACAGTGGTGGGCAAGTCACATCAACAGCATCGGAAAAGAGCTGTGCCCTATTTTGGGAAATTTTCCTCATTTTCCTGTTGACTTTGGCCCAACGAAATGAATGGATTGCATTGGGATGCTCCCTGGTGAAAATCCTACCATCCTGAGCAAATTCAATGGCCAGCTCATGTCCAGGTCCTGTCATTAGTCAGGTTTCACATGAACAAGTGTGGTTTTTCCAGAGCTAAGTACTTTCCACAGACAAAGCACCATAAAGCCACTTCTCTGATAGTGAAGTGAAGGCAGTGACACGTGGAACCCTCGTGGAATCTAGAGAAAGGGCTCAGAAAACCCCTTATGCACCCCTGTCTGGGCTCCCAAGAGGCCCCATCTAGTCCAAGATGGTTTCTCAGAAGCACTGAATCCAGAAGGCCATTCAGTAAGCAAAGCCATTTCTCATGGCATTGGTCCCTTTAGAAGCATCCTCCAGATATGTCCAATGGGAGAGGACATGGTGGGACTGACTTAGAGAGACCCAGGTAGCAAATGCCTCTGGGCAGGGTCCAGTGGCTCCAGCCTGTAATCCCAACACCTTGGGAGGCCAAGGTGGGAGGATTGCTTAGGCTCAGGAGTTCAAGACCAGCCTGGGCAACATAGTGAGAACTTGTCTCTACAAAAATTTTTTTAAAAAGTTAGCCAGGTATGGTGGCACATGTCTGTGACCCCAGCTACTTGGGAGGCTGAGGCAGGAGGATCTCTTGAGCCCAGGAGGTCGAGGCTACAGTGAGCTGAGATCATGCCACTCCAGCCTGGGTGACAGAGCGAGACCTCCATCTCTAAAAAACAAACAGACAAACAAAAAACCCAAACCAGCCTCTGAAGAGCAGACCTTTGCTCCTCAAAGTGTGCCAGGACCTACAGCATTACATTTCTGATGCAAAGCCACAGTCCCACGCCAGACCTACCGACTCAGAAACTGCATGTTCACAAAAGCCCGCAAGAGTCGCAAGCCTAGTGAAGGATGAGGTGCACTTGCTGATTTTGTAGACGCTCAAAATAAACTTTGTAGAAAAATAGGCCTGGCAAATATGAGCTCATGGAGGAGAAGAATGATGCTTTTTTTTTTTTTTTTGGGAAGGAGTCTCCCTCTGTCGCCCAGGTTGGAGTGCAGTGGTGTAATCTCGGCTCACTGCAAGCTCCACCTCCCGGGTTCATGCCATTCTCCTGCCTCAGCCTCCCAAGTAACCGGGATTACAGGCGCCCACCACCACGCCCAGGTAATTTTTTCTATTTTTAGTAGATACAGGGTTTCACCGTGTTAGCCAGGATGGTCTCAATCTCCTGACCTTGTGATCAGCCTGCCTCAGCCTCCCAAAGTTCTGGGATTACAGGCGTGAGCCACTGCACCCAGCCACTTTACTCATTTTTTAACCACCAATGCCTGTAGAAAACTAAACATATGAAATATGAGTTGAACAAATGAGTGGATAAAGTGAAGGATTACTGCACTGTGTGGTGGACACTGTCCTGGGCCACACAGAGTCCTTTCAGCCATTCATCTCATCTACCACCTCCAACTCCAAGTGTCCTGTGACACAGGATATACAAGGCCTGCGTTTTGAGTCCTGGTTCTACTTCTTCCAATATTGGACAGGCCACCCTTGCTCTACCCCTCAGTTTCCCCAGCTGGAGGTAAAATATAACAAAAACAAAACCAAACACTAGATTGGTGCAGGGCAATGATGGGCTAGCCATCCTGGCCCAGAGTGGGATAATTGTGAAGAGCCCCAGGGCTGAGCCTGGGTGGTCTGTTGAGGCCATCGTGGGTTTGAGTGCAGCTCAACTTCCTCCCCTGGCCACTCCCACTTGCTTTCCCTCACCGCAACAGGTGTTGATCAAAACATAAAATAAAATAAAACCTCCCCCCAAAACATCCTGGATGCTAAACTTCATCTCAGAGGCTGCTTCACTGGGAGCACAGCCACAGCACTTATGAAGAGAAAGCTGGTCCTCACCTAAGATCTAAGGTGGTTTTGTGGGAATTTACTGAGCAGCTTCTGGATTGAGGAAAAGCAGAAATGAATATTCTTCAGGTATTTATCATATGGCTGGAAACTGAATACTACAACTGAATTATCCTCTAGCTTTATTAAGTTTATACCCGATACTGCCATATGATGATACTAATAGAACTTAATACCTTATTATTATGGTAGATAATTTTGGTTTTACTAGTTTGGTGTTTTTTTGTTGTTGTTGTTATATTTTATTTCTCCTTGGTGGAACTGAGGCATGGAGCAGTAGTGACCTGCCCAGGATAGGAAGAGATAAGAGTCAGAACTCAAACCCAGGTCCTCTAATTAGCCTGTGTCACAGGATATGGTTCCTAGGTGGTGGTACCTGGGATGAATGGGGCTTCCTTAGCCTTTCATAATGGAAAAGATTTCAGATAAAGCTTGCTGTCAACAGATTGTGAAAAAAATGCACCCGGTGTCATCCTGTTCTATTTTAAGTCCTTGTTCTCTATGCAAGGGGTCATTAGAACATTTTAGTGGGCTTAACCTTGGTCATCAGATTGGTTACCTGTGAGCTTTGCATTGGGGCACAGCTCAGCAAGAACCTATGACCCTAAACCTCAAAGCCTTGAGCCCCACTGTGAGCTCCTTGGGGACAGCAGCCTACCCTTCACCCTTGTACGTCCTCACCATCTGACCAGGGACGGGAATAAACTTAATGTCCTGTAAGTGTCTGCTCAGTGACCAGGTAGACAGGCAGTGAACATGCCATGAATACCACCTGCCTTAGAGCCCGCTAACTAGTGGTGAGAAAGAGGCAAAAGAATTGCATTTTGGTACAGACCTAAAACTCTCCACACACAGTCGCCAAGAGGCTCAGCACTCCTACATGACCTTGCAGCCCATGTCACCTTCCGTTTCTCAGCATTCTTCTGAGCTCTACAGCTTGTATACACAGTTCAGAATTGGATTGCAGAGTGTCTTATCCTGCTTAAGCCAGCATGTGAGACAAGAGCCAAGGGTACGGCAAACCCCTAGGAAATCAATGAATGCTCAGTGGGCCTGTTGTGGGTTCCAGGGCTCTCGTCTTTACTGTAGCTCCTGCCAGGGAAGTGAAAGCAGCCGGGTGTTGCTCTCCAGGGGCTCAGCCAGCTTCCCTTGGCAGGAGTGAAGCCTATTGTTGGAGCGGCTAGGTTGGCTGCTCATGGGCCGGACCAGTGAAGGCGTTCCCAAGGTTCATGTCAGAAGCCACACATGGTAGCAGGAGCTCCCAAGACTGGCCTCTCACCTCTGTCACCTGAAACTTCACTGTGTAAATGGGTTATCTTCTGATCCAGTCTTGTGGGTGAACAGACTATTTGTAAAAGGAAGGAAAAGAAATGTTGGCCCAAAGCCGGTGCAGCAGAACTGAGGGCCAGGAAAACTGCCTCCCGCCTCTCTGCCAAGGCATTTCCGCTCTGACCTGCCATGTCCAGTGCACACCATTCCTGCTACATAGCCAGAAGTCAGGGTGGGATGGCGGGCAGCCTGTCTGAGGCCAGGAACCACAGAAGAGAAAAGAGCGGGCTTAGGTCCAGGGAGGGCAGATGACAGAGCCAGGAGGAGCAAAAGCAATTCCTCTTAGAGTCTGAAACAGGAAAACAAATCTGTTGGACAAATAGTGTCCAGGTTCAATGACTTGGCTAAGGTGCCATGGCCAGGGAGAGCCTGAGTCTACCAAGAGACCCCGGCAGCAGGTCTCTGGCCATCAGGATTGCATAGCAGCCCTTGCAGAGGCAGCGAGAGTTTTTCTGCCATGCTGGGCATGGTATGTCTGCAAAATTTCACTCATTTCCTGAGATAAGAATGACATTTATTAAGGCATCCTGGAAATTAAAAATAAGTGGCAAGAGCCTCCCCACCCCGGCCCACAGGGCTGTCCGCCAAAGCTGGGTGACCCAAGGGAGCAGGACAAGAACACAGCCCTTGGGGAAGCTGCTCTGCTTCCCTCCATCACGATGTCCTGTTCTCTCTCTTCCTTTCCTCTGGTCCTAGCCCACAGCACTGGCCAGCCTTGGGTGGGGTGGGGTCAGAGAACATTTGACCATGATCCTGGCAGAGTGATGGCCTGGCCATGAGACTCTCAGCCTGAACCTCCAATATGGCTTTGAAGTCCTCACGATCAGTCCCCTGGTCCTCTCTCAGGTACCTCTCCATGCCTGCCACCTCATGCCCAGGGCTCCAGGCTTATCCAGCCTCTGCCAGCTCTCAGAATCCACCATGCTTCCTCCTGTCTGCACGCAGCTCCTTTGAGCTTTGTCCCCTCTGCTGGGAGCATCCTCACCAGCATCTTTTCCTCACCCCCACTCTCAAACTCAGACTGCCTGTCCGACCTTCACTCATTTTTCCCTATCTGTTCTCCTCCACGCCAGTCCCCGAGCCAAGCAAAGCCAAGGCGCCCCTTTGACAGTGCCCAGAGCTCCCATAATCAGCCCCCTCACCACAGTGCAGAGCAATCGCCTGGTGCTCAGCTCTGTTTCCAGCTAGACAGTAAGCACCACAAGGTACAATGTCAGTTACTTCACCATTGGTCTGGCACTGAACAAACGCTCAACAAATATGTGTTAGACAAAAGAAATTAAAGATTAATTAACTAACAGGCTGAGCACAGTGGTTCACGCTGGTAATCCCAGCATTTTGGGAGGCTGAAGCAGGCAGATCACCTGAGGTCGGGAGTTCGAGACCAGTCTGATCAATGTGGCAAAACCCCATCTCTCCTGAAAATACGAAAATTAGCTGGGTGTGGTGGGGCACACCTGTAATCCCAGCTACTCAGGAGGCTGAGGCAGGAGAATTGTTTGAACCCTGAACCCGGAAGGTGGAGGTTGCATTCCAGCCTGGGTACCAGAGTGAGACACTGCCTCAAAATAAATAAATAAATAAATAAATAAATAAATAAATAAATAAGTAAATAACAAAAGGCCCCAAAAGGTAATTTGGACGGTTGCCCCAGACCAACCTCGAAGGTTTCCTCCAACCATTAGTGGGTGGTGGGGGTGATGCTCTGGGGCTCTGCCCGTCACTCTGCCTGTGGTCTTGCATCCTGATCTGAGCAGCTGTTACATGCAGCGGAGGTCTGAGTCTGGTGGGTGTGCAGCGCGTCAGTCAAGGAAGAAAATATGGTCTAGAAAACAGCCTGGCCGGCGTCACCCCCAGGGGTAGGGCCAGGGAAGAAAGGAAATTTCCTGGAAGTGTTGTACTTCCTCTTACCTCAGGGGTACAATTATCCATTTCTCAGGGACCCACAGTATAGAGAAGAGTAACTCTGCTCCCACAGTGCCTGGGGCCTGAGACACTTGCACAGGACACAAAGGGAAACAGAGGGATGGCAGATGAGCTGAGAATGCCAGCATATTTTCCCCCAGGGCCTGTGATCCATGAAGCTGCCTCTTTTCCCACCTGGCCTCAGGATGCATCAGGTGCTGGCCTGCCTGCCTGCTCCTCACCCCTCCTGACCTGCTAATCACCATAAAGCATAAACCAAGAGACCAGCACCTGTCTGTCTTTGAGCCTCCCTGTAAAAATACGTAGGTGCACATTTTAAGACCACATAGCAAATATTTGATTCATAAATCAAAGCTCCATTTTATATTCTACCATAAATAATCATCATTGGCCAGTATTGCCTGAGCCTAGGTCCCCGGCACCAAATGAAAGTCAAACACATTATGATTTGTTTGTTGGCATTTATAACAAGCCAAAGAGCATCATCTTCTATCACAGACTATGGATGGAAGTAGAAATAATAAAACTGCAAATGTTCTTTTCTGATGCTTTTAATAAAGATAATTATATCTATTGTCAGAAGTTCAACCAAATGAGTTTTGGGGAATAAAAATGCCATTGAGGAGGGGGTGATCAGAGTGCCGGGTGGATAGAGAGCTTGTGGCCTTTCCTTTCAGGCGGTGGGCCAAGATCAGCTCAGTCCCCTCTTTGGGACATGCCTTTTTCTCCTCCTGCATTCCTGAGTTTCCAGGCTAGCTTGAATTCCTAATTTGGAAGTCACCAGAGAGCAAACCTCGACAGTAAGCAAAGGAGTGTCCTGCTATGAACTCCCTGAGAGACAGCCCTAGCCCTGGTTACACAGCCAGCACCTCAGTTCACCCCTCCACCAGCCTCCCAAGGCTCCTGAATTGAGCAAAGAATGAGGCTCTGGGTCTAGCCTACTCCCTGTTCACTGAAGCTGTGCCTATTCAGGGAGCTAGCCTGGTGCTAATGTTTTCAAGCAGTCTCCCTGGATGGGGGCATCCTCTGGGAGGTGCTAGCAACCAGCAGACCTGGGATTTGATAACTGCTGTGGTCTGGGAAACATGCAGATTGTGACTCCCCCTCTGACTGGCACTGTTCCAGAAAACGATGAAGTTTCTTGATCATCCATCTCCTGAGCCTCTCGCTGACACTGACAGATAGGCTTTATACCACATAGACATCCTGCATTAGTCCTATCGTCTGCCAGTTTTTTCCACTTTCCCCCATACTCTCACAGCAGTGGCAGTGCCTGAAATCTCACATTGGGGCAGCCCAGGAAGATGGGGACTTCATTTTCTTTGCAACTGTCCTGATACAATACACTGCTGGGCTCAAGGTAGACAAGTGAGACAGGAGAGTTTCCTGACTGCCCCCCCACAACCCCAAAGGACCTGTGATGGGGTATGGCTCATATGTATGGCCACTGGGCAGGCTCAAACCTTTTATGGGAGGGGGAGCATGCAGAGTGGTGTGTGCAGAAGCCAGGGCGAGTGCCCCTGGGCTCCAGCCCCATGGCAGTGTTCAGGGGTGGCAAGCTTGTGACTCCCAAAGCCCAAATAGGCATGTGTTACAGTGCACTCTTTTAGCCTTGCTGTCCACAGACGACTTAGACAACTGTTAAACAGCTCAGTGCCCTCTTGATACCCAGGTCCTTGTCCAGCATCCAGGAAGCATGAGGTTGCACATGGACTTGAGGAAGGTGAATGTGGGACTTGAGTGGTGGAGGTGGCTCTCTGCAGGATGAATGGGGAGCTAGACAGGGGATGGAGTGGGAAGATGATCTTCCCATGGGGTTTGCCCATCCAGCAACTGATCTCCTCTCTGACTACCTCCAACAGAACGACTCTCAGTGTTTAGACATTCCTTCTCTTCTCTCTGCTGTGCCATTCTGCTGCTCTTCTATTCTTCTGTTCATCCCCTTGTGGAGCCAGGGGTTTGTGGTTTATATGGGTACAGAATGGAGGGGGTGCGGTGGGCCAAAAGGCAACTTTTGGATGTGAAAACACCCAAAACCGTGCAGTTCAGTGTCCACAGAGGCACGGCAGACATTGTCCACAACTTCTGTGTGGGATTCTGAGGCAGCCCCTTGTTCTAACCTCATTGGTCAGATGTCTCCACCGGATGTGGCAGGTGGGTAGTGACTTTATGAGTCACAGTGACATTATCCAAAATTTACATTTATATTGATTGCCTAATATTATTTTATCATTAAAGGAAATTTTAAATCAAAATATAAATCATCCCTAATCCACAAACACAACAACTGATTTTCATCTTGCCTATTCCTTCTGATTGGCATTCTTTAAAGTGTTTTATTTGGGGATTAGATACCAAATTCCAAGGGCAGAAAATTTCTATCCAAATCAGCATAGATTCTTATGAGTCATCTCTGCTTGTATGTAATAGTTTTCTGCCCCCTCCAGCCTAAGAGCTCCTGGAGGGAACACAATTTTTACTTTGGTATCTCAGCATTTAGCACTGTGCTTGAAACTAGCAAGTGTTTGCTAAACATTTGTTAAATGAACAAACTGCCCCAAACCAGGACTTTGCCAGACGTGTACATTTAAGTCAAGGGTAGGGATTGATTAAAATTAACTTAGTTTATTAACTAAGTTTATACATAGAATAAATAATAGAATAAATCAAAATTCTCATGAAAGTAGAGAGCATGGCAAGAGTAGAGCATCTAAATGTCATCCATTGACCCCAAATTCAAAGCCGGAATGGAATATTGCACATTGAGTCCTGTGGGAGGAAGGATAGAAATGAAAGAATGAAGTTGATGACCTGAACACTCAGAAGTACTACATGGAGAGGGGAATATAGTGGGTTGAGGCAGGCTGTTGAGAACTATGTCAGTGAATTAAAAGGGTCTTCCAGGGCATTTCACAGAGGTGGGGCCAGCATCTACTGTGGGGAATAAGTGTGGTGGCTTCAAGGAAACTTGCCGGGCTGAATATTTACTGTTGCTTGTAAGTCTTCAACTACTTTATAGTCTTAAGGTAGAAATTTTGCTTTTGAGGACAGTCATAGTTACTAGTGGGGAAATTATTCTCTGGAAAAAAGTAACAGCGACCATGTGATCATGGCATCCTTATCTTGTATAGCTCATAGAAGAAAACCTTTTATCAAAACCTTTTATCAAATAGAATTTCCAGTTCTTGCACGGATTTGATCAAACTAAGATTCTCTTCCATTATCATTTATATTGTCTATTTCCCAATATATCCTTATATTTATACACCCAGTATGATCTATTTAACTCAAACTTAGAATATAAATGCCTTGAATTATCTATTGAACCTCAAAGGAAAATTCTAGAAAGGACTCTATTTACTGCCAAATTAAACTCAAAATAAACCATTTCTCTAGTGACAGGATGTCTTCTTTTCTGGTGGACATGACCGTCCTCCATAACGGGGGCAACTTGTACTCCACTGGAGTGATTCCTGGATAAGGCAGTTGGGCTTTGAGCTGTCACATGACCTGAGCTGGCCATAGGAGAGGTACAGTCTGTCCCGCATTTGGGCAAACTAAGTTAATGCTTAATTACCACTTCCAAGCTTTTCTAATCATTCTTAATCAAGCCTCGATTTGGGGGTTCTGGGGTTCTGTAAGCCTTGGTTAAAAAAAATTAATTACATGTTATGTTATAAAAGACTTTTTTAAAGGGTCAAGCTAATCTATTTGTGAAAACACAGAATAGGAGTGACTCCCATGTGATGGATAAAGTGGATATGAGTTTTCAGATTGTAAGTGAGTTAGGTAATGACATTGGAGAAGTCATAAATATCTGAGAATAAGTAATAAAGTGCACATTTTGGAAGCACTTCCAACAAATCAACCTTGCTTGAATCTCATCCATTTGCTAGAACTCTCCTATCCAACCAGCCTAATCCCGTGGAATAGTCCCTCCCTAATATCTCTCACATCCTTTATTTCCCTGGTCTCCTGCCACTATTATAGTCCAGGTCCTCATCACATCATGCCTGGATTATTGCAACGACCTCCTCGTCAGTCTTCCTGTCTCTAGTTTCCCTTTGCCTTTGATCTGTTCTCCACGATGCCACTGGACTCAGACTCAGGGCTTTCTTTGTCCTAACATGCCACTTATGACATGCTCTAGCTCTGTGCAGAGTTCTGCTTCCCACTGCCTTCTGGGACAAGTCCAGATCCTCATTCTGGCAGTCTAGGTCCTTGGGTTCCAGCCCACCTGCCCAACCTCCTCTCCCTCCATTGCTTAAAGTGCGAGCCAGGTGGAGGTGCTCACTGTCTATTCCCAGCAAACCTGCCCTCTCTGTCCATTGGTCCTCATGGCCATCCTCCACCTGGCTTGTCCCTACAAATCCACCCCCTGTTTCTCTCTGTCTATTCAAACCCAAGTTCTATTATGGTTCTATCCCCTAAAGCCTCTCCAACTGGAGAGCCAGCCCATCCTGGTCTAATAGAGTGGCTTTCTTATATTGCTTATTCTATTTCAGTAGAAACTTCCTGGAGCTGAAAAGTAACTGGACTCAAATAGAAAAAAAATAAAAAAATAAAAAAAAAATATATATATATATATATCTCAGGAATAGAGGAATTTCAGGTACCAAACCTATGGTAGAGGAGCTACTCAGAGGGCAGAGGGCCATGTAGACGACAGCGTACTCAAACCTGGCTCTGTGTTCACATCACTTTCATCTCTGGAAAGTGGCAAAGAAGCTTGGGATGGCTCTTCCAGTTAACCCAAGGCCATCATGCCCCATCTTTTCTCCATTCAGAAGATATTTGTATACACACTTGCTCATTCCTTTATTTTGTTGCTTTGGATAACTTTTAAACTATATGTTATTGTTCCCCACTTGTTTGGAGGCAAAGGTATAAAAATGAGATGGGAGCAGATCAAGAGAGATATATTTGTTTTTAATTCTATTCCAGTATATCAGTTAAAGTCCTCTGAGGAAGACAGAAACCACTCTAGATATTTCAACCAGGGAATCACTTCACAGATTATAGAGAGATTAGCATCTTTAGCAACCCAGGACCACTAGTGAGACTGGAGGAACATGGGGAGGAAGTAGTGTGACCAGAGTCTGGTTGTCAGGGCCATGGGGCAGTGGCTGCTTAGTGGGAGCTGGGATCATGGAGGAAAGGGTTTCCCTGCAGGATCCACAGCCAAGGAGGAAACACAGCCACTGCCAACGATGCCACAGAAAGGGGGAAGAAGGCGAGAAATGACCATGATTCTCCCTCTCTGTACCCCCAGTGCTCCCTCAGGGCCCCACGTTGGTGTATACTGCCTGAAGGCTGGAAGGAGAGAGGCCCTGGAAAGAACAAGAATGAATCTGGGGCACTGGCAGGCAGGCAGGCAGCACATCCTTTTCCTACACAGCTGCCTCCCTTCTCCTCATCCTGGCAGGCCCCTGGCCCTCCCAAATGACCATCAGACATCCCTACCATTTCCTCCTGACCTTGACCTCCACTGCATCAGCACTGTCCTTGCTGCCCCAACCCTCTCTGGTCTCTCTCTTGAGCTGCCAAACACTGAGGAGAACAGCCGCAGGGCTGTGCTGACTGAAGCCACTGACACGGGCTATCGAGCCTGCAGGTGACCGTCACAGCTGCTGGACAATCCTTTGGACAAGATTCATGAATTTTCAGGCATCTCGCAGATTGGCTCCCCAAGTCTTTCCCATTCTCCTCAAGTCCCCAACCAAGCCTCCTTCCCTCAGGTTGTCCTCTCACTCTCCTGAGACACCAAGCCATGGACATGACCTTTCTCCATGTCTCATCTTTTGAAGCTTCACTCGTTCATTTTTTCCTCTTGTCTCTGAGGATGACACACTCATCTTTCTTGTCCTGTAACAAGAAACTGTAACTTCGCTCCAATCATCATCCCTTCTGCTTTTTTGTTTTAAAGCTTCCCTCTCCCTTGGCTTTGTTCTCTCTACTTAGAAGTGAGCACAGGTGCTCCATTGCTCACAAGGCAACAAGAAAAAGTCCTTTGACCTCTTTGACCCCCTCTCTTGACCTTCAAGCGTATTCAAAGAGCAAGAGTAACCCACCATCTGTTTTTCATGGTTTTATGATTGTCCATTCCAGTGGCTTTGATCCATCTTTCTTGTCTGTGACTGTCCCAGCATTGGTCCCCATTAACAACCTCCCCCACCCCACCCTCTTTCTGGAAATGTCTCCCTCAATTTCTGTGAGGTTGTGTTCTATTGCTCTCTGCCCTGTATTCTCTCCAAAATCTCCTCCATGGCTTCTTCCTGGGTCCTCTCTCTTCTCCTGTGCAAATACATAGGGGTCTCCTACTCTCTGCCCTCAGCCCTCACCACGTAATCCCTGCACTTGGCCTTTCTGTCGTCTCTCCCCTCCTGTCCC
Source organism: Rhinopithecus roxellana (assembly GCF_007565055.1). Lineage (NCBI taxonomy): Eukaryota > Metazoa > Chordata > Mammalia > Primates > Cercopithecidae > Rhinopithecus > Rhinopithecus roxellana. Next base: position 80,002,006 of record NC_044565.1, read on the forward strand.
ATCTCTGTGTAGCACTCTCTGGATCCGTCCCCTGCTCCAAGCCTTGGGGACAACAAGCTGATCCCAAATATTCAACCATCTGGAAATCCGATGCCTTCTGCTGCCATAAACCTCTGTGCTCCAAACGACACTTATTCCTTCCCATAATCCCTCAACAGATCCTACCACCACTGACTTCACACTTTTCCTCGTGTTCTGCCTCAACATTTTATGCGGCCTTTGACTCCCCCATCCCCACCTCCAGCCAGTCACTGAGCCAAGGAAATCCAAGAAGCCGGCCCCCCCCGTTTCCACTGGCCTCACCATTGAACAAGCCCTTATTATGTTCAAATTTATTTTCTATATAATGTATAAATACATTTATTATATTTAAATATAGTATATGTTATATAATGTATAATAATTTATTAAATTGTATATATTCATATATTTCTATCTTTTATTTATATTATATAACACATTTACATATTTAAATATTAATTTATTACATAAATATATATAACTGTGTCCTATAACATATTTAATAAATTATATATTTAACACATAAATATGAAACATTTCATACATGAAAATAAATGATGTTACACTGTCATGGTTCCCAGTCTCTGTGCTGAGGCACCCAGGACACCACCGTGAAACCACAGAGGCTTCACAGTGTATATTAATTTTCAAGGGATAATACACGATCTACGACTTTTAAGATCTGGGGACTTAACAACCTACCCAGGTATTTAGTTTTGTCTCAGGACACTGAAAAATTTGTGGAGACACTAAGGGCATTATGATCTGAGAGAGTTTGTGAAACTCAGGTATCTAGATTTCTGAAAATACAATGGCCACCCAGGTTCCTACAACGCAACTCAGGAATAGAGCACTTAAATACCGTGGAAGCTCTCTGATATTCCATCCCTAATTACAACACCTGCACCTGCCCACCCTTCCAGAACTGACTACTGGTCTGAATTTTTGCATTTACAATTCCCTTGCTTTTCTTTATAGTTTTTATTGCAGTTGTCTGTGTTCTTAAAACAGATATGCAAATATGCATATTGTTTAGATTTGCATGTCAACTTTCATCACATTTTGCATTGAATGTTACCTGATCTCCTGGCTAATTTTCCTACCTCTTAGATGATCTTCTTGCCATTGCATGTACTTTTTTAGTATTTGATCAGGTCTCTTCACTGTTCAACAATCTTCAGGGACTCCCCGTCCACTACCGAATCAATTCCCTTGACATTCTCTGCTTCACCAAGTCCCTTAACTTCTCTGAGTCCCAGCTTCCTTACCTGTAAAATAGGAATGACAATATCCATCTTACAGCATTGTTTTTAAGGATCAAGCAAGACAATCCTGTAACATGCATACCATGAGGCCTGACACACAGTAGGAAGCACAGTATGTTGGAGCTCTTATTATTCTTATTATTTTTATTACTCTTCCCTGAGCTGTTATTTTTTTCATGATGATTATTACTCCTCCATGAACTTTTCCCTTAGACATAGCACAGTGCCTGAACATAGTGAATGTTCAGGAAATATTTGTTGAATGTGAAATAAACTGATCTCCATCAACTCACGTGCAAGTTGGTAATGCCCAGGGAAGGAACTCTCATTAATGTGTCTTTGAAGAACCCCCAAACGGAGGTCAATATTGCCTATTTTGGAAGGAGTGGGGAAGACATTGATACTTTCTCTTGCTAAGGAGAGTAAATAAGATGTAATGGGGTCTTTAAAACATTTTATAGCAGTGTATGGGTATGGGCTTGGTCTGAACTGCTCCCAGCTGGCTTTTGTCAAGCGTTGGCTGCCCTCAAAGCAGAACCACCTGCTCAGGAGGACCGCAGGATTCGCTGGGGCCCAGCTGGAGGGAGAGAACCCATTCCTCTGATGTGCGCAGTTGTCTCAAGCCTGGAACCCATTCCTTGCTCAGATGCCAAAAAACTATTTTGGATCCTGTAGAGCTGGCAGGGGTCCCTGGTATGCCATGTCTCTATGTGTGAACTGCTTGACACTTGCTTCTTCCGTTGGGGCTATTTCAAAGAAGACGGAAGAAATGAATGGCTATAAATGACTAAGGCCCTTGAGTTATGGTTTTACTTATGCATAATTTTGACAGGTTGTCTCCTTATTGAGAAATGGCATGTTTCTTATCTTTTGAGAAAGATTATTCTCACTAATCTGAGAAGGGATGCCATGCATGATGCTGGAAAAGGACAATATGTAATCTGTCTTAGCAAAAACACACTCCCAGAAGCCTGTGGTCCCAGCAGAACCACTTCATCTTTAATTTGCTGTGTTTTCTCAGTAGGTTCTCATTCCTGCCTCTCCATTACCACTGCCCGATCTTCAAACTTGCAAAGGAAAGTCACCATTTGTTCTCTAGGAGTATCATGTTTCAAAACTACGCATGTACTAAAAAGCAGAAAACCTTGCATACATGTGCAATTATGTCAACTTAAGTGCACATTTATGTGAATATATTCTATACGTAAAGTCAAAAAAAAAAGCATAGTGTTCTATGATAAGAAATGCATATTGATTACCCAAACAATGATTAAAGTTTATCTATCTTCTGCCTTGGGTAGCACAGAGTGACTTATCAAATGTCAATGGTTACACTAACATTTACTTTAGCAGAGAGATAATTACAAGGGCTGAAAAGCCTATTGAAACCATCAGAATGTCCACACATCAGCTGGTTTCCATCCAAACCAGTTTATAATCTAAAGTAGGAATGTCTTTACTTTAGATGCAGCTGAGGTCATAACCTTTTGTTTCTTGTTCTTAACCAGGTTCCGTGGCTGTAGTGACTCCAGCCAAGTTTCACATTGCCTCTGGACTTTTGGATGTGGCTCTGCTGCTAATGTTGGCAGGGTGAGTGGGAGAGCTGACCACTGGCTCTAGTTGCAATTTCCACCTGTGAAAAATGTTTCTAGGGAGGTAGACATGAGAGGTCAAATGGATTGTGAATGACATTTGTATAGCCAAGTTCATAAGATCCTGAAGGAGCAATAGGAAGGCTCTCTTTACTTTTGTGTATTTGCTTTGAAAGTCAAGGTAACTCATAGGATAACCCGTTTTTGGAGATTTTAGTTACAAAGTTGTGATTTGCTATTAAAAATTTAGATACATTAGATGATTTGAAACTTTTTTGTTGACCTTTGTGAAAAGAAAAACAAATATCGCTCAGGTGTGCTTCACTGTGTACTAAAAGGTAAACAGCTGCGTGCAGACTCAATGATTTTTCCCCAGTGACGCTCATTCTAAATGAGGTGCTTTGTCTTAATTTTAGATAGAACTGAAACTCTTAATTAAATAACGAATTGCTTATAGCAACTGGTCAACTTCCTCTTTAAAGAAAATATTTTTGGAAAATGATCTTTTTGTGTCTAGAAATCCTTTGTAAAACAATTACTCTTATTCACCCACCACATAATCTCCAAATTTCTTAAAGTAATTTTCTTTAAAGCCTACTCAGAACACTTACATAGATTTGCTCTCCAATCATGTGAAGCTTCAGGTTTGAACTTTGGTACTTTCAACCAAGCCTCACTTACCAGAATGAGTGGGTGGCAGTTCCACCCTTCCTTTTTCTCCATTACTTCATTCATTTGTTTATCTGACATTTATTTAGGTTCTCCTAACTTGTAAGCACCATGCGAGACCTTGCAGATTTCAAAATGAAAAATACCCTCAACGAAGGGGGTGGCTATGTAAGCAAGTCATTGCAGTAGAGTCAGATAATTGCCACCAGAGAGGCACCCAGAAGAAGCACTGACCCCCTTGACTGACAGAGTCAGAAAAATCTCCATGAAAGATGGTATTTGAGCTCAAACCTGTACTAGTTTGCCAAGCCAAAGAGAAGGAGGAAAGGGCTTTGAGATTCAAGAAATATTGGCGTAAAAATGCAGGGATGATATGAGATGTACTTGGTGATGCAAGATGGGGAGTGGTAATTCATGGAACACATGCACACTCGCACACATATAATTAAATGCCTACTACATACCAAGCACTGGACAGACAAGTGTGTTTTTCATTCATTATCTTGTTTCATTTTCATGAAGATACCATGAGGTAGGAGATATATATATATATATATATATATATATATATATATATATTTTTTTTTTTTTTTTTTTTTTTGAGACGGAGTCTTGCTCTGTCGCCCAGGCTGGAGTGCAGTGGCGCGATCTCGGCTCACTGCAAGCTCCGCCTCCCGGGTTCAGGCCATTCTTCTGCCTCAGCCTCCTGAGTAGCTGGGACTACAGGCGCCCGCCACCAAGCCCGGCTAATTTTTTGTATTTTTAGTAGAGACGGGGTTTCACCGTGGTCTCGATCTCCTGACCTTGTGATCCGCCCGCCTCGGCCTCCCAAAGTGCTGGGATTACAGGCGTGAGCCACCGCGCCCAGCCTATATATATATATTTATTTTGAGATGGAGACTCGCTCTGTTGCCCAGGCAGGAGTGCAGTGGTGCGATCTCTGCTCACTGCAAGCTCCGTCCCCCGGCTTCACGCCATTCTCCTGCCTCAGCCTCCCATGTAGCTGGGACTATAGGCGCCCACCACCACACCCGGCTAATTTTTTTTTTTGTCTTTTTAGTAGAGACGGGGTTTCATGGTGTTAGCCAAGATGGTCTCGATCTCCTGACCTCGTGATCCACCCGTCTCGGCCTCCCAAAGTGCTGGGATTACAGGTAGGATATTTTTTTAAATCATCACTTTACAAATGAAAAAAAGGTATCATTGTCACTGCTTTACAGATGATGCTCCCTGTGATTCAGGGATTTACCCATGGCCCTAAAGCTCATCAGATGTCACTAGCATCAAATCCTTTGCTCTTGATGATTGTCTAAGCAGGTTCATGCAAGGTAGTTAGGGTCCTTCTATGCCATGTAGAGACTTTGATCTTCATCCTGTTGGCAATGGGACATCATCAACATGTTTCCAATAGGGCAATGAAGCACTCCGGCTAAGTTTTAAAATATAATGATATGGCAGGAATGTGAAGGAAGGGCTAGAACAAGAAGACACAAGAGACAGGAAAATAATTAAGAGGGCATGAAAATAGTCTAGGCAAGAAATAGCAAGGACCTGAAACAAGGAAGGGGTGATAGAGCAGCAAAGATGGATTTGAGAGACAATTCAGAAATAAAATGGAAAGGACAGAGGAGCCCCGGGGCAGGAATTACCCGAGCTCTTTGTTACAAGCCACAGAACCTATGTATTCAAGTCAGTTTTAGAAGAAAATGAACTTGCTAAGTGATCTGAGGGAATGTATAGAGTCTTTGGGAGAGCCAGAGAATCAGTTTTGGAAGTGTCAGGGTTAAAAGAAGGGCCGGAATTACATGGAACTGCTTTTGATGGAGACCCTGCTGCTGCCTTCACTGGGCTTTGGAACTGGTGCCCAGGTATGCATTTCCTTCTGCAGTTATAACAAATTTACACACACTTAGGAGATTAAAACAATACCATATATTCTCTTACAGTTCTGGAGGGCAGAAGTTCAAAGTGGGCCTTGCTGGGCTAAAATCAAGGTGTGGCAGGGTTGCTTTCCTTTCCAGAGGTTCTAGGGGAGTGTGATTTTCCTTGCCTTTTCCAGCTTCTGGAGGCCACCTGCATCCTTGGCTCATGGCCCCTCCTCCATCTTCACAGCCAGCAGTGTGGCTTCAAATCTTTCTCTCTTACTTCTGTTTTCATTACCGTGTCTCTTCCTCTCCCTCTGCTTCCATCATCACATCACCTTCTCTGATTCTGAACCTCCTACCTCATCCCTTATAAGAACCCTTGTGATTACACTGAGCTCACCCAGATAATCCAAGACCATCTCTCCATCTCAAGATCCTTAACTTGGTCCCATCTGCAAAATCCCCTCTGCCATGTGAGTTAATGCATTCATATTCAGGTTCCAACAATTGAGACATTGACGTCTTTGGGAGCTCATTATTCTTCCACACAGTACTGTAGCTTATCTCTCAAACTCTGGTCTCAGGGACTTCCTTGAAGGACCTCACCCCTCTTTGTCTCTGAAATGTTGGCTGTCACTGCTGCATCCACCCTCACCAGAATGTCTGCAGCCCAGGTCTGCTGCTTCATGTCCATAGATTCCAGATGAGAGTCTTACATAGTTGTATGTGATCAGGGTGTCTGGATCGTACACCCAAACCTCAGCTGCAAGAGTGGCCCAGAACAAGTTTTGACTTCTTCCTTAGGAGCAAGCAGGCTCATGATGCTGGAAGGTGGCTGGGGCGGGGTGGGGGATGGGTATTCAAAAGTTGATAGGGGCCAGGCACAGTGGCTCATGCCTGTAACCCCAACACTTTAGGAGGCTGAGGCAGGAGGGTTACTTGAGCCCAGCAGTTCAAGACTAGCCTGCGCAACAGAGTGAGACCACATCTCTACAAAAAAATAAAAATAAAAAAAAATAGCCGAGCATGGTGGCACACCTGTAGTCCCAGCTTACTCCTGAGGCTGAGGCAGGAGGATCACTTGAGCCTAGGAGGTTGAGACTCCAGTAAGCTACGATCTCAACACTGCACTCCAGCCTGGGTGACAGAGTGAGATTCCATCTCAAGAAACAAAACAAAAGTCAATAGGTGGCCAAAAGCATGACAAATAGCTGTAAAACCTAGCCAAACCTCGGGTCATACCATGAGTTCTGTTGCCAGTTCCACACTTAGGAGGAATATAAGCAAACTGGAGCCAGGACAGAGATGGCAGGGATGATGCAGGAGCCTGACATTGTGAGTCCAGGGTGTTCATAGACTGGAGGACATAAGGACAGTTTTAAAAGACACATGATTGAGGTTTCCTAATGAGCGAGAGCTTGCATGTGGAAGAGAACTTGGACCTGTCTTGTGTGTCTCCAGCGTTCAACATTAGGACTCTGTAGAGGGTGACATGGTAACAGGGTGCTTCATTTCTCAGTTGCATGATCTAAAGGCCGATGGGTTGCTCCAACAGGCAAGAAGCTTGCTGCCATTTAAAGTATTGAGGCAGAAGCAGGATGACATGTTGGGGCACAAAGAGGGGAGTCAAATAGCAGAGGAGATTGCAATAGATGGCTTCTAAGTTTATTATTCTGTTCTTATCCAGTAACCAGGTTATTGGTGGGGAAGGTACTAAGGGCCAAATCACAACTTCACGTGAAAGTAAGTTTTTTTTAATTTTATTTTTGAGATGGAGTCTCACTGTGTCACCCAGGCTGGAGTGCAGTGGCGCAATCTTGGTTCACTGCAACCTCCAACTTCCGGGATCAAGAGATTCTGCTGCCTCAGTCTCCCAAGTAGCTAGAATTACAGGCATCTGCCACCACATCCAGCTAATTTTTTGTATTTTTAATAGAGACAGAGTTTACTATGTTGGCCAGTCTGGTCTTGAACTCCTGACCACAGGTGATGCACCCACCGTGGCCTCCCAAAGTGCTGGGATTATAGGCGTGAGCCACTGTGCCCAGCCCAAAAGTAACATTTTTAAGGAGAAAACACTTGATGCATTCTTTTAAATCTTGCCTTTTATTTTCTGATTCCTATTCTTTCCTCTTTTTTTAAACAGTAAGTAACATTTTTAAACACTGTAGTTTGTTCCCACTCTGACTCTGGAGTCTGGTTTTTCTCTCGGGCCTGCTGCTGTGTTGGAAGACTTGACATGCCTTTTGTGTTCTGTAATGTCTTCATCTGAACAACAGGCCTGTAAAGACTGATCCCCAGTGATTATGCCAAATGTTTTTGGAGAGAAGTGGATGAATTTATACAGGAACTAAGTATTCAAATCTGCTTTCCTTTTCTATATATGCAGTTCTCTGTCTGCATTCCAACTGTTGGCACAGAAGCCCTGGTCCACTGCCCTGGTTTATCACCTTCACACAGAGATGGGGGTTGCAGGCGTAGGGGCTGCACATCAGGGCCACACATCGGGGCCATGTTGACCTGCTTCTTTCCAAATGGCTCCAAGGGTTGTGCGTTTACATACACCCACAGAATGCGTTTGGGAAGGTTACTTTTCAACACTGTGAATCTAATGCACAGAATGACACACGTTTTTAAGTTAAAAGTCAAGATGTTTTTGCTTGGATTTAACCTAACCTTCTTTTGTTTTAATCCAAACTCCATGTTGCTTGATATGATACAGACTTCCTGAGGGACCCAGGCATCATTAGTAACAGACACTTTGGCCTTTTTATCCTTTTTTTTTTTTTTTCCTGTAAAAAGGGAAAAGCAATTTCTGTTCATCTGTGAAGCACCATAATGAATAGATTTGCAGATTAGATGATACAATTTTTGAAACTACCATGGATCTCATGTTCAAAGGACAGTGTGTGGGTGTGTGTGTGTGTGGGATGATGGTGAGGATAGGGAGTGGGGGTATGGAAAGCTTCAAGAATTTTTAAAATATTCTTAGTGTTTTGTTAACCTTCTCTTACCAACCTTCACATCAAATTTTTGAAAATCACGTGGTATACTTATAGGCGTTTGTTTTGTTTTTCTTTATTCTTAGAAAGCATTCTTTCTGGATTGTTTTGTTTTAGTCCTGAGTAGGTAACTATGCTGCATGAGGATAAAGTGGTTTTTCATGAGCAGGTGTTGCAATCAAATACAATTCTCAACAAAAGATGCTCTGACAGATATTCACAACATGAGTAATCCAGCCTGCGTGATGATTAGCTAGAAATGCTAAGCGGCAGTTTCCATAAATGACTATAATTAGTCATCTTTTAACACAGCTAAGCCAACTCACTGTGCCTCTTCTTAGAAGTTCTCTAGAATCTATAAATATAATGTTCAGCATTTCCCCAACATCATGTTCAGTCTGAGTCTCCCTGCAATGTGTCCTCTTCTTTGCTTTTCCTTCCTCACTCCCCACTCCTTTTCTCCTTCCTCCACTCATCCCTCCTCTGCAGACTGTCCCGCCCAGACACTGCTTTTCACCCTCAATTCTTCTCTCTTTCCCATTAAAAGAAAATAAGTTTGCATCTGATTCTCCCCGAGCCCCATGGCTAGCGTTCCACAAACCCATGTCCTTTTTCTTAAAGACTCCAAATAGGACATCCCAGCTGTCCCTGCTCCCCAGTCCTGCCGGGATCCGCTGGGAATCCAGGTGGTCAATGGCTAGCTGGGATGGGAGAAGGGTGCTGGGAACTACACCGGATTTTCCTTTCCTATGATGCCTATACTCTAGTGGGGGAAGGGTAAGGCTGGGCAAGGAGTGGAGAATGGATAGAGGGACCAGCTGGTCAGGAGGCCTAGATCCCAGCAGAGCATTAACCCCATATCTCTGATCCCTCATCCAGGACAGTAAGGATGGCTGGGCAAGTGGCCTGAGCTCTTATAATGCACCTGCTACATATAATGCATCCAGACCTGCAGCAAGACAGCCATGACAGCCATTCCCATCCCCAATTACATGCATGTTCAAAATACTTAAAGGCTGAATGTTAAAAGAGAGAGGATAAAACTACTGAGCATTTGAAGTAGAGCCTGGAGCAGTAACGGGACAGCACTGTGACTCCCTCGCAGTGCAAGAGTGTCTTCTCCTCCTCCCTACCTAGCCTGGCATGCTTTCATTCTTTTCACTTGCTCTCCTCCCAACCCTACACACACACACACACACACACACACACACACACACACACACACATTCAGACACCTTCCATCCCTGCAGGCTACATGTCAGAGGCAGTCACCGGGCTTGGAAAACAACAAGTTTCTGAAACTTAAGGAGGTAGAATGGGAACTTTTTCCACCATGCCCTCTGTTTACTGACCCCAGCTCTCCAGCCACTGTACTCCCTTCCCCAACCCCACCACCTCCATCGGACTCCCTGAGTCTGAAGGCACAGGATGGTTAAAAGGAGCCTTCATTCCTGCGACTCTACTCTCTTCTCCTCAAAGAAGTGACAGGCAAGGTAGGGCATTCTCACTGTCTCAACAATATAACTTGCACATGCCCTGGCCCTGTGCCCTTCAGTAGTGATGTCTTCCCTCCCTGAAGTCCCCTGGGAGTCTCCTTTGTCACTAACTGGCTTCCTTTCCTGGCATGGAGCACCTGACCTTGTTCTACTTGTCTCTTTTACTGGCAAACTATATCTGCCAGGTTGGCTGGCTTTTGCCTTAGGGGTCAGGAGAGGGAGCAATCAGACCAGAAGAAGGACAGGAGCATCAGCCACCTAAAGAAGGAATGGTAGCAACAATGAGACTGTTTAATCTTTCTAATTGCCAATACCTTCAATACAGTATCTGATATTCATTCAGTAGTTATCAAGAGTCACTTCTGTGCAGCCACTGTTTTGGATTCTGGGAATACAGAGGGAAAAGGACAAAGTGCCTGACCTCATCTAGCTTTCATTCTAATGGAGTAGCAAGGCAATAGACACATAAACACATAAACGTATACTAGAAAGCCAGCTAGTCAACAGCATGCTTATCGTTGTTTTTTGGTTACCCAGAATCTGAACCTCCATCTTATGTCTGAGATTCCCTACCTCATAGAAGCTGGTGGATAAGCAGAGCCCATGGTCCATTATATAGCAATCAAAAATGCCTGATAGTGGTTTTATTAGCCTCCCTTGTAGAAGGAGCCAAGGCCTGTGGCCAAGGCTCCACCAGCCAGACACACTGGCCCACAATCTGAGTTAGGAACCAATGACTCAAGGACAAACAGACTGCAGAAAGCCCTCATAGGTGATGGCAGCAGCTACAGAAGGATGGGGATTCCTGGGGTGCTAGTGACAGCAGGTTGCAGCAGTGTTAGTGTCTGGGACAGTAGCATTGGTGATATAACCAGTGGCAGCTAGGGCAGCAGAGATCCCACCAATTGGTGCAATGCATGCACTTTTCTTGGCTATAAACCACTAAACCTTCCCAAACATTCCTGGAGCTGTCAAAGTCTACAAATAAATCCTTCTTCTACTTAAACCCACCAGAGTTTCCTGTGCTCTCATCTAAGAACTGAACACAAATAGCAATAAGTGCTCAATCAAAAGCAAAGCCAAACAGAGGGATGGAGAGTGATGAGAGGCTACCTTAGGTAGGTGGCCAAACCCAGCCTCTCCGTGGATATGGCTTTTAAGTCTCTCCAGAAAGCTGGAGAGCAAGGTGACCTGAAGACTGAGGGAAAGAACTCCAGAGAGAGGACACAGTGCAAAGGCTGGGTGGTGACAAGCTGAGGGGCTGACGAATACCAAGAAGGCCAGTGTGGCCCGAGCTGAGACAGAAGCTAAGTCAGAAGGACAAGCCAGGACCACAGCCAGTGAGGCTGGTTAGATCATCGTGTGGAGTCTGAGTGTCATGCTGCATGTGAGGGTAGCCCCAGCTGATTTTAAGCAAGGCGACTGGTAGTTGAAAAGATCACCCCCGCTGCTGTCAGGAGAATCGTCTGTAGCAGGATAGGAGTGGAAGCAGAAAGATCAGAGACTCTTGCAGAGGTCCAGGAGCCAGTAGTATGGCTCTGATCTCCCCAGGCCGAGGGCGTTTGAGTAGGTGGTGGGAAGAAGAAAGATGAGGGAAGGTGGAGCTGAGAAGCCTTGCTGTGGTTTAGATGTGGGGTGTGAAGGAAAGAGACGGTTCGGGACTGAGCCGTTTTCTGAGACGGGGAAGATGAAGAGAAAGGCAAGCTGGCGGGAGGAGAAGTCAGGATCAAGAGTTTAGCTTTAGATCTAGTGAGTGGGAAACACTGAGGTGGAGTGGAGACAGAGTCTGCAGGGGGACGTAAGGACCTGGATGAGTTGGGGGCGAGGTGGGCGCTGGAACTAAATGTGTGGGATTCCCCAGGACAGGGAGGAAACGTATAGCCATGAAAGTCAATATGGTCACTCAGACGAGAGTGTCGTTTGAGAAGGGGGCTCAGGACAGAGTGCTGGGGAACCAGGAATGAAGAGATCACAACCGAGGAAGAGAATCCAGCTAGGGAACTGCAGGGCGGGAGGAAGAACACAGACTGCAGCGTCCTGGAAGCCAAGAAAAGAAAACAGGGGCCTTGGCAATGACCCTGTGGACTTCCAGAGGATGCTTGTATCAAGCAGGTAAAGGGACTGGGCTCCCAGAGGCTGGGCCACCCCATTTCAGTGCATGGCCCGGTGCCGCTTTAGAAGAGGAAGCCCCCGGATTCCAGAACATGCTGGCTCCACCCAAGGCAGACAGCAGTGAGGCCACACACTATTCCCTGCCCCCTTCTCTCTGAAAAGAGCCCTTTGTAACTTCTTTGAGAAGGAAACACCTCCGTCAGGGGAGGAACATTATTTGCTTCCTGTTAGAACAGACTTTTACTTAGGATCAAGCTCCGTGCCAGCCCCATCCCCACAGGGAGCAATAAGGGAAAGAGGAGGGAGGGGGCTGCAGATACTCACTTGTGGGGGCTGGTTTCGCAGGAACGGCTCTGCAGAGCTTGAAGAGGGGTGGGCCACAGGCCTACAGCTACAGTCTCTCTCAGCTAGAAACCCCCCTCCCTCCTCTGCCAGTCTGTCCTCCCCAGGTTCTGTTTGAAAGGCCTGGGAGGTAAGGAGAAGGCTGGTCAGCCTGGACACTTAGTGGTTGGTTTAACACTTTCATGCCTGCCAGCCCTTTCCCAAGAAGACTACAGCCAGTCATTCATTCATTGAAAAACCCTTTGCCAAGCACTTACTCTGTGCTAGGTCTGTGCCCAGCATGGGGACACAGTATTAGAAAAAAAAAAAAAAATCAGACTTATCCCCCATCCCCACTGAGCTTGCAGTCTAGTGGCATAAATTAAACAAATCACGCAAACACCTCTACAGCCACAAATGTGATAAGGCTCTAAGTGAATATCGCACATGATGGTGGCCCTGCTGAAGGCCAGGCAGAGGTTCCTTCCTGAGGAAGGACTTCTCTGAATCTCCAGAGGCCAACAGAATCTGTAACAGGAGGAGAGAGGGTCAGGGTTCTAGAATCTGCCCACTATGCTTTTAAAAGCTGACCCATCTCTGTTATGCCATGGCTGCGACGTTTTAGGTCCCCAAAGCCCAGAGCACATCGTGGAGCATGGAAGTGTGTTACCGAGAAGCCGAAGCTGGCCCAGGGCTGCTGGTGTGGAGGGTGTGTTCCGCTCTTGGGGCAGCAGCAACAGGTGCTGTGAGAGGCTGAGAGCTTTGGAAGCAGAAATGGCAATACTTGACATCGTCAGCAAATATTTGGGAGGCTTTTGTTAAAAGAAGAGCGGAATAAATATCTATGTCTCTCATAAAACCCAAAGGAAAGCTCCTAGATAGGCTTCTTTAGGGCTATGACCATCTCTGCAGCTTCACTATACTGAGTTAAGTCTGTAGAGCATCTGTAACCCTAGACATGTGCATCCACAACCTCCATGCACACACACAAGGACACTCCCACAGAGGACAGGCAGTGCGGACAGTTAGGGGAGGACGGTGGAGGCCGCTTCGATTCACTTCAGTGCTTTGGATTCAGGTGTTTTTCTATTTCATTTTCTGGGTAGCTGATTATTAAGCTAAACACTCCTTTTACGGTTGAAAATACATTAGTCCCTTTTCTTGCATGAATCTAATTCACCAAAGCCTATTAAAGTGCTTTTGGACCAATGAGGAAATTTAATGCTCAAGTATTTTATTCTGAATTCCAGTTTTCCTCGTGTTATGATTTTACCAATAAGAGGTTGGGTTGATTGTATGGTAAAGATTAAAAAAGGCATATTTGGAAAGAACATGACAATTCTCAAGGTATTTATACTACTTTACTGTATTTGATCCTTGCAACTGTCATGTCAGTTACGCAAGAAATATTTCAGTTTTACAAATGAGAAAACTTCTGTCCTGAGACATTAAGTGATGTACTCAAAGGTCACATAATAATTTGTTTTGTTTTTATCTTCCCCACCATACTCCTCTATACCACCTTCAGGACTCTGGAAGTCAGATATATGTGAGTTTTTTGTCAATTAAATTCATAGTTATCTTAATATTCATCTCTTGCTAAAATTAAGGTGCAGAAATAAAATCTGTCTAATAGACAAATCCATCGTTTGTCTGGATAATCAAATTTTACTATATTTTGTTTTAATCCTGAGAATGAAATTTTACAAATAGCTCAGGAGATTTTCCCTAGAGTTCCAAATAAAATGTGTGTGGATCATTTACACATTCTGCTTAATCACATAACAGTTCCAAATTTTTAATTTCAACCCTTCATTACAATGAAAATTTTTGCTTTTTTTTTTTCACCTGCTCTTTGTTTTTCAATGGCTAAGGAAAGGAGAGGGGTATGGGAAAATCTGTCTCTTTTGGCAATCACCAGCGCCATCTACTGTCAAGAAATAAAATCGTGACGCATTGTTACGTCAATGAACATTAGGGCTTAAAGAGGGAAAGACAATTTTATACCCCAGTACTTACTGATAAATATAGGTTCATGTACACATATTTTTATCTTATATTATTGTATTCTATAAGCAGCTTATAGGGAGAATAAAATGAACTTAATATATAATCATTTATGTAATTCTTAAGAGCACTAACTTTGGAAGAGGATAAAAATGGAGTGAATTTCAGCTAAACCACTTAATAGCCATGTGATTTCTCTTACCCTCAGCCTTTTCATCTGCAAAATATGAACAATTATACTGAGAAGGTTGTTTTGTTGATTAAATAATATATGTAAAGTTTACCCCAAAGCTAGCAGATCAAGGCCTCTTATTGTTATATGACATTTATGGAGCACACGCTAGATATCAGCCTCTGCTGGGGGCTTGCTTCATAGCAATGCTGTAAGCTGGAGAGGCTCTGAGCTAGCAAGTACTGTGTCCAAGATTATGCAACTAAATGAGAAGCATTTTTAAGTCCAATTTTCCATCTGATTTCAAAGTTGTTATCGTTTCTGCTGTCTCACAGAGCATGGCTATGAATCCCCTTCTGATACATATCTGTGAATGTTCACTTTAGGCCCGCTGGTGAATATCTGCTTTTCATATATTTATATGGGCTCCAGCCTTTGTGGTCTGATGTGTGTAGCTCATTGTAGGGATGTGCCAAGTTTGCCTAACCATGCTATATTTAAGAAAGTAACCTCAGGAAGACTCAAAGGATTTTACATGCAACCCTGATCATAACCCAAGATGAAAAGGA
The DNA here is from genome assembly GCF_007565055.1 of Rhinopithecus roxellana. Classification (NCBI taxonomy): domain Eukaryota; kingdom Metazoa; phylum Chordata; class Mammalia; order Primates; family Cercopithecidae; genus Rhinopithecus; species Rhinopithecus roxellana. Next base: position 80,017,097 of record NC_044565.1, read on the forward strand.
TGATAAACCTTTTCATCTTGGGTTATGATTTACAGCCCTCACAGCATTTTATACAGAATTCTCTGTTACTGTTACCTACCATGTCATCATAGTTTTGTTTCTTCTTTTCTTTCTTTCTTTCTTTCTTTTTTTTTTTTTTTTTTAAACAAAGCTGTCTCTCTTTCTGGAATAGAATTCCTTGAGGGCACAAGTCATGCTTGATAAACGAATGAATGGATGAATGAAAAGTGATTATGTGTTATTTTCCCAGTATGAAGAGATGAGGCCTTCACAAGGCCTTTGAAGACAAGGACCATAAATTCTCCCTACACCAGCATGTAGTGATTATCCATTTGAGATTTACTGACTACAGTTGAATCAAGTTGACTAAAAGTTGCCCTCAAGATACTTCTTTAAAGACAACCCACTTTAGAGTGCCAGTCTTTCCCCTAAACTAAATCCAAAGAGCATTTTTAAAATTCAAGTTTCTTCTCTAGAGAATTTAAGATTTTCTTGAGATTCAACAATAGTAACACTTATAAACAGATAAAATGTATATATAAGTCACAAAATTGTATTGCTAAAGTGGCTTTTATTTTTATTTGAGATAGAGTCTCGCTCTTTCTCCCAGGCTGGTGTGCAGTGGCACGATCTCAGCTCACTGCAACTTCCATCTCCTGGGTTCAAGCAACTCTCCTGCTTCAGCCTCCTGAGTAGCTGAGATTACAGGCACCACCACGCCATGCTAATTTTTGTTATTTTTAGTAGAGATGGGGTTTTGCCACATTGGCCAGGCTGGTCTTGAACTCCTGACTTCAAGCAATCCACTCACCTCAGTTTCCCAAAGTGCTGGAATTACAGGTGTGAGCCACTGTGTGTGGCCTTAAAGTTGCTTTTTAAACCAAGGGTGCTGGTTGGGTATGGTGGCTCACACATGTAATCCCATCTCTTTGGGAGGCCAGAGGCTGAGCAGGAGGACCACTTGAGCTCAAGAGTCTGAGGCTGCAGTGATGAGCTACCAGCTTGAGCTATGATCAAGTCACTGTACTTCAGCCTGGATAACAGAGTGAGACCCCCCATCTCTAAAAACACAAAACACAATGAAACAAAAATACCTGAGAGTGCTATGTCCCTCTTATGTCCCTCATCTGAAAAAAAAAACAAACAAAAAAACAAACCTCACAGAAGTGTTTTGAGTATTAAATAAACTAACATATATAGAACACCTAGCATAGTGCTTACTTACCTCATTCTTTCACTCAAAAATATATTTCCAGAGCTCCTGCTATGTGCCACATGGACAATGTTCTAGCCACTAATGGAGTGACAGCAAACGAGAGACAAAATCCTACCCTCATGAAACTTACATGGGGGTTGCAGGAGGCGTGGAATGGCAGGCCAGAAATTCAGTGAGTAAGCAAATGAACAGTGCTACAGGGAAAAGTTTAAAAAAAAGGCAGGAGAGCAGGAGTGCCAGGAGGTGTTGGTTTGGATAGAGCAGTCATTAAGGGCCTCACTGAGCAGTAATTCTTGAGCACAAAGCAGATGAACTGAGAATGTACTGTAGGGATGCCCGGACAAAAGCATCTCAGACAGAAAGGACAGGAAACAGATCCCCTGGGATGGAAGTATGCTTGACTCAATAAAAGCCAAGAGGGGTCCCTTTTCACCTCTACTCCCACATCTGAGCCCTTTGGTTTTCTTAATGGTGGCTCCCGGGATGATATTGATTTTAGGTGCGTAAGTATTGGCCATGCCTGCACATAGATGGAGAGACCTCATCGATAAAAACCTGCTCCTTGCAGTTTTTTTTTTCTTTATTCTTCAAATGCATAAAGAAAAGTAGCTAAGATGAAGTTCTCTGTGGAAGACTATTTCTGTTCATGACTATTTGATTTACAATGTTGTAAAAGGTGACTGGGTTTCCAGGCTAGACCACAGGACCCTGCTAATGTCTCACGTAGATGGCACGTGGGGCACTTGTAATAGAATACAGTGGAAGACAACCCTGTTACCACTGTGTAGCATGATGTTCTAAATTCTATTCCAGCTCTGACATTCCATATTTCTATGATATATAAAAGGAGCAAAGGGAAAATTCATTACCTGCAGTAGAAGTTGAATGGGCCTTTGTGGGTTGACCTGGAGACCCAACACACACTTATAACATTCTGTTTGAAGAAAAATGAGTTCTGGGTTTCAAGTGCTACACTTACAGACGTTCAGAACATAGACCATTTATGAATTGGAGACTTCCTGTGGTAGGTGAGAGTGTCCCTGGTGGCAACGGGTAGGAAGAGATTAAAGAGCAAAGCCCAGAACTACTGTAGCTGGAGCCTTAATGAGGGAAACACTGATCATGACGGACAACCCAGACACAGTCCTCGGAGAGTCCTCGGAGAACCAGCCACCACATTGCACAGCTAGTGCCGGTACAGCATTCAGGCACACTGCGAGTCATGGAGTCCCCTGCACAACCTTCTGTAGAAATCAACTGATAGAGCCCTCTAAAGAAAGGACCCGAAAAAATGTCAATGTACTTTTCTTTTTACGTTCTTGGGGGTACGTTTTCTTCCCCCTCATCATCTGTCTCTTGTATTGTTACAGTAGAAATGCAAAGTGGAAAAAAATTGTATTTTGGCTAACAGTTATTCAGGATAGGATAGGATGTTGTAGCAAAACACTAAACTTGAAAACTAGGCATTATTCACAGAGAAAAAGTTCTTCCAAATGCTTTGATCTCCTGCTTTAATATATGAGAATCCAGACAGGACCACAAAAGTCTATATAGGAAATAAAAAGAGGTGAGAAGAAAGTCTATTTAGTTCCAGGAAGGTGTAGGAAAGAGAAAGAAGCCGACAGGGCAGGTGAGACCACAAGCTTCTCCTTCATACCCCCCACTCCTGCAACCTTGGGGTGTGGTGGGAGCGGGAGGAGGTTGAGTGTTTCAGAAACATTCAGCCAGGTAAAAGAACATTTAGTAAAGATGTGCTTGTCCCAGGATGAGGGAGCATAAATCCATACAGGTCAGCGCTATCAACGGATGTCCTGCAGAACCCTTTTAGCCTGCACTGTCTGATAAGTTGGAAATTGAGAGTAACTGTTCAGACACTTTTATGGCAATTTGACGTTGTTGCAACATCTAAGCATGTGGTCTATGGAGCCATCCCATGAAACCGGGAGGAGGCGTGTTCACCTGCTGTCACACTCGCACGCTGAGTCCCAGCAGGCGTGAGCTGTGTGCTAGACGTGGGAGGGAGAACGAGCGGTCAACGAGAAGCCAACAATGCATAAAGTTTTCAGAAAATCAGCATTTGGGTATTTTAACTTGCTATTTTCATTATCATTTTACTTTTTAATCAAGCCTATTATTTAATTTATAGCTAATGTTGTTAACTAAATTAAAGAAGTTAAATTTGTACTATTTTTTACCCTAATTGATAAGTAGTGAAATAAGCTTTTCCAGGCTGTATTTTTTTAAGAAATCGATCACAATTTCTGATTCAAGAAATACATGATTATTGTAGAAAATTTGGAAAATATAAAAAATGCCAGTTTCCTAGAATCTAACAATACACTTGCCAAATGCTGTTTTCTATACATAGATATATATGTCCTGTAAAGGACATTCAGTAAAGTGTGCTGAATGCGGTAGTAGTGATAAACCAGATGATAACAATGGAAGTGATTCCAAAGAAACAAAAATCAAAGGTCCTCATATAGTTTTAGTCTGAAGTGTAATCTCTATAAATTTTGTAACCAGATTGAAGATGAAGTGTTAAAACTAGAGTGTTAGTTGCAGAGAAGTACTGGCTAAAAATGCAATAAAACCATCTGAACTTAAGTGGCATTTACAGGTGAGAAATGTTTTAGAAGTTTAAAGTCAAAGCAATTATTTGAAAAAAAGAATATTGAGTCAGCGAACTAACAGAAGCAAATGCTGAGAATTTCTCATTTAAACATCAGTGCTTTGCTGCCACATATAAATGAATACATCAGGTTAGTCACACTACAACTGTATACATAATTGCTAAGAAGGCAGTGAAAAATTGCATCAAAAATGTTTGCTTGGAAATTTCAGATGAATCTGTAGCCAAGAAGGTAACTCTAGTACCGCTTACCCCTTTGTTTTTTTTTTTTTTGTTTTTGTTTTTTGAGATGGAGTCTCGCTCTGTCGCCCAGGCTGGAGAGCGGTGGTGCGATCTCACTGCAAGCTCCGCCTCCTGGGTTCAGATCCATTCTCCTGCCTCAGCCTCCCTAGTAGCTGGGACTACAGGCGCCCGCCATCTCGCCCGGCTAGTTTTTTTGTATTTTTTAGTAGAGACGGGGGTTTCACCGTGTTAGCCAGGATGGTCTCGATCTCCTGACCTCATGATCCGCCCGTCTCGGCCTCCCAAAGTGCTGGGATTACAGGCTTGAGCCACTGCCCCAGCCTTTTTTTTTTTTTTTAGACAGAGTCTCGCTCTTGTCACCCAGGCTGGAGTGCAGTGGCATGATCTCAGCTCACTGCAACCTCTGCCTCCTGGGTTCAAGCGATTCTCCTGTCTCAGCCTCCTGAGTAGTCTGGATTACAGGTGTGCACCACCACGCCCGGCTAATTTTTGTGTTTTTAGTAGATGGAGGTTTCACCATTTGAGTCAGGCTGGTCTCAAACTCCTGAGCTAGTGATCCACCCGCCTTGGCCTCCCAAAATGCTGGGATTACAGGTGTGAGCCACTGCACCCAGCCTCTAGTACCACTTTCTAATGACTCCATAACCTGACATGTTCAGGAAGTGGCTAATGATCAAAGAGACCAACTCAAGAACAAACGAAGCCAGTCAAGTAGTTTTCTTTTTGAGAGGAAAGAGGGTGCAATTACTGATTAAACTAGGACAGCAGGCATAAATCCGCACGGTTCAGGCAAACCGTGATGAATGATCAATCTATTCAAGAACCTCAAACTCAGTACATGGCACAGAAGTAAACTCATCAACTTTGTTTCAAACCTCATCTTTCTCCTATATTCTCCATAGTATTTACTAATGTCACCATCCACCTAGGTATGCAAGCCAGAAACCTGAAAGCAGTCTCTGACATGTTCTTTCTACCCCTTCATCCCCATATCCTCATCCTACTCCTTCAACTTAGCCTCATTAATATTTCTTGGATGTATTTATTTCTCTATATTCCTACCCTTACTGCTCTGGTACAGGCTCTCACCTTTCTAACTGGTCTATAATGCTAACAAAGTGTTGTCTGTTTCAACTTGATGAACACACACATATTGCTAACTTGGTATAAAGGAAAAATTGTGTTTAACAACTTAATCACTGTGAAACACAGCTAGCTCTGAGCCATATACAACTGGGAAGGACTATATTATAAGTAACTATGATGAAGAGATTAAGTTTCATGTATGAATATGGTCTGGTGGTATAGTTCCAATGACAGGAAAACATTGTGGAATGGTTACCCAGCTTAAGGAGTTTGTGCCAGTGACTGTTACTTAATTTCTAGTTTTCTTCATTGAGAAAAGCCTGTTAAAAACCTTCTACAAGTCAGCTGAACTACACAGTGTGCTTAGTGACATAGTAAAAACTGAATGACCTCACAGCCAATATGTTCAATTCAAACCATTTTCTTTATTATGTGTTAATATGGATACTGATCCAAATAATAACAATCGTTTCTTGATGAGGTGGGATGGTCATTGAAGGGAAACGTTCTATCAAGTCAAGAATGTTTGAACTATGAAATGAAGTCATAGTTATGTTTCTGCAAGATAAGAAATGAATTTAGTCCTAACTTTTGCAGATATGAAACGGACAGTCAGACTTGCTTACTTGTTTGATGTCTTCAATATTTTTAATGATCATGGCACTTCCATGCAAGGAAGGGAAGCAGTACGCTCTTCAAAGGTAGACAAGATCAAAGGGCAAACACGAAAGTTAGGAGCTTGGAATCAGAGTTTCTGCATATTGGAATGACAATAGTTACCATACAGTTACCGTAATAATCTCATTATAGCACACCTAAGGAAAGTAATTGTCATACATCTTATGCATTTTATAGAATGTTTTCATATATCCATTCAAAAGAGTCATACACAGGAAATTCATGTATGTAAAATCTATTTCTTTTATTAAATGATAGTTGAAATATTCCACTGTAACAAGAAAATACTAGAACTTTTTTTTTCTTTTCTTTTCTTTTCTTTTTTTTTTTTTTTTTTTGAGATGGGGTCTCTCTGTCACCCAGGCTAGAGTGCAATGGTGCCATCTCGGCTCACTGCAACCTCCCCCTCCCAGTCAAGCAATTCTCCTGCCTCAGGCTCCCAAGTAGCTGGGATTACAGGCACCCACCACCACGCCCAGCTAATTTTTGTATTTTTAGTAGAGATGGGGTTTCACTACGTTGGTCAGACTGGTCTCAAACTCCTGACCTCAGGTGATCCACCCGCCTTGGCCTCCCAAAGTGCTGGGATTACAGGCATAAGCCACCACATCTGGCCCATTTTTAAATTAATTTTGATTAATGTTTAATATTCAAAATGTCAGTAGAAGGTACACATAATTCATAAATAAATACGCATATACTGGCAATGTGGGCCCCAGTAGTTTGCTGATTGGGGTGTACTATCATCAAAATTTGGAGTCTGTTAATTTAGAAGACAGAAATATCAGAATATTTTAGCTGATGTGATTAAAAATTTGATTTCATTATTTAATTTCCCCTGAATTGAGTCCTTCTGATTATGTTCTTCCATATGGCTATACGAAAAGAGAATGTTGAAGATACAGACTTTGAATCACAGTTCCAGACTGATGATCATGCTTTCTCATGATAAATTAAGAGGTTTCTGATTACAACTTACTTTGCCATGTACTTAAGTACAGAAAATTGTAAAGAGTCCAGTCCATTTTTTCTCACTAAGAAGAGTAGTTGACGGAGGTGTTGACCTCCAACTCCTGCACTAGGTCTCTAGCCTGAGTTGGTCTCTCAGACTCTGATGAGTCTGAAGCCTTACCTATGGGGAATCTTGGTCAGGAACGCTCCAGAAAAGCACCTGCCACTAAGGGTCTTCTTCTGAACCAGCAGTTCTCAGATTGTATTTTTATTCCACCCCATCCCCGCTGCATAGTTCTGCTTTAGTCCAGTTTACATTTTCAGCTTTGGCATAAGATTTCCTTCTAAGAACGGTTGGAAGCTAGTGCCTTGCTTTGCTGCCACCATTTGCATCTGCTGTCAATGCTGAGCTATCTGGTTTCATCTAATATTACCTGCAAACCTACAAAGACACGTCTTTTCTCAGATGGGTGTGTGTCTTTACTAGCCTTTGTCTACCTCCATATCAGCCTGAGGTGCTCCCTGCCCCGCAACCTCCCTTCAGCATCTCAGAATTCCTGGAATCCCTCTGGCAACACTTTTGTCAGTTTCTGTCTGCAGCCACCTTAAAGCCAGAGCTCTCCATTGTGTGTGCCTTCTGTAGACTCCAGCCCAGCTCTTTCTACATAGAAATACATAGTTACTTTCAGTGGCAAACACCACAATTACTTTTGCACCAACTGAATAACTTTCAACTCCCCTAAAGGCTGCCTCCAACCTCCTCCTCCTACCTTCACTGTTCAAACTCTCTCTGCTCCTCTCCATTCTCCCTGGATCACCCTATGATACAACAACTGAAAGGTTAATGCCTGCCCTGGCAGGGGACTTCAGACCCTTCCTAGCCCTACTGTCTTGCAAACCACTCCTGCTGCTTAAATAGCATTGAGAGAGGCATAAGATTAAGGTAATTAACATTTGCTGAACCCTCTAAGGCAAAGAATTATGGAGGGGAAGCCTTTTGACACCACCTGGACATGCTCTGGGCTTTTCTATATGGATCTTCCTCTGTGGAGGAAGAAACTAAATAGCTTTTCATGTAGTTTCATGATTTGATGATCTTTTTGTCTGCCATATACATAAAGAGATGAATATATTTTTCTTCTTTCAGGGGCCAGTAGATAATGCCCTCTTCACAGGAGTCTCATACTTGTTGGAAAAATTCTCAGTAGGGCCACTAGAGCAGGTGAGTCTCTGAGGGGGCAGGGAGGGTGGTGGTGGATCTTAGCTGGTGCCAAGACCGTCTGGAAAGGGTACACAGATCAAGGAGACAGGATCATGTGCTCCCTTGTGAAGGAGTGGAGGTGAGGTTAGGAAGTGGGGGAGGGAAAAGAGGAGAAAGGAGAGCAGCACAGGAGGTGGCAGAATGTGGAATGTAACTCCCTGGGACTTCTCATATAACTCCCTGAGACTTCTCTGTAACATCATTAGCTTTGTGAGATGATTAAGAGAAAGACCAGTTACAGAAATTTCTGAGGAGTCCAAGTTTCCAGATTGAAGGGAGGTGAAACAATATTTGTGAATGCAGGAGTCCAGCAGAGTCCCAATAGAAAGTTTCCCAAATCCCCAAATGGCAGGGGAGGTCTCCTCTGGCATCTAGGTTCCACAGTTAATCACTTTAAGTCGGTTTTCATATCTAAATAAATATAACTTGCTTGCTTTACTCATTTTTAAATTTGGGAGGAGATTGTACCAAGTACCTTTTGGTCCTCCTCAACTCAAGACATCATGATTCCTTTGATGCTCTAAATTACAGGTTCTCAAAGTCTGGTCTTTGAAAGCTCTCCAAGTGGTCTATGGGTTGCTCAAATGCAATGGGAAGGTTTTGTTAGAAGAGGATTTTCTACTAGAGATTTGAATTCTCCATAAAAGGGTACAGAAATAGATATCTGAAAATTATAATCACAAAGATGGTCACATGCTAGGCAAACACTTCAAATGGTGTGGTGTGTGCGTGTTCTGTGGTTGCAAGCAGAAGCTTCGAGGTAGGTGGTCCAAGAGATTCCTTCAGCATGGTTCACAGTCTGAAGTCTCATTTACAATGAAGTTAAGCCAAACTCTTATAGGGCCATTAAAAAATCAAAGCAGGCCGGGCCCGGTGGCTCGTACTTCTAATCCTAGCATGTGGGAGACCGAGGTAGGAGGATCACTTGTGGTCAGGAGTTCGAGATCAGCCTGGTCAACACAGTGAAACCCCATCTCTACTAAAGATACAAAAATTAGCCGGGCATGGTGGTGTGTGCCTGTATTCCCAGCTGCTTGGGAGTCTGAGGCAGGAGAATCACTGAACCCAGGAGGCAAAGGATGCAGTGAGCCGAGATTGTACCACTGCACACCAGCCTGGGTGACAGAACGAGACTCTCCATCTCAAAAAAAAAAAAGCAACAACAACAACAAAAAGAAATCAAACCACTTTGTTTGAGAATCTTTAAAACAGGTCTTTGTAACTGATACTTCAACTGGGAAAACATCCTGACCCTAAACCTTTGCAATTTTATTTCTGACCATAGTGAAGGGATGTCTTGGTCACATCACCCTCATATCCAATTTTATTTCTAGTAATATAAACAACTACTCAGCTTTGAAGTTTAATGCTGAGTCATATTTTAGGGGATGGTTTGGAAAGAGACTGGCTAGGAAATCCTTCACAAGAAAGGGTTTTTGTTTGTTTGTTTGTTTTGTTGTTGTTTTGGTTTTTTGTTGTTTGTTTTTCAGACAGGATCTTGCTGTCACCCAAGCTGGAGTGAAGTAGCATGATATTGGCTCATTGCAGCCTCGACTTCCCAGGCTCAAGCAATCCTCCCACCTCAGCCTCCCAAGTAGCTGGGACTACAGATGTGTGCCACCACGCCCAGCTAATTTTTGTATTTTTTAAAGAGATGGGGTTTTGCCATGTTGCCAGGCTCATCTTGAACTCCTGGACTCAAGCGACCCACCCACCTTGGCCTCCCAAAATGCTGAGATTACAGGTATGAGCACTGTACCCAGCCCAGAAATGGTCTTTTGAAAACCTTCATTAATCTTTACTGCAGCACCTATTTTCCAACTTTAATATAAACAATGCTGCTCCATCCATTGGTTCAAAACTATGGCAAGAATAGAGATCATTCAGATGTCAAGAATTTGGAAGTGGTATAATTGCATGTAATCTCCCCAAATCATAATAAAACAGACATAGAAACTAGAATGATGAAAGAACATTGATGTCACCTTCAACAAAACTGGGTGAAAAGGAATTCTCACAACTCTAGAATATGGGTGGGTGAACCAAAACATGAGACAGCAGCAGGAGCGCAGAGAGCAAAGAAAGTCCAGAAATATTGTATGAACCACAGCATCTATAAATTGCCAACAAAACCTGTCCCTCAAAGGAAGAGACCATACATTGTGTGAGAATCTATGTGAGCAAACTGAAAAACATTCCGGGAGAAAGGCTCCCATGTGATGGGGAAAGATGGATGGACTGTGCCGTTGTCAACTTGGTCTGATAATGTGTTGTTCTAGGCTGGAGAACAACCCCAAATACGCCCACATTCAATTCCCTGGAAACTGCAACAGGGATTTAGCAGATGTGATTAAGGACTTTGAGATGATAGATATCCTGGATTATCCAAATGGGCTTGATATCATCACAAGGGTCCTTATAGTAGAGAACCAGGAGGATCAGATTCAGAAAGTGGATGTGACCACAGAAACAGAAGCCAATGCACTTTGCAGGTGGAGGAAGGGGGCTTGAACCAAGAATGTAGTCAGTCTCTAGAAGATGGAAAGGCAAGAAATGGATTCTCCCCCAGAGTCTCCAGAGGGAGTCCAACCCTGCCAATACCTTGATTTTGGCCTAGTGAAGCCCATTTTGAACTTCTGATTTCCAGAACTGTAAAAGCTAATACATTTCCTTTTTTTAATTTTTTTGAAACGGAGTCTCGCACTGTCTCCCAGGCTGGAGTGTCATGGCGTGATCTGGGCTCACTGCAACCTCCGCCTCCCGGGTTCACAAAATTCTCCTGCCTCAGCTTCCCAAGTAGCTGGGCTTACAGGCACACACCACCATACCTGGCTAATTTCTTCTTTTTTTTTTTTCTGTATTTTTGTATTTTTAGTAGACGGGATTTCACTATGTTGGCCAGACTAGTCTCGAAACTTCTGACCTCGTGATCCGCCCGCCTCGGCCTCCCAAAGTGATATATTTGCATTTTTAAGCCACTAAGTCTGTGTGTTGTTATAGCAGTAATAGAAAACTTATACAGATGGAAACTATATCTCCCAGAACCGTCTTTCCTGTATGTTCTGTCAGAGTTGGCCAAAAGAAGAATTTAGATGAGACTGGGGAAGTGATAGTGAAGTAGGAGCCATTCCTCTTTGGAGCACTTTGTGATGAGATAAGATGCCCCACAGGGTTCAGGCCAACTTCACTGTCTGCCTCTGTGCCTAGCTCTGCTTCCAGACCACTGGTCCTGCTGACCCACAGCACCCCAGGCCTCCCTGCAGGTACTTGGGAGGTTTTTTGGTTTTTTGTTTGTTTGTTTGTTTGTTTGTTTCTGTTAGGGACAATGCTGCTATGGACCGTCTTGAACCTGGAGAATTTTTCAAGACATTTTCTAGGGCATATACTTAGGAGTAGAATTGCTAGGGTTTTGTGTATGCATGGTAAGCATTTGATCACATCGATATTAGACCATGGCTGCACCAAGGCAACAGCTTTCCTTAGATCTCTGGGCAAGCTCCCTTCACAGTGCCACTTCAGCACTGAATATTTGCTTCCCGGATTCAATTGCATTCTCCAACCTGTGCTCCCACAGAGGATTAGCTAGATGATACCAGTATTTCTCAAAGTGATGATATCAATTCATTTTGCAATGACTGAGAGTTTCTATTATTCCATAGCCTCAACAATACTTGATATTGACTAATTCTTAATTTTGACCAATCTGTAAACTATGTGCTGATATCTCCTTGTGGCTTTAATTTGCATTTTTCTGATAACCAGTGAAATTGGGCATCTCTTAATACTTTTAGTGAACTTCTGGATTTTCTTGTTTGTGAAGTGCTTGCAACTTTGGCCCATTTTCCTATGGGGCTCTCTGCCTTTTAAAAATTTGATTTATAGTTCTTTATCTAGTCTGGATATTAGTCCTTTATCAATTACACATATTGCAAAGATCTTATCCCAGTGTGTGGCTTGCCTTTTCACGCTCTTTAAAAAGTCCCAGCCAGGTGCTCATGCCTATAATTCCAGCATTTTGGGAGGTCAACGCTGGAGGATCGCTTGAGTCCAGGAGTTCAAGACCAGCCTAGGCAACATAGGGAAACCCCATCTCTACAAAAAAAATGCAAAAATTAGCCGGGTGTGGTGGCACATGTCTGTAGTCCCAGCTATTCAGGAGGCTGAGGTGAGAGGATTTATTGAGCCTGGGAGGTGGAGGCTGCAGTAAGCCATGATCATGCCACTGCACTCTAGCCTGGGCAACAGAGTGAGACCTTGTCTCAAAAACAAACAAACAAAAAATCTCCCTAATATCGATGTGATCAAATGCTTACCATGCATACACAAAACCCCAGCAATTCTACTCCTAGGTATATACCCTAGAAAATCTCTTGAAAAATTCTCCAGGTGCAAGATGGTCCATAGCAGCATTGTCCCTAACAGGAAAAAAGAAACAAACAAAAAACCAAAAAACCTAAATGTCCATCAACATAAGAGATAAGAGTATTTAAGTTGTTCATACAAGGCACTAACCTTTACACACGTGCATCCACACGGGAGAGTCTCAAGGTTACCTATGGGGAGAAGAGGGGATGTGAGATGGGAAGGGTGCACAGGGATGCTGGCAACATTCTATTTTTTAAACCTAAAAGGTGTTTGCACAGCTATTCACTGTGTTTATTCTTCTTTGAAATGTGCATATATTTTATATATGCATTGTCATATTATCTATGTTTCTAATAAAACATTTTAATAGGTACTATTCTCCTAACAATCCTATTTGTCATCTTGGTTTAAGGGAATGGAATGGAAGATTCTGCATACTTTTGGGGAGCAGTTCCCATATCACATGGGCTGTGTGTTAAAAATTCAGACTGCCAGCACCTACCCAGGCTACAGAAGCAGAATGTCCAGGGTGGGTCTGAGGCAGCAGTGTCCAGGCGCACTCAGGGGTCCTGTGGTCATTTCCCCCCCACCCCCGTCATTTTCTATCTAAACCTATTGGGCCATCCCAGAGCACCCAGCCCTCTGCAGATCCGCCAGCGTCAGTGGCTTCCTACTGCCCTCTTGTGGCCGATTTTTCTACCCAAACTGGGCAGAGTCTGACAGCCAAGCACAAGGGAGTAGACAGAATTGTGTTCTGAGATCAGAAGTCTGTCTGGATTTGGTGGTGGCTCCGAGGACTCGCATAGTTGAGCTAGATGCCAAAACATGACACCTAGAACCCACTGGCTTGTCTGTTATTTTTGCTGAAGTCCTATGGATCCATAAACCTCTCCTGGCTGCTCCAAACCCTCATGGTGCTTGGTCCCCTTTCTCTGGGTTCACTTCCCCACCCACACCTGTCATGCACACACACCTTCCCTACCTTATCTGGTCTTCATTTCTGCCTGAACAAATATCTATGGTCTAACCAGACCCCTGGTCCTGGTCTCTGCTGGACGATCTTATTCTGTCTTTCGGTTCCACAAGACCAGGGCTGTTGTGAGACAGATGAACGCTTGAGACCAGGACCCAGTTGGACACGCTCAGTGCCTACTGCTCTCCCACCCCTATTCTCCTTTCTATTCCATTTCACTTTCTCTTCCTCGATCTGTCAGGGTTTCTGATCCTGACAATGAGCTTGAAATCGTCAGGTTTACTCAGAAAAAAAGACAGGAAATTGGTATCACTCAAAGAAAAGCCTAGATCAGTTCTCAGGGACAGATTCCAAGTATGTAGAATCCCCACTCACTCGCCTTACCTCTGTCCACAGCTCAGACACTGTGTGAATCCTAAATTTAGGCCCTTCTATAACATGTGGCTACTGACATCCAGAAAGGCTTCTCCCCCGAAAGTCCTAACCCACCCAAGGGAAGGCCGTGCAGTATAATGATTAAAAATATTAATTTGGAATGATAATTTCATTGGACTCTCTGCTTGCTTATATGTTGGGTGGGTTTGGGCCACTTATTTTTATATCTCTAAACCTCAACTTCCTTATCTGTAAAATGGGCTAATAATATTTAACTCACAGATCATTGTGATTATCAAATGAGACATTGCATTTTTAAAAGGCTTATGACATTTCATAACTAGGAAGCACTTAACAGACACTCATTCTTCATTATGAAGTCCAGACTTTCTAGGACTCAAAGGACTCTATCTCAGGGGTGGAATCATCTGGAGCCCTGGCAGCATCGGTTGCCCAAGTCTCCTTTCTGAACAGCCAGGTCCCTGGGAATTCTCTAGGGAATGAAGTTGGACTTCATGCAAACTTCATACTTCTTCGAACTCCACCATGATTCTGGCCTAGAGGCTCTGACCTCCCGCCCAGAGATCACACTGCCTCTCCTCAGTCTCACCCTGTCAATCAAGTCGGCTACAGGACCTGCTCAGTCAGGAGCGTGTACCCCACTTTCTCTTCTATTCTCCTGCTGGCTTCCTCTCCTCCACCACCCCCTTCCTCTCACTTACTTTCAGCTGCCAAGAATAAGATACCGTTTTACCCACATCCATCTACTGTCACTCAGTCTGGGGACTGGGACTTCCTGAATCAGCACAACTTTTTCTAATTAGGTGGCCCGTAGTTGCATGCTTCAAATGTAGTGGTTGAATTCCTCAAAGAAACTCTTCAGGAGGAAGGAAGGGTGTGGCAGATTATGCCACCCCAAAATATGCCACTTTGACATGTTAAAAAAACAAAAACAAAAACAAACAAACAAAAAAAACTTCAGCAGAATTAAATTTAAGGGAGTTTAATTGAGCAATAAGCAATTCGCAAATCAGGCAGCCAATTCAGAGAGACTCCAGGAGTGCCTCGCGGTCAGAACAAATTTATAGACGAAAAAAGTAAAGTGACATATAGAAATAGGAAGTGAGGCACAGAAACAGCCGGACTGGTTACAGCTCGGCGTTTGCCTTATTTAAACACAATTTGAACACTCAGCAGTGTATGAGTGGTTGAAGTATGGCTGCTGGGACTGGCCAAGACTCACTGACTGTTACAGGCATATACTCCTAGTTAGGTTTTCAATCTCGTCTACCAATTAAGCTAGGTCACAGTTCATCCACAAGGACTCAAATATAGAAGTACAGAGTCCTTCTCGGGCCGTATTTAGTTTGCTTTAACAGACATAAGGATTATTCTGAGCTGATGATAATTAAGAATTGCACAGAAGAAAAACTCTGCTCTCCTTTTTTCTACGAGGAAGGGCAGGACAGTTCTTAGTCACCTGAGACTACCCTAGATCCTAGATCCCACACGCTAGATACAGAGGAACAAACTTGACCAACCAGCCCTTATCATCCATGAGTTTCCCATTTATCTTCCCACAACTTTCTCCCCCATGAAGTCCAGAGTGCTTTTCCTTTCTCTTGTCACTTCTCTACAAAAGTATTGGTTTTTTGGTTAAGATGTTATATAAGCCCAAGTTCTAACCATCCCTTTGAGTTACTCATCTTTGGGTACTTCCATGCGTATGTGTGACACATGCTAATAAACTTCTGTTTGTGTTTCTCTGGTGAAAGTGCTTTTGTTAGTCTAATTCACAGGGCCTCAGTGGGAGAACCTAAGATGGCTAGAGGGATAAGATTTGCTTTCCTCCCCTATAAAAGTAACCCAGGGGTGGGTAGAGGAAGAGGCAGATAGTGCTGTTAGGAAGTTCTCTGTGCGCAAGTTCAGCATCCCTAGAAGGCCTCTACTCCTACCCTCAATCCTGCTTTGTTTATTCAATACTTTCTTCCTCCTGTCCTCCCAAGTCAAGTGTCTGTGTGAGGTTACCTCCTACTTGAAGGTAGGAACCCTGGGCTGCTGACATGGCCCATTCCTACAGATGACAGCGTTGATTAGAATTTACACTCAAAGCAAATTTTGCCTGATTTATTGGAGAAGTTTCCTTAATCCTCCTTCTGTTCTATGTTCTCTAGGCCATAGAGCCTGGAGTGTCATTGAGGGTACTGTGAGCAATCTTGCCTTCAGTTAACCACTTAATAAACTCTTTATTCATAATTAGATGTTGGGGGAAAAGGATAACTTCGCAGTAATCATAAGGCCTGGGTTACAGCCCCAGCTCCGCACTCATTGGCTATGTGATCTTTGTAAGTCATTTTCCCTTCCCTGGGTTCCTCATCTGCCAAATGCAAAAGCTGGGCTGGATGGGATAAGAGCCCCCTTCCAGCTCTGACGTTTCAACATCAGGTTTGCCAGTACACAAGAAACTCAGATTTGCACTGCCCTTCTGAGAAGCTCCAGTCCAGTCATTCAGACAGTCTGCTTTATCCCTCAGTACAACTTCAAGGGTAGGTTCTTGACTTATCTAAAACACAGATACCAGAGGGTGACTTACTTGAGGTCACAAAGTAAATCAATGTCAGAGGCCAAAACAGCAACTCAGCTTTTCCAACCAGCTTTCTTCCATCAAGACAGCCTGAGGAGAAAACAACCCTCAATGCCACCCCTATACGGGATAAGTTTGTATCCATGCAAAACTCCTTTTAACTGATATTTTAACTTTCAAAATTGTGTGTATGTAAACATGTAGCCCATCACCATTCAAAACTCTCCTTTAACTGGTGCGAAAGAGCATTGGGAAATTATGATGAAACTGTATCTGTCAGCTTTTTATTCCCATTTAAAAAATGAAAAACAAGACAAAAAAAAAAAAAAAAACACCTAGAAACTGCAGTTTAGATATACAGCCCACACACTGAGCAGGCCCTGATGGCACTGATTCAGTGTGAGGTGGTTAGTACTTGGCAGCTGTTCATTTTAGAAGCTGCATGCATTATACACAAAGCTCGCTGGCACAAGAATCAACACTGGCTCGGCCCCTAGTATCAAATCCTCAAAGGCCACTCAGACCCCCAGAAGAGAAAAACCCTGAAAGCCAATGTTTTTTCCCAAGGCAACACTATCTTATCTTTGACATTCTGTTCCCTTATCTAAGAAAAGAGAATCCAATTCTTCCTGCTTTCCCAGAGCAGTATTTGAACTGTCAGAAGCAATACTGGTTTCTTATTTTCTTCTATCAAGACCACAACTTTCACACAACTTTGTCAAAGTAAATTAGGGATTTTGCAAGAGGCTGTGGGCAGGTAGTTTCTTGTTAGATATTTATGCTTTAACTGTGTCACCATTATTTTTACAAATAGGCTTGTTCGTTTCAGACAGTTCTAAATACTCACTCAGGTAGAAAAGCAAGCAAGAGCTCTTGAAACCCTCCGGGATGGAGTTGGGAGCTAGGGAAACAGAAATGCTAAGAGGGGCAGAGACCAGAGAAAGCTTGTGGTTGGGCCAAAAAAGGAACAAAATGCTAGACCTTGAAACTAAAGGCCATGGAAATGACCACAGACATCTGTAGCGAAAGTCAGAGCATGAACCCAAAGACAGAGGTGGAGGTAAGGGCTGACAGCAGAAACAAACTCCTGTCATGGGAAGTAAATGGGAACAGAGCATGGCCACATGGTGGATGAGCCTCTCCAAGAGCTTAAGAACTTAGCACACCCCCAGGAACAGCAGAGAAAGTGAGCAGGGAGGGGAAGAGTCCCAGATTTGACTGAGTGGTTACCCAACAGAGATTTTAAAATCTGCAAGTAGGCCTGGTGTGGTGGCTCATGCCTGTAATCCCAGCACTTTGGGAGGCCAAGGCAGGCAGATCATTTGAGGCCAAGAGTTCAAGACCAGCCTGGCCAACATCATGAAACCCCCTCTCTACTAAAATTATAAAAAATTAGCTGGGCGTGGTAGTGTGTGCCTGTAGTCCCAGTTACTGTGGAGGCTGAGGCACAAAAATCCCTGAAACCCAAGAGGCGGAGGCTGCAATGAGCCAAAATGGTGCTACTGCACTCTAGCCTGGGTGACAGAGCAAGATTCTGTCTTAAAAAAAAACAAAAAAAAAAATCTGCAAGTAACTGAGTTACTTTGAATTGGCCATTTTAATTTCTTCCACTGTATTGCTGGCCAGAATTAAGAGTTCTACCACTAAGCACACTTATGGATGAATATAGAAAGAAAGTGACATTTCTGCGTATTGCAATTTTGTGACTGTGAAAGGCTTACCTGCTATACTAGCCATGTTTTGTTTTATTGAGGGATGTTAGTAAATGTCTATAAAATATTTATTGCCCCCCCTCGCACCAACAAAGCTAAGGCAGTTGTCAGCATCTCTTACAGCAAATCTAATCCAGAAGCATACTAGAATAATTTAACTTTGACAAAACAAGGGATTTTTTTTTTTCGTATTGTGAGAGACCGGAAATCGCCACCCAGAAACATGCCGCTTTGGCCTCCAGATTGTTTTGAGCTGAAGGCAATTACAAAGAAGCAGATGCAAGAAATCTCTCTGCCCTCCATCTATTTGCCTAAAAGTAGGACATGGATTTTCAAAGACAGGTGTAGCCTGCCCCACCCTTTCTACCAGGGAGGACAAGAGTTAACCACTGAAGACGACTTTGGACCCTTACCGGCCTGGAGATGGCACCAGAGGAAGCTGCATTAACAAGCCTTACTAAGTCGCCTTTCTCTGCCATTTATTCACTTTCTCCCAATTTGCTGCCTCTAGAGACTCACAGTCCTTTTTTTTTTTTTTCTTGTCACTTCTTTAAAATTTTATTTTTCTTTGTGGAAGGTGCCATGTAAGCTGAAATTCAGAGCCACCTCTTTGAGAACTACTCATTCCCTGGGCATCTCCCATATACATATGAAACATACATGTTAATAAACTTCTGTTTTTCTTTTATTTACCTGTCTTTTGTTATAGGAGTTTGTTCTAACTAAGAACTTACAAAAATTGAGGAAAAAATTATTTTTCTTCCTCTACAGCAGCAGTCCCCAACCTTTTTGGCACCAGGGATCATTTTCATGGAAGGCAATTTTTCTACCACCAGGGGTGGGGGAATGGTTTCAGGATGAAATTGTTCCACCTCAGATCATCAAGGATTAGATTATTGTAAAGAGCATGCAACCTAGATCCCTCAAATGCACAGTTCACAATAGGGTTCGCGCTTCTCAGAGAACTGAATGCCACTGCTGATCTGAAATGAGGCAGAGCTTAGGTGGTAATGGATCACTTGCTGCGGCCCCATTCCTAATAGGCCAGGGACCACTACTGGTCTATGGCCTGAGGGTTGGGGAGCCCTGCTCTACAGTAGTGCATATAGTGGAATGGACCAATATTCCTAATATATAATGCTCTAGTCAGAGGTCAGAGATTCTCACATTTAAGTCATACATGGACATGTTTTACAGAAAAATACACAGAATCCTTATGTTGACTTATTTCTATTATGTTTCTTAAACATAAACTTGGTACAAAATGCTTATGTTTAATGTCCCTTTATAATTATACATGAAAAAATATAAAATAAATATAAACAATGCCAATATAATTCAAGTTAACAGCATTAATTGAATGATACTTGATGCTGTTTTGCTGAAGGTAAGTTGCAATTCCAAGGATGACTGACACTTCAGTGCAGTTTCTTGTCTGTTCAGTATGTTTATCCTACTAAATGCCCTGGGAACACCTGATGCTTCTGCTGTTTCTTTGTCTTCCTAACGCACAAAAAGTAAATACAAAGTCCAAGGGTCACCGTAGCTTAATCTGCTTGAATTAAGGGACTCTTCCCTCTAGGTTCAAGGAGTTAGAAGTTCAGAGTCACTAGTTTTTTATCATTAAACTGGAGGAGGGTCCCATCACCACTCAAGATTCTATCCTTTTGCCATATAAGGAAATTTGTGCTGTGTCTCATCCCATCATCAGACCTACCCCATCCTTGCTGAGGTCAGCCACAGATCTTTCAATGGAAAGTGAATAAAAATGTATGCTTGGTGCCACTCAGCTTTGGAGCTATGTTTATATAATTCAGTAAAAGAAAAGAGCTGTTGCATTCATCTGTTAGCGTATACTTATTACCTGAGTGTTTGCAACCTAGTGTGAATAAATATGTTCACCTATTATTTCTCTTGGAAATTCAGTTTAACCCATTTATTTATAGGTATAGATTGAAAAGTCTTGTGTCAAGACATTTTAAGTTCCAGTAATATTTCCTGATGGTTGGGGGGAAGGGTAGATTGAAAAGGAGAAAACTTAAACTATAAGCCAAAATAGCCCTAAAAGTAGATCTGACATAGTCCTTATGGCATGTTTAAATCCAGAAGCATTCATTTCAAATCTATCTTATGAGAGATGGGGCTGGTCTAGTTGGGTATTGGAGGCTTATTCCCAGAAGCATTTAAGACTGAGAAGAACCTATCAATGATGCCTGATACATGGAGTCCGCCATGTCCTCCAGGCAGAGGGCAATTCAGGGAGTCTATACCTTCTGTCCATCCCAGCTTTCTTTCCTGCCATAGTACTGATGGAGTCACCTCCTCAATGTACCACATAAACCCTCTCCTCTATCACAAGAATCTCAGGAGTGTTTTTTGGTTAATTCAACAAATTCTTGGAGCCAGCATACATCAACTGCCTTTCTTAACCTCTTATATTATTTAAGCCCCGGTTAATGAAGTTTCTGGTGACATAATATGTTACTGAAACACATTCTTCTTTTTAATACAGATATTCCTCCTTAAAGTGGAAAAGCATGCTAGCAGAAGAGCTAACTCAGGCTCGTGATCAGTATCCTATGCCCTGGAATCCGTTAAGAGGCTAGAATTACTCTCAGGAGACAGACAGGAAATATCTGGGCCTAAACCACTCTGATATGAAATTGGGTTTAGAAATCTGGCTCGCTTTTACCGAAATATCTAAGGGAAGCTACCAAATCTTAATGGAGCAATTTTGTTTTCTCGCCCACAAGGTTCCCTGCACAATAGTCATTTCTCTCCCTTTATGGCTGTTTGACAAAAGTTGTCTCCCACAACAGAGTTGGAAATGATAGTTATTTCTTTCCTGAAACAGCTGCCTTTCAGCTACAGCACAGGTATGACCAGTTACAGCCACCGAGACACAAGCAAAGTGTGGAGAAACTTTCCTCATAAATAAAAAGAAAGAGATGTATGAGGAGAGTTCCCTTCTTCCCTTCTGCCTTTAGAAGAAAGTGTGAGGGCATGATTTCTGGAGCTTTGGTAGCCACTTTGCAAACATGAGGATACAGGCCTAGGATGAAAGCTAACCAGCTGTGGGTAGGAACATGGAATACAGAAAGAGTCTGAGTTCCTAATGACAACATTGTGATGCTGGATCAATTCAGCCTTTAGACTTTTTGTGATTTGAGATAATAAACACTAAAAGTGTTTAAGCCACTTTCAATTGATTTTCTATTACTTGGAGACAGAAGCATCCAACCAATATAGTAACAACTCACAGTAAAGGATCACTAATTCCCCAAACTTGTTAAAATGGAAGAAAATTGTTGTTTTGTTGTTTGTTTTTTTGAGACAGAGTCTCACTCTATTGCCCAGGCTGGGGTACAGTGGCATTGTCTTGGCTTACTGCAGCCTCTGCCTCCTGGGTTCAAGCAATTCCCCTGCCTCAGCATCCTGAGTAGCTGGGATTACAGGCGCACACCATTAGGCCTGGATAATTTTTGCATTTTTAGTAGAGATAGGGTTTCACCATGTTGGCTAAGCTGGTCTTGAATGCCTGACCTCAGGTGATTCACCTGCCTCAGCCTCCCGAAGTGCTGGGATTACAGACGCTAGCCCAGCCAGAAGAAAAATGTTTTAATTTGGTTCTTATCTTCCTTCTGTGATTCCACTGGATTTGGAAATATTGGACAGGAGGAATCTGGCAAATGAGAATTCAGATAGTATGATTAGACATTCATCACAATTATTCAACAAATTATTGTTTACTTGTAATAATCTCTGCCTTAGTCTGTTGAGGCTGTGATATGGTTTGGCTGTGTCCTCACCCAAATCTCATCTTAAATTCCCACATGTTGTGGGAGAGGCCTGGTGGGAGGTAATTGAATCATGGTATCAGGTCTTTCCTGTGCTGTTCTCTTGATAGTGAATATGTCTCACAAGATCTGATGGCTTTATAAGGCAGAGTGTCCCTGCACAAGCTCTCTTTTTGCCTGCTGCCATCTACGTAAGATGTGACTTGCTCCTCCTTGCCTTCTGCCATGATTGTGAGGCCTCCCCAGCCATGTGAAAATGTAAGTCCATTAAACCTCTTTCTTTTGTAAATTGCTCAGTCTTGGGTATGTCTTTATTGGCAGTGTGAAAATGGACTAATACAGGCTGCCATAACAAAAATATCATAGCTGGATGCCTTAAACAACAAACAGTTATCTCTCACAGTTCTGAAGGCTGGGAAGTCCAAAATCAAGGTGCCAGTGAGATGGGATAGTTTCCTTGACCCCCTTTTTGAGTGGGAACTGGAGTGACTTGTTTCACTCAGCCCACCACTGGCTGTTCCTCACGCGAGAGGGAGCGTGCGAGCAAGTGAGTGCAGGAAGAGGAGGGAACGAACGCTGGAACTGGCCGGTCACTCCTCTGGCGGGAGTAGGCTCTGTGTGGGCCCCACAACAGCATCCAAGCCCCTGCCCTGTGGGCACCTGGGTTCTTGTCTGGCATCCAGGAAGTATCAGGTCACACAAACAGATTGAAGGGTAGTGTATGCAGAGGATTTTATTGGGTGATGGCTCTCAGTGGGATGGGAGTTAGAAAGGGGATGGTGCGGGAAGAAGGTGATCTTCCCCTGAATCCACACCATCTGAAATTAGACGCATCTATACATAGTCTCCAACACTAAGCCACTTGTATCCCTGACATTCAGCAGCTGGTATCGCCAGCGCTCAGCTGCTTGCATCCCCAACCGCTTGCATCAGCTGCTTGTGTTGCTCTGCCAGCTAGTCTTTTTATGGGCAGAGGATAGGGTCTGGCAGGCCAAAACAACAAAATTTGGGGGGAAAAATGGGGTCAGCTGTTTTCAGTTAGGGCCGAGGTTCTAGGCTTGAGGGTGGGGTATAGCTGGGAGCCCAGCCATTCTGTATCAACGGCAGATTTGATGTCTGGTAAGGGCCCACTTCCTGGTTCACAGACTGCTGTCTTTTTACTGTAACCTTATATGGCAGAAGGGGAGGCAAGCTCTCCAGGTCTCTTTTATAAGGACACTAATACCAGTCATGAGGGCTCCACCCTCATGATCTAATCAATTACCAAAGGCCTCACCTCCTAACCCCATCACATTACCTAACAAATGAAGTTAGGTAGGGGATATACAAGCACTACACTCACAATGCTTTCACTTTCTAGATTTAAAAATTTTTCCTTCCTTTTTTTTTTTTTTTAAATCATACTCTCCCAGGCCTACTTTCTTTCCTTACAGTTTTATTGTGTCTACCTTCCATAACACCCTCAAGACAATATTCCAGAGAATTCTCTTCTTTCAAAAGAGCTTCCCCACCAGGTTGCTATTTTCTCCTGTTCTCTTTCCCTTTCCACTCCTCCAACCATGCTGAAGGCATCTCAAACCACAGGCTTTTATATAAACCACAGAATACATGAGAATTTATATTAAAAAAAAAATCTTGCCTGAATGTGCCAGCAATTGGCAGTTACTGTTAAGATATTCTTAGACTCCATAATATATGAAAATTGAGTATTAACTTGAACCTAAAAATTAGGATACTGTGATTGAATAGACAATAATATTGCTTTAAAATTCTTCAGTGCAAGATATCTCTTACTGTAGTTATGCTAATGTGTTATAGTATATGTAGCATGAAGCACTATAAGACAGTATGTAGGAAGATTACAGAGAGAGTGAAGACAACATTGTCCCATGTATACATAATCCATGTGCTTTACAACCACTGTTGTGTATTTCAGAGTTCTACATCTTATCTTGGCTACACATTCCCTCCAACTTTCCCTTGGTCGGTGTGGCAGATTCTGTTGGCAAATTAACCCAAACCAATTCCCAACCTCCTTCTCTCTTTCATTCTCCTACTCTTGAGGTCAGAAAGCCAGGTACCTGGTTTCCAGCTCTCTTGCAGCTGGGAAAGGTCATGTGTTCTATTTCTGGCCAATGAGTTGAAAGGATAAGTTTCATGGGGGGGTTGCTGAGATAGCTTTTCTTTCCTGACAATTGGCACCATGTCTTTCTCTGCCTTCTTTCTGCCTTAAGCAAGAAAAGCACTAGGACAAAAAGCCAAAGCTGAGACTAATACAGCTGAAAGATAGAGTCTGGCTTTTGATGGCATCATGAATTGAAGAATCAATGCCAGCAACCACTTGCCTCTTTTTAAAAACTACTGTTAGACTATCTTGCTGTTGATACTTGTAATTGGAAGAGTTCTGAACTGATCCATCAATATTTTTGTACCCTCTCCTTCAGGCAAAAATTGTCAGGCTCATTACATTTAGAGCACATGGCCAGACAAACCCACAAAATTATCAAATACATTCTCTACCATCAACCTTAGATATATAATTCCTCTTAGATAAATGCTTCATCCTAGTATCATCATCCTTTGCCTAGAGATTTACAGCTGCTAATGGTGAGCATGTGACTTTCACCAGTGAAATGTTCTGCATATACAGAATTCAGAGGTGGAATAAGAAGTATTCTAGCTATTGAACATAGAAAGCAGCAAGTTCCATAGGCTAGGGAAAGCACATCCCATTACTATCTGAATTTTAAGACTCTGGGAGAACTATAAAGTCCACATGGGCAATGGAGAAGGTCTACTGACTCAAAATATTAGCTTATATATAACCCACATTTTACCAAGACTCCCTAAATTGTGGGTAGCAGTAACATTGCATTAACATACTCATTTGATGGTTTCTTCAGTTGCTAATACAGGATCTCAATCCCCCCAAAATTAGGATACCCCAGGCATTTCTGTAAGTCCCCAGTGTAGGAGCAGAAGGAAAGCTTCCTCTGCTCGCTGCAGTTTTGCTGAAAATGAACTGACAAAGGGCAGACTAACAGGAGAAAAAGGGATACAAATATATTTAATGTGCATAAGGGAAAATCACAGGAGTGTGATTACCCAATAAACCAGTAAGGTCCAGATACTTATATACCCTTCTTCATAGGAGATGGGGAGATAGGGATGTAGGAGTAAATTATTTTCAGGGAAAATAAATGATCCCAAAGTTCCCCTGAGCTCTGGGGGAGGAGATAGGCAGGTGAGGAGCAGAACTTTACAATGAACAAAGGTTGTCTTATTATGCAGATAAAGTCCTCCAGGCAATTTCTGAGAATTGCCCTCAGAAGAACAGATGAAAAGTCTGGGTGTGGTGAAGACCCCCAGGCTCTTCACTTCTCCAATTATTTATATATATATATATATATATTTTTAAACATATATATATATATTTTTTTTAACCCATATATATATATGGGTTTTTTTTGTTTGTTTGTTTGCTTCTGATAGTCTCACTCTGTCACCCAGGCTGGAGTACACTGGTGTGATCTCAGTTCACTGCAACCTCCACCTTCCAGGGTCAAGTGATTCTCGTGCCTCAGCCTCCCAAGTAGCTGGGACTACAGGTGCCTGCCAACATGCCCAGCTAATTTTTGTATTTTTAGTAGAGACAGGGTTTTCTCATGTTGGCCAGGCTGGTCTCGAACTCCTGACCTCAAGTGATCTGCCCACCTCGGCCTCCCAAAGTGCTGCGATTACAGGCCTGAGCCACTGTGCTGGGCCTCTAGTGATTGGTCTTTCCTGGTTATTTGATGAGATCCCTAGGGAAGGGGTCTTAAGACAACTGCATTTCTTTTGGAAAGAAGGTTTCATATTCAGATAAGGAAATTTCAGAGACAGTCCCTCCTAATGTTTTGGGAAAGAAAGAGGATCAGAGAGGCCAGGCGTGGTGGCTCACACCTATAATCCCAACACTTTGGGAGGCTGAGGTGGGCAGATCACCTGAGGTCAGGAGTTCAAGACTAGCCCTGCCTACATGGTGAAACCCTGCCTCTACTAAAAAATTAGCTGGCCATGGTGATGGGCACCTGTAGTTTCAGCTATTCGGGAGGCTAAGGCAGCAGAATCGTTTGAAGCCTGGTGGCAAGGTTGCAGTGAACTGAGAGTGTGCTACTGCACTGCAGCCTGGGTGACAGAACAAGACTCTGTCTCAAAAAAAAAAAAGAATCAGAGAGAAAGGGTGGTAGGGAAAGGTCAGAGAGAGACTATGGTTCTGAGTTCTTACAATTTTCTTTAACTCTGTCAATCTAAAGTAATCATAAAGTTCAGAATGTGGTTTAAACAGAGTTTGTTCAAGTGCAAAAGTTTGAAAATGGCCACCAATGGAAGTCAGTGTTCAGAAGTGAAGAAGTTTAGGATCATTTACACAGGAAAAGCCTAGAGGAGCACAACAGAATTTCAACATCTTTCTATATAAGGGTTAATGCATAGTTACAATGATTCGATTAGTTGAGGTGGTCTTTTCCTTTTGAAAAAGGTATATTTAACATTCCACACTGAGGATATAACAGATATAGGGTCTTTTGTGCCATCTGGTCTGAGTTAGACACAGGACAATAAAGGAGGCAATTAATCTGTAACAAAGACCAGTGATTGGAAGAGGAGGTCTGATCTCTGGTCTCTCCTAGTCAATTACAGAATAAGAGCAATGAGGAAGAGAGTTAATCTATACTCAAGAAGCAAAAGAAGCAAACATGCTATGGTGACTGAGTTTCCAGGGCTAAACTTCCCCCTTGGCATTTAGAGGGTCCAGAAATTTTATTTTGTTTTATAATTCAAAGTACTCAACATACCAAAGTGCCACGTTTGGGGGTATCATTTTCTGTGCCCCAACACTGGAAAGTGTCTTATGTGATTTCACAAACATACCACTTCTGCTGTTAGAAAACACTCTCCTGTTGGGACTCGTCAGCACGGAATATGACCATATCCAACAAACAGCATCTCCCAGTGAATACCATGGGCTCCCCTACGACTCTGCCCTACTTGTTTCTTCTACTCCATTCTCACAGAACATCTTGGATGATCCTTTACAAATAAAAATCAGGTCCTTGCATTCCCCATATCCATATTGTACTTGGAATGAAATCCATACTGCTTATCTGGTCTCTGTCATGTGGTCCCTGACTACACCTCCAGCCCCATCCTGCACCACTTGCCCTCCACCATAATAGTGAAGCTACACGGAGAGGCCTTCTCGTTCATCTAGCACATCAAGCTCCTCCCACCACAGCGCCTTTGCCCTGGCTGTTCCCTTTGCTATTGTTCTCCACTTAGATCTTCCTATGGCGTGTGCATCTCAGCTTAGAGATCTCCTTTCCATGAGGTTTTCTCTGATCATCCAATCTAAACTTGCCCCTTTACCATATTCTCCCATTTTATTTTACTATAGCCCTTAGCTTTGCCAACATGTTTTAGAGTCACTGGTTTGTTTATTGCATCTACCCCCATGAGAGTGTCATTGCCCTGAAAACAGAGACCTCATGTGTCCTGCTCAGTGCTGTAATTCCAGACCCCAGAATAACGCCAGGCACATAGTAGGTGCTCAGTAGATACTTGGATACAGTCTAGGTTAAAAATAGTCCCAGTTCAGACTTGCCACAAAATCTTTTAAGGGACACAGCCATACTCTTTCTTCTTTTACTCATCCAAGATACAAAAAGACACACCTATGGAATACATTTATATAAAATCTTAACAAAGAAATCAGGGAGGCATTTCCATGAACAGCATTCAGTAGTATCTGTCTGCAGATGTAAGGACTGCTTAAAAATAAGTGCCTAAATGATATGATTTCAGGGGCTATGATGCCCCTCCTGTCCCTAAAATTTTTCTAGGACATAGTTTCTCAAACTTGGCAATATAGACATTTTGGGCTGGATAATTCTTTGCTGTGGGGAGCTGTCCTGGGCATTGAAAGATGTTTAGCCATATCCCTGACCTCTCCCTACTAGGTGTTAGTAGCTCCTCCCCTGTTGTGACAACCAAAAATGTCTCCAGAAATTGCCAATGTCCCATGGGAGGGAAAAATAGTCACCAAGTTAAGAACCACAGCTTAGGGCTTATTGAAGTTAAAAACCCATAGTCAGAGATATTAAAATGCAAATTCCTCTAGAAATGGTCTAATTTTACTCTTACTTCATCATTCATTCATTTTTTAACAGTGAATTATTCAGTAGATACCATGCACCAGACTCAGTAATAAGAGCTAAGAATACAACAGACATAGTGCATATTATTGAGAGCTTCTCTCATTGTGGGGAGGAAAATGGAGAAGTAGACAAGTGCCAAATGGAAGGCCAGGGCAGTGATGGAGGAAATGCAAGGGGTGGATTAAGGCGAAAGAATGGCCAGAGAGGACAGCTAGAGAGGATCTGTCATATCTTTTCTGGAGGGCTTTCAAAGGGTTGGGAGTACTTGAGTAAGAAGAAGGATGCAGAAAGGGAGACTAGTAAACTAAAAACAAACCTAGCTTACTTGGTAAGCTGGGAAAAATTTGATGGTATTTTTATAAGATGGATCTTTAATAGTCCAAAAATATCAAATGTGTGACATCTTTCTTTGGTATACAATCTTTGTATTTATTAAACAATTTTGCTGGAGTTCAAAATTAAATGTTGTAAAAGATAATAATAAAATCAACCAGCCAGGCGCGGTGGCTCATGCCTGTAATTCCTCTGGGAGGCTGAGGTGGGCAGATCACCTGACTGAGGTCAGGGGTTCAAGACCAGCCTGGCCAACATGGTGAAACCCTGTCTCCACTAAAAATCCAAAAAAAAAAAAAAAAATAGGCCGGGCGCGGTGGCTCAAGCCTGTAATCCCAGCACTTTGGGAGGCCGAGACGGGCGGATCACGAGGTCAGGAGATCGAGACCATCCTGGCTAACACGGTGAAACCCCGTCTCTATTAAAAATACAAAAAAAACTAGCCGGGCGAGGTGGCGGGTGCCTGTAGTCCCAGCTACTCGGGAGGCTGAGGCAGGAGAATGGCGTAAACCCGGGAGGCGGAGCTTGCAGTGAGCTGAGATCCGGCCACTGCACTCCAGTCCGGGCGACAGAGCGAGACTCCGCCTCAAAAAAAAAAAAAAAAAAAAAATAGCCGGGCATGGTGGCACATGCCTGTAATCCCAGACACTCGGGAGCCTGAGGCAGGAGAATCACTTGTACCCAGGAGGTGGAAGTTGCAGTGAGCTTAGATCGTGCCATTGCACTCTGGACAAGAAGAGCGAGACTCTGTCTCAATAAATAAATAAATGCAACCATCCTTAGAAGACCAGGAGGAAACCAAAGTCAGAGAGTTTTTCGGTGTACTTCTCAGGGCAAAAGGAGTCCGTGCAGCTTACATGTAGTCTGTTCCAGCCCTCAAACAGGAACACACAGATATTGGGGGCCAGGGTTCATAGCATTTCAGGTGTGATTTGCCTGAAATGTCCTGGAGGCAGGATTTCCTTGGTCATCTCTGGAGATAGCAGGAAGTGGGGTTGACAATTTGGAGATGGCAACACTGACTACATTGTGACACTAACAGTTAAAAAAGGTTTGGATGGCCGGGCACGGTGGCTCATGCCTGTAATCTGAGCAATTTGGGAGACCAAGGCGGGAGGATCACAGGTCAGGAGATTGAGACCATCCTGACCAACACAGCGAAACCCCATCTCTACTAAAAATACAAAAAATTAGCCAGGCGTGGTGGCACACGCCTGTAGTCCCAGCTACTTGGGAGGCTGAGGCAGGAGAATCACTTGAACCTGGGAGGTGGAGCTTGCAGTGAGCCGAGATCACTCCACTGTACCCCAGCTTGGGCGACAGTCTCAAAAAAAAAAAAAATGTTTTGGACTATAATACATTGATAATGACTATTTCAGCTCCACATTAGGTTTTTTTCTCACTAAAGTTGCCATACTTTCTTTTTCCCTCTACAGTTCACTGAACAACAACAAAAAAGCATAATCTTCTGACAGCTGAGCAGCTGAGACCAGACAAGCAAAGCTGAATTTCAAATGACAATGTGTTAAGTAATTAAAGGAGAATGTCCCAGAAGATAGGAGTGGAATGTTTTACATTTTGGAATCCAGAAAATTACCCAATTAATTAGTTAGATCCTTACGTTACTTTATGGCCTTTCCAAAGTCTCTGTTTTCTGGTCTCAACCACCTCCAGTCTCAGGGAGGGCAAATATTGAGGCTTAGATAGTCCTGATGGGGAAAGTGATAACGTTTAACTTAATTTAAAATATCTTCTCAAGAGTGAAAAAACGCATGGACAAGAATGCTTGTTGAGAATTGTCTTGATGATAACACAACTCTGTACATTTAGTAAAAATTATTGCATTATACACTTAAAATGACTGAATTTTATGGCATGTCATTTAAACCTCAAAACTTTTTTTAAAGAGTGCTTGGAAAGGAAAACATAGATGCACACAAAAACTTGTTCATCAACACAAAAAAGAATATTCATAGAGACACTATTCATGAGAACCAAAAAGTGGAGACAACCCAAATATCCATGAACTGCTGAATGGCTAAATAAAACGTAGTATACAATGGAACATTATTTGATAATTTAAAAAATGAAATACTGACATTATGTTAAGTGATTTCACTTAACATAGAAGGCACAGGAAGACAAACATCACATATTCTCACTTATTTGTGGGATCTAAAAATTTTTTAAATTGATCTCATGGAGATCAATAATAAAGAGTCATAACCAAAAGTTGGAAAGGGTTGTTGGGGGTGGGGAGGAGGTGGAGATGGTTAATGGGTCCAAAAACTAGTCAGAATGAATGAATAAAGCCTATTATTTGATAGGAAAATGGAGTGTCTGTAGTCAATAATAATTTAATTGATCATTTTAAAACAACTAAAATAATATAATTGGATTATTTGTAATATAAAAGATAAATGCTTGAGGGGATGGATAGCCCACTTTCCATGATGTGATTATTATGCATTGCATGCCTGGATCAAAAGATCTCATGTTCCCCATAAATACATACACCTACTATGTACTCACAAAATAAAAAATTATTACTATTATTATTATTATTTTTTTTTTTTCTTTGAGACTGAGCCTTGCCCCAACACCCAGGCTGGAGTGCAGTGACTCAATCTCGGCTCACTGCAACCTCCACCTCCCAGGCTCAAGAGATTCTCCTGCCTCATCCTCCCGAGTAGCTGGGACTATAAGCGTGAGCCACCATGACCAGTTACTTTTTGTATTTTGAGTAGAGACAGGGTTTCACCATGTTGGCCAGGCTAGTCTTGAATTCCCAATCTCAAGTGATCCACCTGCCTCCCAAAGTGCTGGCATTACTGGTATGAGCCACCATGCCTGGCCTAAAAAATTATTTTTAAAAATAAAGTACTGATACACACCACAATATGGGTGGATCTTGAAATACTACACTAAGTGAAAGAAGACAGACACAAAAGACCATGTATTGTATGATTCCATTTATATATTATGTCCAGAATAGGCAAATCCATGAGAGTCAGAAAATAGTTTAGTGGTTACTAGGTGCTGGGAATGAGAGGAATGGGGAGGGACTACTAATGAGTATAGGGTTTCTTTATGGCGTGATTTTAAAATGCTGTAAAATTAGATTGTAGTGATAGCTGCCTAATTCTTTGAATATACTAAAAACCATTGGATTGTATATTTTAAATGGGTGAATTATATGGCATATGAATTACATCTGAATAAAGACTTTACAAAAAAAAGAATGTTTGTTGCAGCATTGTTTATAACAGCAAAAAAAATCAACAATGGGAGTTGGTTACATAAATTATGGTAAAGCCATACAACCAAATAAATACTACGTGGTGAAAAGAGATGCCATAAGTGAACATCACCAAAATTATAGGGAGCGCTTGTGAAAACTCAGAAATGTTTGACTCGACAGATCTGCCACGGGCCTTAAGGAGGTGCATTTCTCACAACTTTTTTTATTCTTTTTTTTTTTTTTTGAGACTCATTCTGTCACTCAGGCTGGAGTGCAGTGGTGCAAGTGCAGTGGTGTGGTCCTAGCTCACTGCAGCCTCGACCTCCAGGGCTTAATCCATCTGCCCACCTCAGCCTCCTGAGTAGCTGGGACCAGAAGCACTTGCCATTACAGTTGGCTAATTTTTGTATTTTTTGTAGAGATGGGGTTTCGTCATGTTGCCCAGGCTACCCACAGTTTCTCATGCTGCTGGCCTGGAGACTGCTCTCTGAGAACCATATCTTTGTATATGCATGAAAAGAACAAATGGTCACAATATATTGTTGAAGAATCAAAAGTGGTTGATTATGTTATATGAGCCTATTAAAAATATAAACATTTACATTATAAATATTATCCCCGTAGACATTATACATTTTATTCATATGATATATGTGAGCACAGAAAAAAATGTCTGGAAGGCTGGGTACCCAAATATTAATTATTTTTACTCTTTGGGAGCAATTTTTATCTTCTTCATAATTGTGTTTATTTTTACAGTGAGCCACATGTCCTTTATCAATCATAAAAATTACAATAAATATCACAAAGTGTGAAAATGTGAGAAATATTTCCCCTCTAGTATGTTTTAGAAACATTTTTCACTTTGTTCCTGTTATTTTCTGCTTTTAAATTTTTTTAGTCAAATGTGTCACATTTTTCTTTTTTTTTTTTTGAGATGGAGTCTCGCTCTGTCACCCAGGCTAGAGTGTAATGGCGCAATCTTGGCTCACCACAACCTTCGCCTCCTGGGTTCAAGCGATTCTCCTGCCTTAGCCTCCTGAGTAGCTGGGATTACAGGCATGCACCACCACGCCTGGCTAATTTTGCATTTTTAGTAGAGACGGGTTCTCCATGTTGGTCAAGCTGGTCTTGAACTCCCGACCTCAAGTGATCCGCCCACCTGGGCCTCCCAAAGTGCTGGGATTACAGGCATGAGCCACCGTGCCCGGCCATCACATTTTTCTTTATAGCTAATGTGTTTTATGCCATTATTAGAAAAATCTTCCTGCTCTTTGATTAAAGCTTTAAAAAATTTTTTTCTAATTATATGGCTTAATATTTTATGGCTAAATCTTTTGGTGTAGTAGAGTAGGCATCCGTCTATAATTTTTTGTATGAGGCTAGTCAGTTATACCTTTCCTATTTCCTGAGTAGTTCCTCTATTTTCCATTGGCTTCTAATGTCATCTACATCTGGGTCTACTACTGGGCTCTAGTCTCTTCCTTTAATTACACTATCCTTGCACTGGTTCTAGTAAATTTTAATACTTGCACTGGTTCTAGTAAATTTTAGTACTTGGGAGAGCTAGTCCAAATTCATTATTAATTTTCAGACTTTTCATGGTTACTGTTACATTTTCTTCTTGCAGTTAAACATTAAACTTATTTTGTCAAGTGCACCAAAATGAAATGTTTTTGATTGAAAATGTGTGGAATTATACAAGGAAACATAGCATCTTTAAAACAGGGAATCTTTGTGTCCAAGAATATAGTATGGCTTTTCATTCATTTCGGCCTTCCTTTATGTTTCTCAACATGGCTTTAACTTTTTTTTCATGTAGACCCAGCACATTTTCTATTACTGTAATGAGGTTCCATGGTACAGTGGATACAAGCAGGGACTCTGGGGTTAGACAGGACAAATTCCAGCTCTAGCACTTCCTGGCCAAGTGACCTTGGGCAACTGCATAGCATCTAACCACCTCAGTTTTCTCATCTCTAAAATGGGAATAGTACTTATATCACAGGTTTGTTATGAGCATTAATAAGAGGCTGTCTGTTACATGGAAATCACTTAGCAAAGTGTCTAGTTCATTGCAATCATTATCATCATGATAAAGAAAACTTTACATAACTGTATGAAAAGGCTAGCAACCAATAGAAAAATTGTTGGTGAGCATTTAAAAATTGTGCAATATGTGGAGGGCAATTAGGCAATACCTATCACAATTTTAAACACTGATCTCTTTGACTCAGGAATTCCAGTTCTAAAAATGTTACCTACATATTTAAAGAACTAAATTGTTAATACCCTCCAGTAAAGACCACCAGGGAC
Source organism: Rhinopithecus roxellana (assembly GCF_007565055.1). Taxonomy (NCBI): domain Eukaryota; kingdom Metazoa; phylum Chordata; class Mammalia; order Primates; family Cercopithecidae; genus Rhinopithecus; species Rhinopithecus roxellana. The sequence continues at coordinate 80,051,054 of NC_044565.1, forward strand.
ACACCTGTAGCTGATTGGGGGTTGTCTGAGTAAGATGATATTAGAACGAACAGATTATAGAATTGGGGTTTTAGTTGGATAGTTTTAGAGAGGTTCCACAGAACACTCTTGATACCATCTGAAAGGAAGCAATTCAATACTTGGGTATCTCAATAAATCTTATCTATAGGGAAGGCAGGCAAGAGCTAGGATAAAGCTGTGACTAGTAAAGAATTAGCAATCACTCATTTATCAAGAGAGGCAGGTGTTTGGCATTTTGTATTGCACAGCATCCTTGTCAGAATTGGATGTTCTATGAAAACAGTATGGAATAGCTATGAGCATCACATTAGTTTATAATAACATTGAGGCCTGTTAACACTGAGATCTGTTCCTGGATGACAGGGCCTTATTTTATTTTTTCTTTCTTATAATGTACTTGCAATGAGTCATTGTTTTTAATAGCCAATGATGGAAATAACTTAGAGGTCTATTAATTCAGAGGCTAGTTAAAAATTATGGTATATTCTCACAATGAAATAGTTATCAAAATGAACCAGTCATTAAGTGAAAAAAATTGCAGAACTTTATACGGTTTAAACAGTATGTATAACATACACGCGTGTTTACACATCATAGAAATTTGCATTCATATGCACAAATATTGTATACTCAAAATCTTATCAATGTTTACCTCTAGAAAGCAGGATGGAGTGAAAAGGACAGGGTGCTTTATCTCTTTAATTAATGTACTTCTGTTTGTTTTAAAATCAAAATGTTGAATTCTTTTATCGATAAAAGTATCTTTAAGTTATGATAAGGAAATATGGCAGGTTTTAAATTTTCAGTAACAGAATTCTTCTTGATTAGAAGCGCAAGCAATCCCAGAGCTTGCTCATGAATGCTATTATGTTGTGAAAATAAATTAATTCAATTTGGCCATTCCTCCAGGGACCTATTTGATTCAAGTAACAGTTCCCAGAGAATGCTGACAAGGAGATAATTTTTTCCATCTTTCCTTTGGGCGTAATATTAGCATTGGAGTTTCTGAAAGTCATTAAGGTAACTAATTGCTACTGAATTACATATTAAGCTTGGAAGAGAGTGAATCCATTCCTTCTTCCTATATAGAAGAATAGCAATAGTCTTATGCAATGAAAACCCAGACAACTGGATTTTAACAGGGAACTGAGTCAAGTTTTTATGGTGAACTTTTAAGCTTGGAAGAGAGTGAATCCATTCCTTCTTCCTATACAGAAGAATAGCAATAGTCTTATGCAATGAAAACCCAGACAACTGGATTTTAACAGGGAATTGAGTCAAGTTTTTATGGTGAACTTACAGAAGTTCTTATGCTGAACTCCAAATATTTCAGAAATAGATTTCTCTAAAGTCAGTTTATTTGTACATATGTAACACTGTGATGTAAATATCGAGTGTCAGGTTGATTGGACTGAAGGATGCAAAGTATTGTTCTGGGGTGTGTCTGTAAGGGTATTACCAAAGGAAATTAACACTTGAGTCAGTGGACTGGGAAAGGCAGACCCACCCTCAGTCTGGGTTGGCACCATCTAATCATACCTGTGTGGCTAGAATAAAGCAGGCAGAAGAAGGTGGAAATACTTGACTTGCTGAGTCTTCTGGCCTTCATCTTTCTCCCACGCTGGATGCTTCCTGCCCTCGAATATCAGACCCCAAGTTCTTCAGATTTGGACTCTTGGGTTTAACACCAGTGATTTGCCAGGGGCTCTCAGCTAATCAGCTGCCAGCACAGCTAGAATAAAGCAGGCAGAAGAAGGTGGAAAAACGACTTGCTGAGTCTTCTGGCCTTCATCTTTCTCCCATGCTGGATGCTTCCTGCCCTCAAACATCAGACTCCAAGTTCTTCAGCTTTTGGACCCTTGGACTTAACACCAGTGATGTGCCAGGGGCTCTCAGGCCTTTGGCCACAGACTGAAGGCTGCACTGTCATCCTCCCTACTTTTTAGGTTTTGGGACTTGGACTGGCTTCTTTGCTCCTCAGCTTGCAGACGGCCTATCATGGGACTTCACCTTGTGATCATGTGAGTCAGTTCTCCTAATAAACTCCCCTTCATGTATACATATATCCTATTAGTTCTGTCCCTTTAGAGAACCCTAATAAACACATGGAACAAATTTATTTCTCCAAACTGCTGTCAATTATGCTCTATCAAATTCCCTTTTCCTACTGCATGGTGGGTTGCCTTGACCATGTGTCAGCCTGACTCCGTAAGTCTTTGTATGGAAATGTAACCCAGGCAGCATCTCACTCTCCAGTTCAGCAGCTCTCTCCCCTCACTTCTAGATCAGGTTAGGCATATTCTCCATCACTCCTCTCCAACTTCACTGTCTTCACCTTCTCCTTTTCCTGCTCCTCTGCTATCAGTGCAGGTAGAAGGAGAAGGAGAAGAGACAGTTCCTCAGGTGGCTGCCCAGGGCATGCTGGGTGCCCTCTTTCTGGTTAGTTGCGGTGCTCCCCTCAACCTGAAGAGTTGGGGATGGAGTTCGTCAGGGAGGGCATTCAGGTCCTGTCTCCCTTCTCTCAGTCAGCACAGCTGATCTAATTCACGGAATCCTTGTACCCTGGGTGTGGACAGGTGGAGGGTACAAGTGGCCCTGATGGTGTGGACACATCCAAAATAGTACTCCTAAGCAATGGCAATCTCTTTCAAAATTTGAGGGCAACTTCTCAATCACCACCCAGGGGAAGGCAAAATGCCATGTTTTTGTGACTGCGCATGACCTTCCCCCACTCCCTATAATGGCCCCCCAGCATTTCTGCAGCCCTCAGTCACATCTACCACCCTAGTGAGTGTGGGTACTGATAAGATCTATCTTCAGTATTTCTTGGGAACATTACTCTCTCCACCTGGTCACACTACTTGCCATTCTCCCCAGGGCACTTCCTAGACTGCAAGGCCTAGGGGCAGGAGAGACAGCCCTGACTCCCCAGACAGATCCCCTTCTTTCTTGCACCATAAGCAATTCTCTGGGCAAACACTCAACTCTTCACAAGCCACAGGTAGAAGGGGGCACCTAGCTTCTTCTCTTTTACAAGCACTGCCCTCTCCTAGGGGGTTATTTCTTGCCGCACAGACCTCAGAACCAAGTTAGAGTGTGTATTATCAGGGAAGGGGTCTGCTGGCAGTTGCTGAGATGACCTCTCTCCACAAGGCCACAGGGAAGTAGGTGCTGTTCTTTCAACTTACAGGCTGGTTATTTAGCAGTTCTTGTTTTCAGCTAAGGGCCACATAATCAATCCCAGGAAAAACAAGAATGATCTTCTTTAGCATCTTTGTTCCTTCTGGGGGTTCAGGATCCCTACTCTCTTTTTCTCTATCTGCTCAATACCATCCTTTCGGTAAGATCCCCTCAGTGACTTGTCTCCAATTCTAGCTCTGCTTCTGATACAGGTTTCTCTGACACCCTGTTTGCAGTGTTTTTAGATGGCTTTTTAAAAATTTTATTTTATTTTATTTTTTGAAGTGGAGTCTCTGTGGCCCAGGCTGGAGTGCAGTGGTGTGATCTTGGCTCACTGCAACCTCTGCCTCCTAGGTTCAAGCAATTCTCTGCCTCAGCCTCCCGAGTAGCTAGGATTACAGGTGCCCACCACCATACCCAGCTAATTTTTGTATTTTTAGTAGATATGGGGTTTCATCATCTTGGTCAGGCTGGTTTTGAACTCCTGACTTCGTGATACACCTGCCTCGGCCTCCCAAAATGCTGGGATTACAGGTGTGAGCCACCATGCCCAACCTAGATGGGTTTTGCATAGTACAATGGCAGATCAAATAAACAACACACTTGTCACAGTTATTTAGATACTGTAAACATACATATAGACAAGGATGGACAGCCTCCGTACTATTTTTTGTGACTCCCATCTCCAACTAGATTTTCAATCTCCACGCTTTTCTTTTTTTCTACTACAATTCTTAATAATCATTCCCCATGTGATTTACTTCAATGATCTACTAGTAGATGATCTCAGAAAGTCAGTCTAAGAAGTGCCTAAAACCATGTCCTAGTGTTCTGGATAAACAACAAATACAAAGAGCCTATTCTCTTTGAGTTGAAATCTTAAGTATGGTTTCTCAGTGATTCCTAGAACTAATGTGGACTTATCTTATCTTAACTGGTTATGGTGTAAGTTCAAAAGCTGCCAAATTTTATTATTCTTTTATGTTTGAGATATGCTTCAAGAGGCTCTGACTTTTTGTGACAACAATTATTTGAAATCGACACTATATTTTGAAAAGTAAATTTCCAATTGCTCAAGGGCTTTGAACTTGCAAACTCAAATTTTCCTTGCCAGTTATTTTAAGCTGTCATTTGAAAGTGTAAATGTTTATTCTACCTGGGTACAAGTATGGTGGGTTTTCTTCCAAGTTGTACTAACAAAGGTCACAAGCACAGCCACACCCTACAAGGCCTCTCACTTTATTTGTAGAACACTAGAAATACTTCAAATGTGATACGAAGGTCTTTGAAAATCTAAGTGACCTCCTTAGGTTCTAATTCCAAGTTCGTGAATTTACAAACACACTACAGAACATGACAGCAAAGAGGTGAATACACTGCGTTTTCCAGAAAACCACTGGAAATAATCTGAAATCTGAAATCAATGCCAAGTGAAGATAATGAAAGTGCTTTATCAGTGTTTGTTTAAGGTCAAAACTTGGAATATATTTCAAAAGAACTCAGCATCTCTACAAGTAATTCGTGTTTTGTTAGTCATTTATTAATAAAGGGTAGCATTTTTCATTAATATTTTTATTTTCTTCTAAATGATGTACATGGAGAAACTTAAAACTTGTTTTTCTTTTTTGCACATCAAAATTAATTAGCACTAGCACTTTCTTACCTTTCTGTGCATTCACTGTGTAAACCTAATCTTGCCATCTCGAGCACTGGAAATACACACTAGCAACTAGGCTTGCGCAGGGAAGATGAGAAAATTGTAAGCGAAGAGCTCTGAGTTTCTATGCAGTGTGTGACCCAGACAAGTCACACATTACATAACCACTGAGATTCTCTTTCCTCCTCTGCAAAATGGGAATGAAAATATGTGCTCTGCCTACCTCAGAGGTTGAGGTGACAAGCACAAGCCCATGAAAGCACTGTGAGCACTGCAAGTGCCCCATGAATACAATTGTTATGTCTGATAGAGGAGGCAGAAAGCATTCTCATACTTCATGTATCAAACCTTTGATTATGTCCCCTGGACATACACATCCTGAGAATTAACTTCTGGGGGAAAAGAAATTTGGCAAGTACAGAAAAATTGTGACACAAATGATTAATCTGGGTGATAACAATAAACCTGTTGGCCAAGTTTTTAAAAGTATGAGTTGCTCATAATCACGGCCTCATGCAGGCCACCAAGTCTTGCTAGAACATGTGAGCTCTTAGAGATGTCAAACAGGACCCAGAGCCAAGAATGCTCTTACTCAAAGAGGTCTGAGAAAAGCAGGGACAGTTTCCTGTCATGCTAAAATGAATCTCTTTTCTTACTGCTCTTCCTCTCTTTGGCAGGAAAAGTTGCAAGAATGGCTAATAAAGTTCCAAAACCACAATTTCATTTGGATGCTTTCAACATGGTTTTTGAACTTTGTTTTGCATAAAACACCAAAAAATGAATGAATGAGTAGATGAAGAACAGATTTCAACAGTGGTTCCTCAAGAATGATGCTGCCTCATCTCATTTGCTCTTTAGAAATTCATCAGAACATCATCTATACTGCTACATGCAACGTTTTCCAAAGGATGGTCCTTGCAACATCAACTCAGAATACTCTTTTAAACTGAAATTTCCTGGGCCCCATCTCAGACTAAGAATCCAAAGGTTTGGTGGTCAGAGAATCTGCATATCTTGAATGAATGAATTTGTTAATAGAAAGGGGTCTGGATCCAGACCTCAAGAGAGGTTCTTGGATCTTGCACAAGAAAGAATTCCAGATGAGTCCGTAAAGTGCAAGCAAGTTTATTAGGAAAGTAAAGGAATAAAGAATGGCTACTCTATAGGCAGAGCAGTGGGGTTGCTCCACCAAGGATACTTATAATTATTTCTTGATTATATGCTAAACAAGGGGCAGATTATTCATAAGTTTTCTGGGGAAGAGGTGGGCAATTCTCAGAACAGAGGGTTCCTCCCCTTTTTAGACCATATAGGGTAACTTCCTGACATTACCATGACATTTGTAAACTGTCATGGCACTGATGGGAGTGTCTTTGAACATGCTATTGCATTATAATTAGCATATAATGAGCAGGGAGGACCACCAGAGGTCACTCTCGTCACCATCTTGGTTTTGGTGGGTTTTGGTTGACTTCTTTACCGCAACTTGTTTTGTCAGCAAGGTTTTGTGACTTGTATCTTGTGGTGACCTCCTATCTCATCCTGTGAGTAAGAATGCCTAAACTTCTGGAAATCCAGCCCAGTAGGTCTCAGCCTTATTTTACCCAGCCCCTATTCAAGATGGAGTCACTCTTGTTCAAACATCTCTGACAGATTGATGGACAATAATTCAGTCAGTTTATATGCACATAACCCCTCCATCTTTCATTCTGCAATCTTAATTATGAATACTGCATAAGAGATTTAATAGGCCTTGCAAAACAAAACCAGTGACACAAACATTTTAAGGCATACGCATACTTAGAAATAATGCAAAACATTCGAGAGTAAATTCTAACAAGAAAAGCTAATTTGAAAAACAGAAATATCTTTAGACAAAATTTAGGTCTCCAAGGTAAAGTAGAAAGTTTCCAAGTATTTTTGGAAACTTCATTTCTCCTTTCTCAGTTTCTCTACAATTCCATGCTCCCAACCAAACTTACAGAGGTCTTTCTCCTCTGTAAGCTATCTTACTTGGCATTAGCCAATTTGAAAAAAAGAACTAGCAATCACATAGGCTGATCACATACAGAAAACTTGCCAAAACTTCTGGTTAAAAGTGAAGAATTCAGATATCTGGATATTTTAATTTATCCATAAATCCATTCATTCAAGATATGCATTACTGAATATTATGTACTAAGGGTAGAAAAATGACTAAGACATGGCCCATGCTTTTAAGAAAAATTATTCAAAATCTAGAGATTAAGATCTCATAGGATAGTCTTTCAATACTGGGGCATTGCCTAACAAGCCTATAGAAGCATTTTTTAAATCTCTAGAAGAATGTACCTGTGTTTGTGCTGTTTAGTGTTAATTAAGGGCTTAGATGCCGTGAAATTACATGTTAACATAAATTAGTTGGCAGAGACCAGAGATGTTGCTAAACATCCTACAATGTAGAATTCTCCCTACAACAAAGAATTCTTTGTCCAAAAAATCAATAGTACTGAAGTTGAGAAACCCTGTTCCAAAGACATCAAAAGAGAAACCGGGAGACCTTTGCCCTCCTTGGAAAGAGAAGTTTTAATGGTTTCTGCCGTAGGTTGGTATATGGGACAGAAGTCAGGAAGTGAAGACTGTGAGAGGACACTGCAGGTTTTTCCTAGTGGAGGTTAAATAAGGAAGTGCTAGCATGAAAGGGGAGCCAGGGTTAGTGGAAGTTTCTTTTAGGAAGGATAATTGGTGGTACCAAAGTATTTTAAAGTGTTTGAATCAACTGAAGTTTTTATTTTTCATCTGGATGTTAGATGACTTTGAAGCTTTCATCTAAGCCATGTTAACAATGTATTATCTTGATGAAAGATCTTTACAGTTTCTACTTCTTTAAAAGGGGAGAAAATAATGCTGCCTATTTATGGCCACATCTCATAATCGCACAGATTTAGCAAAGGAAAATACCCAAAGCACCTTGATGTCTAATGTTGGATTCTCACTGTTAAATATTTTATGAAAATATTTTGAGCTTTTGTAACGTCACTCTGTAATCTTAGTGCATTTCTGTAGGTAAATACCTGAATTATTCAAATTAGTTTATTAACAGTCTTTCATTTATTAAATACACATACTCCTTGAGTTATGCTTCTTGTACAATGAGTGACTGGCTGCTCATTATGTCTCAAAGAATGGTTCCTCTCAGCACCCTTTTGTTTGAGAAATGGGGGGTTTATGATACTAGAAGAAATAAATGTGAAGTTATTACTGTCGGAATTGTCCTTTTTTGGTTATCTCTTTAAAGAAGTTGTTTCTTAAGGGTTGCTTTGCCTCGTGTGAGAAAGTCAAAGAGTGCTGTGGTGGAATGGGTCATTCTCTTCTTGCTGGAAGCCTGGCAGAGCCTGTGGCTGGTGGTAAGAAGGATTCTTTTTGCACTAGCTGGTAAGTGGATGTCAGAGCTGGAGGGTGGGGATTTTCTGATCATTTGACATTGGACAGTTATCAGCTGCAGCAGTTGGCAGGGACAAGTTCAGTTTTTTGTTTTGTAAGTGGAAGCAGCCAAGGCCATAGCAACAGATAAATGATTTCCTGACATCAGCAGGTCCAGTCTGAAGTCAGTGCCAAATCATACCGTATGTTATCACATAGGGTATAAAGGGTTTTATGGGTTTCTCACAGAAATTAACCACCATTTATAGCATAATTTCCATGATATGTCCCATGTTCCAAACAATCAAATCAAAATTATTTTGGATCACAATACACATGGGTTCGTTACTCTCTTCAGTCAGGCTTTCTTCTAAAATCACTACAGTAGTGTTTCAGTTTTCAACTTTTTCTAGACTGTCTTCTCTGGGAGTCCAAATATGTGTCTTAATAATGATAGAAGTATAATTTTTATAAAATTCAAAAAGTTCTAACAATGGTTGGTTAATTAATGTGTCTCTATTGCAATATATGAGAGTAGATTCTATTTATTTATTTGTATACCCAGGGGCTCTGTCTACTGAACAATTTCTTGAAAAGGATCTGCTCCTAAAGGGAAAATCACTTTTCTTTGTATAGTCTGAAGACAGTAAGTCTGGAAAACTGCTAATCCCAATTTCTCCCAGCAGAATATTGTCTAAAATTGACTTACCACCCAAATCCAAAATGAAATATTTTTTCCAATTACTATATGTAATTAAGCACATCCAGTTAACTTTTTGTACACGTTAACAACATTTTGTCTGATGATGATGAACATTCACCTTTGTTTTTAATTAGCCCCAGTGAAACCGACCTTAGCTTGTGAAGTTGATGTATATATTGTCAAGAGTGTCCCTGAACATCGTCTCCCAGGATGAAGAAAGAACGCAGAGGGAGGGCAAAACCACTCTTTCCTCTGAATCTGTCAAGTTCCATTTTAGATTGTATCCAAGGCTGTGCTTTATTTACAAAGGCCATGGAAAATTAGTGGAGGAATGTGACTTAAAAAATCTTCCACAATTTCTAAAGAAACGTCATTCTTTTCTTGAATCATCACTGAAATACTGCTGAAAACCGCTGAGCAAGGTTAGTACATGCCTTTCTGAAAATGACTTTTTTCATGGAACAAAAACTTAATGTTTCTAATGAAATAGAACTTTCTAATAAGAAATCTATATCCTAATGAGGTATGTATATTTTTAATAAATTGATTCAACATTGAACTGCTAAGTAGTATAACATAAATATTGTTGTTAATCTTTCTTTCATACATATCTTTTTAAAATACCATTTTTAATTTGTTCAGTATGGGACTATTAGGCCAACCATTTTATTGGATTTAAGTGATTAATAATTTGTTGCACTAATCAGTCTATGGAAATATTTAATAAGCTTATCCTAATGCTTTTTTCAGAGAAAACATTTTTCCCTTAGAAAGTCCAAGTTAGTTTCTTTTCAGAAATGTTTTTTGTAATTTTCCTGTGTTCTAGACACTAATTTTTTTAAAACTACATCAGACATAGTACTATATTCCTATTTTCCCCAAATTCTATTCCTAGCCTAACCTGAATATCATGAAGACTAAGTAATTTTATACTCTGTGGATTAGGTTGTGGTAAACTGCAGAAAACCCCCCATGGGATAAACGATCAGATTTGAGAATTCAGTTTCTTCTCTAACAGAAGCAGTGAAAGCTGAACCTTAAATAACTGAAGTGGGGGATACAAACGATGTAATATCACATTAAAAGGGCTATTATGTTCTTGTAAATGGTGCTATGAAGAGCCCCTTCAAGTGTTCTATCAAAGGCAGGGTCTGGGGGTCCAAGCTGGGCTAGGTTAAGAGAAAAGGCTCTCAGACAAAGGTAAATTTGATTATTGTCTCTAAAACTGACTACATGGCCTGGGACAAGTTTCTGCACCTCTTGAAGACTTGGTTTCCTCACCTGTATGTTATTTACTTCATTAGATTGTTGGGCAAATGGAATAAGATAATTCATATGAAGAACGAAGCTTGAAAACTGTGTAGAAGACTCAATAAATGGTCTTGCTGTCGCTGTTGCTGCTGCCCTTTGCTCCTCCTCGTTTACAAATGATTCGGGGAACTTACAGCTTCAGTTACACCTGGCAGACTTCTTCCTCTGCCCCTGCTCTTTGCCTGTGCACTTCTCCCTCTCTCAATGGTTAGGGTGTTCTTAATTTAAAATTTTTTTCCCCAGCTATTTGCAGTAAAATATTTCCTTAACCCCTTCCTTAAAATACTTCCTTAAAACCAGCCTGGAAATGAAGAAGGTTGATTCTGCTGTTTTGAAGTGGGGGTTGGGGATTGCATAGTGGTACTAATTACATCTGCAGCTCAGCCCTCAGTTTACAAATAAAGAAATTCAGAATGTAAGTTTAATAAGATTTGGAAATACTTAACAACAAGGAACTAGAAAACTGAATAGTTATATAGCATATTGGTAACTGTTACAGGGTTAAAACTAACTTTGTCATTCAGTTGCTTCCTGGAAATAAAACCACTCAAATAAAACCTAAAAAAAAAAAAAATTAACACACCCGTCTCAAATTACTATAATGAAGGACTATACATTTCCTCATGCTTTTCCCTCAAATGTACATATTACTTTCAATTTTTTTTTCAAATAGTTATCTCATATAGAGGGTGTGTACCATGCCAGGTTCTCAAGATACAAAGATAAATGCTACCATCCTTGAAGATGTTCACAGCCTCACAAACACAGTCACTGGCAAGCAGTAATTATATAGTGTACATGAGAGAGGTCTGCTGTAAGCTGGCAGAGAGGCGTTTTGTATTCATTTAAACTCCTGGTCCTTCCTTAAGTTTTGATGGGGCATGAATGAATACTCCTTATGGGGAAGGAGAGAGTGTGTAGCTTCTCAACGGAAAGAGGTTGAAGTGGATGAATTGGTTTTGGATGGGTGGCAAGCAGCAGGACATTCCAGGCACAAGGAACAGGATAGAAAGGATATAGCTTGTGGAGTAGACGATCTAGCTTAGCTAGAGCTGAAGTGTAGAATGATGTCTGGTGGAAGTCATGGAGAAAAGCTGGAAAAGTAGGTTGGGGCAAATCGTGAAGGGTCTGTACCCACTCCTCCCAAATGATTGCAATGCTGTACTGGTTCTGATGAATAACAGTAACTCTGAGATTCTTAGTGTGTTCTGGTTTTTCCTTCAGATATTCCTTTTAGACTGAACGTTCCTAGTAGTGGTGAGGGGAATCATTTCTTCTTTTTTATGTCACCCCTGCAACAGTACCCGGTAAAGATGGTGCCTGTCTTTGCTATTTAGTTTCAGCTTTGCCAAGGTCAATGGTTGTCACTGCCCCTGAGTTTCTACCTTTCAGATAATTTTTACTGGTCAAGGAATAGAAACAAAGGTTTTGGAAAGGAGCAAGTGTGACATAGTCTATGTCCTGAACTTGAATATCAAGTCAGTATCAGCTGCCATCTTCCTCTTGGAATAGACTGGTAAGGCCTTGGTCACAGCCCAGATGTCACATTTTTATTGAAAGCCTCTTCCGTGTTATGTGCCGGGGATGCAGCAGTGAAAAATCAGTGGGCTCCTGGAAAAGCTTAAATTTTGTTTTAAATACTAAAAAGCTCCTTTTAAGTATTAGTGAAGAGACAGTCAAGTTTCTTTGGTACCTAAATCTTGCTAAAAGAGAAATTTTTTTTGCATGATCGGTTTATATCATATTGTATTCTAGTGAAATAAAGCTAGTATTACATTGCTAGGTTGCTGCAAAGCATAAAAAATAGGAGTGAAAGTGGGTTTGTAGAAGGTAATATCTTACTAGTTTCGAATCTGAGAGACTAAAGATTAATCTGCTCTTTTCCCAAATACAACTTAGGTTTTTTTGTTGTTTTTTGAGACAGAGTCTCATTCTGTCCCAGGTTGTTGAGCAGTGGCCTGATCTCAGCTCACTGCAACTTCTGCCTCTGAGGTTTAAGCGATTCTCATGCCTTAACCTCCCGAGCAGCTGGGACTACAGAAGTGTGCCACCACACCCGGCTAATTTTTCTACTTTTAGTAGAGATGGTGTTTCATCATATTGGCCAGACTGGTCACGAACTCCTGGCCTCAAGTGATCCATCCGCCTCGGCCTCTCAAAGTGCTGGGATTACACTCGTTCGTGAGCTACTGCGCCAGGCTACAAATTACTTTTAATAAAATGACCATGGCCAGGCTTACTTATTGTTCAATGCGGCTTGCTTGAAGCTCAAGAAAACATTTTAAAGAGCCTATAGAATCCCTGAATCCCTATCCGTAAGCAGTAGCATATGGATTGCAAAAGAAGCCTTCTGGATTCTTCATAGCTTTATGGGTGTTGTCTGTTGTTGCTGTTTTAAGAAAGAGTGTACCCATTTTTAATTCTGCTCAATATATTGGTGGGAAGTTTCGAGATTGTTATGCAAATCTAAGCTTAAGGCAGTAATACTCAAGGTGAGGACAGTACAGAAGGGGTGTATGTACTGCTTTTTTTCTTTTTTTGGGGGGACGCTCTATCACCCAGGCTGGAGTGCAGTGGCACGATCTCGCCTCACTGCAACCTCTGCCACCGGGTTCAAAAGATTCTCCTGCCTCAGCCTCCAGAGTAGCTGGGATTACAGGCGTCCACCACCACGCCCGGCTAATTTTTTGTATTTTTAGTAGAGATAGGGGGTTTCGCCATGTTGGCCAGGCTGGTCTCAAACTCCTGACCTCAGGTGATCCGCCTGCCTCAGCCTCCCAAAGTGCTGGGATTACAGGTGTGACACACCGCGTCCAGCCCAGTTTTTAAGAGCGTATTTAGTAGAATTAGTTTCATTATACAAACCACAAAAAGCTGGGTAAAACCTTAAATGGCAGGCATCTGAAAAAATAGCGGATTTCATCTAAAGGCAACTCTGAATGGCGGGGAGAAGGAAGAGGCTGGCAAAATTCTCATTAAAATAAAATGTGAGTTAAAGCTATGAACACGGGGCTGCGGATATCAACAATTAGTGCAAGGCATCTGCCTTTAACTCAGTTGTGCAGAGTAAAGTGCAAGGTTGTGCCTAGAAACGGCACAGAAAAAGGGTTATCTAGGGGAGAGGGAGTGGATTTGGGAGCCGGAAAGAAGCGAGCCGGGGGTGGGCGTGCGGAGTGGCAGCTACGCGAAAGGGAACCCGTTGGGGCTAGCGCGGAGGCCCAGAGTCCAGGCGGCGGAAAAGGGGCCGACTGGCTTCGAAGGGAGGCGACGGCCGAGACACACGGCCCGGCGCGAGCCAGGCGCCTAGCGGCGTGCGATTTTATTCTGCAAAAGGTGCACCCAGCGCCGGTCCCGGTAGAGTTGAACCCACCGCGAGAGGGGGCAGGAGCGGCGGGCCGAGCGGCCGCGGGCTCCTCCCCCGGCGCCTCTGCTATCTGGGTCAGGACGCGACGGCCGCGGCGCGAGACCTTAGGACCCGCGGACTCCGGGACTACTGTCTGCCCGCCACTGCCAGCCAGCAGGTCCTGGTCTCCGCTCTCCGACCGCTGAAAGGCCAGAGCACTCAACACAGGTGCGTGCGCAGTCTGGGAGGGGGCGGCTCAGCCGGTGAGGGCCGGACCGGGCCGGGGACTTACGGAGGGAAGCGGAAGTACTTGCGGTGGGGACGACTGCACTTCCGGGTCGGTGTGTCCCTGCCGAAGCTTGAGTCCGCCAGTGAGCGCTGCTCTGTGTTCCCCGGCTGGAGCTGCGGCCCGTAGTGGCTTCCTGGGTGTATCCCTCGCTGACCCTGCGCAACGGAAGCCCTAGTCCCGGAGGTCGCCGGTGTTTCCTCGCACGCTGCCCCTTGTGGGGTGCGTGGGGAACAGGAAGTTTGCTGCCTCGGCCCGGCTGGTCCCTGCAAACCCCAAAGAATTTCAGGAGAGGCACTTGCTGGGCTGTCGCTTCGGCTCCTTGGATCTTAACCTTTCAGCCTTGCGCAAGCGTTTTGTTTTTGTGTGGGGTTTCTTTGCTCTCAGACTTGGTCTGTGCCTATTTCACACAAAAAAGGAGGCCAGATTATCAGTGCTGCCAACATTGGGGAATAAACCAAACACCTGGGAGCCCTGAATTTAAAATAAATTATAAAATACAAAAAAAAAAAAAAAACCATGAAAACCCGATGAAATGACCAATAGAATTCACTTTGAAAGTACCAGGTTTTCCGGGACACTGTAGGAAATCTGATCACTAGTTCAAGTCTCAGTGCAATTCTCTTAGGAAACTTAAACCTTGGGCTTTTTTGTAATGTATCTTTATCCTTGCAAAATTTTTCATAACTTCCCCGAGTTTATTAGTTATGCATTTTATAAGGGTCTGCTGATGAAGTAAATGAATATATATGCTAGATTTATGGTGAAAGCATTATAATTAATTTAGTAAATCATAATTTCTACATCTAAAAATTAAAACTAGAACATGGAAATGAAATGTTTCTTCAGACATTTCTTCAGAAAACATTTCATATTCTAATTATCTTTAGAGTCAACATTTTGATGTCATTTTAGAATACTTGATTCTCATCTCTGTTAACCTTTAATTAATTTTGCACAGTTAAGTGCCATAATCTATATTAAAATGTCATTTTCCATTGTTATTAGCACCTTACAAATTGAAATGTAACATAATACTTTGCATGTGATTAAAATCCGTTTGGTAAAGTTTTTAATTACTATATTTTTATACTACAAGTGTATGCTGTTAACATAATTAGAAGTATGAAAGCTAACAAGGCTGGAGGCGGTGGCCCATGCTGCTTATCCCAGCACTTTGAGAGGTGCAGGCAGGATAACTTGGGCCCGGGAGTTCGAAACCAGCCTAGCAACAAAGGGAGACTCACTCTACAAATAATGTAAAAATTAGCCAGGCGTGGTTGGCCATGCTTGTGGTCCTAGCTACTAGGGAGGCTGAGGCAGGAGGATTATTTGAACCCAAGCGGTCAAGGCTACAGTGAGCAGTGATTGTACCACTGCACTCCAGCCTAGGTGACAGAGCGAGACTCTCAAAAAAAAAAAAAAGCTATGTAAATGACTTCATACAACCTTTGAAATTATTCTGAAGGCAAGCGAGTATTCTGATGTATTTTGTACATTATTTTTAATGTGTCATTTTTCAAATTATCTGTGTGGAAGCACATTTGTTTTATACTCCTATAAAACTCAAACATTGCTTGAACTATTAGTCTTTAATTGTGTTTGTTTAAAACATATCCGTTCCATTGATTCTATTTTTTTCTAGTTAATTTTCGTGGTTCTGAAATAATATTTCAGCTCTGAGCATCTTTGCTCAGTCAGCACTCTCCTTCACCTCCTTGTTGATGCTTTCCAAATCTCCCGCATGTTGTGGGTGCATCCAAGAGTTAAGAACAGGGTGTCAAAGGTGACAGTTTTCACTTCCTAATTGGATGATCACTGGGTAAGTGACTTGACACCTGTGTGCCTCAGTTCACTTATCTGCAAAATAATAATAAGTCCTGCATGGAAGACGTGATTTGGAATTGGTGCGGTTTCTAAAGAAAGGGCCAAGCAAAATATGACTGCTGAAACCTGGTTCTGTCTCCACAATAAGTTCTCCTTCCTAGATAGATTTTTACTTCTACTTATTTGCTTATTAAATGAAAATATTTTCAAACTAGGCTATATTAATGTAAAAGTCCAAGATATGGGCAAAAGAAAGCAATCACGATAGGAAGATTCCCTTCAATAGACCTCTATATGAACGAATGGACATCCTGCCTTAATAATTTTATTGACAAAAATAAAGATGATTAAACTTGATGTGTGATTATTAACTGGAATGCAATTGTAATTAATAAGCATAGAGTGATTTTTCTTTTTGCAGTAAGCTTTCAAGATAATTTAGTTTCATGATATAATTTTTTTGTAGGAATACATTTACACATCTAGCAATAATTAGCTATAATTTCAGCTGAAGTTACAAATTGATTGGAATCTGCTGCTGGCATGTCTCCTGGATGAGCTGGGAGTGGGCAGATGGTTAGACTTATAGTTTCTAGTTTTACCAATTAGGTGAAAAAAAATTTTCAAGTTAATTCCAGGCAGATTTCTGTGAGGTAAAGCAGGCCAGATTAAGTACCCAGGCTTTGTCTGGAATCTTTGGTTTGAAATAAGGGATTCTTAAATCTCTTGGATATAATATTTACTAACACCCGAGGTAATTTCTGGAAGATTATTTTAAAGTCAATCCTTCTCATTGACACTTAGGCCTGTAATGAAGTGTAGAGCATCCAAACAGGATACTTTCTGTGTTCCAGGCATATTCCAGTAAAATAGGAATCCAAAGACATTCTTTTAAGCAGGGTTTTCAGAAATAGATTATGGCTGCTTGTTCTCTCAGACCCTCTTCCATAGGGCATTTGTGAGCCCAGAAATCCTAACCATTAGACCACCAAGGAAGCATTTGAAACATTACATTTAGTTGGCCATTTAAGGTGTAAGAAACAATGCTTGATAGAATATGTGGAATCATAGGATACACAGCAGAGGATGATGAATTTCGAGTATACAACCTAATTCAGAATTTTCATCTTACTGATATTTTTTCACCAGTTCTCACTCGCAGCTATTTACTTGGCTTCCTATCTCACTTAGAACAGTGAAGCCATCAAAGAGAGCTTGCATAACCTCCCAGCACTGCATCTACCCACCTACCTAAATCTCTGCTCACATAATCTGCCTTTTATGACTATGAATGAATGGTTTATGTTCCCATCAAAAGTCAACTCCTGTACAATAGAGTCCACCTCCTTTGCCTTCTCAAGTTTATTGCTATGCAGTTTTCTGTATGTCTACTTCATCAATTGTTCTTTTCTTTTTATGGGGTCTTTTCTGTTGGCAAACAAAAACTGTTATTTCTTGATTTTTTGGCACCATTTGCCCACTTAATAATGGCATAATTTCTCTTCTATTTGTTTTCTATTTGCCCACCTGTTCTTTTTTCTCCTTCTCCTGCCTTCTTTTGGACCAAGCAAGTATCTTTAGTGTTCTATTTTTATCTCTATTATTGGCTTATTATGTATTACCTTGGATTTTTTTTTTTTTTTACTTTTTAGTGGTTGTTTTAGTGGTTTGCTTTTTAATGGTTATGCATCTTTAACTTAATGTGATAATTCTTCATTGTAATCTAAGATTCTTACAACAGTATACTTCCATTTGTCCTTTTGGGCAATTGTCCTACTTTTTATAAGCCCTGTGATAGGCATAGAGTGATTTTTGTGATGTAAACTTGGCTTTTGTTGGTTGAAAAAGCACCTATATTTTTGTTTTGGACAAATACATAAACATTCATTTACATTTATGTTTTTAATTTTAGAAACAAAAACCAAGAAATGTCTCCTTCCACAAACAAAGAGCTGATATTTGGCATCATGGTGGGCACTGCTGGAATCAGCTTGCTGCTCTTGTGGTACCACAAGGTCCGTAAACCAGGGAGAGCAATGAAGTTACCTAAATTTCTTTCTCTGGGTAATACATTTAATTCAATAACTTTGCAAGATGAAATACAAAATGACCAAGGAACAACAGTGATCTTTCAAGAAAGACAACTTCAGATACTGGAGAAGTTAAACGAATTACTGACAAATATGGAAGAACTCAAAGAGGAAATCAGATTTCTTAAAGAAACTGTTCCAAAGCTGGAGGAATATATACAAGATGAACTTGGAGGGAAAATAACTGTTCATAAGGTAAGCCCTCAGCACAGAGCAAGAAAAAGAAGACTCCCTACAATTCAAAGTTCAGCAACAAGTAATAGTTCAGAGGAAGCAGAAAGTGAAGGAGGGTAAGTTTCTTTAAGATATTTCTCATGTTGAATTGATTATTATCATTATTACTATTATTTAGGTATTTTCATTATGGATTCCAGTCATGTATTCTGCTGCTCACATAAAGTGAAAAGGAGTGATATTTTGACTGAGATTATAATTAAAGTCATATTCAGTAGTCAGTATTTAAGCTACTTTAGACCATACTGACCAAAGGAATATAAATAACTTGTAGCAGGTGGTATTATGTGAATATTGAGGAAGGCAGTAATTATTTGCCAAAGTGTATAACCTATTGTTTTAATGTGGCCACTGTGTGACTCCTTATATGAGAATTCTCTAGACCACTCCTGTTCAAAAGAACTTTCTGCAGTGATGGAAATGGTCCCAGTCTGTGCTGCCCAATATGGTAGCCACTAGCCCCTTGTGGTCACAAAGCACTTGAAATGTGGCTAATGCAACTGAGGAACTGAAGTTTTCTTTTATTTCATTGAAGTTGTAATTATATTTAATTGTAATTAATTTAAATTTAAATAGCCATTTGGGCTACTGGCTACTGAATTGTAATGCAGGTCAAAAAAGACTTGAGAATATATAGGTGATTCTGTCTCATTTTTGCATGGGTTAATCCATTGAATTCTAACACCAGAAACATCAACAAATATTTTTTTAGGGAAAAGCAAGTAATGTGTGAATAAAGAAATTGTGCCTGACTAGTGTTTTTGAGGAATAAAATAGGCAGGTAAAAAAAGGAGCCCTAGTGAATATGATACAGCCTGAAATTCTTGAGGGCAGTGACCTTGTGTTTTCATTGTAAATAATCCTAACACATTATTTCTGTGCGTAGCACAGAGTAGATGCCAGTAAAGATTTCTTGAATGAATGAATGATCTGCTAAATTACCATGGAATTGGGAGAAGAAATCTGGAAGGAGGAAACAAAGGATCTGGAGGGAGGTGCTAGGGATAAAAGCATAATTTCGTCGATTAAAAATGTAAATAGTTGATCAGGTCTTTGACATCAGTGCTAGGACTGGAATTGTTTAGCCTCTTTGTAAGTGAACTAGAACAATGACTCTCAATAGTTTTCAAATAGGGCAGAGCCACAAATGATAGCTCTAGGAAGATCTAAAAAATTTGTGTTCTTGAACAGCAACAAAAAGTTGTTGACTGGTTTTAAAATAGGGAAGGGAACTATTCAGAAGGAATCTAAAATAGTCTTAAGTCATTTGAAACTGTAACTCAGAAAAGAGACCTAGTACTTATTTATTATGGATGTAGAAAACAGCAGGTTAGTACTCTAATAATAACAAAAATCCCAACATAGCATTGAGCATCATTGAGAGTTATCGAAGACAAACCAGATGGTTATCCTACCTGTACGTAAATCTATGGTATTTCCTCATCGTGTGTCCTGTGTGCAGTTTTGGCAATTGCATCTTAGAAAAGACCTAATGCAACTAGGGACTAACCAGAAAAGATCCACTAGACTGAGAGGAAAAATCCAGTTATGCTAAAGGAGTGTAGACCAAAAGGGTGAATGGCCTTCGATCTAAAAAGACACGGGTTAAGTTGAGCATAGGCTTATTCAAGAAGTTCTAAAATTCTAGAAAAAGAGGCAAACTGATAAGTTTAGGATTCATTTAGGACAAGTATAAAGAAGATAATTATGGGACTTAATGAATTTCAAGTAATGATGTAGGCACAGATTTTTTATGTGGGTTCAAGAAGGATTTGTGAAAGTTATGAATGACAGTAACGTACAGCTAGTTGAAAAAACTAGACATGTCAAAATTTTAAGACTGATGTCAGGAGAGACATTCCCTCCTCTTGCTTGATCCTAGGTGCCTTTGTTAGCAATAAAATACTAGAGTAGATGCAGTACATCCCCAGTGCCTTGAACTATATTACAGAAAATGGCACTCAGTAAAGAAGGGGAGAAGCTTTTTCCTGTTTAGCTCTCCTTTAGAAAAATAAACAAAACAAGCAGACAAACAATTTGGATTTTTTTGAGAAAGGAATAAGATACAAAAAATTTAGATGTGAAATCATTCTAAATAAGCATGTAGAAACTAACTTTAAATAAATAAAATATTTTTTAAAAACAAGGTTTTTGTAAAGTACGTTTGTGTAAATTTTAGATTGCCTGTCTTTTTATAATCTCCTGTGGGACTGAAGACTGGCCATGGGGAGTAGAGTCATACCCTCTTTCCTACTTTTAAGGTGGGATGTGCTCTTCATACACAAGTGTCCTTGATAGCAAAAATTAAAACATTAAGTGACAGTTACATGTTCCATATGTAACATTTCTCTTTTACAATAGGTACCTGAAGATTTTTACTTCTTTTCA
The DNA here is from genome assembly GCF_007565055.1 of Rhinopithecus roxellana. Lineage (NCBI taxonomy): Eukaryota > Metazoa > Chordata > Mammalia > Primates > Cercopithecidae > Rhinopithecus > Rhinopithecus roxellana. The sequence goes on from NC_044565.1 coordinate 80,071,496, forward strand.
AAAAATGGATATCAGCCACAATTTTCTAATACTATTTGTTTCACATAAGAAAGGAAAAATATCTAATTCTATCCTTAGTTGTTGACAAAAACTTGAGTGGAGGACTCATGAAATTTGGGTAGATCAGTTGAACACATTTTCTGTAACCATTAGAATCTCTTGTATGCTGTCTCTTAGTACACAAGTATTATTATGGACCTATGCATTTATGCCTTTTCTGGGGCTCAGCTGATTTTCTGCTAGGTATGGTGGTGATGAACAATGCTCAGATTCTCATAAGGTGGCCCTCAGAGGAGTCTGTTAAGTTTGTGTCTGTGTCCTTTTTAGCACTAGTGTTAACATTTTGGAAAGCATCTTTGCTTCTTGGTAATCACATGCTTTTACTTTTTTTTTTTTTTTTTTAATTTTTTTGTCACTCCAAGACAGAATCAGCTACTGCTGTGGCAGCCTCAGTTTCTTTCGGTGAGAATAGTATTCAACTCCAAAAGCTGGGTATATGGGGGAGTACTATTTTTAGGGAGGACGGTATCAGAGGCTGGTTGGGTCCCTTTGAGGACACGGTAAAAAATATACTCTTAAGGTCTCTAGTTCACATTGATGTTTTCATTTAAATTTGAGTGATTTCTGAAAACTTTTCAGTTCATTTTATTTTTTAAGCTTCCTACTTCTCTTTGTCATATTTGACTTATGTTGCTTTATCACTCTATGGGTCTAAAACTATTATTTGAGTTACAATATTATATGAAGCTTTAGAAGCATCTTTTTAAAAAGTTAACTTTTATTCCAGTTGAAAGTAACAAATTCATTATTCTTTCAGTTCACTGTGAGCTTTAGGAAGAATAGATGAGTTTCAAAATTAGACTCAGGGTTGTATAGTGATCATATGGGTCTTTTTTCTTTTTTTCTTGCCCTACGTACTTTCATTTAGTGTCTGGTTCATATGATACCCTCATATAGTATCAACAGAAACAGTACTGATTATTCGAAAAGAAAACAAAACCCCACGAATCCACTCCCAGAATACCATAGTAGCAGGCATAGTATGTATTACCTTAGATAATATTACTTCATAAATAATAGAGAATGATGATGAAAGTAAGACCACAGACAGATACAGGTTTTTGAGGTTTTATTTGAAACTCTTAACTTTCACTTTTATGAGCCAAAAATATAGAAGTGCTTTTTGTTCATTTGTGTTTTTACTCTTACCATTATTTGCTCCTGTCAAGTCAGTTTTAATGTGGAACTTCAGTTGTTGAAAGCATGGAGATAAACAGAGATTCAGAAGCTCATTGTGTGGTGATTTATATGCCTTGCTACTATAGTTGTCTAAATTTGCAAAACAAAGTTGTTTTCTACTTCTGATCTTTTAAAAAAGGAAACATCACGTATGTAATTGAAGTACCCACTCTACTCCTTTCTCTCAGGGAAATTATCATATTGAAGTTGGTGTGCATTCTTCCTTTGAAAGTAGTAATGTTTCTCCTGCATGTGCACTTTTATATAAACAAGACATAAATGGTTTTTTGTTCTTACAATTTACATACATGTCATTATATGGCACACACATTTTGTAACATGCTTTGAAATACATTTTTTTGAGTTTTTTTATATCTATATGTATATGCATAAAACTATTTCTTTCTTTTTAACTGCTATGCTGCATTCCTTCGAATGAATATACCTTAGTTTATTTCCCTGTTGATGGATGTTTAGGTCATCATGCTTTTGCTCCTTTTTTCTTTTATTGAATTCTGGGATACACGTGCAGAACGTGCAGGTTTGTTACATAGTTAGACATGTGCCATGTTGGTTTGCTGCACCCATCAACCCGTCATCTATGTTAGGTATTTGTCCTAATGCTGCTACCCCTCCCCATACTCCCCACCTGCTAACAGGCCCCGGTGTGTGATGTTCCCCTCCCTGTGTCCATGTGTTCTCATTGTTCAACTCCCACTTAGGAGTGAGAATATGCGGTGTTTGGTTTTCTGTTCCTGTGTTAGTTTGCTAAGAATGATGATTTCCAGCTTCATCTGTGTCCCTGCAAAGGACATGAACCCATTCTTTTTTATGGCTGCATAGTTTTCCGTAGTGTATATATGCCCCATTTTCTTTATCCAGTCTATCATTGATGAGCATTTCGGTTGGTTCCAAGTCTTTGCTATTGTGAATAGTGCTGCAATAAACATACATCTGCATGTGTCTTTATAGTAGAATGCCTTATAATCCTTTGGGTATATACCCAGTAATGGGATTGCTGGGTCAAATGGTATTTCTAGTTCTAGATTCTTCAGGACTTGCCACACTCTCTTCCAAAATGGTTAAACTAATTTATACTCCCACCAACAGTGTAAAAGTGTTTCTATTTCTCCACATCTGTTGTTTCCTGACATTTTAATGATCACCATTCTAACTGGTGTGAGATGATATCTCATTGTGGTTTTGATTTGCACTTCTCTGATGAACAGTGATGATGAGCTTTTTTTCATACATTTGTTGGCCACATAAATGTCTTCTTTTGAAAAGTGTCTTTTATATCCTTTGCCCACTTTTTGATGGGGTTGTTTGCTTTTTTCTTGTAAATTTCTTTAAGTTCCTTGTAGATACTTAATATTAGCCCTTTGTCAGACAGATAGATTGCAAAACTTTTCTCCCATTCTGTAGGGTGCCTGTTCACTCTGATGATACTTTCTTTTGCTGTGCAGGAGCTCTTTAATTAGATCCCATTTGTCAATTTTCGCTTTTGTTGCAATTGCTTTTGATGTTTTAGTCATGAAATCTTTGCCCATGCCTATGTCCTGAATGGTATTGCCTAGGTTTTCTTCTAGGGTTTTTATGGTTTTTAGGTCTTACACTTAAGTCTTTAATCCAATCCATCTTGAGTTAATTTTTGTATAAGGTGTAAGGAAGGGGTCCAGTTTCAGTTTTTTGCATATGGATGGCCAGCCAATTTTCCCAACACCGTTTATTAAATAGGGAATCTTTTTCCTATTGCTGTTTTTGTCAGGTTTGTCAAAGATCAGATGGTTGTACATATGTGGTGTTACTTCTCAAGCCTCTGTTCTGTTCCACTGGTCTGTATATCTGTTTTGGTACCAGTACCGTGCTGTTTTGGTTACTGTAGTATAGTTTGAAGTCAGGTAGCGTGATGCCTTCAGCTTGGTTCTTTTTGCTTAGGATCATCTTGGCTATACAGGCTCCTTTTTGGTTCCATGTGAAATTTAAAGTAGTTTTTTTCTAATTCTGTGAAGAAAGTCAATGGTAGCTTGATGGGAATAGCATTGAATCTGTATATTACTTTGAGGAGTGTGGCCATTTTCACGATATTGATTCTTCCTATCCATGAGCATGGAATGTTTTTCCATTTGTTTGTGTCCTCTCTTATTTCTTTGAACAGTAGTTTGTAATTGTTGAAGAGGTCCTTCACATCCCTTATAAGTTGGATTCCTAGGTATTTTATTCCTTTCGTAGTAACTATGAATTGGAAGTTACTCATTATTTGACTCTCTATGATTGGTTTATAGGAATGCTTGGGATTTTTGCACAATGATTTTGTATGCTGAGACTTTGCTGAAGTTGCTTATCAACTTAAAGAGATTTGGGGCTGAGACAATGAGGTTTTCTAAATATACAACCATGTCATCTGCAAACAGATATAATTTGACTTCGTCTCTTCGTATTTGAATACCTTTATTTCTTTCTCTTTCCTGATTCCTCTGGCCAGAACTTCCAGTGCTATGTTGAATAGGAGTGGTGAGAGAGGGCATCCTTGTCTTGTGCCAGTTTTCAAAGGAAATGCTTGCAGGTTTTGCCCATTCAGTATGATATTGGCTGTGGTTTTGTCATAAATAGCTTTTATTGTTTTCAGATATGTTCCATCAATACTTAGTTTATTGAGTGTTTTTAGCATGAGGGGGTGTTGAATTTTATTGAAGGCCTTTTCTGTCTCTGTCAAGATAATCGTGTGGTTTTTGTCATTGGTTCTGTTTATGTGATGGATTATGTTTACTGATTTGTGTAGGTTGAACAGCCTTGCATCCCAGGGATGAAGGCAACTTGATCGTGGTGGATAAGCTTTTTGATGTACTTTTGATTTGGTTTGCCAGTATTTTACTGAGGATTTTTGCATTGATCTTCCTCAGGGATATTGGCCTGAAATTTTCTTTTTTTCTTGTTGTGTCTCTGCCAGGTTTTGGTATCAGGATGATGCTGGGCTAATAAAACGAGTTATGGAGGAGTCCCTCTTTTTCTGTTGTTTGGAATAGTTTCAGAAGGAATGGTACCAGCTCCACTTTGTGCCTCTGGTAGAATTCAGCTGTGAATCTATCTGAACCTGGGCTTCTTATGGTAGGCTATTAATTACTGCCTCAATTTCAGAACTTGTTATTGGTCTATTCAGGGATTTGACTTCTTCCTGGTTTAGTCTTGGGAGGGTGTGTGTGTCCAGGAATTTATCCATTTCCTGTGGATTTTCTAGTTTATTTGCATAGAGGTGTTTGTAGTATTCTCTGATGGTAGTTTGTATTTCTGTGGAATCAGTGGTGATCTCCCCTTTATCATTTTTATGGTGTCTATTTGATTCTTCGCTTTTTTTGTTCTTTATTAATCTGGTTAGTGGTCTATCTATTTGTTAATCTTTTCAAAACACCAGCTCCTGGATTCACTGATTTTTTGAAGATTTTTTTGATCTCTCTCTCCTTCAGTTCTGCTCTGATCTTAGTTATTTCTCATCTTCTGCTGGGTTTTGAATTTGTTTGCTCTTGCTGCTCTAGTTGTTTTAATTATGATGTTAGGGTGTCAATTTTAGATTCCTGCTTTCTCCTGTGAGCCTTTAGTGCTATCAGTTTCACTCTAAACACTGCTTTAGCTGTGTACCACAGATTCTGGTACGTTGCATTTTTGTTCTCATTGGTTTCAAAGAACTTATTTATTTCTGCCTTAATTTTGTTGCTTACCCAGTAGTCATTCAGGAGCACGTTTTTCCATTTCCATGTAGTTGTGTAGTTTTGAGTGAGTTTCTTAACCTTGAGTTCTAATTTGATTGCACTGTGGTCTGAGAGACTGTTTGGTATGGTTTCCATTCTTTTGCATTTGCTGAGGAGTCTTTTACTTCCAATTATGTGGTTGATTTTAGAATAAGTGCTATATGGCGCTGAGTAGAATGTATATTCTGTTGATTTGGGGTGGAGAGTTCTGTAGATGTCTATTAGGTCTACTTGGTTCAGAGCTGAGTTCAAGTCCTGAATATCCTTGTTAATTTTCTGTCTAATTGATCTGTCTAATATTGACAGTGGGGTGTTAAATTCTGCCACTATTATTGTGTGGGAGTCTAAGTCTCTTTGTATGTCTCTAAGAAATCGCTTTATGAATCTTTGTGCTTTTGTATTGGGTGCATATATATTTAGGATAGTGAGCTCTTCTTGTTGAATTGATCCCTTTACCATTATATAATGCCCTTCTTTGTCTTTTTTGATGTATGTTGGTTTAAAGTCTGTTTTATCAGAGACTGATGCTGCAAATCCTGCTTTATTTGCTTTCCATTTGCTTTGTAAATCTTCTTCCATCCCTTTATTTTGAGCCTATGAGTGTCTTTGCATGTGAGATGGGTCTCCTGAATACAGCACACCAATGGGTCTTGACTCTTTATCCAGTTTCCAGTCTGTGTCTTTTGATTGGGGCATTTAGCCCATTTACATTTAAGGTTAATATTGTTATGTGTGAATTTGATCCTGTCCTTATGATGCTAGCTGGCATCATAAGTTGATGCCCATTAGTTGATGCAGTTTCTTCATAGTGTGGATGGTCTTTACATTTTAGTATGTTTTTGCCATTTCTGGTACTGGTTTTTCCTTTTCATGTTTAGTGCTTCCTTCAGAAGCTCTTGTAAGGGAGGCTTGGTGGTGACAAAATCCCTCAGCATTTGCTTGTCTATAAAGGATTTTATTTCTCCTTCACTTATGAAGCTTAGTTTGGCTCGATATGAAGTTCTGGGTTGAAAATTCTTTTCTTTAAGAATGTTAAATATTGACCCCCACTCTCTTCTGGCTTGTAGAGTTTCTGCAGAGAGATTTCCTGTTAGTCTGGTGGGCTTCCCTTTGTGGGTAACTCGACCTTTCTCTCTGGCTGTCCTTAATATTTTTTCCTTCATTTCAACCATGGTGAATCTGACAATTATGTGTTTTGGGGTTTCTCTTCTTGAGGAATATCTTTGTGGTGTTCTCCATATTTCCTGAATTTGAATGTTGGCCTGTCTTGGTATGTTGGGGAAGTTCTCCTGGATAGTATCCTGAAGTGTGTTTTCCAACTTGATTCCATTTTCCCTGTCACTTTCAGGTACACCTGAATGTAGGTTTGGTCTTTTCACATAGTCTCATATTTCTTGAAGGCTTTGCTCATTCCTTTTCATTCTTTTTTTCTCTAATATTGTCTTCATGCTTTATTTCATTAAGTTGATCTTCAGTCTCTTATATCCTTTCTTCTGGTTGATCAATTTGGCTTTTGATACTTGTGTATGCTTCATGAAGTTCTTGTGCTATGTTTTTCAGCTCCTTCAGGTCATGCATGGTCATTTATGTTCTTCTCTAAACTTGTTATTCTTGTTAGCAATTTCTCCAACCTTTTATCAAGGTTTCCTTGCATTGGGTTAGAACTTGCTCCTTTAGCTCAGAGGAGTTTGTTATTACCCACCATCTGAAGCCTACTTCTGTCAATTCGTCAAACTCATTCTCTGTCCAGTTTTTTTCTCTTGCTGGCAAGGAGTTGTGATCCTTAGGAGGAGAAGAGGCATTCTGTTTTTTGGAATTTTCAGCCTTTTGACACTGGTTTTTCCTCATCTTTGTGTATTTATTTACCTTTGTTCTTTGTTGTTGGTGACCTTCTGATGGAGTTTGTGCGTGGTCTTCCTTTTTGTTGATGTTGATGCTATTGCTTTCTGTTTGTTAGTTTTCCTTCTAACAGTTAGGCCCCTCTTCTGCAGGTCTGTTGGAGTTTGCTAGGAGTCCACTCCAGACCCTGTTTCCCTGGGTATCACCAGTGGAGGCTGCAGAACAGCAAAGATTGCTGCCTGCTCCTTCCTCTAGAAGCTTCATCCCAGAGGGGCACCTGCCAGATGCCAACTGGAGCTCTCTTGTGTGAGATGTCTGTTGACCCTGCTGGGAGGTGTCCCCCAGTCAGGAGGCACAGGGATCAGGGACCTACTTGAGGAGGCAGTCTGTCCCTTAGCAGAGTTTGAGCACTGTGCTGGGAGATCCACTGCTCTCTTTAGAGCTGGCAGGTAGGAATATTTAAGTCTGCTGAAGCTGTGCCCACAGCTGCCCCTTCATCCAGGTGCTCTGTCCCAGGGAAATGGGAGTTTTATGTGTAAGCCGCAGACTGAGGCTACTGCCTTTCTTTCAGAGATGCCCTGCCCAGAGAGGAGGAATCTAGAAAGGCAATCTGGCTACAGCTGCTTTGCAGTGCTGCAGTGGGCTCTACTCAGTCTGAACTTCCTGGTGGCTTTGTTTACACCATGTGGGGAAAACTGCCTACTCAAGCCTCAGTAATGGTGGACACCCCTTCCCCCACCATGCTGGAGCATCCCAGGTCAACTTCAGACTGCTGTGCTGTCAGCGAGAGTTTCCAGCCAGTGGATCTTAGCTTGCTGGACTCTGTGGGGGTGGGATCCGCTGAGCTAGGCCACTTGGCTCCCTGGCTTCAGCCCCCTTTCCAGGGGAGTGAATGGTTCTGTCTTGCTGGTGTTCCAGGTGCCACTGGGGAACCAAAAAAAAAAAAAAAAAAAAAATCCTGCAGCTAGCTTGTTATCTTCCCAAACAGTCACCCAGTTTTGTGCTTGAAACCCTGGGCCCTTGCAGCACAGGTACTGGAGGGAATCTCCTGGTTTGTGGGTTGTGAAGACCATGGGAAAAGTGTACTATCTGGGCCGGATATCTCTGTCCCTCACGGCAAGTCCCTCACAGCTCCCCTTAGCTAGGGGAGGGAGTTCTCCAGCCCCTTGCACTTCCTGGGTGAGGCAAAACCCCACCCAGCTTCACCTCACCCTCCATAGGCTGCACCCACTGTCTAACCTGTCCCAGTGAGATGCACCAGGTACCTCAGCTGGAAATGCAGAAATCGCCCACCTTCTGCATTGGTCTCGCTGGATGCTGCAGACCGGAGCTGTTTCTATTTGGCCATCTTGCCCGGGAATCCTCATGTTTTTGCTCTTATAAACAATTCTTTATTGAAACACCTTCCTTCATAGTTCCTTAGGCATATGTGGAAGAATTTCTTGAAAGTATACATTTGAAGTCTATATAATAGACTACATTATTATTATATATTACTAAATTATTCCGTAAAGTATACCAAGTTACCATCCTGTGAGCAGTATATGAGAATTCTTATCTTCCCATACAAATTTTTGTATTGTCAGACTTTTTAATTTTAGCCAACCTGATGAAGATGAAATCGTAACTAATTATTTTTCAATTTGTATTTCCCTGAACACCAGTAAGATTGAACTTTTCATCATTCATTTGCCATTTAGTCCTCTTCTATGAATTTCTTTTAAAAAAAGAAAAGTTGACATTAACAATTGAAGTCCCCATATTCATTCAGTGTGAGTGTCTACTCTGTGACAGGCACTGTCTGGACCCTGGAGATCTAGCAGGAACAAAGTAAAGTCTCACAAGTAAAACAGATTTTTTTAAAAGAAAATCTAGCAAGATGTTTAAGAGTGATGCTTTTGGTCTTTTAGGGTTCTATTAACTAGAACCCTAAAGGCCAAGAAAAAAGCAATTAAGTGCGAAGCACCTTTCCATCCTGCAGCCAGATGCTAGACCTTCCTGGGCAGGACTTGTTAAGAGATTGAAGCCACTGCCAGCATGAGCAGCCATCCACGTGCCACCCATGAAAGGAACTGCTAAAGGTTGAGTGCAGCATTTCTCCCTGGAAAGTTGTTCACGTTCTGGGCATCCCACTAGTATAGTGGGTATATACCAGCTTTCATAAGAAGCTTTTATAAAAAGCTGGATGCTATGGGAACGGATGCCATTGCTCAAGCACAATGTGTAGCATGGGAAGAGAGAAGAGAATGGAGTACAGAGCTTTCTGGAACCAGTACTGAAGGAGTGGATAGAGGTGGATAAGCCTGCAAAAGAAGACAGATGACTGGTCAAAGCAGTGAGTAGGGAACCAGAGGACAAAGTGTCACAGAAACCAAGAGAGGACAAGATTTCCAGAATAGTGGTAAAAAACCACAGGTTTTAGAACCATTCTGACCCAAGCAAGAATCCTGGTTCAGCCTTTAACTAGCCGTGTAACTTCACTTCTCCAAACCTCAATTTATTTATCTTAAAATGTGGTTAATAATGCATGTCTCATGTTGTTTTAGATGCTAATGAAAGTTGAGATAATAAAATCACTTTGCACTATATCTAAAATCTTTTTTAAAATGAATTGTTTTATAAATTAGAAGGAAATGATCAGATGTATTAAATGTACTAGAACAGGAGTTGGCAAACGTTTTCTGTAAGAATTTTAGGCTGTATATTTCATGAATCCTTCATTGTGCTCCATTCTATTATATATGCATTTTTCATGTTAAACTGCAGTTAAACTCTTCCCGTATCCTTCTAAATTAACTTTGCGAAGTTGGAGTATAGTCTTTTCCCCCTTAGGCTATGCATTAATTGAGGCTTTCTTTTCACTGTGACTTTATAATGTCTAATATACAATATTTCTACTCCCCATGTCTTTACTCTGCACAGTCACCTTGCCCTTCCCCCTACCAACTAAGAAAAAAAGACGGTCATATGGCCATGCCAACAGGTGAAGTGTATAAGGTGTCTGTGTATTTTATGTAGCTTCAGAGTCAGATTGAAATTGCTAGGCACAGGTTTAGTCTTGTCATTTTGTTTACACATAGGGGAAAACAATTCTGTTTATTAAACATTTTGTGTAACTGCACCACCCAAGTTCTGCCAAGCTGAAAACTTGGACCTTTTCTATGTAGTGACTTTTTAGTTTTAGTTTTCATAACCTGGAGATGAGGCTGTTGTTTTTGCATGATGTATGTAGTGTCTCATAACTGGAGTTTGCTTTAGTTTTATAGTATCTGTACTCCTTGGATTTTTCAAGAGTTATTTTGTAAACAGATGAGGTATTTCTCATTGAAAACACAATTTTAAAAAACAGCCAATCTTAAAAAAAAAAAAAAAGAATTTTAGGCTCTGAGGACCGCACAGCCTCCATCTCAAAACTCTGCCATTGTAGTGTGAAAGCAGCCATAGGCAGTATGGGTATGGCTGCATTCCAATAAAACTTTATTTACAAAAACAGAGGCCTGGTAGATTAGGCCCACAGGGTGTAGTTTGCCAGCCTCCGAACTAGAAAAATGCATTTAACAGTAGCCTTTCACTTCTAATGTGTTTGGTCAAGTAAAATAGGAACTGAACTGTGTTTGCCGGATTTGAGTCTTCAAGAAGCTTTGCAGGAGAAGTTGCTGGGTAGTGATAAGTACAGAAACCTGATCTAGGCCTGGACAAATGAAAGAGAGGTAAAGATGTGGACACCAGAAGGGTAGACGCTTATTTCAAGGAACTTGACTTTAGATGGAGGAGGATGTGTGATTAAGAAGGGGTATCAGGTTCAGAGAACATATATTTTATGTTTCACTTTTTGTTTTTGTTTTCACCTGAGAGATACTTGAGCATATTTACGGGCCACAGGGAAGAAGCCAATACAGACGGCAAGAGTAAAGATGCAGGAAAAGGGCCTTTTAAAAAATATCAAAAACAAAACAAAGGAAATAACCTATGAAACAAGGTGTCACCTGACCTTTTTAGCAGCAGTACACCTTAGGTATTGGGATAACATGTCGAAGAAAGAATAGTGTCACTTGCAGACTCTAGGGAAACTTTATTAAGCTCAAGATAGTATCTGGTAACATGGAAACTGACAATATAAAGTAGCATTGCTGCCCCTAGTAAAGGAGTAAGTACTAGCTTGGAAAAGGTTAAGCTCTTCTCTACATTTTGTTATCTTCCTAATCAATGTCCCTGTTGCCATTAAATCTATAAATATAATAGCCAGTAGATTCTTAAGAAAGACAGAAAGAACACATTTGCAGATTCATTCATTTCTAAAACAAATGTTTTCTGAGCAGCCACTATGAGCTACACTCCTGTAGATGAGTACAGTGGTAACAAAGCCCTTGCACTCTTAGAGCTTATATGCTATTGGCCATGGATTCCAATTTGGACACGTTTGTCTTCTGAAGCCTCATCTAGTAATCTTCCTGTGCCTTCTTCAAAACTTGAAGTGTCCAATAACCATCCACTGTACCAGCACATCTACAAATGAATCTGGGTACCCCAATACCTTGACACCAAGAGTAATACTTAGATTTCTACAAGTCTCTAATGCTTAGTACAATCGATACAATATATACAAAATCAAAATTATGGTAATTCTACATGTTATATAAGGGAAAAAAAAAAAGACCCCAGTTCTGTGACTACACAGATATTACAGAAGAAAATGGAAGTCAACTCCATCAATAATTTTTTCCAGATCCTGTCCTAAATGTTTTATATTCATTATTTCATTTAATATACACATTAACTCTGAAGTTTTAGACACAAGGCAGTGGAGTCTGGGAAAGATTAGGCAACTCACTGGTAAGGGATAGAGTCTGTACACTTTACCACTCTGCTGCACTGCCTCTCGCCTTATTCATCCCCACTTAAGAAAGTACATGGGCATTTAGTGCTATAAATTTCCCTCTACACACTGCTTTAAATGTGTCCCAGAGATTCTGGTATGTTGTATCTTTGTTCTCATTGGTTTCAAAGAACATCTTTATTTCCGCTTTCATTTCGTTATGTACCCAGTAGTCATTCAGGAGCAGGTTGTTCAGTTTCCATGTAGTTGAGCGGTTTTGATTGAGTTTCTTAGTCCTGAGTTCTAGTTAAGAGAAAGCAGGAAAGATCTAAAATTGACACTCTAACATCACAATTAAAAGAACTAGAGAGGCAAGAGCAAACACATTCAAAAGCTAGCAGAAGGCAAGAAATAACTAAGATCAGAGCCGAACTGAAGGAGATAGAGACACAAAAAACCCTCCAAAAAATCAATGAATCCAGGAGTTGGTTTTTTGAAAAGATCAACAAAATTGACAGACCGCTAGCAAGGCTAATAAAGAAAAAAAGAGAGAGGAATCAAATAGATGCAATAAAAAATGATAAAGGGGATATCACCACTGACCCCACAGAAATACAAACTACCATCAGAGAATACTATAAACGCCTCTACGCAAATCAACTAGAAAATCTAGAAGAAATGGATAATTTCCTGGACACTTACACTCTCCCAAGGCTAAACCAGGAAGAAGTTGAATCCCTGAATAGACCAATAGCAGGCTCTGAAATTGAGGCAACAATTAATAGCCTACCAACCAAAAAAAGTCCAGGACCAGATGGATTCACAGCTGAATTCTACCAGAGGTACAAGGAGGAGCTGGTACCATTCCTTCTGAAACTATTCCAATCAATAGAAAAAGAGGGAATTCCTCCCTAACTCATTTTATGAGGCCAACATCATCCTGATACCAAAGCCTGGCAGAGACACAACAAAAAAAGAGAATTTTAGACCAATATCCCTGATGAACATTGACTGCAAAAATTCTCAATAAAATACTGGCAAACCGGATTCAGCAGCACATCAAAAAGCTTATCCACCATGATCAAGTGGGCTTCATCCCTGGGATGCAAGGCTGGTTCAACATTCGCAAATCAATAAACGTAATCCAGCATATAAACAGAACCAAAGACAAGAACCACATGATTGTCTCAATAGATGCAGAAAAGGCTTTTGACAAAATTCAACAGCCCTTCATGCTAAAAACGCTCAATAAATTCGGTATTGATGGAACGTATCTCAAAATAATAAGAGCCATTTATGACAAACCCACAGCTAATATCATACTGAATGGGCAAAAACTGGAAAAATTCCCTTTGAAAACTGGCACAAGACAGGGATGCCCTCTCTCACCACTCCTATTCAACATAGTGTTGGAAGTTCTGGCTAGGGCAATCAGGCAAGAGAAAGAAATCAAGGGTATCCAGTTAGGAAAAGAAGAAGTCAAATTGTCCCTGTTTGCAGATGACATGATTGTATATTTAGAAAACCCCATCGTCTCAGCCCAAAATCTCCTTAAGCTGATAAGCAACTTCAGCAAAGTCTCAGGATACAAAATTAATGTGCAAAAATCACAAGCATTCTTATACACCAGTAACAGAGAAGCAGAGAGCCAAATCAGGAATGAACTTCCATTCACAATTGCTTCAAAGAGAATAAAATACCTAGGAATCCAGCTTACAAGGGATGTAAAGGACCTCTTCAAGGAGAACTACAAACCACTGCTCAGTGAAATCAAAGAGGACACAAACAAATGGAAGAACATACCATGCTCATGGATAGGAAGAATCAATATCGTGAAAATGGCCATACTCCCCAAGGTTATTTATAGATTCAATGCCATCCCCATCAAGCTACCAATGAGTTTCTTCACAGAATTGGAAAAAACTGCTTTAAAGTTCATATGGAACCAAAAAAGAGCCCGCATTGCCAAGACAATCCTAAGTCAAAAGGACAAAGCTGGAGGCGTCACGCTACCTGACTTCAAACTATACTACAAGGCTACAGTAACCAAAACAGCATGGTACTGGTACCAAAACAGAGATATAGACCAATGGAACAGAACAGAGTCCTCAGAAATAATACCGCACATCTACAGCCATCTGATCTTTGACAAACCTGAGAGAAACAAGGAATGGGGAAAGGATTCCCTATTTAATCAATGGTGCTGGGAAAATTGGCTAGCCATAAGTAGAAAGCTGAAACTGGATCCTTTCCTTACCCCTTATACGAAGATTAATTCAAGATGGATTAGAGACTTAAATGTTAGACCTAATACCATAAAAACCCTAGAAGAAAATCTAGGTAGTACCATTCAGGACATAGGCATGGGCAAGGACTTCATGTCTAAAACACCAAAAGCAACGGCAGCAAAAGCAAAAATTGACAAATGGGATCTAATTAAACTAAAGAGCTTTTGCACAGCAAAAGAAACTACCATCAGAGTGAACAGGCAACCTACAGAATGGGAGAAAATTTTTGCAACCTACTCATCTGACAAAGGGCTAATATCCAGAATCTACAAAGAACTCAAACAAATATACTGAGAAAAAAACAAACAACCCCATCAAAAAGTGGGGAAAGGATATGAACAGACATTTCTCAAAAGAAGATATTCATACAGCCAACAGACACATGAAAAAATGCTCATCGTCACTCGCCATCAGAGAAATGCAAATCAAAACCACAATGAGATACCATCTCACACCAGTTAGAATGGCAATCATTAAGAAGTCAGGAAACAACAGGTGTTGGAGAGGATGTGGAGAAATAGGAACACTTTTACACTGTTGGTGGGATTGTAAACTAGTTCAACCATTATGGAAAACAGTATGGCAATTCCTCAAGGATCTAGAACTAGATGTACCATATGACCCAGCCATCCCACTACTGGGTATATACCCAAAGGATTATAAATTATTCTACTACAAAGACACATGCACACGTATGTTTATTGCGGCACTATTCACAATAGCAAAGACTTGGAATCAACCCAAATGTCCATCTGTGACAGACTGGATTAAGAAAATGTGGCACATATACACCATGGAATACTATGCAGCCATAAAAAAGGATGAGTTTGCGTCCTTTGTAGGGACATGGATGCAGCTGGAAACCATCATTCTTAGCAAACTATCACAAGAACAGAAAACCAAACACCGCATGTTCTCACTCATAGGTGGGAACTGAACAATGAGATCACTTGGACTCGGGAAGGGGAACATCACGCACTGGGGCCTATCATGGGGAGGGGGGAGGGGGGAGGAGGGAGGGATTGCATTGGGGAGTTATACATGATATAAATGATGAATTGATGGGTGCTGACGAGTTGATGGGTGCAGCACACCAACATGGCATAAGTATACATATGTAACAAACCTGCACGTTATGCACATGTACCCTAGAACTTAAAGTATAATAAAAAAATAAAAATAAAAAATAAACATTAATTTAAAATGATAAAAAAAAAAAAAAAAAAAAAAAGAAAGTACATGGTGTCAGAATGCTCTAAAAACAGTATCCTAGGGGATAAAGGGAAGGGGGATAAGGTGAAGGCATATGTGAAATACCTGCTGAATTCAGACTTCACCTCTCAAGGTGAATACCCATGTATGAAACTCACCTCAATTCAATTTGAATACCTTTTTAAGCCTAACCTAACTAAGAGGGAACAGGTGGGTTCAACCTACTGTATTTCATTAATTCTAAGATGAACATTTTTAACATTTTAAGTCTCGTAAATGGAGATATTTCTTACCATCAATTAATAGCATTATAGAACTGAATCATAATTTTCTTCTTTCTTACAATTGATGGTGTTTCTGACTCTATGAAATAGAAAGTAGATACCTTGGCCGGGCGCGGTGGCTCACGCCTATAATCCCACACTTTGGGAGGCCGAGGCGGGCAGATCATGAGGTCAGGAGATCGAGACCATCCTGGTGAACACAGTGAAACGCTGTCTCTACTAAAAATACAAAAAAATTAGCCGGGCGTGGTGGCGGGCGCCTGTGGTCCCAGCTGCTTGGGAGGCCGAGGCAGGAGAATGGCGTGAGCCCGGGAGGCGGAGGTTGCAGTGAGCCAAGATCGCACCACTGCACTCCAGCCTGGGCGACAGAGTGAGATTCCATCTCAAAAAAAAAAAAGAAAGAAAGAAAAAAGAAAGTAGATACCTTTGTGGGTGTAGGAGTTGGAAGTTGAAAGAGTTCCTGGCTTATAACTTTAGTTTTTTCAGAGAGGGTGGACTGTAGGCCATCTGCTAGGGTGGAGGTGAATGGACACTGACACATTTGAGGAAGAAGAGTGAGATGCTTTATTTTTCTCTTCCCTATACTATCCCTCTCCTGTCCTCTATCAGTTTCCATGTCTTAGGACTTTGACCTCCTTAAGAATCTGCACTAATGTGTTTGCTGTGGTGTTCCCAGTGCTTAGCACAGTTTATCATTCAGCACATGATACATTATCATGAAGTATTTGCGTTAATGATGAACATGTGAAGGAAGAACGTTTGGAAGAGCAGGTGTGGAGAGTAGAAGAGGTAATTAACTAGAAACATTAATAAGGATTACCCAGGAGGTGGTTTCCCCATTTGAGATTCAAGACTACGTGCCAGTCTTCACTGTTGGATGATTCTGTTTTTCAATAGTCATTGCCATTTCATATGAGAGTAAGAACCCTGGTGGTTGAATTGATCCAGATTTGGGGATTTTTAGGGTGAGCTTGATAGAGAGGCAAAAGGCGGAGGATGTGGAGAGTATAGAGAAGAAAACAAATTATCTAATGTTGCTAGAATGCATATATACTTGTTGGCCTGGAATACGTACTTTTTGTTTTCATTGTTTCAAAACTACTTCCAGCTTGTTTTTGCATCATTTCAAACCCTTGATTGTGTCCTGTTCTATATTCTTGACTAGAATGCTTTTAGTGAATTTATTTTATTTTTTGAAATTATTTTTTTAATTTTGATTTTTGTAGATTTAGAGAGTAAAAATGCAGTTCTGTTACATGGCTGTTTTGCAAAGTATGAGCTTTTAGTGTAACTATCACCCAAATAGTGTACATTGTACCCGTTAGGTAATTTCTCATCCCTCACCTCCTCCCACCCTCCCACCTTTAGAAGTGTCTACTGTCTGTTATTCCATGCTCAATGTCCATGTGTACACATTATTTAGTTCCTTATGAATGAGAATATGTAGTATTCGACTCTCTGTTTCTGAGTTATTCAGTGAATTAATTTTAATAACCTTCTTTCTCTCAAAAGAAAATAATACATGGATGAGAAAATTCTGAAAGTAGAATTTCTATAAAATAGAAATAACCAATATTTGTGCTATATTCATAAAAAAGCCATACTTCTTCTGCCTCGCAAGTCACATACAGACAGCTGTGTCATCTTGGTAACCAACTGCAAACAGGGAACTTACGTGGATAGAGTGTAATGTTGTAGTGGAAGGAAATACAGCAGTTTACCTGGTGCTAATTTAAAAATGAATATTGCTGTTACTGTCCACAATCAGGCACATTTGATAAACTATTTATAAAAACAACTAAATTAATGTAATGAATTGAATAGTTTGTATTATTATTATTGAAGAATAATACTACACTCAGATCAACTACAGATGTGTGTTTTTCAATAGCTGAATTCAGAGTACTTCACAATATTTGTTTTGAATAATGTGGAAAAACTTAACATTTGTCAATTCAAGTTAACTCAATTTTTAGTTTGGGACTTGTTCTTTGTGTTAAGGTTTCAGTCCCAGTCAGGGCTCTCCCCTTGTGCCTCCAACTTCTCCCCATGTGTAATATAGATTCTCTGAAGAGACTTGTCATCTCGGTTCCAGGAGGGGGACATCAGTCCTGGTATTGTTCCCTGTCTTTTCTAGACTCCAGCTTAGATAGGCAGCTTCTATGAGGTACCTCCAAAGACGCTTCTGCCTTGACTCTGGGGGTCGTCAATGACCCATATGTTCTGGAACAGAGCTACTCAAACTGTGGTCTGTGAACCAGCAACATCAGCATCCCGTCTTGCCTGTGGGAGTGTGGGAAATGCACATTCTCAGGACACACCTCGGACCTAGCGAATCGGAATGTCTGGGAGCAGTGCTCAGGAATCTGCATTTTAACAAGCTCTGTGAATGACTCTTATACACCCTAACATTTGAGAAGCTTTGTTCTAGAAGACTTTTTAACATCCACCTGAGCAATCATGATGAACTTTTCATTTTAATGAGTGGTAATTATGGTTAGAGATAAACAAAAGGTTCATTGGGCATAGTGAGTATAATGATGAAATATTGACCTTGGTGAGAATAGAGTGGCTGTTGTAGAAAAGGAGGAGGTTTGGGTGGCCATAGGGCATGATAAAAGCAGAAGGTACCTGGGGTCATAGAATTGATAATGAAGAGAATTGGGAATGAATTGAAGGATGAACATGTTTTAGATGCTTGTCATTATAAGGGGTTACTATTTGCTTTTGGGCTAAGTCTAATTTTGGTTCTCTTAAAAATAAGCCAAAAGGAGGCAATTTGCAGACATTTAGAGGGTTAGGTAAGTTCTTCACCTAGAACAATATTAAACAGCTTCTAGATATTATCTGTACTGGTATGATATTTCTTTTCTGATGTCTGAGCAGATCTGGATCTTCTTCCTCATCCCCCAAGTGCACCACACCCAAACACCTTTTGTTTGTGTCTGGATAATCATAGATTTGCTTGAATAGGGTCGAGGGAGTGATCTGACCTCTTTATTACCTCCACTGAGCAGCAAAGA
Source organism: Rhinopithecus roxellana (assembly GCF_007565055.1). Lineage (NCBI taxonomy): Eukaryota > Metazoa > Chordata > Mammalia > Primates > Cercopithecidae > Rhinopithecus > Rhinopithecus roxellana. The sequence goes on from NC_044565.1 coordinate 80,089,943, forward strand.
TTAACAATGTTGAGATTTAGTTACAAAAAATTATTTCCTTTGGGGTAGCTCAGTGAGCAGATGCTTCTTTCAGAGTCCATTGGTGGGAGTGTTAAACAACAAGCTGGCCCAATTTTTCAAAGAAAATTTCTTAGAGAAACTATAAGCATTACATATTCTGTTCTTGCAATGTGCAGAAGAGATCCTTTTGGAAAATGACAATCAGACCTTAGTGTGGCTTAAGAACAAAAGACAGTAATCTCACAAGAGAGGGAAAATTTAATAGATTGCTACAGAGACAGACAGTCCTCCTTGGGCTTCTTGTGCTCCCAGACATCTTGCTACATGAGCCACGCATGTAAGGCCCTGGTCATTCTTTATGTGGGCCATTTTTCAGGGTTGTGTTGAGCAACCTTGAAGAATGAGTTACTGTTTCCCTTCAGGACCAAGAGCAGGTTTAGCAGGTTTGCTTACTACTTACTGTAAAAGTGGTAGATCATTTCAGCTCAACCTTCTTTCCTGTAACACAATCCACTGTGAATGCAAGTGTCCTTGGGCCCTCTGCATTGCCCCTGTGGCAATGTGGGACCCAGGAAAACCAATATAAATGTCCTGGTGATCATGCTGCTTTGCTGTGCTGTAAGTAATGTAAGTCTTCTGTCTCTAACCCAGGAATCTCATGTCTTCTGCCGGCATCCATGAAACAGTAAGAGATTAATTTATTAGTTTGTATGTAAACTAAAATCAAATTACAAGTCCGACCATTGTATGCTGAACATTAGAGAGAGCTTTGGGTCTCTTAAAAGGAATTTGTTCAAGGGTTTCCTGCATTAGGGTGTTAGGAAGGGAGCAAAGGCTAGAGGTGGTAGTAGTATTTAGGATTAGGAGATTGCACAGTAAAAGAAAGTATTTGAGGGGGTGTTTCATGTCATAGGTAGTTATACAAATACACATATACCTGTTATGGGGACAGTAACCCAAATTGGTTTGGATAAGAAAGGATAGTGTTTCTTTTCTAATAACTGTTAACCTTGCGTTTAGGTGAGTATCAGTTGTTCTGAGGAGTAATCGTGGCACAGCATATCCCCGTAATCTGTACAAATGGCCCAAGCAGTCAGATGGCATACTTTACTGCTAAGGTGGATGAGGCTTGTTTCATTTGTGGGGGCAAGGACATGTGCTACTTATTAAACTTTTTTTTCCCTGCTCAATGTATCTTTAGGCCAAAGTCTCTAACAGTTGCTTTTCCATATCACTGAAGGATGCAAAAATCTGGGGTAAAGAATGTTCGAGTGAAAGAAGAAGGAGTTAGTAGGACAGGGATGTGGAAGGCAGCTGGTGAGAGAGATGGTCCAAGGTAAAGGATTGTGCAGGTGTCATATATGTTATTGTCCTCATCCAGCTGTTTTCCCACCCCTGGATTTGTTGGATAACTGCTTGAACAGTGAAGGTAGAAACACATTCCACAGCCATGTGAATTCCAACTTCTGAGAAAGCTGAGCTACAGAACAGTTCTAATATAAACTGATGTAATGAGATTCTAGAGTCTGCTGTCATCACATTCTGTGTTGTTACCATGTTAACTCCATATGCAGCTTGAGCATTCAGTCTTCTGTTTATGGCTTAAAGATGATGGCCTAGAAGGGAGGGGAGAGACTTACTTTGGATTAAATTCAAAATGGGAAAATGCTTAAGGTAAGCCTTAGAAAAAAACTTCAACATATGCTAAAAGAACATTGAAAATATTCATAAACCAACCTTTAGTGCTTCCTTTAGTTTCCCATAATAACTGGATATCCTGGACTGTCCAGATATTTACTTAAATCATTATCCCCAGAGAGATTCTGCTTCATCCATGGTTAATATTTTAAAATACAATTAGTCAACAGAATATAAGTTTATTCTCCTTAACTCCTTTAAATACAGTAGTTTAGTAGTCTCAAACAGATATTGTGGTTTATTACTTTTTTTTTTTTTGAGAAGGAGTCTCGCTTCTCACCCAGGCTGGAGTGCAGTGGTGCGATCTTGGCTCACGGCAACCTCTGACTTCCGGGTTGACACCATTCTCCCGCCTCAGCCTCCCGAGTAGCTGGGACTACAGGCGCCCACCACCACGACCGGCTAATTTTTTTATATTTTTAGTAGAGACGGGGTTTCACTGTGTTAGCCAGGATGGTCTCGATCTCCTGACTTCGTGATCCACCCGCCTCAGCCTCCCAAAGTGCTAGGATTAGAGGCGTGAGCCACTGCGCCCGGCCTGGTTTATTATTTTTAAAACCAGTTCTGTCTTTTCCTTTAGGAATCTTTTTGTTCTGGTATCCTGGCATATGCTTCCCCTGATCTTTCTACCTGCTTCCCTGATTTTATGAACTTCTCTTCCCAAGGTTTAATAGAGTGAGTAGGTACTATGTAGGCAGAAATAAGCTTTTAGACTTGTGTATTCTTTTGAGTACATCTGTGTGACCATTAGCTTCAGCTCCCCTTTCTTATTCCCTGCTGTTTCCATATTTGTATGGAAACAGTACCAGCTGGAGACACCAAAAGGTGGGTATTATCCTTCAGGAGGCTTGGCAGGTCTCCACTCTGCTCCCTATTTTTTTTTTTTTTTTTTCTTCATTTGACCCTTTTCTCACTCTAGCTGCTGCAAAGAGGACCAGAGCTTCCAGCGATGTTCTCCAGAAGATCAAGTTACTACAGACGCCCAGCATCGTGGAACCTCTTCTATTTCACAACCAAATATATCTCTTGGTCATAAAACGTCTTATTCCCCTGTAACATGTAAAGTCAATTCAGCCAAAGCAAGTAGAAGGTTATTATCTCTATCAAGTCCATCTTTCTCTGAAAGAAGATGTTCTTTATTTGTTGGATTTCAAAAAAGAAACGCTTCCCCATACCGGCAACAAAGTAGAGCTAATTTTGATTCTGAAGAAGACACAAGCTTCACTGATTTAAAATCTTCCTCAGACCATTTTGGTAGCTTTATGTCCTGCAGAAGACGTTTCTCATCCCGTAAACTAAGTATAGTTTCCTATTACAAGAGTGCCAATTTTTTTGATCCTAAGCAAGTGGCCAGAATATGTTTAATCTAAAAGAAATCGAAATCTTTTCTAAAACCTCAAATAATACTGATGCTAAAAAACATATAACCATCTCTGCTCCTGAATATAACACTAACAATTTTAAGAATTTTGAAACAAACACTACTTCTCCAGCCTTTGGGAACACTATTGATACAGCCTCCTATCAACAAAGCACATCATCCTTCTTTTCTCTTGCAAGTGATATTTCCTCTCCCAATCAACAAAATGGAATTGCCACTGATATTCAACAAAGGGGCCAATTATGTAAAGATTTAAAAGATTTCCTTCATCCTGGTACTGAAAGTTACAGCACAGATCATTCTCCAATCACCATTCAACAGCATCCCTCTCAAAGTGGAACTTTCCCATTCCTCCATAAAGCTGGATTTTCTTCATCTTATAAAAATCTGGTTGCTTTATCCCATTTCAAAACGAAGTAACTTCAGGCCCATCTGAAGATGAAGACTTTGCTGTCTTGTTTCAAGATGAAGACAGATCTTCACCTATTGAAATTCCTAAAATAAGGTCACCTCAGACTTTACCCTGTCTTAGAAGGGCACTTCAAATAGTTTTCCCACCAGTCACTTTCATAGTCTGTAGAATTCATTTCTCATAACTCCCCTTTCCTCACCAAGCTTCACTGCATTTTCTGAAAAAGATTCCTACATTGCAGTATAAATTTAATTGCTATACTTTTGAAAGTTAGTTTGCTGATGTTATTGGAGTATGGAAGTCAAAGATGATTTTGTTTTAAGCTTTTTTTCAGATTTACTGCTTAAAGATGGGCTAATCTCAGATTTCTGAGTGACTGATGTAATACTTTTGTGGTCTGAAAATAACATCAAGCCTTGATGTGTGGACCTTCTAAAAGTAATACATTCTTTGAGAGTTTAGTATCCCCTTTTATCATACTCTAATTGTTAGAAATAGTCTTCTTACATAATCTCTAGAGTTATATTCATCAGTACACACATTTTCATATATATCAGCCTTGCTAGCTATATTTCTCATGCCCGATGTTCCACTGACAGATGATGTTTTTATTAACACAAGAATCAAATTAGAAGTTAAAAATGTTTAGTGGAATATATAGAATATTTCGAAACCAGATATTTTAACTAAGTAATTTTAATACACATTCATGTATGTGCAAATCTGGGCATTCAAGGAATTCTGAAATCAGGAAAAAGTATGTATATTAGTCTCCCAAAATTTTATTTTTAAAAATGAATGTTTTTCATTTTTTCCCTTTGTATTAAACAAAGACTATTATAAAGTATCAAAGTAACTAATGAATGAAAATGCATGTAAGCAATTGAAAATACTTAAGTTAGAATACAATTAGATTTTATAGAGGAAAGGAATTTGCATTATTTCTAATTATCCTAATAAAATGTTCCCCAAATTTGTATCATGGGACTAAGGTGTTATTTTTACTTTTGAGGTTTTCTCTTCTTCTTAGCATGTGTCTTAAAAAATGGTCTTCTGATTTTAATTTTTAAAAATTGTGATAAATACAAAAGTTACCATCTTAACCATTTTAAAATGTGTGTTTCAGTGACATTAAGTACATTCACATTGTTGTACAGCCATCACCACCATCCGTTTCCACAACTCTTTTCTTCTTGGAAAACTGAAACTAAACTCTCCACCCATTAGATAAGAACTCTCTACTCCGCTCTCTCCCTAGCCCTTGTCAACCATCACTCTACTTTATATATATGATTTTGGCTACTGCAAGTACCTCATATAAGGGGAATCATATGGTATTTTGTGACCAGCTTATTTCACTTAGCATAGTGTATAATGTCCTCAAAGTTCATTCGTGTTTTAGCATATGTCAGAATGTCCTTCCTTTTTAAGGCTGAATAATATTCCACTGTATGTATATATCACATTTTGCATATCCTTTATCCATCAGTGGACAATTTGGGGCACTTCCATGTTTAACTATTGTGAATAATGCACTATCTATGAACATGTGCATGCAACTATCTGTTCGAAACCTTGCTTTCAATTCTTTTGAGTATATATCCAGAAGTGGAATTATTGGATCATATGGTAATTATATTTTAATTTTTTGAGGAACCACCATATTGTTTTCGATAGTGGCTGCACCATTTTACATTTGCACCAAGAATGTAGAAGGATTCCAATTTCTCCACTACCTTACCAACACTTACTATTTTGTTTTGTTTTGTTATAGTAGCCATCCTAATGGGTATGAGGTGGCATCTCATTGTGGGTTTTTATTTGAATATCCCTAATGATTAGTAACATTGAACATCTTTTTGTGTGACTGCTGCCTATTTGTATCCCTTCTTTGGAGAAATGCCAATTCAAGTCTCTTGATCATTTTTTTTTTAATCAGGTTTTATTTTGTTGTTGATTTGTAGGAGTTCTTTATATATTTTGGATGTTGACACTTTAAAAAAGATATAATTTGCAAATATTTTCTCCCAATGTGTAGGTTGCCTTTTTGCTGAGTATGTCCTTTGATTCTTAGAAGTTTTAGATTTTGAGGTAGTCTGGTTTATCAATTTTTTCTTTTATTGCCTATGCTTTTAGTGCCATAATCAATAAATCATTGCCAAATCCACTGTTGCGTTATGTTTTAAGAGTTTTATAGCTTTAGGTTTTACATTTAGGTCTTTGATGCATTTTGAGTTAATTTTTGTGTGTGATATTAAGTAATGGTCTTACTTCATTCTTTTATATGTGAATATCCAGTTTTCTCAACACCGTTTGTTGAAGAGATTACCCTTTCTCCTTTGAATGATCTTGGAACCTTTGTCAAAAGTCATGTGATCATATATGTGTGGTTGACTTCTGGGCTTTCCATTTTCTTTCACTGGCCTATGCATCTGTCTTTACGCCACATTGTACCACACTGTTTGGTTACTGTAGCTTTGTAGTAAGTTTGAAAATCAGGAGGTGTGAGACCTCCAACTTTGTTTTTATTTTTCAAGATTATTTTGGCCATTTGGGGTGAATTCCAAATGAATTTCAGGATAGATGTTTCTATTTCTACAAAAAATACTGGGATTTTCAGAGGGATTGCATTGCATCTGTAGATTATTTTGGGTAGGATTGACATCTTAACATTATAAACTTTCAAATCCACAAACATGGGATGTCTTTCTATTTGTATCTTATTTAAATTCTTTCAACAGTGTTTTGTAGTTTTCAGTGTACAGGTTTTTCATCTCAGTTAAGTTTATTTCTAAGTATTTTACACTTTTGATGCAATTATAAGTGAAAGTATTTTTATAATTCTTTCCAGATAGCTCATTGTTAATGCATAGAAAAACACCTGATTTTTGTGTGTTGATTTTCTATCCTGCAACTTTGCTGAATTTTGTTAATTCTTATTTTGTATATGTGTGTGAAATATTTAGGGTTTTTTTTCTACCAATAAGATTGTGTTGTCTGTGATCAGAGGATAACTTTGTTTCTCCCTAATTTGGATGCCTTTTATTTCATCATCTTGCCTAGTTGCACTGGCTAGGACTTTTAGTACTATGTTGACTAGAAGTGATAAAGAGCACCCTTGTCTTGTTCCTAATCTTAATAAGAAAGCTTTCAGCTTTTCACCATTGACTATGATGTCAGCTGTGGACTTTTCACATATGGCCTTTAATATATTGAAGCAGTTAATTTTTATTCCTAGTTTGTTGAGTGCTTTTATCATAAAAAGGTGATAAATTTTGTCAAATGCTTTTTCTGCATCAATGGAGATGATCATGGGTTGTTTTTCCCTTCATTTCGTTTATGTTGTATTGATGTGGTTTGACTGTGTCCCCACCCAAATCTCAACTTGAATTGTATGTCCAGAATTCCCACATGTTGTGGAAGGGACCCAGGGGGAGGTAATTAAATCATGGGGGGCAATCTTTCCTGTGCAATTCTCATGATAATAAGTCTCACGAGATCTGACGGAGGTATTTGTCCTAATGGTACCCCTCCCCTTGCTCCCTACCCCCTGACAGCCCCCAGTGTGTGATGTTCCCCTCCCTGTGTCCATGTGTTCTCATTGTTCAACTCTCACTTATGAGTGAAAACATGCAGTGTTTGGTTTTCTGTTCCTGTGTTAGTTTGCTGAGAATGATGGTTTCCAGCTTCACCATGTCTCTGCAAATACCTAACATAGATGATGGGTTGATGGGTGCAGCAAACCACCATGGCACATATCTACCTATACATATATCTGTATAGTAGAATGCTTTATAATCCTTTGGGTATATACACATTAATGGGATTGCTGGGTCAAATGATATTTCTGGTTATAGATCCTTGAGGAATTGCCACAGTCTTCCACAATGGTTAAACTAATTTACACTCCCACCAACAGTGTAAAAGTGTTCCTATTTCTCCACATCCTCTCCAGCATCTGTTGTTTCCTGACATTTTAATTATTGCCATTCTAACTGGCGTGAGATGGTATCTCATTATGGTTTTGATTTGCATTTCTCTAACGACCAGTGATGATGAGGTTTTTTTCATATGTTTGTTGGCCACATAAATGTCTTCTTTTAAGAAGTGTCTGTTCATATTCTTCACCCACTTTTTGATAGGGTTGTTTGGTTTTTTTCTTGTAAATTTATTTAAGTTCCTTGTAGATTCTTGATATTAGCCCTTTGTCAGATGGATAGATTGCAGAAATTTTCTCCCACTCTGTAGGTTGTCTCCCACTCTGTAGGTTCTCACTCTGTAGGTTTCTCCCACTCTGTTCACTCTGATGGTAGTTTCTTTTACTGTGCAGAAGTTCTTTAGTTTAATTAGATCCAGTTTGTCTATTTTGGCTTTTGTTGCAATTGCTTTTGGTGTTTTAGTCATGAAGTCTTTGCCCATGCCTATGTCCTGAATGGTATTGCCTAGGTTTTCTTCTAGGGTTTTTATGGCTTTAGGTCTTACATTTAAGTCTTTGATCCTTCTTGAGTTGATTTTTGTATAAGATGTAAGGAAGGGGTCCAGTTTCAGTTTTCTGCATATGGATGGCTAGCCAGTTTTCCCAACACCATTTATTAAACAGGGAATCCTTTCCCCATTGCTTGTTTTTGTCAGGTTTGTCAAAGATCAGATGGTTGTAGGTGTGTGGTGTTATTTCTGAGGCCTCTGTTCTATTCCATTGGTCTATATATCTGTTTTGGTACCAGTACCATGCTGTTTTGGTTACTGTAGCCTTGTAGTATAGTTTGAAGTCAGGTAGTGTGATGCCTCCAGCTTTGTTCTTTTTGTTTAGGATTGTCTTGACTATATGGGCTCTTTTTTGGTTCCATATGAAATTTAAAGTAGTTTTTTCTAATTCTGTGAAGAAAGTCAATGGTAGCTTGATGGGAATAGCATTGAATCTATAAATTATTTTGGGAAGTATGGCCATTTTCACAATATTGATTCTTCCTATCCATGAGCATGGAATGTTTTTCCATTTGTTTGTGTACTCTCTTATTTCCTTGAGAAGTGGTTTGTAGCCCTTCTTGAAGAAGTCCTTCACATCCCCTCTAAGTTGTATTCCTAGGCATTTTATTCTATTTGTAGCAAATGTGAATGGGAGTTCACTCATGATTTGGCTCTCTATTATTGGTTTATAGGAATGCGTGTGATTTTTGGTTTATAGGATGCGTGTGATTTTTTATCCTGAGACTTTGCTGAAGTTGCTTATCAGTTTAAGGAGTTTTGGGGCTGAGATGATAGGGTTTTCTATATATACAGTTATGATACCTGCAAACAGACAATTTGACTTCCTCTCTTCATATCTGAATACACTTTATTTTTTTATCTTGCCTGATTGCCCTGGCCGGAACTTCCAATACTGTGTTGAATGGGAGTGGTAAGAGTCTTGTGCTGGGTTTCAAAGGGAATGCTTCCAGCTTCTGCCTATTCAGTATATTATTTTCAGATATGTTCCATCAATTCCTAGTTTATTGAATGTTTTTAGCATGAAGTCGTGTTGAATTTTGTCAAAGGCCTTTTCTGCATTTATTGAGATAATCAATATGTTGCATATGTTGAACCAGCCTCGCATCCTTGGGATGAAGCTGACTTGATTGTGGTGGATAGCTATTTGATGTGTTGCTGGATTCGGTTTGCCAGTATTTTATTGAGGATTTTTGCATTGATCTTCATCAGGAATATTGGGCTGAAATTTTCTTTTTTTGTTGTGTCTCTGCCAGGTTTTGGTATCAGGATGATGCTGGCCTCATAAAATGAGTTAGGGAGGAGTCCCTCTTTTTCTGTTTTTTGGAATAGTTTCAGAAGGAATGGTACCAGCTCCACTTTGTACCTCTGGTAGAATTCGGCTGTGAATCCATCTGGACCCGGGCTTTTTATGGTTGGTAGTCTATTAATTACTGCCTCAATTTCAGAACTTGTTATTGTTCTATTCAGGGATTTGACTTCTTCCTGGTTTAGTCTTGGGAGGGTGTGTGTGTCCAGGAATTTATCCATTTCTTGTGGATTTTCTAGTTTATTTGCATAGAGGTGTTTATAGTATTCTCTGATGGTAGTTTGTATTTCTGTGGGATCAGTGGTAATATCCCTTTTATCATATTTTATTGTGTCTATTTAATTCTTCTCTCTTTTCTTCTTTATTAGTCTTGCTAGCAGTCTATCTAATTTGTTGATCTTCTCAAAAAACCAACTCCTGGATTCACTGATGTTTTTTGAAGGATTTTTCATGTCTGTATCTCCTTCAGTTCTGCTCTGATCTTAGATATTTCTCATCTTGTGCTCGGTTTTGAATTTATTTGCTGTTGCTGCTCTAGTTCTTTTAATTGTGATGTTAAGGTGTCAATTTTAGATATTTCTCACTTTCTCTTGTGGGCCTTTAGTGCTATAAATTTCCCTCTAATCACTGCTTTAGCTGTGTCCCAGAGATTCTGGTATGTTTTATCTTTGTTCTTATTGATTTCAAAGAACTTATTTATTTCTGCCTTGATTTTGTTGTTTACCCAGTAGTCATTCAGGAGCACGTTTTTCCATTTCCTTGTAGTTGTGCAGTTTTGAGTGAATTTCTTAATCTTGAGTTCTAATTTGATTGCACTGTGGTCTGAGAGACTGTTTGTTATGATTTGTGTTCTTTTACATTTGCTGATTAGTGTTTTACTTCCAATTATGTGGTCAGTATTTGAATAAATGCTATGTGGTGCTGAGAAGAATGTATATTCTGTTGATTTGGGGTGGATATTTCTGTAGATGTCTATTAGGTCCTCTTGATCCAGAGCTGAATTAAAGTCCTGAATATCCTTGTTAATTTTCTATCTCATTGATCTGTCTAATATTGACAGTGGGGTTTTAAAGTCTCCCACTGTTAATATGTGGGAGTGTAAGTCTCTTTGTAATTCTCTAAGAACTTGCTTTATGAATCTGGGTGTTCCTGTACTGGGTGCATATATATTTAGAATAGTTAGCTCTTCTTGTTGCAGTAATCCCCTTACCGTTATGTAATGACCTTGATTTTTTGATTTTGTTGGTTTAAAGTCTGTTTTTCAGAGACTAGGATTGCAACCCCTGCTTCTTTCTATCTTTCTTTTTTTCTTTCCATTTGCTTGATAAATATTCTTCCATCCCATTATTTTGAGCCTATGCGTATCTTTGCACATGATATGGGTCTCCTGAATACTGCACACCAATGGGTCTTGACTGTTTATCCAATTTGCCAGTCTGTGTCTTTTAATTAGGGAATTTAGTCCATTTATATTTAAGGTTAACATGTGTCTTTTAATTGGGGAATTTAGTCCATTTACATTTAAGGTTAATATGTGTCTTTTAATTGGGGCACTTAGCCCATTTACATTTAAGGTTAATATTGTTATGTGTGAATTTGATCCTGTCATCATGATTCCAGCTGGTTATTTTGCACATTAGTTGATGCAGTTTCTTCATTGTGTCGTTGGTCTGTGTATTTTGGTATGTTTTTGCAGTGGCTGGTACTGGTTTTTCCTTTCCATATTTAGTGCTTCCTTCAGGAACTCTTGTAAGGCAGGCCTGGTGGTTACCAAATCCCTCACCATTTGCTTGTCTGTGAAGGATTTTATTTCTCCTTCACTTATGAAGCTTAGTTTGGCTCAATATGAAATTCTGGGTTGAAAATTCTTTTTTTAAGAAAGTTGAATATTAGCCGCCACTCTCTTCTGGCTTGTAGAGTTTCTGCAGAGAGATATCCTGTTAGTCTGATGGGCTTCCCTTTGTTGGTAACCTGACCTTTCTCTCTGGCTGCCCTTAACATTTTTTGTTTGTTTCAAGCTTGGTGAATCAAATGATTATGTTTCTTGGGGTTGCTCTTCTCGAGGAGTATCTTTGTGGTGTTCTCTGTATTTTCCAAATTTTAGTGTTGGCCTGTCTTGCTATGTTGGGGGAGTTCTGGATAATACCCTGAAGAGTGTTTTCCAACTTGGTTCCATTCTCCCAATCACTTTCAGGTACACCAATCAAACACAGGTTTGGTCTTTTCACATAGTCCCATGTTTCTTGGAAGATTTGTTTGTTCCTTTGCATTCTTTTTTCTCTAATCTTGTCTTTACGCTTTATTTCATTAAGTTAATTTGCAATATCTGATGTCCTTTCTTCTGCTTGATTGATTTGGTTATTATACTTGTGTATGCTTCATGAAGTTTTTATGCTGTGTTTTTCAACTCCATCAGGTCATTTATGTTCTTCCCTAAACTGGTTATTCTAGTTAGCAATTCCTCTAATCTTTTATCAAGGTTCTTAGCTTCCTTGTATTGGGTTAGGACATGCTCCTTTAGCTTGGAGAAGTTTGTTATTACCCACCTTCTGAAGCCTACTTTTGTCAGTTCGTCAAAGTCATTCTCCATCCAGCTTTGTTCCCTTGCTGGCAAGGAGTTGTGATCCTTTGGAGGAGAAGAGGCATTCCGGATTTTGGAATTTTCAGCATTTTTGCACTGGTTCTTCCTCATCTTCATAGATTTATCTACCTTTGATCTTTGATGGTGAGGGCCTTAGGATGGGTTTTGCATGGGTGTCTTTTTTGCTGATTTTGATGGTTTTGCTTTCTGTTTGTTAGTTTTCCTTCTAACAGTCAGCTCCCTCTTCTGCAGATCTGCTGGAGTTTGCTGGAGGTCCACTCCAGACACTGTTTGCTGGGGTATCACCAGCAGAGGCTGCCAAACAGCAAAGATTGCTGCCTGCTCCTTCCTCTGGAAGCTTTGTCCCAGAGAGGCACCTGCCAGATGCTGACGAGCTCTCCTGTATGAGGTGTCTGTCAACCTCTGCTATGAGATGTCTCCTCGTTAGGAGGCACCAGGGTCAGGAACTTACTTGAGGAGGCAATCTCTCCCTTAGCAGAGCTCGAGTGCTGTAGTGGGAGATCTGCTGCTCTCTTCAGAGCCAGCCAGCAGGAACGTTTAAGTCTGCTGAAGCTGTGCCCACAGCCGCCACTTCCCCCAGGTGCTCTGTCCCAGGGTGATAGGAGTTTTATCTATAAGCCCCTGACTGGGGCTGCTACCTTTCTTTCAGAGATTTCCCACCCAGAGAGGAGGAATCTAGAGAGGCAGTCTGACTACAGTGGCTTTGCTGCACTGCCCTGGGCTCCACCCAGTCCGAACTTCTTGGTGGCTTTGTTTACACTGTCTGGGGAAAACCGGGGCTCAAGCCTCAGTAGTGGCAGATGCCCCTCCCCTACCAAGCTCAAATGTCCCAGGTAGACTTCAGACTGCTGTGCTGGCAGTGGGTATTTCCAGCCAGTGGATCTTAGCTTGCTGGGCTGCATGGGGGTGGGATCCCCCAAGCAAGAACACCTGACTCCCTGGCTTTGGCCCCCTTCCCAGGGGAGTGAACAGTTCTGTCTTTCTGGGGTTCACACCCCAGGTACAACTGGGGTACAAAAAAAAAAAAACTTCTGCAGCTACCTCAGTGTCTGCTCAAATGGCTGCCCGGTTTTGTGCTTGAAACCCAGGGCCCTGGTGGTGTAAGCACCCAAGGGAATCTCCTGGTCTGCGGGTTGCAAAAAGCATAGGAAAAGCGTAGCATCCAGACTGGATAGCACCGTTGCTCATGGCACAGACCCTCATGGCTTCCCTTGGCTCGGGGAGGGAGTTCCCCAATGCCCCACCCTCTTCAGCTCACTGTCTGTGGGCTGCACCCACTGTCTAACCAGTCCCAATGAGATGAACTGGTTACCTCAAGTGGAAATGCAGAAATCACCTGCCTTCTGTGTTGGTCTCGCTGGGAGCTGCAGACTGGAGGTGTTCCTATTCAACCATCTTGCTTGGAACCATGGAAGCATCTTTTTTCAAATCTAGGGCTCCATGAAACATTTTGAAAACCATTGATCTGTGGTTAATAGTTGGCAGTTAAGCCTGAGCTTCTCCAGATGCTTCTGTTACTATACCCTTGGATTTATTAATTTGGCTTCATACACGTGAGTTTCTTTGGTTGAGTCCATTATACAAAAATCTTCCTTCTTTTAATGTAAGCATTTCCAGGTATAAATTTTCCTCCTATCACCTCTTTTGCTACATCCCATAAGTTTTTGGTATGTTATGTTTTCATTTTCATTTGACCCAAGATGTTTTCTTATTTGCCTTGTGATTGCATCTTTGGTCCATTAGTTGTTTAAAAGTATGTTTTTTAATTCTCACATATTTATGGATTTTCCAATTTTTCTTCTGCCGATTTCTAGTTTCATTTTTATTGTGATCCAGAAAATATGCTTTGTATAATTTCTATATTTGTAAATTAACTAAGACTTATTTCATGGCCTAATATATTATCTACTTGGAGAATATTCCACATGCATTTGAGAAGAATGTGTATTCTGTTGTTATTGGGTGGCATTGTCTATATATGTTGTTAGGTCCTGCAGGTTTATAGGTCTATAGTGATGTTTAAGTCCTCTGTTTCCTTACTGATCATCTGCCTGGTTGTTTTATCCATTATTAAAATTGGGTCATTGAATTCATTTACTATTACTTTATTATTAAAGTAACGGTATTACTATGGTATTATTATTTTACTTTTACTATTATTGTGTTGCTATCGATTTCTTCAATTCTGTCAGTGTTTGCTTCACATATTTAGGAAGTATGATGTTGAGTGCATTTAGTGTTACTGTTGTATCTTCTTGGTGAATTGGCTCTTTTATTATGTCATGCCTTTCTTTGTCTCTTGTACAATTTTTGACTTAAAGTCTATTTTGTCTAATAGTATAGCCACTCCCACTCTCTTTTGTTTACTATTTTCATGAAACATCTTTTTCTGTCCTTTCGCATTCAACATATGTGTTTTTACATCAAAAATTAGTCTCTTTTAGACAGCATATAGTTAAATCCCAATTTTTTAAGTCCATTCTACCAATATATCTTTTGATTGAGGAATTTAATTCCATTTATATTTAAAGTCATTACAGATAGGAAAGGACTTATTGTTTCATTTTGTTATTGGTTTTGTATATACCATAGATTTTTTTGGTCCCTCGTTTTCTCCCTTGTTGCCTCTCTTTGTGTTTAGTTGTTTTTTTTTTTTTTTTTTTACATATATTCTATAAATATTTTTTGTGGTTGCCATGGGGATTATTCATAGCATCCTAAAGTTATAACAACATATTTTGAATTCATACCAACTTAACTTTAATTGCATACAAAAATTCTACTCCTTTCCAACTCCACCACTTGTATATTTTGTTGATATTACAAATTACATCTTTATGTTGTATAATCATTAATATAGATTCATAATTACTTTATGCTTTTCTGTTTAGATCATGTAAAAGAATAAAAAGCCTGGGTGCGGTGGCTCAAGCCTGTAATCCCAGCACTTTGGGAGGCCGAGGTGGGCGGATCACGAGGTCAGGAGATCGAGACCATCCTAGCTAACGTGGTGAAACCCCGTCTCTACTAAAAAAATATACAAAAACTAGCCAGGCGAGGTGGCGGGCGCCTGTAGTCCCAGCTACTCGGGAGGCTGAGGCAGGAGAATGGCGTGAACCCTGGAGGCCGAGCTTGCAATGAGCTGAGTTCCGGCCACTGCACTCCAGCCTGGGTGACAGAGCGAGACTCCATCTCAAAAAAAAAAAAAAAGAATAAAAAGTGGAGTTATGAACCAAACTTACAATAATTCTGATTTTTGTATTTGCCCATGTCTTTACCAGAGAATATTATATTTGTGTATGGTTCAAGTTACTGTCTAAGGTCCTTTTTGTTTCAGCTTGAGGGACTCCTTTTAGCATTTATTGTAGGGAAATTCTAGTGATAATGAACTTCCTCAGCTTTTATTTAGAAATATTTTAATTTCCCCCTCATTTTTAAAGGACAGTTTTGCTGTTTATAGAAATCTCAGTTGATAGGTTTCTCTTTTCTTTGAGCACTTTGAATATATCATCCCATTGCCTTCTGGCCTACAAGGTTTCTGCTGAGAAATCTGCTGATAATTTTATTGAGGAATCCTTAAATGTAATGAGTTGCTTTTCTTCTGCTCCTTTTGAGACTCTTTTTGTCTTTAGCATTCAGTACTTCAACTATGATGTTCTTAGTGTGGAACTCTTTGGGTTTATCCCACTTGGAGTTTGTTAAGTTATTGCATTTGTGGCCGGGCGCGGTGGCTCACCCCTGTAATCCCAGCACTTTTGGAGGCCGAGGCAGGTAGATCAGGAGGTCAGATCGAGACCATCTTGGCTTACATGGTGAAACCCTGTCTCTACTAAAAATACAAAGATTAGCTGGGTGTGGTGGCGGGCACCTGTAGTCCCAGCTACTCGGGAGGCTGAGGCAGGAGAATGGCATAAACCCGGGAGGTGGAGCTTGCAGTGAGCTGAGATCCGGCCACTGCACTCCAGCCTGGGCAGCAGAGCGAGACTCCGTCTCAAAAAAAAAAAAAAAAGAAAAGAAAGAAGCCAAATGGAGAACTCATTTTAAGAAGGGATGAGATGATGTTAGAGATGAAGCCCACAGAGACACATCCACATCAATTTGCAAGGAAAAAATTAATTTTGTTTGTATCCTCTAATTGAAGAAAACCAATGATTAACAGCAGAAATAATAGATAGTACCATAGACATCTCTATTGGTTCTCTTTATACTATTGTGACTAAAAAATTAAACAAACTTTCCATTGAATTGGTGCTAAAACTGTTGCATCAGATCAGCTGCAGACAAGCACAGAGCTTTCAAGAGAAATTTTTAACAAGTGGGATGAAGATCTTGAAGCATTTCTTTAAGGAATCATAACAAGAGATGAAACATGGCCTTCCCAGTCCAATCCTGAAGACAAAGTACAATCAAAGCAATGGCTACCAAGAGGTGAAAGTGGTCTAGTCAAAGCAAAAGCAGACTGGTCAAGAGCAATGTCATGGCAACAGATTTTTGGATGCTCAAGGTATTTTGCTTGTTGACTTTCTGGAAGACCAAAGAATGATGACATCTACTTATTATGAAAGTGTTTTGAGAAAGTTAGTCAAAGCTTTAGTAGGAAAATTCTGGGAAAAGCATCATCAGAGTATTCTCCACCATGACGATACTCCTGCTCATTCCTCTCATCAAACAAGGGCAATTTTGCAAGAGTTTCTTTTGGTGGGAAATCATTAGGCTTCCACCTTAGAGTCCTCATTGGATTTGACTCTTTTCAACTTTTGTTTCCTAATCTTAAAAAAAAAAGTTTTTTAAAGCACCAATTTTTCTTCAGTTAATAATGTATAAAAGACAAGATTGATATGGTTCAATTCCCAGGACCCTCAGTTCTTTAGAGATGGACTAAATGGCTGGTATCTTCACTTACAAAATTGTCTTGACCTTAACGAATTATGTGCTGAGAAATAAAGTTTATGTATTGTATTTTTATCTTTTAATTCCTTTTTTCCATGAACTTTTTGAAGTCCCCTCATACTTACCAAAGCTCTAGATGACATAAAATTTCAGGACATGTTGTATGTGATAGTTTCTAGGTCTCCCACAAAGATACTTCAGAAAATCTGTTGTTAGGCTAGGTGCAGTGGCTCAAGGCCGGGCAGTGGCTCAAGCCTGTAATCCCAGCACTTTGGGAGGAAGAGGTGGGCAGATCACTTGAGGTCAGGCGTTCGAGACCAGCCTGGCCAACATGGTGAAACCTGGTCTCTACTAAAAATACAAAAAAATTAGCTGGGCACAGTGGCGGGTACCTGTAATCCCAGCTACTCAGGAGGCTGAGGCAGAAGAATCGCTTGAACCCGGAGGCGTAGGCAGCAACGAGCCGTGATCACGCCGCTGCACTGTAGCCTCGGTGACAGAGCGAGACTCTGTCTCAAAAAAAAGAGAAAGTCTGTTGTTGTTTACTTGGTGTTTTCATGGGGAAATGAGGACCTATTTCAATGTAACTCATTCCTGATGTACTTCTGTAAATACACTTTTATTTTCACAGTAAATAATGTCATTTTTTTCCTAACTAATGCAACTATCCTTTCAGAGATGCTGTTGTTGCTATTGAAATAAACAGTTGATCATGCAGAGTTGAAGGGATAGGCATGGTTTTTATGAAAATTTAGAGCAGAAGAGAGGACCAGAAAAGTATATGTAGAACAAATGTTTGTAAACAAATTTGACATCTTAAGATGAACTTCTCTAGACCTGCTGAAAGGCTATTAGAAAATTCTAGGTTTGACATCAGATAATCTATGAAATGCTTTTGGGAGGAGGGCTGGGTAGTACAAATCTAATTTCTAACCCAAAGTTAATACAGTCAAATTTTCCCAATGATGCATGGATATGTCCTATTTTTAAAATTCTCTTTCAGAACTTTATCATAATTTTCTGAGAAATACCCAGTTTTAAATAGAAGATCCCTGTTCAAAGTAGGAAACCAATTTTCCCACAGCTGTTTTTTTTTTTAATATGGGAAGAGACTAGCCTACATGTTCTCTTTTGTTGCCCAGTTTGCCTGGTGCTATGCCAATACCGCATTGACCCAATTTCTTTAGCTTTATCCTTTATACTGCAGTCCTGATATTGTCTCTTCAAACTTGTCTTGGCTCTTCTTGCACTTGCCTTTCCATATGAATTTTAGGGTCAGGTCTGTTCCATAGAAAATTCCACTGGAATTTTTCTTAGAATTGCATAAAAAGTGTTAATTAATATGGAGCCTTATGAAATTGTTCTAATTAAATTTTCCTATCCAAGAATATATTGTTTTCCATTTACTTAGGTATTCTTTAATGTTCTCAGATATTATTTTGTAATTTTCTCCAGAAAAGTCATTTTAAAACTTCTGTGAATTTTTTTCATAGGTATCTTGTATTTTTCCTACTATTGTAAATGCTATATTTTTATAAAATTTTGTTTTCTTGTTTTATAGAGTATAAGAACACAATTGATTTTGGAAGATTGATTATAAATCTTAATTAGTTCTAATTACCTATATGTAAATTTTGTTAGGTCCTCTACTGAATGACCTTCAAAAAATAAGATTGTTTCTTCT
This sequence comes from Rhinopithecus roxellana, assembly GCF_007565055.1. NCBI lineage: Eukaryota > Metazoa > Chordata > Mammalia > Primates > Cercopithecidae > Rhinopithecus > Rhinopithecus roxellana. The sequence goes on from NC_044565.1 coordinate 80,108,404, forward strand.
TTCCAATTATTATAATTTTTTGCTTTTCTTTTAATATTGTGCCAAAAAGACCTCCAGTACAATGTCGAATAGAAAAGCAATATTGGACATTTTTTTCTATTCTTGATTTTGAAGAGACTGCTTCTAATGTTTCATAATTAAGTGTGAAATGTATTACTGTTTTTAGTTTATAGCCTTTTTCAGGTTTGAAAGGCGCCTCCCTCCCTCCCTTCCTTCCTTCCTATGTTTTCTTTCTTTTTTTTTCTCTCCTGCTTACTTCCTTGCTTTCTCTTTCTTTCCTTCCTTTCCCTTTCCCATTTCTTTTCCCTTTCCCTTTTCAACAGTTTCTTGCTCTCCCAGGCTGGAGTGCAGTGGCACAATCATAGATTACTGCAGCCTCGACTTTCTATGCTCAAGCAATCCTCTCACCTCGCCCTCCTGAGTAGTTGGAACTACAGGTGTGGGCGCTAAACCCAGCTAATTTTTTTTTATTTTTTGAAGAGACAGTGTTTTGCCATTTTGCCCTGGCTGGTTTTGGACTCCTGGGCTCAAGTGATGTTCCTGCCTCCTGAAGTGCTGGGAATGTATATACCGCACCTGGCTCCCTTCTATTTCTTGCTTAAGGTTCTGGTATTTCTTTTGTCCTGAAGTGGTGTTGGAATTTATTGGAAAAAAAATTTTTTTGGTAATGACTGAAATGATCAGATAGGTCTCATCTGTTGTGCCGGAGAAATTGTCTAATGTCAAACGGTGCTTGTAATTTCTAGTATAATCTCAATTTGGCTGTAATACATAATTTTATGTTTGTTGCAATTGCTTGATTGATATTTTATTGAGGATTTTTGCATTTATGTTTATGTGTAAGATTGGCCTATAATTTTTATTTTTGTTATATTCATGTTTGGTTTTTGTGTCAGTTATATTAGTTTTATAAAATAAACCTGAGGGGCATTCCGTCTTTAGTAATTCTTTCGAAGAATTTGAATAAGCCTAATTCTTTGGATATATGGCAGATTTCACAATAAAACTATTCTATGTGTGCATGGGAGAGAGAATGAGAGCAAGAGATAGAGAGCAAGTTGGAGTAGATACATAATTCTGATGTAATTCATTTAATGGCTATAGCAACATTTGAGTTTTTGTTCTTATAAAGAATAACATAAAGATAATAGCTTTGTAGCTTTGTAAAAGCTATATATTATTTGTTACCATAAAGATCCATCTTTTAAATTATTTAATTTGGTAGTTTTTAATTTATTTGCAGTTGCCCATTTTTAAATTGAATTATTTGTCTTTTTATTGTTGAATCGTTTTATATATATTTTGTATACAAGTCTCTTATCAGATACATGATTCATAACGTATTTTCTTCTATTCTTTGGGTTATCTTTTCACTTTTTTAATGGTGTCTTTTGAAGCACCTAAGTTTTTCATTTTGATAAAGTCTAATTTATACAGTTTTTTCTTTTGTCACGTGTGCTTGTGATGTCATGTCTAAGAAACCATTGCCTAATCCAAGATCACAAATATTTGCTCCTGTGTTTTCTTATGAGAACGAAAATGTATACATATGAAATGTTGTCAAACATTTTATAGTTCTAGCTCTTACACTTAAGTTTGATACATTTTGAGTTAATATTTTATATATGATAGGAAGTGAGAGTTCATTTTTTGCATTTGCTTATCCATTTGTTCTAGCACTATTTGTTGAAGAGTATTGTTTCCACTACTAAATTGTCTTGGCACTCTTATCAAAATAAACCGATTATAATTTTAAGAATTTATTTCTCGACCCTTAATTCTGAATAGATGATCCATAATGTCTATTTCATATGTCTTACCCCAAGGACTAAAATATATTCATCTGTATTTTGTACTAGATTTTTAAAATATATAATATTTTCTTATACTATCCAGAGTTATGTTTCTTAAAAATACAAGGTAGAGTTTCAATTTCATCTTTTTCCATAGAAAGAACCATTTTTCCTAGCTGAATGCCAGAATTTCCTACTAATCTTACATGCCGACTCTCCCATGTACCACATTTTCATATATGTGTGGGTCTCTTTCTAGGCTCTGTTCTGTTTCATCATTCACTCATCTATTCCTGTACCAATACCACACTGTCTTTAATTATTATAGCTTCATAGTAGGTCCTAATATCTGGTGGGGTAAGTCTTCTCCCCTTGGTCCCTTTCTTTAAGAGTGTTTTGGCTGTCCTGGGCTCTTTGCTTTTTCATATAACTTTTAGAATCATCTTATTTAATTCTATGAAAATTCCTATTAGGCTTATAAAGTTTGAATTGCATTGAATCTATAGATTAACCTGGAAAGAATTCACATATTTATGATACTAGGTCTTCTAAACCATGAACATGATATATTTCTCCATGAATTTAGGTCACTTTATAAACATCTTTTAATATGCTTTTATAATTTTCTCCATTGAATTTTCATATGTCTTGTTAGATTTATTCCTAGCCATTTGATATTCTCTGCAGTCATTGCAAATTGAATGTTTTATGTAATTATGTTTGTAGTTTTTTGCTGATATGTAGAAATTAAACTGACTTTCATAAGTTAATCTTATATTCAGCCAATTTGGTAAACTCTTCTATTAATCATAATTTATAGATTTTTTGTTTTTATATAAATAATCATAACATCTGCAATAGTAAGATTACATTTGAACAAAGATATGAAATATGCAAAGAAGTAAACTATATGAATATCTGGAGAACATACCAGCCAGAAGAAAAAGAAAATACAAAGGATTTAAAGCAGGAACATGACTGATATGTTCAAGGAATATCAAGGATTAGTTAGAGTTTCTGGAATGCTGTGAGCAAGCAGGAAAGTGATAGAAGATAAGGCCAGAGGTTTTGGACCAGATTATGTTAGGTCTTGTAGACCACTGAAAGGGATTAGGTTTTCACTCTGACTTGGGCATCTGTTGGAGGGTTTTGAGCAAAGGAGTGACGTGATCTGAGTTATTCTTACTACTGTGTTGAGAATAGAATATAAGGGTCAAGGATTAAAGCAAAGAGGTGTGATAAGGGGTCATTGCAGTAATCCAGATGAGATCATGGAAACTCAGACTAAGGTGGTAGTGGGGAGAGGTGGGGAGAAGTGGCTAGATTCTGGATGTATTTTGAAGATAGAACCAACAGAATTTGCTAACAGACTGGGTATTGCTTAAGGAAAGAAAAAAGAAGCCTCAAGGATGATTCCAAGTTTTTTGGTTTGAGCAATTGGAAGAGTAGCGTTTCCATTAGTAGAGAATGTTATTGAAGAAGTGGGAGATCAGTTGATACAGTGTCTTCTTTATAAGGCATATGAAAGAAATTTAAGAACTTGCTTTGTCAGTATTTTTGTTTGTTTCTATCTAATGGGAGCTGCAAGTTGTGAAACTGCATTGGCTAGAAAATGAAGAACATTTGTGTCCTTTGTAGCAAAGTAATAGCTATCTAAAATTTATGTGTGTTTTATATTGACTTCATTCACATTTGGCCTTTCTCTTTTTTACTACTTTCTAATTTATTCTCTTATATGTTATATATCCTTGTATACCTCCTTAAAACCTTTTTAGAACAGAGTCTGCATTAATAAAAAAAGTTGTTTGCATTGTTTGCTGGCAAAAATGAAATATGGGCGATAGTATTAATTTTTAAAAACCAAGTTAAAATTTAAATTTAGAACATCATCTTGAACTATAAATATGTGTTTGTGTGAGTTTACACACTCACAATTTTGAGTACCTGCTGACTTCCTATAACTCTGTATCATCCATTCAGCAACATTCAGTGAACAGTGCTGTTCTAGGCACTTGATACATCAGTTAATGAACCTACCCTTCAGGGAGCTTGCGTTCTACTGGGGAGGATACTGACAAACAGCACATGTAGTAAATTAGTAAATTACACAGTGTGTTAGAAGGTAATACATACTATGGGGGAAAAGAAAAAGCATGATAAGGGAGGTTAGAGATGAAGGGAATATGGGGATTGTGGTGTTAGAGTGGTCTAGATGGGCCACATTGAGAAAATGAAATTGGAGCAGAGACTTGAAGGAGTGAGTTATGTAGCTGTCTAAGGGAACAGCATTTCATTAGAGGGAAAGGCAAGTGCAGGTTCCGAGGTAGGCACGTGCTTAGAATATTGAAGGAATAGCTAGGTGACCTGTGTGGATTTGAATGAGTGAGAAGAGTGGTAGGAAATGAGAGAAAAGAGGTAATGGGATCGAGGGCAAATTGCGCAGGGACTTGTAGCCTTCTGTTAGGACTAGAGCTTTTTCTGAGTGAAAGTGGGTGCCGCTGCAGAGTTTCAAGCATAAGAGGGGCATGATTTGACTTGCATTTTAAAAGGATTGCTCTGGCTGTTATACATAACTTTCAAAGAAGTTGATGATTATTTCTGCGATTTTAGGTATATTACAGCTAATACTGACACAGAAGAACAGAGTTTTCCAGTCCCTAAGGCATTTAACACACATGTAGAGGAATTAAATTTAGATGTCCTTCTTCAGAAGGTAGATCATTTACGTATGAGCGAGTCTGGCAAGTCGGAGAGTTTTGAATTACTTTGTGACCACAAAGAAAAGGTAAGAGACATGACAATAGCACTTCGTATAGTTTCATTTTTTAATTTAATCTGCCATCTCATTCAGTTATGACTACAATAATTGTGTCATGGTTCCTTCCCACAAGTTAAATGATTGATGTAAAATTTCTCTATAAAATGACTAAAATTGTTTTAAATTTATGTTATTTTTTATTTAAAATGACTAAAATTTTTAAAAAGTAAACGTAAAAGTTTGTTAGACTCTAAGGTCATAAAAATGAGAACCAGAGCTATAATTATGCAGATTTACCTTTATTTGAGTTTTTTTTTTTTTTTTTTTTTTTTTTTTTTTTACTAATTTATATATTTAACAAATATTTTGAGACAGCTATGGGTATTTAAAGCTATTTCTACCAATGGTCATTTGTTAATTTTGCAGTGTTTAATGCTGGGTCTGAATAAGAAAAGCCTGTCCAGAGCTCTCACCACCACCACTAAAAAAAAAATTAAAATTAAAATTAAAAGAGTTTGCAGTGTCCCATGGAGAAATAAATCTCTATTTCTCTGAGGATTTAGCACCTCTAAACATATTGTCTAAAACTTGATAGATCTCCAGGATTATATTTAGGTAATTTAAGTAAAAAAAGTGACTGCTCTTTTGAGTATATGCATTTTCAACTTACAGATATTAACTGAGATGCTCATTATATTGATAATAGATAACTTGGAAAGGAAAAGAAGAAAAGGATACGACAGCTCAGGAAGAATTTCTAGATTTTAGTGCCTATCAAATCTCTCCTCTGCATAGATGGAGCTAGTGTCTGGATAATATTAATTGGTTTTAAGATCCAAATGTAATACTACGTTAGGTCATATTTCTTAGCCGTGAGTATTTGGATTAAAAATGTTTCACACTGAAATATGGATATACATAGATTCAATAATCTATAAATACCAGTTTAGCTGCCTAAGTTTTTTCAAAGTTGCAGTAGAAAACAAGAATAAAATAGACAAGTTACCAAGTTAATTTAACAGGCAACTCCATCTTTTCTTTTCAGTTTAGAGATGAAATAGAGTTTATGTGGCGATTTGCTCGTGCTTATGGAGACATGTATGAACTATCTACAAACACACAAGAAAAGAAACATTATGCTAATATTGGTAAGCATTTTGTAAGGATTATTCTCAAGTAGCGATTAAGATCTATAGTAAATCATGCAGCCGTGAAAAAGGATGAGTTCATGTCCTTTGCAGGGAAATGGTTGAAGCTGGAAACCATCTTTCTTAGCAAACTAACATAAGAACAGAAAACCAAACACTGCATGTTCTCACTCATAAGTGGCAGTTGAACAATGAGAACACATTGACACAGGGAAGGGAACATCACATAGCAGGGCCTGTTGGGGTGTGGGAAGCTAGGGGAGGGATAGCATTAGGAGAAATACCTAGTGTAGATGTAGCGTTGATGGGTGCAGAAAACCACCATGGCACGTGTATCCCTATGTAACAAACCTGCATGTTCTGCACATATATCCCAGAACTTAAAGTATAATAAACAAAAGATCTATAGTAAATCACTAGTGAATTTTAATTAAAGCTAAATTATCTTAGCTAAAACCAATATGTTTAATCTGTTTTAATATATTATGGTACAAAAAAACGTGCAGTCTCAGAACAGAAAGGCATTTTAGGACTACAGTATATGTCCTTCAGAAATATTTGAGTATATTAGAATAGGTAACTGAAAAAACTTAAATTTCATCTTTTAACTTCATAAAACATAGAAAGACAAGAAATGTAGTGGCAGTGTTTGAAAAACAACAGGCAGAGGACAAGTGTCTTCAGCAATTGTCAACCACAGTTAAAGTAACACATCTTACTTCTATAATGTAGAACTCCAGGGATCACAAAGAATAAACTTGCAGACTTTAATGTTTTTCCAAATGTATCTTGATGAAACAAGATTAACCTTGTTAAAAACTCTGTTTGATAATTGTCTAAGCTGAACGATGATTACATGGTGGTTCGTTATTCTGTCATCTATACTTTTTTGTATGTTTTTGAAATTTTTCATCACAACAAGAACAACTAAATAGACAGAATGTCAAATTGTTATTTTTATAACTCACCTTGACTCTTACTCGATGCAAAATGTGTTCTTGCAAAAGCCCCTACCTGCCATCTCTCTGAATGTCAGTATAGTACTTTGACATCAAAATCCTTTGAATTCTTCATTTATTCCGAAGACTTCTCTTTTCCAGGCTTTTCTTCTAGAAAAGACAGCCAGAAGAAGACACAGCAAGAAAGATTTCTACCCAGTCTAGTTCTCTGTAATTTTTATTTCCAAGTAGAAGGTTTTACTAAACTCCTTGTAATTATATTTTTCCACTTGGAGATTCATTTGCTAAATGACCTTTGTGCTTTAGTTTCCCCAAGTGGGAGGAGGATGAGAGGGTTTCCCCCTCTTGTTTGCATATTCATCATCAGCTTTGTGGAGTTTTTCTGTAGCAATCCAGTTTGCAGACCATATACAAAACAGAATTCTAGAGAAGAGATGTATTAATTTCAATGTGAATAAAAACTTAACCAAGGAGAACAAGGGGATTTATTTTCATATCTACTGAGAAAATCAAAGTATATCTATGTAAACTATTCCAACATTCATCAATATTAAATACATTTTTTTTCATAAGTACCTGCCCTACCCTGGGTATTATGTGCTAAGGTAGGAATAGGATAGCAAAATAGACATGTTTTCAGACTACAGGGGAGCTTATGGCTTTGTAGGGGAGGCAGCACTATTCAAATAATCATACATATACAAAAACAAATGGAAATAAGCTCTTATTAAAGAAGAGTACAGAGGCTGGATATAGTGGCTCATGCCTGTAATCTCAGCACTTTGGGAGGCCAAGGTGGGCAGACAGCTTGAGCTCAAGAGTCTGAGACCAGCCTGGGCAACATAGGGAGACCTTGTCTCTACTAAAAACAACACACAACTGAGGTGGGAGGATCAGTTGAGTCCAAGAGATCAAGGCCGCAGTGAGCCATGATCTCACCACTGCACTCCAGCATGGGTAACAGAGCAAGACCCTGTCATAAATAGATAGATAGATAGATAGATAGATAGATAGATAGATAGATAGATAGAGAACAGGTTGTTTGTGAGCACATGTAGCAGAAAGGAGAATATGATGGCAGAGGATGGAAGTTGATGCAGGGAAGTCTTTCTTATGGAAGTTACAGTTTCCCATAGGTAAAATTGCTCTGGATCTCTATTCTTAAGTGGAATGGGAGTTTAATTGAGTTAATGTCTTAGGTGATGAAATTCGTAAAGAAATAGGTTGAAGGGAATTCAGGGGCAAAAATGAAGCATAGGATTGAAATAGGATGTATCCAAAAAAAAGAGAGAAGAGTTTATAGTGCCAAAGAAAAAGGAGTAGAAAAAGCCTCAGATGTGTTCATTCAGATATTGAAATAAAAGTAAAAGAATTCCTTTAATTTATCCATTTAATAAATATTTATTCAAAATTATTTTGTCAAGGAACAGTGTGAAAATGAAGGGTGGAGGGAAGGGGAGGAGGGAGAGAAGGAGAGGCATAAATATGGTGAAGGCTGCACAACACTAAGGAACTTACTCTATGGAAAAGATAATAAAGGGACAGCCAATTATATTCAGTGAATAAGGAGTAAGTGCTTAGTAATGGTAATAGCCAAGTACACTGGAGCTGAGAGCAAGGCAGGGGCTCAGACCAGCTGTGGAAGAACGTTGGGATTCAGCATGAGGGAGGAAGAAGTGCAGAAGATTTCTTCTCATAATAGCATGTTTAAGGTTGTTATGCTTAGGAAAGATTTGATCACTGGAGAGTACAAAATTCTTTGATAAAACTCAAAGTGAGTATATCATTATGCAGTATGTTTCTAAAGTATTATGATATTAATCTTATATTTAAAGAAACATTATTCTAATTTTCCTAATTAAGTAATTGATATGAATGCATCATAAAGATGACAAAATACAGTTATCTAAAGGAAATAGCTTTACGTTTGTCCTGACTACATAAGTGAGGCTATGAATCTAGTTTGTATACTACCCAGCTTCTTTTTATATTCTTGGAGTGATGGAATCACCTCTATTTCAGGCTTCTGGTAGTACGCTGAAAGTTTTATTCATTTGGTAATGTAGCTAAAAAATTGATTTAGTTTTTAATGTTTTTTACATTAAAAAGCATGTTTTTGATCATTAAAAATTGCTAATTTCGTTAATATTTGTTCACAGTGCAGTTAATTATTATTAAAACACTTCACTTTTTAATTCTTTCAAATTTATGTAGATTTCTACACGGAATATTTCTCTTAATGGATAGTGCTGTAGAATAGCACCTTAACAAATTAACAAATAGAACCATGATTTCAAAATAAAATATTTGTATTTATAAAGATTATCTCGGCCACTTATTTAGAAAGGCATTTTGCATATCCTTGGATAGTCTCTTCAAGATAATAATAATAATAATGGATCAGGGAGAAAAGAAGTTATAAAACAAAATGGCCCCTTTTGAGAAAGATTCTCAGAATACAGTTCTGTTTTATTGCAGGTATTTTGATTTTCCAAGCCATAAACCTCTATCCAAATCTAATCCAAATTATTATTATTATTATTATTATTATTATTATTATTATTATTGAGATGGAGTCTTGCTCTGTCCCCCAGGCTGGAATGCAATGGCATGATCTCAGCTCACTGCAACCTCTGCCTCCTGAGATCAAGCGATTCTCCTGCCTCAACCTCCTGAGTAACTGGGATTACAGGCATGTACCACCACACCCAGCTGATTTTTGTGTTTTTAGTAGAGACAGGGTTTCGCCATGTTGGCCAGACTGGTTTTGAACTCCTGACCTCAGGTGATCCACCTGCCTTGGCCTCCCAAAGTGCTAGGATTACAGGCGTGAACCACCACGCCTGGCCGCAAATTAATTATTACATTGTTAAAAATTACTCTAAAACTAAGTAAAATAATTTGGGGGAATTATTTATGTCCCTGAACCTGTTCATTATTGTGAATGATTAGGCAAGAACTTCTCAGGCTTCCCTGGCTCCTTCCCTTACTCCTTCAGGCAGAGTTAGTTACCCACTCTGCTGTGCCCTCTTTTTCATCTTGCTCTTACTTTTTTATTTTTGCATGTAACTTATTTGTTTATATACCTGCAGCATACGGAACAGTGAGCCCTTGGAGGTCAAGGACTCTGTCTTATTTGACATTTTATTCCCAGACACTCACAGTACGGCACGTAGTAGGTACTCAGTAAATGTTGTTTGAATGGAATACAGAAAAATTCTATTACGCTTTGTAAGCAATAATTAAATGATGTTTCTTGCACTTGGTTAAGTTGCTTAGTCTAGTGTGTGTCAGACCTTAGCATACATCAGAATCACTGGAGGCTCATTAAACCACAGATTACTGGGCCCCAATCCCACAGTGTGTGATAGGGTAGATCTCCAATGTGGCTGAAAAGTTCTCAAAGTTGCCACGTGATGCTGATGCTTCTGGTCTTGGGACCATACTTTGTGAACCACTGAGTTAATTCAATAATCCACCTCCTACCAACTCACAAGAAGGTACTAAGTGTAAGCACTCTTATCTTTCAGGAAGAACTTTAAGTGAAAGGGCTATTAATAGAGCACCCATGAATGGACATTGTCATCTGTGGTAAGTATATAGGATTTATGCAGTCTTTTAAATTCTAACCTGCCTCTTTATAAATTAAATGGATTTTTCAAAATACTATTGACCCATACGTTTAATCTGGCAGTCACATTCACTGAAAAATATATATAATAGCACAGTAACTGTTCTTATTCTGTTTATTCACATATTTTTATTATGCATCTTTTAAATATATTTAAGGGAAACTTATTGAAAAATTCTTGAATGAATCTACGAAGTCTACTGGCTTTGAAGATGATATGTTATGATTAAATCTAGTTCAGCATAACATTTTGTTTGAACACAAATGCTAAAATGATAGCATGTTTCTAAATGAAATGTAGAAAAGCATGTCAACCATTTCTTATGCATTGATGCGTTGTAATATACAAATTCCACAGATCAAGGAAAAGCCATTTATGATATAAAAAATTCAAACAAAGAGAATCTAGTTAGTTAGACTGGTATAGGTAAATATTCTTAAAGCAAAAAAAATCATTCTTGTGTTGTGTTTGGACCCTTTGTATGTTTATGTAAACATTATTTTATAAATATAAATTATAAATTATAAAACACAAGAAGGAATATATTGTTTTTAATTATTATTCTTCCTTTTACTTGTAGTTGCATTTTTACATTTATAGTTCCTTGGTTTCTTTTTCTCTCCAGCAATACAGGTGCCCCAGATAGTGGGAAGATAAAATAATAAGTGTATGACCCTTTCTTCAGCCCTAAGTTTCCAGAAATCCACCCTTCTTTGCGATTACTTTATTTCCCATCCCTATAATGTAGGAGCACTCTTAGGCAAAATCTTTCTTAAAATGGCTCCCTTTCCACAGGTCCACAGTTGTCCCACAGAAGACTCATTTTTGCCCCACCAAAATCTGAAGTACAAACCAGTTTCTCAAAGTAGACCTGTTTTTTTCACCTGTCACCAGCAGGGGGAGCTCCACTCACGGACTCTCACTTAAAATTCCTTGGGGAGGAATCCGGTAACATTTTATTTGTCCAAACTCAAAGGGACACTTGCCAAAATATGGATAGATTTTTTGATGCTGCCCTCACATAGTTTTAGATGAGTTGCAAGCCTAGCCTCTGCCCTCTGTCATGAGAGGGTGGAAGGTGGAACCCACAGCACCCTAACCCTGGAGAAATCCTCACTCCCAGTCTCTTCCTCCCTCCGGTGAATTCTTTGCCTTTGGAGAAGAATGAAGGGCTAAATCTGGCAGAACCTGTGAATAATTTCTTAGTATGTCACGGATGAGTAATAGAGAATCTCGCTTTAGGGATTGGAGTACCTAATAGATAAAGTATTGTTTTGTATTCTTGGTGCCTCTACCAAAATTCTAGGGAAAAAGGTAATTTTCCAGGTAACAATTTGGTACAGACTTTTAAGATCATTTCCCTAGAACAGAGGGTCTTGGCTATTACATTAGCCAGGTTTACCTATATAATCTAATTTACATAATAACACTAGTAAATTAACATATATGTTAAAGTACTTTCATTCTTCTACTTTTAGTAGTAACTGTAATGAATTTGTGGTGATCAAGCCCTACTGTCTCTCTTCATCTCCTTTGATAATGGAGGTATTTGGGAACTGGTTAGCCTAATTAGGATGCAGAAAGAACACTGAAGTCCTACTTTTAACTCTCAACTCCTCCTCCTCCCCTACTCTTCTTGTCTCTTACCTCCCGCCCCTCTGTTCCCTCCCCTCCTCTTCCTTCTCTTCTTTCTCCCCTGCCTCTATTGCTCTTCCTTTCCCGTCCTCTGTCCTCTTCCTTCTCTCCTATATGCATCTGTACCCATGAAGAATCACATTAAAAATGTGCATTTGGTGTAAATCCTCAATTTGAGGTTATTTATCAGTGTGAGTTTCCAAATTTTCGTAGAGGAACAATGTTGAATTTTCTCTGAGGGCTTCATTAAGTACCTTGAAATGTATCTTGTGAACATAGATTATGCTGAACTCTGGTTTTCCCAGTCTGTCTTCCACTAATCTGGTTACATCTCTTTTGTTCATCTTCTTTTACTTTTTGTTGAGAACCAAATGCCTTGTTTATAATCATAGCATTTAACCCCAGAATTAAATCTTATCAAAACACAGAGTAGTGATCCAATTGTGTTTCACCTAATTTCTTATTCAGTATCAGTTTTGAATTTAAAAAATTAAAATCTAATCAGTTGATTAAGGTTTAAGAACTTTAAATGTCAATTTAATCGTAATTCTTATACTATATCCTACTGAATGCAAAAGTCCTCCTTAAATAGTAGATATTTGAGGTGATGAAAAAAGAAATTTAAACTTTGGCTTGAGAAACAATGGGTGAAATTTAGGTGGTCTGATTTTATAATTAATTATAATAAAATGTTGAAATCTTATTCTGCTGGACTGTCTTTAATTATGTTAAAACTGAATTAAGACTGAATTTATTAGTATGTTAATAAGACATTTTCTCATTCATTCAGCATGAATGACAAACTATGGCCTGCAAGTGAATTCGACTGCCTGTTTTTGTAAATAAAGTTTTATTGGATCACAGCCACACACAGGCATTTTTGCAGAGCGGCAGAGTAGTTGCAAAAGACTGTCTGGCCCCAAAGCCTAAAATGTTTACTATCTGGCCCTACTGCAAGAGTTTGCAGACCCATGGTTTACAGCATTATATGATGGTTTATAAACCTTCAGTTTGAAACAAAAGATGTAATCTTTAAGAATTATTTTCATAAAGGGTTAATATTATTTGGGAATGATTGAAAAATACAGATCATTTTAATGACTTAGTTTTATCTCTATGTTTTCCTAAGTGAAACGGCTTTGTAACTTTAGGGCTGTATATGCTTTCTATAAGATTCAGTTGTTTTTGTTGTACTGACAAAAAATATTTAATACTTCTGGAATCAAGAGAATGAGAATAAAGTGACCAATGGACTTGCAGTTTGTTGGCCAGATAAGCCTGACCTTAATTATAAGTAATGTCTTACATATTGGTTGTGCTCTACTGTTTGCAAATTATATCCACATGTCTTAGAATATGTGATTCACAGAACAGCTTGTTTTCACTTTATAGATGGGGTAAGCAAGGTACTGTGTGTATGTGTGCGCGCACGCATGAGTGTGTGTGTTGATTAGTAATCAGAGCCATACAGTAAGTGGAAAAACAGAAACTAGAACCCAGTTTTGTATCCTTATATGCCTAGTCGTTTTTCTGTTAACAGTAAGCTGCCTCTGCTTTTTCATAGTATAAACGGCATTGGTGCTGAATCAGAAATACTGCAGGGAAATTCATGGAGTTGTTTTAGTAGTTGTTGAAACAGTATGATAGTCAGTGATTAAGGATATATTCACTATCAACGCAAAGGAAAATACAATGTTCTTGTCAAAACGTATGTAGTTAGAATGACCTCTAGATGGAGGTAATATGCCGTGTTGTGAATTAACTTTCTTCAGAATTTCCATCAGCCTGTGTATTTGAGAAATAAAACATAAAATTATGTATTTTAAATGAACAGTATTTAAAAATCATATACACACACAAACATAGGTAGAATTGATTGAAAGAAAAGGAGTAATGACCCTTTGGGAGAAAGTGACCAGGTACCTTTGAATTTATGATACATAAAAAGATAGATAATATTTTAAACTTTAAAGAAGCAGATTCCAAAAAAATATGAAAAATGAAACTCTAAGGGCAGATTATTTAAAAAGGAAAATGTACATATTTCATATAATTGTATTTATAAATCATGGAGTTTTTTCCCTTGACTCAGAGTAACTTGGAGAGACTATGTTGAGAGAGCAAAATAAAAGCCTAGAGATGTGCATAAGTAGTTCTGATTTGCAGAAAATAGCAGAAGATAGATTCTACCACTATAGACCAGTGAACATAGCATCTATGCCTTTCATTCCAGCACAAAGAGTTAGATGGGTTGTTTTGTGCATCTCTAGATAAGTGTGTAAGTTGAAAGAGAACCAACATAGATTTTTCTAAAAAGGCGAAATGATCTGTTTTTTATTTTTTTATTATTTATTTATTTATTTATTTATTTTTTTTGCTAGTAGTAGACTAGGGAAATCGATCCAGTATACCTGGATTGAAGTAAAGCACTGAGGCAAGTTCACTCATAACATTCTTTGGACAAGATGTAGAAATGTGGTCAAGCTTTGAGTCAGCGGACCCATACTGACTGAACAGTTTGAGGCTCAGTTATTCAACAGATCACTGTCAGTCTGGGGGCGATTCTAGGGCCAGATCTGTATCTTGGTCCCCAGTGTGTTCAGTAATTTTGTTGATGGGGGAAGAGACAGAAGGTATGCTTATAAAAGTTACAGAGAACACAAAATTAGGAGTAACAGGGTATATGATGGATGACAACAGTAACTCAAAAGATTTTAACATGTTGAAAAAGACACCTAACAAGTTATGATTTAAAGAAATAAATATGAAAGGAAGGATGGAGAGAAAGATGTCAAAAATGACTAAGGATAATAGGGAAATATAGAAATTTGAATAAAGTATAGATTTTAGTTAATAGTGTATTAATATTGGTTCATTGTGACAATTTTATATCAATATTGTATATCAATATTGGTACAGTTTTGACAAATGAACTGTAGTAATGTAAGATGTTAACAATAGGGAAAACTGGGTGTGGCATATAAAGAAATTGTCTGTACTATGAGAATTTTTTTGTAAATTCAAAGCTATTCTAAAAGTGTATTTAAATAGAAAGTGGCCTAAAGTTTTAAGTCCAGATAATTTGGAAAATGATAATGCCCATGACAAAAATAGAGAGTTTGGGAGGTAGTTGTGTTGAATTTGGAAGGATTAGAATTGTTCCCCAAACTGGAACTCATTGGGAGGAATGATTGAACAGAATGGCAGAGACCGTTTCAAAATAACACAGTGAATAGACAATTTGAATAGTCCTACTTCTGTTGAAGAAATGGAATAAATAATTAATAACTTTCCAAAACAGAAAGCATCAGGACCAGACGGGGTCATTGGTAAATTCTACCAAATATTTAAGGAGAAAATTATACCAATTACATAAGATAGAAGTAGAGGGTACACTTCCTAACTCATTGTTTGAGTGTAGCATTACCCTAATACCAACATCAGACACTAGAAGGAAACTGTAGTAGACCAGTATCTCTCCTGAACATAGAAGCAAAAATCTTCGATAAAATATTAGCAGTTTGAATCCAACAATATATAAAAAGGATTACATAACCAAGTGAGATTTATTCCTGGTATGCAAGGCCAGTTCAACATTTGAAAATCAATTACTATAATCCATCACATTAACACACCAAAGCAGAAAAAAATCACGTGATTATTTTAACAGATGCAGAAAAAGCATTTGACAAAATCTAACAGTCATTCATAATGCAAAGAGAGAAACTCTCAGCAAACTAGGAATAGAATGGAATTTCCTCAACTTGATAAAAAAAAAAAAAGTAACATTTACAGGAAACATACAGCTAACATTATGCTTCATGGTGAGAAACTTGCTTTCCAACCATTAAGAAACTAAGATCAAGAGCAAGGCAAGGATGATCCCTCTCACCACTGCTTTTCAACATTATACTGAAAGTTCTAGCTAATGCTGTATAACAAGAAAAGGAAATAAAAGGTATGCAGATTGGGAGGGAAGAAATAAAATTATTTGCAAATGACATGATTGTCTTTGTAAAAAAATTTTTTTTAAATATCTTGGAATTAAGCAATTACAACAAGGTTGCTGGATTCAAGGTTAATGTACAAAAGTCAATCAGTTTCCTCTATACCAGCAATGAAGAAGTGGAGTTTGAAATTAAAAACATATTACTATTTACATGAGCACCAAAAATATTGAAATACATAGATGAAAATGAACAAAGTATGTACAAGATCTCTATGAGAAACGCTTAACAAATATTCAGCAGGCGAATGAATGAAACTATGTATATCCATTCAATGAAATATTATTCGGGACTAAGTAGAAATGAGCTATCAAGGCCATGAAAAGACATGGAGGAACCTTAAATACATATTACTAAGTAAAAGAAGGCAATCTGAAAAGGCAATATACTATATGGTTCCAGCTATATGACATTCTAGAAAAGACCAAACTATGGAGACAGTAAACAGATCAGTGGTTGCCAGGGGTTGCGGGGAGGGAGGAATGAATAAGCAGAACACAGAGGATTTTTACAGGAAGTAAAACTTTTATGTAACACATTACAACAGTATACACATATCATTATACATTTATCAAAACCCATAGAATATCAAACACCAAGTACAAACCATACTGTAAACTATGGACTTTGGATGATATTGACGTGTCAGTGTAGGTTCATCAGTTTTAACAAATGTACCACTGTCGGGTGGGATGTTAATAGTGGGGGAAGTTGGCCAGGCATGGTGGCTCATGCCTGTAATCTCAGCACTTTGGGAGGCTGAGGTGGGCAGATCCTCAGATCACCTGAGGTCAGGTGTTCGAGACCAGCCTGGCCAACATGGTGAAATCCCATCTCTACTAAAAATACAAAAATTATCCAGGCATGGTGGCACATGCCTGTAATCCCAGCTACTCGGGAAGCTGAGGCGTGAAAACTGCTTGAACCTGGGAGGCAGAGGTTGCAGTGAGCCAAGATCGTACCACTGCACTCCAGACTGGGTAACAGAGCATGACTTTGTCTCTAAATAAATAAATAATAGTGGGGGAAGTTGTGGGGGCTAGGATAGGAGATATATGGGAATCCTCTGTACTTTCTGCTCAGTTTTGCTGTGAACCTAAAAGTGCTCTAAAACATAGTTTATTAATTTTTTAAATAAAAGAACATAGGCCTGAGGCAACAATAAGTCTTTATAAAACAGTTTGAGAGTCATTTTTTGTCAATCTGCTTTTCTTGAATTTGAAATCTCTGGAAAGATTTATTGTGGATCTAGAGAGGTACATGACATTCAGTCTGATTTTAGAATTCGTGAGTAGTAGTGTATCCTAATCTGGTTAAGTTCTGAGGTTGTTTTTAATAGGTTGATACGGTCTTCCTCCTTGCTTCTACTACAGCAGATTCTGTTGATTATACAGAAACTGAAAACAGAGATCAAAAAGGTCATAACTGAAAAGTGGCAATTTTATTGGTTGTGCATAGGTGGTGTGAATTTGTGTCTGGGAATGGTCTTACTGTTCCACATTAAAATTGTTCACTTTTTTTTGTACTTGGAAGTTATGTGTATTCACAGAAATGACTGAGATAAATAACATCCGAAGTTATATTTTTCATCTTAGTCACTATGACAATGCAAGTAAAAATTAACACCTACTCTTGAAATATTTAAGTAAATGGATATTTTACCTTAGACAAAAACACTCTGAAATACTTCAAAGATTTTTGTACAGATAGAAACACTCCAAATGTGAAAAGCAACATATCCTCAATTTTTCCAGTAAATAAGCAAATTGCGGAACAAATATTGCACGCAACTTAAAGTCAAATAATTATTTGTGTAAATTTTGTATTCCCAGTGAAAACAAATAAATGACCAATGGGATGCACTATTCTAGTAATGCAGTGTTTCCAGGAAGGGTTGAAGGAGACGGGGAAATTTTTTGAAAAAGCATATTTTAAAATTACCTTTGATTTTGGTTTAATCATGGTATTTATTTGCATATTTATTCATATTAAAGGAGCTCATGAAATTGTAAGTTTTTTAAAAGAGGGAATGAATTTTTTAAGTTGACTTTAACTGTTTTTAATGTTATAAATCTGTTGACTATATTTTTTCTAATTTAATACTTAAAATGATTAGACTTTTTCTGAGAGTTTCTTCATGACTTTAATATTGATGATGATGATAGTGGCAGGTAACTTTTATTGAAACTCCCTATGTCCTGGGCACTGTTCTAATCACATTACCTGTTTTAGCTTATTTTACCCTCACAATATTCATATAAATATTGTTAGTATCCCCAGTTACAGGTGAGAAAACTAGCCTCATGTTGATGTCAAGTATTTATTATTGTTAGGGCCCTTATATGAATACTCTTGTTAAATATGAATGAATGTTTTAGAGTTCCTTTTAATGTTACATTTTGGTAGCATTTTACTGAAAATTTACACAATGGCCACTGTTTTTATCCTTTTCAGGTATGCAGTTTTGTGTGGCTATGTATCTGAGTTTGAGGGTTTACAAAACAAAATCAACTATGGGCACCTCTTCAAGGTATTTCTCTTTTTTTTCTTCATATTTCTTTTCAGATCCAGACTAATGGAAGGGTATTTATTAATAATAAAAATGTTTTAATGTAGCTATATGTTCCATCAACAGGCATAAACCAGATTATTCAACAGATTAAGCTCTGGGAATTTGCTTTTTTGTTTAAACATTAGAAAATGAAATATGATACTCTTTAAATAGTGCTATGACAAAAAGAATTATTTGGGTGGTTAAAGATTATTATTAGTTCAGATTCTGAAAGAAGTCACAGAGTAGATGAGTATTACCTTTTCAAAGATTAAGAATTAGCCAGCCGGGTGCATTGGCTCACACCTGTAATCACAGCACTTTGGGAGGCTGAGGCGGGTGGATCACTTGAGGCCAGGAGTTCGAGACTAGCCTGGCCAACATGGTGAAACCCCATCTCTACTAAAAATACAAAAATTAGCCAGGCGTGGTGGTGGGCACCTGTATTCCCAACTACCTGGGAGGCTGAGGCAGGAGAATCGCTTGAACCAGGGAGGCGGAGGTTGTAGTGAGCCGTGATCATGCCACTGCATTCCAGCCTGGGCAACAGAATGAGACTCTGTCTCAAAAAAAAAAAAAAAAAAAAAAAGCTTTTTGGTCATAAGCTCAATAACATCATGAGTGTGACCAGCACTAAGTAGTTAACAATCTCTGCATATTGATTTGGTGGAGGAAAAGTAGGATCCGGTCTAGGATTTAAATTTGCCATAATAGACAAATAAAGTAAGTAATCCACACACACGCATAATGTATTATTTGCCTCTATAGCTCAATACATAACCCTCAATGTCAATAATTACAGAGGTGAGTAAACATTTCTTCCCTATTTTCTAGCTCCCTATAACCATTTGATAATGCCAAAGGAATAGATTTCTCTCCCATCTAACTCTTCTATTTTTTCTGCCATTATCCCCTATTCCATGTCATTTGATATTTGTAAGCTCACCTCAGAATCAGTAACTATTCACTAGTTAAGTCATAGGTAGGCAAACATATGACTTTGGTGTTTTCTATTTTTATAACAGTATTTTGGCTTTAAATTACACATAGCTTTATTAAATCCGAGTCACAGTTCCGGTTCTGGTTGTAAGCAATCATTTTGGTAATTTAATTATTCATAAGATTTCATTGTATTCATGATAGAGATGGCGAGGACTGAGACAACATTTTAAAACCACTTTTGAGTTACTAGGCTGTGGTATAGTTCCATTCAACAATATCTGAAACTTGGAAGATGATTTTCCTTTGGATGCTTCTTTCAGGAACATCTAGATATAGCAATCAAACTTTTACCAGAGGAACCCTTTCTATATTACCTCAGAGGAAGATACTGTTATACTGTAAGTTGAATACCTTTATTTATAAACTTTATTTGAATGTAGTATGATTGTAGGATAAATTTTCAATGACTTATTGTTTTATTTTTACCCAGTGCCTACTTTAGGGAGAATTATAATAGCAATATAGATTTTATTTTAATGTATAATACATATGTTAAAATTGTATGTGAATTTATAATTTATACATTATAATTTTAAAATCTATAATCTAGGTATTTTATAATTTATAAACTTGTAATTTATATATATGTGTATGTTATATACCATATTTTATATATATGTGTGACCTTTTTCTTTCCTGCTTTTTCATTTCTTTTTGCAGTAGTCACATTCCCTCCCTTTGTAGATATCTCAGTTTGGGATCAACCATCCACACATGCCCTGTGTCTAGGTCACTACTCACAGTTCTGTAGGACTTTTTTTCATCCAGTAGTGTATACTGAGCACAAATTATGTGCTAACTGGCCAGAGATGAATAAAACACTCCTTGCTTTTAAGGAACTTAATTTGGAAGGGTTACGCGACATATATAGCTCAAATAAAAGCAGTTGGTCCATTAGTTCATAGAAAATTACAGAATGTGAAAATGTATCTTAAGAATATGTGAAAAAAATTATTGTGAAAGGACAATGCCATTTTTGAATGATAAAATTAGGGTAGGCAAAGAGATAACTTCTTTATTGCAGCCAAAAGAGAATTAGAGGTGAAGAAAGAAGTTTGCTTGTATTGAACGCCTGCTCTATGCCAAATATGCATTCTGTCCTTTATATTTCTTGTTGCATTTCATCCTTAAAACAGTGCTATGAAGCAGTTGTTATTTATACCAGTTTTAAAGATTAAAAATCTGAGTCTTCGTGATGTTAAGAACCTTCCCAAAGTCCAATGAAAGAGGCAGCATTGAAATTCAAATTTAATTCCAAAATTTATGCTCTTTATATTGTGTTACATACAAAGAAAACTTACATTTTGTTAAGGAAAAAGGAGTAAAGGTATATCATCTGTTTTTCTCATTTTTTCCTAGTTGTAAGATGGCAAAGTCAAATAATAGAATGACACTCAAATTTTTATAACCTACTCAAATGTTGTAAAATACACAATGATGCCTTCATTCTGTGAAATATTGCACTGTTGAGTACACTATTAATTTACTAAGGTTGTATTACCTCCCAGTAACTCACATGTTTTACTTACTGTTTATTTTCTGTTGATCCAAAGTTATCTGAAAGATCTTCAAGGAAAGAGTCCACGTTTTACACTTTTTGATAATTTTCTTTCAGCATCTAGCTCAATTTTTTGGCACTTAAGATAAGCTGCTTCTACAAGAATTTGTTGTTTAAATGATTGATTCACTAAAACTAGAGAAAAAGTACAAAAATCAAAGAATATGAAAAGCAGTAGTAATAATGGCTAACATGTACATGGCTCTTGTAAGCATTTTATGTGACTGTAAACATTTTATATGTTGTAGCTCACTCACTTTTTCAAAAACCTTGTAAGGTTAATAAGGTCAGTAATTTGCCCAGGGTCACTCAGCTAATAAGCAGTAGATAATAAGTAGAACAGGGTTCAAACACAGGCAGTTTGTTTCTCTTTTTTTTTCTTTTTTTCTTTTTTTTTTTTCTTTTTTGAGACCAAGTCTCACTCTGTCACCCAGGCTGGAGTGCGGTGGCATGATCTCGGCTCACTGCAGCCTCCACCTACTGGATTCAAGTGATTCTCTTGCCTCAGCCTCCCGAGTAGCTGGGATTACAAGAGTGTGCCACCATGCCTGGGTAGTCTTTTTTTGTATTTTTAGTAGAGACAGAGTTTCACCATGTTGGCCAGGCTGGTCTCACACTCCTGGCCTCAAATGATCCACCTGCCTCGGCCTCCCAAAGTGCTGGGATTACAGGCATGAACCACTGTACCTGGCCCAGGCAGTTTGCTTCTAAAGTCTTTGCTCTTAACTAGTAAGCTCTACTGCCTACAAATTATAAGTATAGGTAATGAATATGAATTGTGGGAGAGGAAGTTGGAACTCTTTCCACCAGGGGGAATCAGCTTCCGCCAAGGTAATAAAGCAAGTATGAGCAAATGTGTAAAGAATGTTTCCAGCGTATGCAGAATAGAGAACTCAAAATTTTCTGGCCACACAATATCTTAAAGTGTGTGTTAGCTTGAAGTGTGTATGTCTATTTCTAATCAGGTCAGTGAAAGAACCTACAGAAAAAAAATAAAATAAAATAAAAATAAAATAAGAACCTACAGAAAAATAAATAAATAAAATAAAATAAAACAGCCAAAGGCCAGAAACAAAGCAAGAATACCAGTTCCAAGGACTGGTAAACCAGCCTTGAAACCACCTGATAGTCAGGGGCATTTACCAAGGTTGGTAACCTGAAGCTTAGTCTGCAGACCTTTGTTGGGTTTGGGGGACTACAGACCTGAGCAGAGCAGAGAGCAGCTTGAAGACTGCCACAAATATATAGGACTCAAAAAAGTACAACGGCCGCGGGACGGAAAAGATGAACTTAAATGAAGTTTATTCAGCAGAAGCTTATAGCAGTGAAGATTCATTTTCAGCTGTAACAATTGGGAAGATAGAGCTGAAAAGAGGAAATGCTCCTAAGATTTAAAAACCATTTACCCAACCTCACAAGTTTCTGGAACTTCAATGTACATTACCTGTCTAGGCTTAAAAGCCCAAGAAAGAAATTTTTATTCAAAATGGACTCTGATCTTCATGCCATAGAGAAATGGCAAAAGCACATGCCAATCCTCTGTAGAAGAAGGTACCTTTAGATAGACTTTGTAAAACTTTCACAGAAAGTATCCCAACAATGATGAGTTCACAGTCAAAAATTATAGACTATACAAGGAAACAAATGAACAACAATGACAACAGAAAACAAAACAAAACAAAAAACCAGCAGTGGACCTAAAAGGACTTCAGATTTTGGAAATATGGGATACAGAATATTAAATATCTACATAAAATGTGTTTTTTAAAATAAGAGGAATTGGCAGGGGATAGATGAACAGCATGAGCAAAATTCAGTCCTGCTTTCTGAAAATAAACTGTTCGTTATGGCCATGTAACAGGATAAGCTAGAACTTTCAAAAGGGCTTGACAGCTTTTCTCTTACTCCAGGATGACAGGCAGTCTTTATAACATTACCTATGCTAATTACAGCATTTTGTCTAACACCTATTATAGCCATAAAATTAAATCAAAAAGATGAAAACTAGAAGTATTTCCACATATGTTTGACTGTTTTCCAGATCACATTTCAATTGCTTCACAAAAAAAAGTCTGTGAGTGGTAAGCAAGCATATGAAAAGATATAGGTCATCAGTAGTCATTAGAAAAATGTGAATTAAAACCACAGAGAAAGACTGCTTGCTATATATTCACTTTTTAAAGGGGCTAAAATTTAAAAGATGGCAATAGCAAGTACCAGTAAGGATATAAAGCAATTGAAACTCACATGTTTCAATGGGAATATGTGAATAATGAATATATGGTCAATTCCTAAGTATTCACCAAGAGAAATAAAAATATATGCTCACACAAAGACTAGCATATGAATTTTCATAGCAACTTTAGCAGCATAACAACATGCATGACTCTTCAAAGTGTTATGCCAAGAAAGCTCACAAAAGACTACATAATTGCATAGATATGAAACTCTAGAAAAGGCAAATTATAGTCAGATCAGTATTTGTCTAGGGCTAGGAGCAGGTTAAGGAGATTGACAGCAAAGGGGTATGAGAGAACTTTTTAGGATGATGAAAATGTAGTATATATTGATTGTTGTGGCAGTTACAGGATTGTATGCATTTATCAAAACTCATTGAACCGTACACTTCTAATGGAGGAGATTTTATGTAGATTGTACCTCAATAAAGCCACTTTAAAAAATACATAGTGACCGATATACATAGATAGTAAACATGTAGAAAAGTTATATCAAATAGTAAGCAAATAAATAATAATCAAACTAAAACACACACACACACACACATATATATATATGGTTTCAGGCTTCTGTTGGGGGTCCTGAAATATACTCCATGAAGAGGAGGGGATGACTACTGCTACTGCTACTACTACTACTACTACTACTACTACTACTACTACTACACACACACACACACACACATAAATTTTAAGGCAAAAGTATATCTAGAGATAAAGAGCGTAACTATATAGAAAGTTTAATTCACAAGAAAAGTATTTATAAACTAGTGTGCTTCTAATGACAGCCTCAGAACTATAAAATAAAAATTGACCAAATTATAAGGATAAATGTACAGATCAACCATATATACTGGTAGTTTCACCCACCCCTTTTGGTAATTGATGGAACAAGAAAACAAAGTATTAGTTTGTAAAACATGGAAACTCACATTTAATAAGCCTGATCTAATAATTATGAAGCCATGTGGCTAACCATTGGAGAATGGACATCTTTTCAAGCATATGCAGAATGTGCACTAAAATGGACCATATATGAGGCTGGGAAACAAATCTTAATACATTTTAAAGAATTGATGTCATGCAGTTTTTCTGACCATAATGCAATTAAACTAAAAATTTTTAAAAAGCAAAATTATAGAAAATGATAATAAAAACCCCAAGTAGATGCCATTTGATTCCTACTCATTTTATAAACATTTTAAAATCTCGGTATGAGGTGTTGCAAGGATATGGAGCAGCAGGAATTTTTACATTGCTGTGGAAACATAAATCAGCATGACTACCTTGGGAACCATTGAGTAGTGTCTTTTAAATTTGAATATTTGCCTGCCATGTGATCATGCCTACCCACAGAGCCTCACAAATGTGCTCCAGAAGGCGTGTGCAAGAATGGCTATGGCAGCCTTGGTCCTAAGAGCAAAAAGATGAAAAAGACCCAAATGTCCCTTGACAAAAGAGTGGATAAAAACATTGCTGATGTCTGTTGAAATGATGAAATATTTCAGTTATTTAAATGACTGAACTTCAGTCATACTCATTACCCTGGATGAAATCTTAGAACCATACCATTAAGTGAAAAAGCAAGTCATACAAGAAATAAGCAGTATATTATTTTTTACAAAGTTCAAAGCAAAGCAAAAATAAGCATACCAATATGAAAAATTATGTCAAAAAATAAGGAAATAATTTTTTAATTAAAGGATAATGAACTGGGTGAAGTGGCTTATGCCTGTAATCCTAGCAGTTTGAGAGACTGAGGCGAGAGGATCTCTTGAGCCCAGGAGTTCAAGACCACCCTGGACAATATAGAAAGACCCTATCTCTACAAAAAATTTTAAAAAATTAATTGAGCATTTGATGCACACCTGTATTCCCAACTACTCAGGAAGCTGAGGTGGAAGGATTGTTGAGCCCAGGAGGTCGAGGCTGCAGTGAGCCATTATCATACCACTGCACTCCAGCCTGAGCAACGAGGCGAGACACTGTCAACAAAAAAAAAAAAAAAAAAAAGGATATTGGCTACCGAGGTATCTAGATGATGGGACTGAGAAGGAAGATACTTTATGGGTTTGGACAGAACATCAACAGGGTCAATACGCTCTTTAGTTTTATTTTTGAGCCAGCTTAATCTTTTAGAATGAACATCTAATATTTATATTTGGGGAAAAAGGAAAACTTTTTAGAAGAAAGCAAAAAATCAATGGTAATATGAAATTTCGTTTTGATGGTTATTGATTCTTTAAAAAATCTTCGGGATTGTAAATATGTATGGTGGGTCCCCATTCCCCACTCCTTCTGGCTTGAGGATCCCTATTCTATTTACATTTCTGAGATGCTGCTTCTGGGTCAGGAGGCCAGTTGGCAGCATGGAGTAGGCAGGAGGAGAGCAAAGGCAGTCTTGTAGCCCCTATGTGCTGTATGAAGAAATACACCATAGTTGCCTCAGAATCTAGAATCAGATGAAAGAACAGGATCGGCATTATTTCCCACCCCACCCCTTCTTCCTCTGATTCGACATAAATCTTCTTATCAAAAGTATTTCGAGTTGGTTTTGAAACCAGTGCTTCTGGACCCCATGGTTCCTTAGAATTGTGAAAAAGGAAGGTAAAATATTACCATTAATACCATGAGGGTGGTATCTCTAATATATATTATTTATGGATATATATTTACATTTGTATATGTTATATCTATGTACACACACACATGTATATACATATAACATACACATATCTAACTGGGGAGAGATAATCCATTCAAAAGGTGAACAACTTTCTAAGAGTGATGTTGTTGTGTATTTGCAGGTCTCAAAACTGAGCTGGATTGAGAAAAAAATGGCTGCTACTCTGTTTGGAAAAATACCGTCTTCAACTGTACAAGAAGCTTTACACAATTTCCTTAAGGTACATTTTGTCTATTCATTATTTTAGTGTCAGGCTGATTACCCTCTGCACCAATCTTTGCTACGATTGTCAAGCAAATCTTTTCTCCATGTAGAACCTCAGTTTGAATCATAGTTTTGGCATGTTCTGTTTTAAACCCCTCATAATGCAAGTTATTAATATGTTTTAAGTCTAAACTCCTTATAACAGCTACTTATGCCCTAGGTTCTAGGAATTGCAAGCTACTTTTTAAAAATAACTCAGCAGCTTAAATGAAGGTTTAGGTATGACAGCCCTTACTACTAAGTCCAAGAACAGCTCTCTGAGTCATGTGAGCATGTGCAGAAACAGTCACGCCCTGATGGTTAGACTTAGTCCCAGTACTCCTGATTAGCCTAACACAGAACCAGTTTAATCTTAAATAAATAAAAGTGCCAAAAGGAGGAGTTATTTTAAAAGCTACCTCCTAAAGTTGCAGACATTTCTCTGGAAGATTCTTGGGATATCAGACCAAATCAGTATTCTCAATCCTGTCTTAAAATGTGTAATCGCTGTACTATACAACTCTAAGCAGTAATATATGTGTGTGTGAGCACACATGTAAATGTATAATATAGCCACCGGTATAATCAACTTCCTGTTGGGGTAGTAATCCCTTTACCTTTCTCTGGAACCAACTTCAAAATTTTATAGTTACTAAATGTGTTTTCCTTCCCAACCTACCTACTTCAAGTTTATAAAAATGCAGACAAGGCTGCATGCGGTGACTCACTTCTGTAATCCCAACACTTTGGAAGGCCGAGGTAGGAGGTTTGCTTGAGGTCAGGAGTTTGAGATCAGCCTGGGCAACATAGCAACACCCCATCTCTACAAAAAGTAAAAAAATTTGCTGGGCATGGCAGCATAACCAGAGTCCCAGCTACTCAGGAGGCTGAGGCAGGGGGATCACTTGAGCCCAGTAGTTCAAGGCTGCAGTGAGCCGTGATCACACCACTGCACTCCAACCTGAACAAAAGAGCATGACCTTATCTCAGTAATAATAATGATAATAATAATAATAATAAAAGTCTTGTGCATGCTAATATTTGTGCTGTACTTCAGGGATCAATTTTGTAGAACTGAGAGGGAATTTGTAGATCATGTAGTCTAAGATGGTGAGTAGGTTTCTTCTCACTTTCTGTCACCCCCAATGGTCAGTGGCTGCCTCAAGTGAAAAAGTAAGTGTCCTGAAATCAAGCACAAGCCCAGCAGAAAAGACTTCAAAAAATAAAAAGAAAAGGGCTGTACATTTCTTGTTTTTTATGTAATTGATCCCTTTTTTTGTTTTATAAAAGGGGAGTCAAGACCTCAGGAACTTAATTTGTTCCATTTCACACAATGGCAATCAAAGATTTGGTTTAAATATGAGTGAAGGCTAAGACTGTATCACTCCCATATCTTCACCTTTTTCCTACCACTGAAAATTAGTTCCCTCATTTTAAATTGTATAAGAATGTAGATTGTGATCTATTTAAGATAAAATATTTATATAAAAGATGCCATGTTAACTAGCAAAAATGTTATCTGTACTCAAAACTCATTTCCTCATAATATCAAAGTTGTAATTGAGGAACAGGTTTTCAGAACACTGTAGAAAAGTTCTTGAGATGCTAATGTGCCTGAAATAATACACAGATAAAATCAAAAGTGGGTAAGTAGCACAATAATGTTGAGGTAAAGAATGCAAATTTTGGAAACAGACTACCTGGTTAAATCTTAGCTCTACCACTTACCAGCTGATTAACATTGGGCAAATTGCTTAGCATCTCTCTCAATTTAATCAATAACATGGAGATAATAGTACTTACCTCATAGTGGTGTTGTAAGGATTATCTACATTCCTACAAGTAAATTGCTTAGAGTGTGCCTAGCACCCAGTAGTCCTCAGCAAAAACTCACAGAATTTTAATTTCATTAAAATTTAAACACTTCAGCAAACCATCTTGGGGAGCCCCGCATTAGGTCATTAGTTAGACTTTAGTCTCAAAATGCATTCCATGTTGTTTGTCAAAGGAAAGAGAGGAGGCATCAGGAATGCTTCTTGCCATATTTACTAGAACAGCTGAGGGGACTGAGGGTTCTGGAGTGCTGAGGCTAAGGCTGTGGTGGAACTAAGAAATCTGGGAGGTGGAGGAGAGGAAAGGGAAACAGCACAGACCCTGGCTCCCACATCCAGGCGAGTCTGCAACCCCCTGGGTCCTACAACACAGCAGACCATGTTGTTAGGACCCAGACTGTAGGACTCCTGCCCCGAATTCACCCCTCCAAAGAGCATTCACAGGGGCCAGGAATGTGTCTCTAGAGCCATCCAACTGGGTCCCATAGAGGTTGAGAACACTGAGTTTAGAGTTAGATGAGTGAAGTTGAGACCTGAGCCTTTCCTGTCTGAATGACCTGTACACATTTCCTTAGTTCTCCCACTCTCAGATTCTTCATCCGTGAAATGGCCATAATAATACCTACTTTGTACAGTTTTTGTAAAGGTTACAAAAATAATATATTTTATATTCTTGGCCCAGGGTCTAACATGTTAAATGTTCTTTCTAAAAATCAATGTTAGCTACTATTGTTTTGCTATTATAGCAGGGGAAGATTGGCCCTCCACAGCCTCAAAGCATCTAGGAAGGTGGTTTAGACACCTGTAGGAATCGTCTGTGAATCCCCTGGAGAAATTCTTTCAAACTATAGCATGCTTCCCACCTCATCCAAAATGCTGGCATGATTCCCTAGGGCAGTGATTCTCAACCTTGGCTGTGCATTGCAGTCATCTGGGGACCCTTACAAAATGGCAGCCCAGGCCATGACCCAGACTCATTGTTTCAGAACCTCTGGGTATCTTGAAGTATAGTTTATAAGCAATAAATTGTACCCATTTTAGGTGTACAGTTCAGTGAAGTTTGACAAACTTATATACCTATGTAACCACTACTGTAACCACCACCATTTCAAAATAGCGTTTTCATTATCCTAGAGAGTTATCTTTGTCCCTTTGCTGTCAATTTCCCCCATCTCCTGCCCCAGGCAACCACTGATCTGCTTTCTATCACTGTAAATTAGTTTTGCCCATTCTAAAATTTAATATAAATGGAATCATACAACATGTACTTTTGTGTATATCTGGTTTGTTTTACTCAGCATACTGTTTTGAGATTCATTCATTTTATTGAGTGTATCAGCAGCTCCTTTTCATTGCTGAGTAATATTCCATTATATGGATATACCATAATTTGTTTATGTGTTAACTTACTGATAGACATTTGAATTGTTTCTGGTTTGATACTATTTTCAATAAAGCTTCTGTGAACATTCAAATGCCAGTTTGGTGTGAACATATTTTATTTCTCTTGGGTGAGCACCTAGGGGTGGAATTGTTGGGTCATATGGTATGTGCTTTTAAATCTTGATCAGTGTTTTTAAAGATCATAAAGCTATTGATTCCAATGGCAGCTGATGGCATGGCTGGAAACTGCTGGATCAGAGGATGGGTGTGTGTGGTAAATGACAGGTGTGGCAATGTTGGGAGACAGGCTACCCTGATTGCACTTACTGTTTGCAATCATATGATCCCTGAGTCTGTACTAGTGGCTTCCCCAGCTGCAGAACTCTCAGCTGTGTCCTGATATGGTATAAGGCTGCTGCTTGAGCTTATAAGATGTTTTAAAGAAGAGCTAATTTATTCAACAGTGTTAAGCACATAACTAGTGCCAAACATGGCATCAAATACTGGGAACACAGAAATGACCAACATAGTTCCTGTCTTCAAGGAACTTGGATCGCCAAGACAAATTAAATATGTGTAACATTCTTTGCCAGGTGTTATGATAAAGAGTGTTCTAAGGGCCTCTTTAGAAAAAACTGCCTCATCATTGGAACATTACATTGAAACATTAGCATTTGAGTAATGCTACGCTCCTTGTAATTCATCAAGGCCTTTTATGAAAGGTCAGAATCTGTTTTACCTTAGGAATTCAGTGTTGTTAGTTGCCTGTCTGTGTTCTGTTGGGCTTCAGTTTTTTAAACCATGAGAACAAAAAGAGGTGTTCTTATGTATAATCACTTTAGTTTACTAAACATAGGTGTTAAGGTATATATGCAGAATTAGAATGCCAGTACTAAAGAAATAAGCTCTTGACATGCATACATTGGGGCAAGTTGTCCCCAGTATGGGATTCGTACAGAGCTGAGGCAACTACTGGGCATAGAAGAAGGTATAACTGAATAAAGTTCAGTCTTAAGTCCCTCTTATTAGAATGGCTTAGGAAATTATCTTACCAAACTAGAAGACTTGATATGGAGATGATTAGACAAGAGAGAAGCAGAAGAACCAGAATCCATGGATGGCACTATAGGATGGTCAAGGCTCTGGCTTGATTGAAATTGACAACTTCCTTTAATCTGTTGGTAGCCTTGCTGTCTCTCCAGCAGGTTTCATTCCATGCCCAGACACTGTTAAGCTACCTGGTTTTAAAGTTTTATACCAAGTCTGGCTCCCTACCCTTGGAGAGTTTTGTCCTCCTCCTTCTAGAACCTTCTCTTTTGGATTCTGTACAGAATAAAATGTCTTTTAAAAGAGATGTACCCTCATAAGATGTTGGACCACTCCTCAGCACCCTGATTTGGATTTATCTTCATTAGTATCTCTTTAAAATATATATATATAATTTTGATTCAGCTATTCAACTTCTGGGAATCTCCCTTATAGGCATAAACACACATATACACAAACATATGAGAAAAAGTATGTTCATTGATTATTAGTAGCAATAATGAAAATGGAGAATAAATCAAGATGTCCAATGGGAAATGCTTCCTTTCATTATGATTCATGCAGAATATGAAATACAGCTCTTAAAAATGATGAAGTATATCTAGGCTAACATGAAAATGTGTTTGTAATATGGGGAAAAAAGTCTGGGGCCAATATGTAGATTTTCTATCAATGTGCACATTTATTCAGTTTTATGTATTTATTTGTATTTTTCTAGCTTTACTGAGGTATAATTGACAAGAATTATATATATGTAAATTATATATATGTAAAATGGTTCCATTTTGTTCATTTTCAAAAGCCAAATATCTGTTTTTTTATTTGCCTATACTTGGCATGGTAGGATACATGTCAAACTTCTGATAGTGGTTACCCCTGGGGCATGAGATTGAAGTTGAGAATAAAACTAGGAAGGAGAAATTTTCACTTTTTAATTTTGGAAATGTCTGGATTGTTCTTATCTTGTGAAACAAGGATATTTTTGTAAATATTTAAAAGCATCCTCTTCTCTTGTGTTCTACCCTGCTGTAGGGTGGAGATTCCAGGTTGTAAGCTTGCTTGCCTGGGCCTTCAAAACAGTGAAAGCTGACTCTGAAGCAAGACTGACTTAGGTTCTAAGAAGAGCTGTCTAGTAACAATCCCATACCTGAAAGAATTCTTGTTTCCCAGAGATAAAGTAAAGAAACTGGTACATAACAAGGCTGACTTAGGTTCTAAGAAGGGCTGTCTAATAACAATACCATACCTGAAAGAATTCTTATTTCCCAGAGATAAAGGAACTGGTACATAAAAGATTAGTAGATAATAGAAAAGTACCTTTATAATACCCATTCATGTCTACTACCTGGACTGGTTATTTCAAGGATCTGTCTTTCCTTTAAAAGTCCATGATTTGATGGACTTCAGATATTATTTAACTCCTGTGGAATATGTTGAAATCATAAGAAATCAAATATTAATCTAGTGGAAGATGCTTGCCATGGGGTACCAGTCATGCTCTACTCTCATTTTCTAAATAGGTAGTGAGGCCAGGAGTGGTGGCTCATGCCTGTAATCCCAGCACTTTGGGAGGTCAAGGGGGGTGGATCGCCTGAGGTCAGGAGTTTGAGACAAGCCTGGCCAACATGGTGAAACCCCATCTCTATTAAAAATACAAAAATTAGCCAGGCATGGTGGCAGGTGCCTGTAATCCCAGCTACTCGGGAGGCTGAGGCAGGAGAATCGCCTGAACCTAGGAGATGGAGGTTGCAGTGAGCTGAGATTGCACCACTGCACTCCAGCCTGGGCGACAGAGCAAGATCCAATGGATGGATGGATGGATGGATGGATGGATGGATGGATGGATGGATGGATGTGTAGATAGATAGATAGATAGATAGATAGATAGATAGATAGATAGATAGACAGACGGATGGATGGATGGATGGATGGATGGATGGATGGATGGATGGATGTGCAGATAGATAGATAGATAGATAGATAGATAGATAGATAGATAGATAGATAGATAGATAGATAGATAGATAGATAGATGGATGGATGGATGTGTAGATAGATAGATAGATAGATAGATAGATAGATAGATAGATAGATAGATAGATAGATAGATAGATAGATAGATAGATGGATGGATGGATGGATGTGTAGATAGATAGATAGATAGATAGATAGATAGACAGACAGACAGACAGACAGATAGATAGGACTTGTCCTAGGAATATCACCAGTTGTTTGTTCTTGAAAAGAATAGAGAAAAAAGACTGAGGAAAATGATTATGTAAAGAAATCTCAAAACCATAAAGTATCTCATTGCTTTGTAAGCTTTATGACCATGGTAATCAATTTTATTTTAATGGCTAAATGCAAAGGCTATGTTTCCACTCAAAAGATACTTAAACTGATCAAGTGATTCAAATGTGAAACAACCAACCTAAATTCTTAGGGCAGTTTGGTTCATAATATTTGATTTATTTAAATATATTCTCTTCATTTGTGGTTATTGTTATTTTAATATTGCCCTCTTATTCTCTCATGTTTTTCTCTCAAATCAGGCTGAAGAACTATGCCCTGGTTATTCTAATCCCAATTACATGTACTTAGCAAAGGTAATGAAGACCACTGTTCTGCTTTAAGATCACTTTGAACCCGTCACATAAAAACATGATTATGTTTAATATTGGTTATTTCTCATTTCCAGTGTTATGCTGATCTTGAGGAAAACCAGAATGCTTTGAAGTTCTGTAATTTGGCATTATTGCTTCCTACTGTTACCAAAGAGGTAAGTCCAGAAAGTGGCAGTGCTGTTGTCTTATTAGTACTATTCAAGCTCAAAATATGAATAACTTGCTTAGATACGTTTGTAGTTTTCTCTATTCAATTTTATGTATTTATTTTTATTCTAGCTTTATTGAAGTATAATTGACAAATAAAAACTATATATATATAGCATGATGTTTTGATAGACATATACGTTATGAAATGACTACCACAATCAAGCTAATTAACACATTCATCACCTCACATAGTTACTTTTTTTGTTGTTGAGAATGTTGGAGATCCACTGTCTTAGCAAATTTCAAATATACAATATAGTATTATTAACTATAGTCACATTGCTGTCCTTTAAATCTCCAGAACCTATTTATCCTGCATAACTGAAACTGTGTACCCTAGATCAGTATCTCCTTATTTCTCCCACCCTCCCAGCCCCTGACAGCCACCCTTCTATTCTCTCCTTCTATGATGGAGTTTTCTTTCATACTAAAACCTTTGACTTGGATTGTACATGTACTATGAAGTTTTAAAATTTGCTGTATCTCTGTAAGATAACCTGTCACCAGGAGGCCCTAGCGGTTAAAACATCCTGATGCTTGTTAGATATAAGACAGCAGGGAGTGAAGCAAGCATAATTCCTTCACTGGGAAGGAGGTGGCGCAGCATAATTCTGGGGAGCTGGGGATTAACTATATAGGCAGCAAACAAGCTAGACAGGTGGCCCAGCCTACAGCAAGGGGAGCGACCATGGGTTGCCATCCTCAGTCCCCAACTCACAGCAGTTTTGGCTATCCAAGGCCATGACAAAGATGAAAAATATGTAATAACATGTTTTTGGTTTTTGGACATTGGCCATTAATGAAAAAAACTATTGCCCTGTCTCTTGCCCTTTTATTCAGGAATTCAGGATTCTGGGTATGCTGTAAGTTTCAAGTATTCCACAGGCTTAACAATTCAGTCTGCTCCTATGAGCTATAGACTGGTGTTGTGGGAACAACAACAACAAAAATAGGTATATATTTTCCTCCTCTTCTCATACCACCAAACATTATCATCCTCTAAATCATAACAGAAAAGAAATGCCTCAAAAAAAAAAAAAAACCTCCTCTTTTTCTGTGTTGGAGCAGTAGATGTTCCAATATTTATTGTGATCTGAACTATAAACAAATAAGACATGCCTGCTGCCTTCTAGGAGGCTATAGCCTAGAAGGGAACATATGGTGTGTGTCCAAATAACTGTAGCTCAAAGCAGAAAGCATGAGGCACTAAGAGAAGTACAAATCCTCAGTTATGGAAATTTTGAAAAAGGAGAAATTATTTTCACCTAGAAGAGGCTAGGTGGCATCAGAGGCAACTTTGAAAGATCTATATAATATGGAGTTGTGGACAAGTACATTGCATGTCATGAACAGAGGCACAAAAGAAAGCAAAGCTCTGTTTGCCTGGAGTGAAAGGAATGTGCCCACTTTCCCCGGACCACAGCTGGGGTGTGCCAACCTCCCAGCCCATTCTCCTCACAGCTTCCTTGCCTCCCGCCAGGCCATTCTTGACTCCCAGTAGCAGCCCAAGCAACAGATTAAATGTAAACGTCAACATGTCACTTCCCTGCTCAAAACCCTTTGCTGTTAGGATGAGGGTCAGAATTTTCAGCATGTCCTTCAAGGCTCTGATTCAGTATCCTACCAGTCTCTCAAGCTTCATATGTTCCCTGTTCTTCCCTCCACCACCCAACCTGCTCTTCACCCTTAGAACATACTGTTCCCACTTCCTGAAACACTCCTACCCACCCTCCGCTCCTTCCACTAGCTTTGTTCCTTCCTGTCCTCCAGGCCTCACCATGAATGCTGTTTCTTCAGGAAAGACTTTCTTGACACCTGCTGGCAAGAAAGCCCCCTATGCTTTTCCTTGCTATCATTTCACACAGTTATTATGTCATTATTAAAGTGATTGTTCCATAAGAATCACAACCAGGTTTGTGTCATTCATCACTATACCCCTAATCCTGAGTATACTGCCTAGCATATAATAAGCACTTGGTAAGTGTTCATAGAAAGAACCAAGACATTAATATCATACAAATAAAAATAGTAGTGTCAATAGTAATAATAAAGAGGACTCATAATGAATGTAAGAAGGCTAGACATTGCAAGTATTTCTGTAATAAGCAAAATAGTTTGAGCAAATATTTGTCACTTGCATTTTTTTCCTCAGTGATGTCTCCATTTGTATTCTTAGCAATTTTTTTCCAAGTAGTAAAGGTATGTAAGGAATATTTCCATTTCTTTTTCAATGAGAAAATAGGATGAAGTGAGTTATGTGTAATACTCCTCCATCTCTATAAAGTTTTTTCAGATTGAAATATACCCCATTAGTGATTTTGCTAACCAAGTTTATTCATTTCCAAAATGTCTAGCAATGCCACTAGTTGCAAGAAGACAACCTAGCCATCAGTTTGCTCTCTCATGTGAAATTTCATAACATGTTTGTTTCTTTCTTGTGGCATTTATAGCTTCTTCCTTGCATTATAGTCATTTGTGGACCTGTCTTTTGTCCCCTGTTAGGGAACTCTCAGCTCATCGTACTGCTACTTGATATTGGGAGTGTCAGTCATTTGGTCTCTAGAGCCCAGATTCATAGGTGTAAGCAGCTTTACATTCCCAGAATTTGAAACGATGGTATTTTTATTATTCATGTGGACTTTTCTTGACCCTAGGAAAATAATCTCAGATCCTGAGATACATTTCTTTTTTAAAAAAAGGGATTTCTGTGTCTGAGACAGTGTGAGAATGATTGCTGAATGAAATAATGACTTCACTGGCAACCTGAAAGTTGTTTGCCTGGAGGCAGTATTAAAGTTCATCAACTTGGAGCCTACTGAGAAAGCTCAAATATAAAAAGCATTATGTAATATTTTGTTTTACGATAAGAGATGTGCTAAACTGGTAAAGAAAACCCTGTATTTAAAAATTGCTGAAACATTTTGAAATGGCATTAATCACCTTTCTAAGACAAACAGACTCATAGACTAGTAAATCCAATGTTACCAGAAACCAACCACAAGAGGAAGTGCACTCTGGGAGTGCTAAAAGTTAACAGCTCATTATATTTAGCAAGTGGTATAGTTGTCTTTGAAATGGCCTGTTGATTAAAGTTCTGAGCTGTATTTCCAACCTGTTTGATGAGTTGAGAAGCACAACTCTCATTGGTAACTGCTCTTAGTAACAAAATTCTAATTCTGCTTTAAATGTTCTTTCTGAGTTACGATATCGTATTTGATTATCTTAATTAAGACATTGGTTTTCAGGATAGGTTTATAAAACAGAATTTGTATCCATTCACTCTGCCTTCCTGTTATAGAAATGCTACAGCTCAGGGTAATAAATGAGTCACTTGCCAAAATCCTGTAATGTTGTCTCATTTGCTAGAAATTCTTGTTTGCCCATTTCTTTCTGGTTGAAACTTATTTCTTGTAAATTAACTCATCTGTGCTATCCATGCCTGGAGAATTATTCCTAGTACTTTCTAAAAAATTAATAAGACGGCCAGGCGCGGTGGCTCACGCCTGTAATCCCAGCATTTTGGGAGGCCAAGGCGGGTGCATCACCTGAGGTTGGGAGTTTGAGACCAGCCTGACCAACATGGAGAAACCGCATCTCTACTAAAAAAATTACAAAATTAGCTAGGCATGGTAGCACATGCCTATAATCCCAGCTACTAGGGAGGCTGAGGCAGGAGAATCGCTTGAATCTGGGAGGCGGAGGTTGTGGTGAGCCGAGATCGTGCCATTGCGCTCCAGCCAGGGCAACAAGAGTGAAACTCCGTCTCAAAAAAAAAAAAAAAAAGTTAATGAGGCTATTAGAGTATAGATAGTATAGACAGACTTTTCCCACTCTCTAAACAGACATTTTCATGATTTGTGGAAAGTCTGTTTACAACCCCATCTTTCTACTCTTTTGACTCTTACCTTCTTGTCATTTGCATTTAAAATGTATTATTTCTTAAGATTTTGCAATATATATAATGGTCTTGGTTGTATTATTTAAGTTGATCTTAAAAATACTTTAAAGAAGTTTCTTAGAACCCTTTTATTTATTTTCTTGAAATAATTGATGATATAGCATCAGTTTGGGACTAGCTGTTCTTAACCAGTACCCAGTCTCATGAAGTTGGTGTGTGATAATCATTACCCAAATGCTAGGAGAATAATGACAATTCAATGTAAATAAGTCTCTCTCTTATTTATCCAAAGTCTTTAACAGAGAGTATTGATGTAGTTTTGTAAACTATATTTTTTCAGCACTATCAGATGAAATAAATCTATATTTTTGAACGTGTGTGTTTGGGTAAAAGAGGGAGATTATCTTTATTCAGTTATTTTACAATTATAGAGGTGTTCTCTGCTAGAGGCTTGGGATACAAAGAGAAAAAAACAGATACCTCTGCCATCATGAATTCTGTGGTCTGGTGGGAAAGGCAGGCACTGAAAAAGTCATAGCAGTAAAATTTGATGAGTATTTTGGAAATAAAAGCACAGAGATTTGTGAGAAAATAAAACTGGTACTACAACTTGGGCCACGGGCCTGGAAAGGTCATCCTGAGGTTTTGCTATATATAATCTAAGGAAATTAGAATTTAAACCCAGTTGTTTAAATATTTAAGACTTGCTTGGACAGTAGAGGGCTCAATAAAAATACAGGTTCCTGGCTTTTTCTAGAAAGTTAGAAGCTCTGAGCTCCAGAATGTGGTGACCCCAACCTCAGTATCATCGTGGTCTCACTCAAGTTTCCATCTGTCTGAGAAGCTTAGTGCTCAGATGGCCCCTGGGTGAGATTACAGAGAAAGATAGGTGGTGACTGAGTTCTTGACAGTACAACCATAGGAACTGTTGACTCTCGGCTGGGCGCAGTGGCTCACGGCTGTAATCCCAGCACTTTGGGAGGCCGAGGTGGGCAGATCACGAGGTCAAGAGATCAAGACCATCCTGGCCAACATGGTGAAACCCCGTCTCTACTAAAAATACAAAAATTAGCCGGGCATGGTGGCATGCGCCTGTAGCCCCAGCTACTCAGGAGGCCGAGGCAGGGGAATCACTTGAACCCGAAAGGGGGAGGTTGCAGTGGGCCGAGATTGCACCACTGTACTCCAGCCTGGCAACAGAGTGAGACTCCGTCTCAAAAAAAAAAAAAAAAAAAAAAAAAAAAAAAAAAAAAAAAAAGGAAATGTTGACCTTTAAGGATATGGCTTTGGATTTTACTCAGAAAGAGTAGACCCTGCTAGACCCATCTCAGAGGAAGCTGCACAGAGATGTGATTCTGGAGAATATCCTCAAAACCAGCATCCAGGCAGTAAAGTCTTAGAAACAAAGACAGAACTTCCATGTAGAATATCTGCAGGAAGGAGCGATCTAACAACATGTCAACACTGAGATTTGTAAGGGTGAACTGTGTTCCTCCACAGCAGAATTGGCCTGGGGAGGGCCAAATTAGGAATGCAGCACAATCACATGACTTTAATTTGAGGCTAGAGAAAGTGTGCTATCTCAGTTCGAAGGTGTGGGTAGTTCAAATCTGGGAGAAAAGGAATAACCTGAGCCCCAAACCATAACTTGAATTCTTATAAGAGTGCAGTTGCATAAATATAGCCAATACATTTAGTGCTTGAAACATAATGAAAACCTTAAAATTAATCATATAGCTATGCAGCTGACCTACTAAAAAGGAGAAAACTTCTGTATGCAAAGGAGAGTAACACACCACATGAATGTAACCAACGTGGAAGATGTTAACTAGGGACTATACTGAATGCTCGGCATCAGATTCATATGTGGGAAAATAAATGAATAAATGAAGGTATTTGAGCAAGGCTTTAACAGCCTGTTATGTCCTCAGTGGCAGAGATGTCACAGTGGAGAGGAGCCCTGTGAATATAATGAGTATGAGGAAGTTGTCACAGCTCAACATTGACTCAACATGTGTTAGCTCACACTGGAGGGAAACTCCATAAATGTAATGAATGTAGGAAACACTTCATCCAGAGAGCTAACTTATTCATACCAGAGAACTCAAGAGAGAAACTCTGTCTGTAATCAGTGTGGAAATGCCTTCAGTGACGATTTATCCTTTAAACAACACTGTGAATTAACACTGGAGAGAAGCCATATGAATGTGATCTATGTGGGAAAGTCTTCATTTAATGATCTCATCTTATAATGAGACAATGCACGTGGAGAGAAACCCTATAAATGTACAGCATTTGGAAGAGCCTTCAACCTCAGCCCTAACCTTTATAGGTGGTCTCACTCAAGTTTCCGTCTAACTGAAAGATGCCATCTTTTAGATACCAGAGAGCTCCCACAGGGCTAAACCCTACACCCTTCAGGCAAAGCTCAACCCTTGATATGCAGAAAAAACTTAAGAGTAAAACAGGAAAGAAAGTGGCAAGTTTTTCCCAGGAGGAAGAAACCTGTTGGGAAAACACTAGATAATTCATGCTGGAGAAGGAATTCAATGAAATAAACACGATAAACCCTTTACTCATAGAGCAACACTCCAGGACATGTGAGGATTAATGCTGTATAAAACACTCACTAAGACAAAAGCAACTTGTTAAAATAAAAAAAAAGAAAACTATTAAAAATAATAATAAAACACTGTCAGTGACCTGAATTAGGGAAAGTATTTGGTGACTGCACGTACCTTCGTGAACCTTGAAGTTCTCATGTTGGGGAATCTCCTCAAGTTAATGTAAGTCTATTTCAGCACACTAGAGTATCAAGATGAATGCATGAAATTTCCTTATGTATTTGTATTTTCTTCATAGGATAAAGAGGCACAGAAAGAGATGCAAAAAATAATGACTTCCTTGAAGAGGTAAATAACCGAATTTACTCTTCAACAAATCAGATGTGATCTACCAAAATTTAAACGAATCAAAGTTTTATTATCATTTTCTTCATTTTTGATGTAAGGGTATTGTGCTCAGATTTGAAGGTAAAGCCATATTTCTGCAGAATGCATTCCACTAGTAGCACTGCAAAATTAATTATGTTATTTGGAGAATCTATATAATGTCAATACATAATCTATAAACTTGTATGCTTTGTATTTTTCTTATCAATAAACTGCAGCCTTCAGAATATTTCTTTAAATATTTAAATCCAATAAAATGAATTTTCATGAGTATTTTATTGTTTCAATGGAGACTTCATAAAACAAAATAATTTCATTAATGTGGATGAAAACTGGAAAACTGAGCAAAGGACATGAACAAGTTGTTGGCAGAAGAGAAAAAACTAACAGATGTAGTATTGTAATCAAAAGATGTGAATAAAATTACAATAAAATACTCTTTTACCATCAAACTAGATTTCACTCGCGTCCGAATGAAAAGACCACCAAACAGGCTTTGTGTGAGCAACAAGGCTGTTTATTTCACCTGGGTACAGGCAGGCTGAGTCTGAAAAGAGAGTCTGCGAAGGGAGG
The DNA here is from genome assembly GCF_007565055.1 of Rhinopithecus roxellana. Classification (NCBI taxonomy): domain Eukaryota; kingdom Metazoa; phylum Chordata; class Mammalia; order Primates; family Cercopithecidae; genus Rhinopithecus; species Rhinopithecus roxellana. Next base: position 80,149,131 of record NC_044565.1, read on the forward strand.
TAGGGGTGGGGCTGTTTTATAAGATTTGAGTAGTTAATGGAAGATTACAGTCAAAGGGGATTGTTCTCTGACTGGCAAGGGTGGGGATCACAAGGTGCTCAGTGGGGGAGCTTTTGAGCCAGGATGAGCCAGGAGAAGGAATTTCACAAGGTAATGTCATCAGTTAAGGCAAGGGCCGGCCATTTTCACTTCTTTTGTGGTGAAATGTCATCAGTTAAGGCAGGGACCAGCCATTTTCACTTCTTTTGTGGTGAAATGTCATCAGTTAAGGCAGGGACCAGCCATTTTCACTTCTTTTGTGGTGAAATGTCATCAGTTAAGGCAGGAAACAGCCACTTTGACTTCTTTTGTGATTCTTTGCTTGCTTCAGGCCATCTGGAAGTATACATGCAGGTCACAGGGGATATGATGTCTTAGTTTGGGTTCAGAGGCCTGACACTAGCAAGGATTATTTTCTTCATTTAGGAAGCATTCAACCTGGCAGTATTGTTATGAGATGGAGCATTCTCATACACGGTTAGTGAGAGAATATTTTGTCACCTGGGTACATCAAATATGAAAATATAAAAGAAATTTTAAAAGTACTTTGGCACAAACCTTTGGTAAAAATTTTTTTTTTTTTTTTTTTTTTTTTGAGACGGAGTCTCGCTCTGTCGCCCAGGCTGGAGTGCAGTGGCCCGATCTCAGCTCACTGCAAGCTCCGCCTCCTGGGTTTACGCCATTCTCCTGCCTCAGCCTCCCGAGTAGCTGGGACTACAGGCGCCACCACCTCGCCCGGCTAGTTTTTGTATTTTTTAGTAGAGACGGGGTTTCACCGTGTTCGCCAGGATGGTCTCGAACTCCTGACCTCGTGATCCGCCTGTCTCGGCCTCCCAAAGTGCTGGGATTACAGGCTTGAGCCACCGCGCCCGGCCTCCTTTGGTAAAATTTATTGACAGCCTTTGAAAAGTATTAAATCTTTAGTCATGGAAATAATCATGAAGAGTAAAGTTCAGTGACTGATTCACAAATGTTCATAACAGCATAACACTATGTCCAACAGTAATAAAGCAGCCACATTGAAATATAACTACAATTTAATAACATTTTGACATTAAAAATTACAAAAATGATACAGGCAATTGCACAGAACATCTTAAGTGCAAGTATAAGTCAAAAATAGTACATACATAGTGAGAGACAGGACTAGCTGGATTTCCTAGGCCGACTAAGAATCCCTAAGCCTAGCTGGGAAGGTGACCGCATCCACCTTTAAACAGGGGGCTTGCAACTTAACCCACACCCGACCAATCAGAGAGCTCGCTAAAATGCTAACTAGGCAAAAACAGGAGGTAAAGAAATAGGCAATCATCTATTGCCTGAGAGCACAGCGGGAGGGACAAGGATCAGGATATAAACCCAGGCCTTCGAGCCAGCAGGCAACCCCCTTTGGGTCCCCTCCCCTTATATGGCAGCTCTGTTTTCACTCTATTTCACTATTAAATCTTGCAACTGCACTCTTCTGGTCTGTGCTTTGTTACGGCTGGAGCTGAGCTTTCGGTCGCTGTTCACCACTGCTGTTTGCCGCCGTCACAAACCCGCCGCTGACTTCCATCCCTCCAGATCCAGCAGGGTGTCTGCTATGCTTCTGATCCAGTGAGGCGCCCATTGCCACTCCCGATCGGGCTAAAGGCTTGCTGTTGTTCCTGCACAGCTAAGTGCCTGGGTTCATCCTAATCCAGCTGAACACTAGTCACTGGGTTCCATGGTTCTGTTCCATGACCCACGGCTTCTAATAGAGCTAAACACTCACTGCATGGCCCGAGATTCCATTTCTTGGAATCTGTGAGGCCAAGAACCCCAGGTCAGAGAACATGAGGCTTGCCACCATCTTGGAAGTGGCCCGCCGCCATTTTGAAAGTGGCCTGCCACCATCTTGAGAGCTCTGGGAGCAAGGACTGTCCCCCGCCCCCACCAGGTAACAATAAGATCTCAACAGTATGAAAATAAGCACAGAAGAGCATCTGGTAGGGAATACACTAAAATAGTAGTAGTTTATGTTTCTGTGGAGTTTATTTTATTTTCTGTATTTCCCAGTTTTTAATAATAAATAAAATGATTTTTTAGGTTGAACTTAGCAGTGAGCTATAAAGATTCCCTGCTACCTCTTAATCAGCCTAATCTTGGAAATCAGAGTAAAAACTTGGATTTTCTGTTTACTGTCCCAAATACATGGGTGTGCATGCAGATGCACACACACACACACACACAAACACATTTATAAACTCAAAATTTCAAGCCCTGATGTAGACATTCTGGTTAGGTAAATTAAGCAACCCCCTAGCCCCATCTTCTATAATGGTCAATCAAGATACTGAATCAGTCCAGCTGGTTCTCACCCACTTTCCTCTGACAACTGGTCTAATGTTGAAACTCATAGCTAGATGGGTCAAGAGTCTTGTAGGTTCTGTCATGGATATGCTGAGAGGCTATGGATACCTCTGGCTATCTCTAAACAGCCAAAGGAATATGTAAGTATAGAAAGGTGAATCCAGCTAGCAGCAAATGACATAGAATCAACTATGTTGTAGGTTTTGTGGGAGCAACTCATTCCGGCAGAGTGGTACAAACACTTCCTTTATGAATTATGAGGACTATCAAGAAACACTCCTGGTGGGTAACAGTGGGATTTAGGACTCATAATTGGAACCTGACATAAGATCTAATCAATGTTCATTTATTATATTTTAATAAAATTCGTGTTTCTCATAATATGTCTTTGATGGACAAGTTGATGTCCATTGACTGGGTAATCAGCGTAGTTGTTTCTGGATATGGGCTTGACCCAATAGAAATGTAGTACTCCTAATTCACTCTTTAGAGAATTAGGAGTTTCTGACACATTTAGCCATTTCTACAAATGAGTATTAACAGAGGGAATTCCCCTCCTCATTATGGTAATAACCCTTCAAAAGACCATTAACTCCCTGCTGTATGCCCCCTTCCAGAGTCATACTGTCATATCTGTATTCCTCATAAAGCCATATAATCAGAGAAATTATGTTTGGGAGGCTGAGACTGGAGGATCAGTTGAGCTTAGAAGTTCAAGACAAGCCTGGGCAACATGGTGAAATCCCATCTCTACAAAAATTAGCTGAGCGTGGTGGTGCATGCCCATAGTTACAGTTACTCGGGAGGCTGAGGTGGGAGGATTACTTCAACCCAGGAGGTCAAGGCTGTGATGAGCTGTAATTGCGCCACTCCACTCCACTCTCCACTGCACTCTGGGTGACAGAGTGAAACTCTGTTTCAAAAAAATTTTTTTTTAATTTAAAATAATTTTTTAAAATTAAAAACATTGCAAATAATTGCTAAATAGCTCAAAAACCGTGAACAGGACTAGAATCTGATAACCTAGAAGGGTGTGCTGTATAGAGCAGTGGTCCCCAACCTTTTTGGCACCAGGGGCCAGTTTCGTGGAAGACAATTTTTCCCTGGACCTGGGGGTTGGGGGGTGGTTTCGGAATGATTCAAGTGCATTACATTTAGTGTGCACTTTATCTATTATTATTACAGTGTAATATATAATGAAATAATTATACAACCCGCCATAATGTAGAACCAGTGGAAGCCCTGAACTTGTTTTCCTGCAACTAGATGGTCCCATCCAGGGGTGATGGGAGACAGTGGCAGACCTATCAGGCATTGATTCTCATAAGGAGTATGCAACGTACATCCCTCGCATGCACAGTTCACAGTAGGATTCGCCCTACTAATGCCACCACTGATCTGACAGGAGAAGGCGCTCGGGTGGTAATACGAGCAATGGGGAGGAGCTGTAAATACAGATGAAGCTTTGCTCACTTCCCCACCACTCATCTCCTGCTGTGAAGCCCAGTTCTTAACAGGCCACAAGCCAGTTACCAGTACCACTACCAGCCTGTGGCCTGGGGGTTAGGGACCCCTGCTATAGAGGATACATAGGATATTTTGTCAATTTAATCCTCAATCCAGTCCAATGAGGGAGGTGGTGTTCTTTCCATATAGGTAATGACATAATTGAGGCTTGGAGTAAATAACTTGCCACAGACCTTTCTTAACAAGTGGAAAGAGTTGGTACTTAAACATGGCTTATTTCGACTCCTTAGTCTAGTCTTAGTTACTCACAACAGATATATAAAAGGTACTGTGTAGATAAAGATGAGGAAACAAACCAAAATAAAGAAGTTATCTGTAATGAGGCCAAGTAAAAACGGTTTCTATATTAAATACCCCTACTTTCTAAAAAACTGAGTGATTTTCTTGAATGACAGGATTATATGTAGAATATTACACTTAAACTCCAAGGAATTTCATGCAAAGTGAGCCATGGGGACTCTGGTTTTCTATGGTTATTTCACTCACCACTCATGCTGCTTGACCTCAGAGAAGACAGAATAGCTGCAGAGTGTTCCTGAAATGAGGATTGTTCCTGCTGGATCACGAAGTCCAAGCTGATGGTACACCTGCCACTCACAGATGAAGTACCCAAACTGCTAACTTCTCAAGAGACTTCGTGTACAACTTTGGAAAGAGGGAGTTCTGACCCAAACTTTGAATATGTTTGATTTCAGAAGATAAGAATCAAACTGTATGTTGCAATTTCTCATAAAACATTAAAGAGGTAACTTAGTGGTCCACTAAAATTTTAGTGATGTCCATGTAATTGCGATGTTATCTTTCTTACTAAATAACAAATGGCCTTCATTGTAATATGAAAATCCATGCCACTTCTCATTTGTGCCTAAAAGTTATCAAAAGGCTTTTCATTTGATAATATTTTTATACTTTTGAATTTCAAAAAGCAGTGGTACAAGCTGAATGGGGTTAGCTTTTACACTAAACTCATTTTACCAATAAACCGTTTAAGCGTTGATGTGTAAGTAACAGGGTCGGGGTCAGACAACTGTAGTGACCAAGCCAGGACTGAGTTCCAGCCCTTGGAATCTCACTTCTGCTTTCTTTGAGCCCGGGGCTGTTTATGTCTAATTGATTGGAGTCCAGTATGTCTGATGTAGAATGGAGGCTATAAAATGCTAACACTTACCTTGTGATTACCTATTCCAAGTGTTTTTCTTATATTAACACATTTGAACCTCATAGCAACCTATGAGGAAAAAACATTTGATATTACCCCATTTAAGATAGGGGAGCTAAAGCACAGGGTATTGCCATATCTAACACCGTGAGCAAAAGATTTGGACTTGGGCAGACTGCTCCAGAGTCCATGCTGCGGTCAGCCACTGTACAATCCTGCCAGCAAATGGGAGAATTGAGTTGTGGGGAGTGAAAGAGTGGAAAGACAGAAGGTAAAAAAGGAAACAAGGGAAAGGAAAAAAAGAATTTTAGAAAGTAGAGGGCAGTAAAGAAAGAAGAAAAACAAAGGGAGAAAAGGTAAAGAAAAATCTTGTATTTATATTTTGGATATTGATAGATATTTTGTAGTTTTGCATCATAAATTCCCAACAATGTATTTATGTATTTTGTATCATATTTTTTTCATATACCCGCCTTTTCCTTCCCCTCCTCCGCAAGATAAGGTAGTGAAGCCTGTTTTTAATGACTTGATCTACTTGAACTGAGTGTGTTGAGAAAGCTTTGGTTATGGACTTTGTGGCCTGTTGATTGGGAAATTAACAAGAATAGTTGATTTCACAAAGACAAGATACATTTTAGAACCAAGTAAAGTTAATACTTGAAGTACTGTGATTTTGAAGCCCCTCAACCTATATTTTGCTTTAGATACTTGAAGCCAAATCATAAGGTTGAGTTTTAAAAAATATTGAGATACAATTGACATACAAAAAATAGCATGTATTTAAAGTACATAATTTAATAAATTTTGACATGTGTACACCCACAAAACCATCACCACAGTTAAGGTAACAAACATTTTCATCACTTCAAATGTTTCTTCATGCCCGTTGCTAATCTCTCCCTCTTGCATCTCTCTATGCACCCCCATTCCAAATAACGACTCATCTGCTTTCTGTCATTATAGATTACATTTTCTAGTATTTTATATAAGTAGAACTATGTGTTATATACCCTTTTGTCTGACTTCTTTCACTCAGCATAATTATTTTAGGATTCATCCATGTGGTAACATATACTGATAATTCATTTCTTTTCATTTCTGAGTAGTATTTTATAACAGAAATATACCATAGTTTGTTTCTCCACTCATCTATTGATAGGACATTTGGCCTGTTTCCAGTATTTGATTATAACAAACAAATCTTCTATGAAAATTCATATAAATGTCTTTGAATGTACATATACTTTCATTTCTCTTGGCTAAATACCCAGAAGTAGGAAATATGGTAGATGTTATATCTACCGTTATAAAAAACAGTCAAACTGTTTTCCAAAGTGGTTTTACCATTTTACATTCTCACCAACAGTGCCTGAGAGTTCCGCTTGCTTGACTTTCTTAACAACACTTGGTAGGGTCAGTCTTTTTAATTTTAGCTACTGCACTAGGCGTGTAGTATATCTGATAGGGGTTTTAATTTGTATTTCTCTAATGACAAATGATGTTGAGCATTTTTTCATGCATTTATTTGTCATTTGTGTATCTTCTTTGGTGAAGTATCTCTTCAAATATTTTGCCCATTATTTAAATTGAGACGTTTTGGTTTTTGTATATAGTTTGGAGTGTGGCTTGAAGTTCATTTGTTATTTGAATATCTAATTATTTCAGCATTTACATTTATAAACTTGCATCTATCTCATACTCTCTAACATATCTAATGAAGTTTTGCCTCCAAATCTGTTGAAAGACTATTGTTTCTCCATAGACTTGGCTTTGTACCTTTCTCAAAATCAGCTTTCCATATATGCATGGGTCTGTTTCTGGACTTTCTATTTTGTTCCATTGATCTATTTATTGATCTCAACACCAATACTACACCATGTTGATTAATGTAGCTTTATAGATTTGAAACCAGGTAGTGTTACTCCTCCAACTTTGTTTTTGTTTTGTTTTGACTGCTCTAGGTTATTTGCATTTCCATATGAATTTTAGAATTAGTTTTTAAAATTTCCATCAACAAAAAAGTGGCTGTGATTTTCTTTATTGGGATTACATTGATCAATTTCAATTGACATCAATTTTAAGTCTTTCAACCCATGAATATAGTGTACCTCTTAATATATTTAGGTCTTTAGTTCCTTTCAGCAATATTTTGCAGTTTTCAATGTACAGGTCTTTCACATTTGTTAAACTTATTCCTAAGTATTTCATATTTTAATGCTATTATGTATTATATTTTCAATTTCAATTTCTGATTTTTTATTGTATATAGAAATTCAATAGTGTAAACTGATCTTACATCCTGCAGCCTCTTTAAACTCACTTATTATTTCTGGTAGCTTTTTTGTAGATTCCATTAGATTTTCTACAACTGTGATTATATTAGTTGTGAATAAAGACAGTTTTACTTCTTTCTTTCTAATCTGAAGGTTTTGTTTTGTTTTTGCCTTATTGTACAGACTAGAACTTTCAATACACCATTGAATATAAGAGGGCAAATGTTCTTATTTTATTTCTGATCTGAGGGGAAAGCATGCCATTTTTTGCCATTGATCATAATGTTACCTGTAGGTTTTTTTGTGGATACCCTTTTTCTGGTTGAGAAACTCTGTTTTGTTCTTACTTTGCTGAGTTTTTTTTTTATGGAATTAATACTGAATTTTGTCAAACTTGTGTTCATTGAGATGATCATATGGTTTTACTGTTTTAGTTTATATGATGAATTATATTTCATTGAATTTTTAAATATTAAGACAGCCTTGCATTCCTGGGATAAAATTAACTTAGTCCTAACATGTTTTCTTTTCATTGTATCAGTGGATTTGCTAAAATTTTATTTTAAATTTTTGCATAAATATTTACAATGGATATTGGTTTGTAGTTTTCTTGTAAAGTCTTTTTCTGGTTTTGGTATCAAAGTAATACTGGTTTTAGGGAATGAGTTGAAAAGTATCCCCCTGTCTTCATTTTCCTTGAAAACTTTATGTAGAATTGATATTGTTTCTCCCTTAAATATTTAGTGGAATTCACTTGTGAACCCATCTAAACTTGGAGTTTTCTTTGTTGGGGGAAGTTTTCAAGTGCAATTTCAACTTCAATTCTTTTAAGAGATACAGGGCTATTTAGATTATCTTTCTTCTGGAGTGATCTTTGGTAGTTTGTATATTTCAAAGAATTTGTCTATTTTTCTATTTCATTTAAGTTGTCAAATGTATTGGCACAAATTTAATAATATTCTCTTATTCTTTTCTTATCTATAAAATATGTAGTGATGCCACCTCTTTCATTCTTAATATTCATAATTTGTGTTTTCCCTATTTCCTGTTTTGTATATGTTTCTTCCAACAAAAACCCTACAGGTAACATTATAACCAATGGCTGGAAGTTTATCAATGTTGTTGAGCTTCTCAAAGAAACAACTTTTGGTTTCATTGATTTTTCTGTTTTTCTATTTTCTATTTCATTGATTTCCACTCTCAACTTTAACATTCTCTTCCTTCTCCTTACTTTGGGTTTTATTTATGCTTCTAGTATCTTAATGTGGGAGCTGAAGTCATTGATGTAAGACTTTACTTCTTTTCTCTTTTTTTTTAAATTATACTTTAAGTTCTGGGATACATGTTCAGAACGTGCAGGTTTGTTAACATAGGTATACATGTGCCATGGTGGTTTGCTACACCCATCAACCTATCATCTACATTAGGTATTTCTCCTAATGCTATCCCTAGTCCACTTCTTTTCTACTGTAAGCATTTAGTGCTATAAATTTCTAAGTACCACCTTAGCAGTATCCTACAAATTTTGATATGTTATGTTTTCATGTTCATTCAATGAAAAATAATTTCTAATTTCTTTTTTAAATCTTTTTTCTTTCATTCATGGGTTGTTTAAAAGTCTGTTTAGTTCCCAGCCTTTTTTTTTTTTTTTTTTTAGGTATCTTTCTTTAATTGATTTCTAATTTAATGCCATCATGGTCAGCAGTTTGGATGACTTGAATCTGTTCAGACTTGTTGAGACTTGTTCTGTGGCCCAGAATATGTTCTATTTTGGTAAACATTCCATGTACACTGAAACAGCATGCATATTCTTTAGAGGTGAATTACATCAAGTGTCTTTCAAGCCCTCTACTTGCTTTGGTCTCTCCATAGCCTCAGCTCTGTGTCTCCTCAGCACGAGGAGACTTCTGGACTCCTTTTGTGTTCCTGCTCCATACACAGGCCTAGATGCTCTCTTGAAGCAGTAAGCTGAGACAATTAGGAGGTTCATCTTGTTTGTTACCCATCTCTCAGGGGTCACTGTACTTTCTTTCTTGCTGTCCAATATCTTGAAAACCATTATTTTGTATGGTGTCCCTGTTTCAGATTTTGAAAGCCAGAAGTTGTAACTCTAGAAAGTTGTAACTTTGTAACATTGTGATATTTTCAAAATCTGCTCCTCACCACACTTTCCAGTCCTATAAACCATTATTTTATAGATAAAAAAAACTCGAAAGTATTACATTTCTTTTTTAAACAAGTTTTTATAATGTTTCAAATGCTTCCACTTGATAAAGCAAATTGACACACTTGTACTATGGAATTACTTATTACATTAGACTTTGGTTAGAGCTCTGAGACAATTTTTTGTTTGTCCATTTTTCAATAGTAACCTTGTGCTTTGGCAAATAAAATTGCATGTGGAGAGTTAAATTATACTTTTCCTCCTCCTTGAATACTTTATGTTTACACAGCCCACCTAATTTAAAACTGGGAAATCTAATTGGGAAAATAATCTGCTGAAAATCGCATGTGGAAATGCCATTGGAAATTGTTAATGCCACATAACTGTGGCATTAATAGCTAAGCCCTAATTGGACTGCCACTCTCAGACAGACTGGCCCCACCATGTAGGGTGTGGAATTCATCTGGAGTCCAACATTGACTGTCCTGATCTTTAAAACATCCCAGTTATAACGATAATGACTTCCCAGCCAAGCCACTAATTCATTTATTTATTTTGTCTATTTGTTTGAAATGCATTTTATTTCCCTTGTGTTCTTCAGTCCTCGGAGCTCAGTGTACTTTGCAATTGTAATTAATCAAACATTTATTGAGCTAAAATTATGGGGACTATCCAGAGGCTGATCCAAATTTCAGGGACCCTGAAGCTTACACAATTTGGAGAATCTTAAGAAAAAGAATACAAAATTACAAACACAAAATTAAGTATGAAAGTGACTATTTAGAATGCAAAAGACGTCATGACAAATTATAAAATTTTCAAAGTTGACAAATACCACAATTATCACATCCAGAAAAATAACATTTTATTATTAACTGCATGGTACATCTAGAATACTTTCTTTTACATACTCTTTGTTTGCTTCATCATATGGCATTGATTTTTAATGTCATTTTCTATTGAAAGGATAGAGGATGAAATATTGGTTTTTCCACTAACACAATTAATTGACATTTTTCTTTCTTTCTTTTTTTTTTTTTTTTTACTCATTTTTTTTTTTTTTATTATACTTTAAGTTCTAGGGTACATGTGCATAACGTGCAGGTTTGTTACATATGTATACTTGTGCCATGTTGGTGTGCTGCACCCATCAACTCGTCAGCACCCATCAATTCATCATTTATATCATGTATAACTCCCCAATGCAATCCCTCCCCCATCCCCCCTCCCCATGATAGGCCCCAGTGTGTGATGTTCCCCTTCCCAAGTCCAAGTGATCTCATTGTTCAGTTCCCACCTATGAGTGAGAACATGCGGTGTTTGGTTTTCTCTTCTTGTGATAGTTTGCTAAGAATGATGGTTTCCAGCTGCATCCATGTCCCTACAAAGGACGCAAACTCATCCTTTTTTATGGCTGCATAGTATTCCATGGTGTATATGTGCCACATTTTCTTAATCCAGTCTGTCACAGATGGACATTTGGGTTGATTCCAAGTCTTTGCTATTGTGAATAGTGCCGCAATAAACATACGTGTGCATGTGTCTTTGTAGTAGAATAATTTATAATCCTTTGGGTATATACCCAGTAGTGGGATGGCTGGGTCATATGGTACATCTAGTTCTAGATCCTTGAGGAATTGCCATACTGTTTTCCATAATGGTTGAACTAGTTTACAATCCCACCAACAGTGTAAAAGTGTTCCTATTTCTCCACATCCTCTCCAACACCTGTTGTTTCCTGACTTCTTAATGATTGCCATTCTAACTGGTGTGAGATGGTATCTCATTGTGGTTTTGATTTGCATTTCTCTGATGGCCAGTGATGATGAGCATTTTTTCATGTGTCTGTTGGCTGTATGAATGTCTTCTTTTGAGAAATGTCTGTTCATATCCTTTGCCCACTTTTTGATGGGGTTGTTTGTTTTTTTCTTGTATATTTGTTTGAGTTCTTTGTAGATTCTGGATATTAGCCCTTTGTCAGATGAGTAGGATTGCAAAAATTTTCTCCCATTCTGTAGGTTGCCTGTTCACTCTGATGGTAGTTTCTTTTGCTGTGCAGAAGCTCTTTAGTTTAATTAGATCCCATTTGTCAATTTTGGCTTTTGCTGCCGTTGCTTTTGGTGTTTTAGACATGAAGTCCTTGCCCATGCCTATGTCCTGAATGGTAC